>NC_141691.1:1390665066-1391865066 GCF_964263255.1 Lissotriton vulgaris
GGGAGAAAGAGAGAGAGAAAGAGAGGGAGACAGACAGAGTTAGTGAGACAGAGGGAGACAGAGAGAGAGAGAAAGGGAGAGAGGGAGGGTGAGAGAGGGAGAGAGAGAGAGAGAGATAGATAGAAAGAGAGGGAGAGAGTGAAAGATGTGTGTATGCCAGGTCTGGTGGCTCAGTGGACGAAGGCACCCGCTGCAGGGGCCTGTGTTCAACCTCATGGTCACAGTTTGTTTTTTTGTTCTAGCCCTGCCCCCTTACCCACTGACCCCACCCCCAAGGGTGCAGCCCTCGGCCACAAACCACACTATAAATTTGTCCCAGAGAGAAAGTTTGTGAGTACCCATACAATAGATCGAATGCACCCCCACTGTTGGGAGCCCAGGCCTACTGCACAGCACAGGATTTGAAAGATTGGATGAGACACTGGGGATTGCAAGACATCTGGAGGACACAGCATCCACAAGACAGAGATGACTCATTTTACTCCTTGATGCAACAGTTGCACACACTAATTGACATCTTTCTTTGCTCCCCGGCCTAGGGTAAGCTATCACACAAACTGAATACTTAGGTCGTACATTTTCTGATCATAGCCCATTGTTATTGACCTTCCAATCTATAGGACAATGCTCATTAGTCCCACTCTGGCGTCTTAATACGCAGATGCTGAAAGACACCTGTTTCAAGGTGTCCCTATGTTCCACCATAGATACGTACTTTGTTTCTAACACATACAGAGCCTCAATAGCGCTAGTTGAATGGGAAGCATTTAAAGTGGTTGAAAGAGGGTTTTGCCTGGGGCTGTCTATCAGGGTTCAACGGGAATTACACCAGGAAATAAAGAAGTTAGAAGACAAAATACATGAGCTGGGCAATATGCAGGGCTAGGGCTCTGAACAAGAGTGACTGAAGGAAACACTACTACCAGGCTCTTGAAAAGCTGAGGTGTTACGATTATAAGGGATACCTAGCTAGAGCACACGAAGAAGGGAGGCCTGGTCATTTGCTAGCTTGGCTGATTAAACTAGGGACACGGGGCTCAGTGGTTACTCATTTTAGTACAAGTAGCAAATCAATCAGTCTACAACCCGGTGAGTATTAATGAACTCTTTCATGACTATTATAAATCCCTCTATGAGGCACCCCAACAGCCAGGTCCCACATGTAGAACAGAGAGTTTTCCTGACCCAGCTGCCACTGGCCACACGGGACACACAGAACAGGGTGGCCTTAGGTCACCCCATTGAGTCTCAGGAAATTCAGATGACGAATAAAAGTATGGCCGCAGGTAGGACCCCAGGCCCAGATGGTCTACCAGCAAAGTTCTACTCTGCCTATGCCTCAAAATTGACCCCCCCCCACATAGTGACCTTATATGCAGAATCATTGCACATTGGGAGACTCTGTGCGTCTGTCTGGGATGCAATGGTGATTCTCCTCCCCATGACAACCCTTGAGGGGGCACAGGTCTCTGATTTTAGACCCCTATCCATGCTCAATATGGACTTTAAAATCCTGAGCAAGACAATGGCACTCCAGCTCTTCTCACATATGCCTGGGCTAATCCACATTGACCAAAATGGCTTTATCCAGTCCCACAGCACCTCCAACAACCTGCGTAGATTGTACTCGGTCATCTACCACTCTGATGTGAAGCACTTGCCTGGGGCGGCTCTTCTAGCGATAGATCTTGAAAAGGCCTTTGATACCGTCAGGTGGGACTTTGATACATATGGGTTTAGGTGACAAATGGGTAAAATGGATAAGGGTGACCCACGGCTAGGATCAAGACGGGTAAGGTGGTTTTTACACAATATCAAATATCCTGCAGCACAAGGCAGGGGTGCCAGCTATTGCCACTTCTATTTGCATTGGCAATAGAGCCATTGGCTGCGCTGTTTTGTTAGGATGGTGAGGGATTGGGGTTTGACAGTGGGAGACTGCGATCATATCATCCCACTCTATGCAGATTACCTAATTTATCTTAATGATGTAGTATGGGGTTCTGTAACAGCATTGGACTTACTAGCAAAGTTCGAATACGTGTCTGGACTACGTGTTAATAGTCGGAAAGCTTATATAGTCCCAATGTCGTCAGCCACCCCTAGCCCTGAGAGGCTCCTCAATTGGGCCCCTTCCACCTTTAAATACCTAGGGATTCATATTTTTTACTCTTTGGAGGACCTGTAGGAAGGGAACCTTGGAAGGGCATTTAGATCCCTTAAAACTTGTGTCCCATTTTGGTGTTCCTTGGGCCTTACAATTATGGCCTGCGTATTATTATCAAAGATGTTTTTTTTACCGCGTTTACTATACTTTTTTGTCAACCTCCTAAAGGGTATATCCAAAGGATGGTTCCGCCAGCTTCATGTCCTGCTTCGAGACTTGATATGGGAAAGGGTGTGACGGTGGATTGGAAGTACCGAACTTAGAACACTATTTCTTGGCCTCTCAACGCCAGTGGCTGGCACAATGGTTAGTAGGCATAGACATGGCAGGAACAAATCTAACAAACGCTGGGGACCGTACCTCCCCTGTTGCTGGCTAAAATGCTTGACCCTTATATGCTCCAGTCCTGCCCCTGATTGGCTTGACACATGTCAACCCCAGAAAGATATTACTTCCAATCAATTGTCTACTTGGACGGTGGTGGGACTGGAAACAATGGGAGATTGCCACCAGCAGTCCATCTTGACACCCCTGGAAGAACTGGTCTACAATACCAGGCTGGAAGCAGGGCAATTCCTGCAGTATGAAGCCTTAGTATGAATATTCAAGAAGTTGTGGGGTAGGGTCCGGAGGAGCCTGAGACACACAGGGTGCTCCAGTCTTTACTCACGCTGGGTGGGGCACAACACCAGATAAAAGGGTTCTACATTTCACTATCGGAGATGTTACATGTTGTCTTGTGGTTTGGTTTCACCTTTGCACTGTGTTATGTTAGCATGAGCGTGTTAGAAGTTTAAACGCCATTTTCCTTTTCTGCAGCCTCTGCACACGACACATTTTGTTACTAAAGCTTTTCGCCTAGTTGAATATTTTGCTTCACTCGAGAATAACATGTTTGCTTATAATATCAGCCTTGCTTGGTAAGCTATGTCTATACAGTGAGTGCCGAGGCCTTCAAGGTTATTTCAGCACAGCGCTTGTTGTTTGGATTGATCAGCGCACTGAGTAGACATAATATATATGCAGCTGTGGCCAACTTTGGGTTTAGGCGCGATTAATAATGCACTGCACAGAGTATGAGTTACACACTTGATGAATATCCGCATGCAAAGAGTTGGTGCAGGAGATGATGTGATCAATTTCTGCTAAACCCAAATATATGGGCCCGCCCTTCTAAACCCAAAGAGACCTTCTGTGTATATACTGTGTATATATTATAATATACTAGCTATGGAGGGTAAACTGAGATTCTATTTAGACCTTTTCTCTTTAATTTTTAACATGCTTTCTCCCTTTGTATTTTATGGAATAGTAACCATGCTGCTAACCTTGTTCCTTATAATATGTTTGCTTGTATTAGCTAAGATACTGCGCTTGAGAACACTGCATTAGAAATAAACCTTTCAAACTTGCACGGGTCCTTATTTACTTCTCGTTCTGGATTGATATGTTAGTATAACGAAAGAGTGTTCATGTGTTCCACGTTTCCTGAGGTGTTCTAAGTCCATTTTCTGGGTTGTCTAAATCATTGGGGGTCGGTAAGAACCAATGAGACACTGATTGCTAGTCTGGTAGGGGATTTTGGATACTAAGGTGAGTTTTGGCACACCCTAATTCACCGAGGTTCTAAGTCTCTATGCGCAGTTCTGTGTGAGAGCAGGATCCCTGCGACATGGCGCTCAACCGTTGGTGGTCTTATTACATGACACTAGAGTAGTACTTATATCGGTCCTTAACACCCTTCACTGTTGTTTCCGGAAAACAGCGGTGTCGGACAAACCTACCTATACTTACACAGGTCTTTTCAAGCTTGATTCTTTCAAAACGGTTTCCTTGAATTACTACCCAGTTGTGCTACGTACTTTTTATTGTACCTTCTCCTTTCTGTGTCACTATGGCCGCGGTAACAATCCGCAACGTTGTCGCATTGCGGTGCGCAATCACTTGCAGAATTATAATGTCACCGTGGATGGCATGGCTGTGATCATGGTAGAGAGTGAGGAAGTAGCTTACCCATACGAATTTTTTTATTCGTGGGTGACCTTCCAGGCTGTGAACGCAAATACCAATGTGTTCGACACATACACTCCCACTGCCGTGCCTCTCGAATATGCTCCATATTGGACACAGGAGGTTCCGATTAACGTTTGGCAGCACCGAATTTGGTTTAATGGCATCCTACCCCAATCTTTGACAACACCGAGGTTAGGTCCTTTGTCCATTCCAGGCGCGACTTGCTCTGTTTTGGCTGGATTTACGCCTCATCCTCAGCACAGGGCGTGTACCGTTGCTGAATTAAGACGACTACATGTAGTCGCAATTAGCGTAATTAGGTCGTTAGTGCAATACATAACCCGCAATCTACAGGGCGGGGCCCCAGGTGGTGTGGCGCTTCCTGCCGGACAGGGCGGTATGAAGCATAGTCCTGTGATGGCCAACGAAGTGATGAGCAAGCGCCCCCTGAATAAGGATGATTTTCCTTTCTGGCTTGCCGAGAAGTTTGACCAGCTGGAAGCGGTATTTCCTAACAAGACTCCTGGTGAAAAAGACAGGATTCTGACAATTAGCATGCATAAAGACTTGATCCCAGAAACTGGTGACTGTGAGTCATGGGGTAAGATCTTTGCGGCAGTGTACACGAGGTGCTTCGGCACACCGTCAATGACTGTTCTTCCGACGGTCATTAAGCGTGTTCAAGATGAGCACGGACCTGAGGCAGCGGTTGAATTGGGTATGCGTCTATGCGGCAGTTTTGACGTAGTTTCCGATCTCGTTCTTGCGAATGTCAAGGGAGATGCTGTGAGCTTTCAGGTGCCTAATGCTTTGCAGGCTGTACCCGATGCCGACAAACCCCGACAGTTACCAAGAATTATTGTGGCGGCTTATAAGACCGTGGGCCGCAATAGTTTGGGAGTCAAGCCATTTTCCACTAAAGAGAAAAAGCAACCCCAAGGGCCGAAGTCAGAGACTGACGAACAGCCCAAGACCAAAAAGCAAAATTGGCCGAAAAAACAAAAACAAGGTAAACAACAACAGCAGAAACAGGAGTCTCATCCTGCATCACCTGTGCCTGCGCCTTCAGAACGTATTTATGACTTGCGCGATCTCGCGACGATAAAATCACCTGATCGTTTTCAGGTTTCTGAACAACGCTCTCCTCGTTCTTTTCAGGAATCATCGCCCTCATTGACCGGTGGTGGAGGAGGTGGCAGAGGTCGGGGTGGCCAGCAGTAACGCGACCAGCCCCGCCCGAAAGACGGTAAAGGCAAGCAGGACGATTCTACACTGAAGAGACCCCAGTTTCAGAGAAAGAAATTTGCTGCTTTAACAGCGAGATATGCCACAGATAGTGAGAACGCAGTTTCGGAATCAGACATGCGCTCTGACCTTGCTGGACAGCGCGGTGGACATTACCATAGTGCGAGAGGCCCTGTGTCCACTACTGAAGGTGACAGCGACTGACCGATATGTTGTTGGGGAGACAGCTGATACTAGAGTAGCTCCCCCTGATAGACTTTATAATATAGTCCTTTTAATTGAAGGTGACATACAGCGTACCATCAAAGGGGTATTTTGGGAAAATCTTACGACTACCTATGACGTTTTGTTAGCAGAGGCTGACTGGCCCCCACCTTTTGTGCTCACAGCTCCGAGAGGGGTGGAGGTAATTCTCCCTAGTTTCGCACACAAGGTCTCGAAAGAGCATGCACTGAATTTTGCAGAAGAGTGGGCTATGGCTCTTGCGCCGGCTTTGTACCGTACACAGTATGGTTGAAATAAATTTTCCCCACACCAACAGATTCCTTTACGGTCTATGCCACAGCCTCAACCTCAATATCCCATCCGACAGGAAGCTAAGGCTTCCGTTGCGGAAATCCTTGAACAATTGGAATATCAGGTGTGATTGAAACTTGTTTGTCACCGATGAATAACCCTCTTTTTACTGTGACCAAGCCTGACGGCTCGTACCGTTTGGTATTGGATTACCGGCATTTGAACTCGCATTGCCGTACCTGTGCAGTACAGAATACTCACGGCTCTGCTCTTGTGGATGGTCTTGTGCGTAAACGGTTTAAAACTACGCTTGACATATCCAACTTTTTTTTGCCCACAATTTGGATGGACTGAGTTCCCAGTGGGCCAGTTTTACCTGTGGTGGCAAACAACGCCAGTATAAAAGATTACCGATGGGCTATAAGAATAGTCTGGGCGTGTTTGCTGCCCGTATTGTCTCTCTTTTAGAGAGGATAGACACTGATGCGTGTTCGTATGTGGATGAGATTTATCTCACAGATGATGAGCTTTGGGCGCATCTGTGTCGCGTTGACTGCATAATTTGTAACTTTGCGGACTTTGGTTACAAAGTCAACTTTGCAAAGTCCCACATTGCAGAGTACACAGTGTTGTTCCTGGGCTACGAGCTCAACAATGAAGGTCGGGGGTTGTCTCCTCACTTCTTGGAGAAATGCGAACAACTGCGCGCTCCTACAACTCTGAAAAAATTACAGTCCTTGCAGGGATTTTTAATTTTCGGGCGTACTTATATTCCCGAATATGCCCAGCGTATCAAGCATTTGTATGCTTTGATACAACCTACTTTTACCAAATCTTGCTGGCTGCCAGAACATTCAGCTATTTTGTAATCATTGCAGGCTGATCTTCTAGAATCTAAATTCTTACTGACTCTTGATAACCACACCAACCTGGTGATAAGAATCATCCCTGGGGCGGTGGGTTTCACGTACCTTACTTTTAACAAAGGAGACACAGTACCTATTGCTTGCAAGTCACACTTGTACACTTCGGCTGAAATGCGGTTTTCCTCTGTGGAAAAAGTTTTGACAGCAGTGCAAATGGTGATTCTCATGGAACGTGCAGTGTCGCAGGGAAAATGCATGTTGGTTTGTAACCCCGTTTTCGGCATTAGAGGCAGTGACAAAAGCCAGTGTACCAAATTCTAAAGCTTTGCACCCTCTGTGGATACAATGGGCAGCATCATTGACGTCTCCAGATGTCACGTTTATTTTTGATGCCTCCTTACAGTCTTAGGAGTTTTTGCAGTATGAGTTTGTTCATCCTGCCCCTTTGGCTATGCGGCCTTTGGAGGACTTCCATTGCATCATATACACTGATGGTTCGCGCAGGTTGCGCATGGGTCTAAGCACACATACGTTTCCGCTAGCGCTATTGTGGTAGGTGCCATGGTGAATGACGAGTTCAAGTCCAGGGTCGTGCACACGCAGACTCTGTGGGACTGCACCGCACGATTGGCAGAGCTTCATGCTCTGATGCTTGCATTGGAGTACGCTGATACTGGTGTGACGACTCTTATTGTGAGTGATTCTTACAACTGTGTCCAGTCTTACAATGAAAACCTGTTCTTTTGGATTCAGAATGATTTTCGTGATTCCAAGGGTAGCACAATAAAACATTAAATGATCTGGGTCCGAGTGGCTGAGCTTAAAGAGCAGTTGCCCCTCGTGTTTGTGATTCATACTCTCGGTCATCAGCGTGTAGGAGTCCACGCTGTTGGCAATTCGCTTGCCGATGAGGCAGCAAAATCAGCAGTATTGACATATTTTATTGCAGCAGTTACATGTTCCAAAAGTGAGATTGATGATGATATTGGCAGCTGTTGCTGCAACTGAGAAGGGAAGTAAGTATCCAAAAGAATTCCCTTCGAAGTATTCATACCACTTAAGTCCTGATAAAGTTCCTTATGTGAAAATACCTGACGTTGGTGAGAGGTTAATTCCCAACGCAGACCGCAGGCCTACACTGATTACCGCAGCCCATGAAGGTGATGCGTCTGCGCATGCTGGCGTTTCGGCTACTGTAGCTCAGTTACAACAACATTTCTGGTGGCGGGGAATGTTCAAACAGACGCGTGATTATGTCCTTCAATGTGACATTTGCCAGCAGATTAAGCCTTCAACTGCTACGCGTCCGCCCCAGACACAGTTGTACATTTCTAATAACCCACTTGGTTGTGTTTATTTAGATCACTGCGGTCCTTTTTCTTCTGATACTGCGTATAAGTGCATCTTAGTAGCAGTTGATTCATGCACACGCTTTGTGTGGGTGTGGCCACACCTCAGCGCTGATTCACGAATTGTCATAAGAGACTTGCGTGTCTTTGTAGGGATTTTTGCCTGTGGTACCTTCCATTTGGATCAGGGTCCGGCTTTCGCCTCTAAGGCGTATAAGGATGCCATGACTTCGTTGGGGGTCCTAGTCAAGTTTTCGTCTCCATACAGACCTGAGGGTAATAGTGTTGTGGAACGGATGAACCGAGTTTTAAAGCAGTCTTTGACGGCTCGAGTTCTAGGCACTGGCAGGAACTGGCTGGCCCACCTCAATAGCGTGCAGCGTGCTCTTAATAATCTCCCTAGAAGGTCTCTGGGTGGGCGGACCCCATACGAGATGCTCTTTGGTATCAAGATGTATGTCCCAGACCTTGATGGTCTAGAATCGGTGGCTCAAACTACCTCCTTTGACGTAGATAACATTGCAATGTTTTACAGGATGTACAAAAGACAAGAGACAGTCTTGCAAAGGAACATATACCCCCCCCCCTCTATGATGCGTTGCAGATCCCGGTAGTTGGCTGGCTACCCCAAGTTGGAGAACTGGTTTGTGAGAAGATCGAACACAGGAAAGAATTTGGTCCCTCTTATCAATCTCCGGTTCCAGTGCTTGGAGTGAAGGGCACAAGAACAGTCATTTTACCACCACTTCCAGGTCGTAAGGAGAACAGGTATATCTCCATTGACAATGTCAAGATACACAGAGTGGCCGATTCTTCTTAGTATGACACCAGCGGTCTCATGTCCTTCGATTTTGAGAAATTCTGTTTTGGACCCGGTTTCCAATCTTGTGCCTGATGTTGCTCTCGAGTTGCTTGCCGTTTCCAGTCCTTTATTGAGTATACTGCCTGGTACTCAACATGATGAAACTGACTAAACTTACCCAACTGACTTATCGATGCCTGATTTGCAAACTCGCTTAGCTACAGAATCCAGATTTTCATTTGACACTGTTTCTCACACATCAAAAAGGCCTTCGAGGATTTCTATTCGGGCAAAACTGTTTAAAAAAATGTTTTTGATTCCCCCTTGGACTTATATGTGGATGGTGCTTTTTTCGATTCACCTTTTCATGTCGATTGGTTTTGTGTTTTATTTTTTCTGTCTCGTCAATGGACACTATCTCAAGGAGAGAACCTGCATTCGACATATCAATGGAACATTAGCTCTGCATTCCTCATCACACAGATTGAAGAGAGACTTGGCTTTAGTTAATATCACTGCTTGGCCTGTCTTAGATGGGATTGTATGGGATGCTGTTTGATTTCAAATCCATGGGCCCACTGAGGTTATAAATGTCCCTAATGTGCTTAGAGTGTCTATGGGGGATGTAGTTAAACAAAATATACGTTCTGATGATTGGGATGTTCAGGACGCAGAATCTTTGTTTTCTGATTTGAAATATTATGCTGCCTTTGATGCTGAAGATTTATACTTGGAGTCTGCTAATTACAGTGATTTGTATTGTTATCAACATTTTGGCAATCACTATCTGCATAAAGCTAATACCAGGAGACTCACTGTAAATTACACCCAGTGGGAACACTGTCCAGCTCCTATACAAGGCAGCTCTGCTACCTTTTTTAAAAGGGTTACTTACATTACAGATTTTAATCAGTCTAATCCCAATGCATTTTATTTTAAAATGACTGAAAAGTCCACATCCAAAGTTAGACTTACAGGGCCGGATTCACAGAACTAACTTAAGACAAAATCCTAAACTTACTACCATTTTGGTATTCACAGAAAGCACTTACTCATTTTGGTATTCACAGAAAGCACTTACTCATTTTGGTATTCACAGAAGTTAGGAGTCCTAACTTTAGAACTCCTAAATGCCTTCTGTGAATACCGAAAGTCTTAAAATTAGGATTTTTCTCAATTTAGTAGTAGTAAAGTTAGGCCTCCTAACTTTAGGACTCCTAAACAGAGAAAAATCCTAATTTTAAGACTTTCGTATTCACAGAAGGCATTTAGGAGTCCTAAAGTTAAGAGTCCTAACTTTACTACTATTAAACTGAGAAAAATCCTAATTTTCAGACTTTAGGTATTCACAGAAGGCATTTAGGAGTCCTAAAGTTAGGACTCCTAACCTCTGTGAATACCGAAATGAGTAAGTGTCTTCTGTGAATACCAAAATGAGTAAGTGCCTTCTGTGAATACGAAAATGGAAGTAAGTTTAGGATTTTGTCTTAAGTTAGTTCTGTGAATCGGGCCCAGAGATACTAAATTATTGTACTCGAAGTCCTTTCTAGACCAGTTAGCTGTTGGGGGTTACGAGCTGTGGAAGGATACCATTGACCATAAATCAGTTTGGGGTTCTAAAAGCTGGCAACCGTGCATGCCTCATCTCGAACCATATGCTGTTTTTTAATTCTACAATTTCACAGACAACATGCTTTGGATTGGCTACTCCTAAAAGATTAAATGCTCCTTCTTTTCCTGATTTAGAGCAATATTCCGGTTGGAGTAATACTACTAAATTTTCCATGAGAGAGTTGCAGGCTCTGTTATTGAATTCCACCTTTAACTCCTTGGACGCTCAGCTCGTCATGGTGTACACCTCCATACACACATGACGAGCTGAGCTCGTCATGAACAATGGGAATCAAGCAATATCAGCACAGGAGGAAAATAACACTAGCATCGATGTGGTTAACATATCCAGTTTGGATCCTGAAGGCTGGTTGCTCTGGCACTGAAGTTCTGACTCATGCCAGCATCGTTTTCTGGGTTTAGCACATGGCTTTACACAGGTCAGGGTTGATCCCCGTTTTGAAAGCGGCCATTCTGTGACTACCTATTCTGTAGGCAAATTATGAGGACGCACCCATGGACCGTTCTCCTGCCTCTCCTGCAAATTCAGCGGCACCGTCAACGTCTCCGCTCCGACCACACCACAGATTCCCGACCCCAACCACCTAGAATGCATCCTTCTCAACACCCGCTCGGTCCACAGGCACGCCATTGACCTTTGGAACCTACTAGACACCATCTCTCCTGACGTCGCCTTCCTAACGGAAACATGGATGAACGCTTCCTCCGCCCCTGACATCGCCATCGCTATCCCTGACGACTATAAGATTACACGCAAAGACCGCACCGACCAAACAGGAGGAGGAATCGCTATCGTCCATAAGAAATCAATCCGCATCTCAACCAGCTCTGACGCCAACCTCGCCAACTCCGAACACCTTCACTTCCAGATCCACATCGACCCCAAGACCACACTCAGAGGCACCCTCCTCTACAGACCACCAGGACCCCGCGCAAAATTCAGTGAAGACATCACGGACTTCATCACCCCACACGCGCTCCCCTCCAAAGACTACATCCTCCTGGGAGACCTCAACTTCCACCTTGAGAAGTTCAACGACCGCAACACCGCCACCCTCTTAGACAACCTCGCCAACCTCGGACTTAAACAACTGGTCACTTCCCCCACCCACATCGCAGGTCACACACTCGACCCCATCTTCACCTCTAGCAACCATGTCTCTTTCAACCACACTACGGAGCTCCTCTGGACTGACCACAGCTGCGTCCACTTCACCTACAACAAGCCGAAACCCATCATCCACCTCCAACCAACTCTACAAAGAAACTGGAACAAAATCACCACGGAACAGATCTCCTCATCGCTCCTTCAAACCTCCCCTGCCCTCTCTTCTAACGCCAACGAAGCCGCCTCCAACCTCACCCTTTGGTTATCCAACACCGCAGACACCTTAGCACCACTGAAAAAACGCCAACACAAAATCAAGAAGGCCTCATGGTTCAACAAGGACCTCAAGAAATCCAAGAAACTATGCCGCTCCCTTGAAAAGGCCTGGAAAAAAGACTTATCCACCAGCAACAAGGACGCCTTCAAAAACGCCATCCGTACACACCACCAACTGATCCGAAAAGCCAAAAAAACAGCATTCAAGGATCGACTCGACAACAACGCCCACAACAGCAAGGAACTTTTCAACATCGTCAAGGAATTTTCCAACCCCTCGGCCAACTCCAACGACATCACTCCCTCTCAAACCCTCTGCGACTCCCTAGCCTCATTTTTCCACAACAAGATTGCAGACATCCACAACAGCTTTGACAACCAACCCGGAAACCAACCCACCCTACCATCTGCTGACCATCTTCCCCCAGTTAACACCCTTAACGCCTGGAACCCAATCTCCACTGAGGACACCATCCGCCTGATGAATTCCATCCACTCTGGATCCCCCACAGACCCATGCCCTCACCACATCTTCAACAAAGCAGACTCCGTCATAGCCCCGCACCTCCGAGACGTCATCAACTGCTCCTTCAACTCCGCTACCTTCCCAGATGACTGGAAACACGCTGAACTCACCGCCCTTCTGAAAAAACCAACAGCAGACCCCACCGAACTCAAAAACTACCGCCCCATCTCACTTCTTCCATTCCCGGCATAAGTCATCGAGAAAGCTGTCAACAACCAGCTCGCCGCCTTCCTCGAAGCCAACAAATCCCTCGACTCCTCACAATCTGGCTTCCGAGCAAAACACAGCACTGAGACCGCCCTCATCGCAGCAACAGACGACATTCGAACTCTACTGGACAATGGAGACACAGTCGCCCTCATCCTCCTCGACCTCTCCGCAGCCTTCGATACAGTCTGCCACAGCACCCTTTTACAGCGCCTCAGAAACATCGGAATCCAAGGAAAGGCACTGGAATGGATCACCTCGTTCCTCTCCGGAAGAACCCAGAGAGTCCGCCTCCCACCATTCAAGTCCGAGGCCTCTGAAATCATCTGCGGCGTACCACAAGGATCCTCACTCAGCCCCACCCTCTTCAACGTATACATGAGCCCCCTCGCGACCATCGCCCACCAACACAACCTCAACATCATCTCTTACGCGGATGACACTCAACTGATCCTTTCTCTCACCAAGGACCCCAGCACCGCCAAAACTAACCTACACGAAGGAATGAAAGAAGTCGCCGAATGGATGAAACAAAGCCGTCTGAAACTGAACTCAGACAAAACAGAAGTCCTCATCTTAGGTAAATCCCCCTCTGCATGGGACGACTCCTGGTGGCCGGAAGCCCTCGGAAAAGCACCCATCCCGACAGACCACGCACGGAACCTTGGCGTCATCCTGGACTCCTCACTTTCAATGAACAGACAAGTCAGCGCCGTATCCTCATCCTGCTTCAACATCCTTCGCATGCTCAGAAAAACATTTCGCTGGATCCCCACCGAAACAAGGAAAACAGTCACCCATGCTCTGGTCACGAGCCGACTGGACTACGGAAACACCCTCTACGCAGGTACCACCGCCAAACTACAGAAGAAACTACAACGAATCCAAAACGCCTCAGCCAGGCTCATATTAGACATCCCACGCAACGAACACATCTCTGGTCACCTTAAAGACCTCCACTGGCTACCCATCAATAAGAGGATTACTTTCCGACTGCTTACCCACGCACACAAATCACTCTACGACATCGGACCAGATTGCCTCAACTCTCGACTGTCCTTCTACACCCCCTCCCGCCAACTTCGATCTTCCAGCCAAGCATTCGCCACCGTCCCTCGCATCAACAAAACCACCATGGGAGGCAGATCCTTCTCATACCTGGCTGCCAAAACATGGAACTCACTTCCCACTTACCTTCGCCTCACCCAGAATCACCTAGCGTTCAGAAAACAACTTAAAACGTGGATATTTGACAAATAATCCCCCTCCCCTCCCCAAGCGCCTTGAAACCCTCTGGGTATGTAGTGCGCTATATAAATTCTATGACTTGACTTGACTTGACTCAGACATTCTACCTTGGCGTCAGTTAAACTGCATTTATCTAAACTGTCTGACGATGTTGATCTGATTGATTTCATAAAAGGCCCGGCTAATGGTAGATCTAAAAGATGGATATATGCTGTTTATAACGAATTCTGGAAAGCTTCCCAGATTGAGGCGGCTACCCGCCTTAGAGCTATAGATCAAGCTACTTTAGAAAAAGCGCTAGCAGTTGTAGATAACAGCATTAACACGCTCTCTTCCCGCATTTACACATTAGATAATATTGTGTCATCTGTTGTAGATATTGTGCAAGATAAAGTGTCTGCTTTGTACAACGGTCACATTCAGTTGCGTTCCATTATGCAGTTTGCATGGACATTGCAGACCCTTAAGGCAGGAAAAGTGCCTTGGCATTACATGAATACATCGTCATTGTTTGCCCCGTTTAGTTTGACTGACAAGCAACGCTTACTGTTGATGAAAGATGCTTCTTTTTCCATGTTACACGTTGAAAGGTTGGAGCCTTTACCGTTTTCTGTGGCAGAAGCCAATACTGCTACGTGGCTTATTCACGGTTTAATAACTCTACCATTTCCTTTGTTCGAGTTTAAAAACTGTATGAAATACTTTGCCAATGGTAGATACGAGCCTCTTGGAAGTTCTTATCTCCATGAAGCCTGGTTGCTTCCTTTTACATATAGATGCCTTAGGGAGGGAAAGGAAGTTTATTTGAATGGTGAAGAATGCACTGAAACATCGGATCATTCCTTGATGTGTCGAAATTAAGCATGGGCGGAAAATCCGTTTCGCTCGCGGATTTTGCGGATTTTCGGTAAATTCGCAATCCGCGAGATTTGCGAATCTCCCGCAAAATCCGCAAATCCGCGAGCAGCGGATTTTGCTCGCACTGTTCGCGTGAGTTCGCGGCTTCCCAGTACAACTTCGCGCCCCGCGAATAAGCGCTAAATTGCAGAAATACGATTTTAGCACAACTGAAACTACTTACCAGGTTCAAAAGTTCAGGCTCATCATTAGTAGCCATTTCCTGTAGTGCTTCCTGAGGGGCCCCTCCAGAGTTCAGTTGCCAGTTGCAACTATTATGTGACCCTGCTCTGAACCTCAGAATAGTTACACATATGCCACAAAGGTCCTGAATTACAGCTAAGGGAGACAAGCAGGAGCCAGGCTGGAAGTTCAAATCCATTAATCAGCCCCTAATTCATTATTGTCAGTTGGGGCAGGGCAGGTGTTGTAACTAATTTTGCAACAATGAAAGCACTTAGCAAGTGCAAAAGATCACTAATCAGGAAGCACTAAGGAAGCAGGTGCCAGCTAAAAAACATATTCTGTGACACATTAATCAGCCCCAAATTAATTCAGGTCACTTGAGGCAGGAAAGGTGTGCTTGCGTTGCCACAATAATGTACACTGACTGGACAACCAGAGGGTGCTGTGATGAAACAGAGGGTGGCATGGGTGGGCCAGAGGGTGGCATGAGTAGTCAGAGAGTGGCAGTGGTGACAGAGAGTGGCAGTGATGAAGAAGAGTGTCCCAAACAGGCTGGACACGTAGAAACAACAAGTTCGCGAAGCTTGCGACCCGACAGGTAAGTTCGCGTTTTGCGACATTGTACAAAAACCCTCGCGAACTGGCAGAAACCCGCGCGAACACAAAAAAAAACCCCGCAAATTCGCGAGAATTCGCGGATTTTGCGGATTGCGAGTTCGCAAATCCGCAAAATTCGCGAACGCGAGATTCGCAAAATTCGCCCATGCTTAGTCGAAATATCCAATTACATGGCTCTTGTAATCAAAATGAGCCTAATTTAGCCTGTATTTTGAAAGGTACCCCCGTGCCTGCAATCGTTCCCACATTCACATTAATGGCAAATGGGAGTTATTTACTTTTAAACAATGAAGATTGTTGTGGGTTAATAGAAGGAATTGCTTATGTCGTTACAGTCAGTGAACGTGTAGTTTGTTGCAAGAATGTAATGTATCCACCCCCGCATGGGAAACTTGATGTGTCCATCTGGCCTACGATTCCGACCTTGAAAGCAGAGTTCAATAAGATGAGTCGCATAAGAGTTCTATTGTCTCAAAAAGAAGTTGCCCTCACATCTGCTTGTGAAACGTTTGTCCTTCACGTGGCTAACACCCGCACAGAGGTGCATGCGTTATTAAATACTGATTTGCCCTTGCACTTCGGTGAACTAATTCACACAATCTTCAATGCGCTTTCCACTTCAGGGCTGGCTCACTTTTTTAAAGTTGTAAGCGGTGGCTTAGTGACTTCCTTTCAAAAGATTTTCTGAGTCATTCCAGCTTTCTTCCATTCTATTTTCTCCAGCCTGTTTGGTGGATTTCCCTTGCTACTGGCTCTTGCTGCTGGCGTCATATTGCTGTTTTGTTTATTTCAAAATGGATGCACATCCTGTGTTACAAGATGAGCTGTCACGGCTAGGGCTTCTTCGTGCCCAGATGCTATGAGTACTATGGTGCGCTGCCTCTTGCTACATTAGGTGCAGCTTATGGATTATCGTTTCGATTTTCCTACTTTACATGCGTCCAGCCAGTTTTCCATTGCCTGAGTTGCGACTTCGAATGGGCCCTGGATTTGTGTCTCTGCAATACGGTGTCTCCCGTGAATTGCTTTGTTCTGATGGTGGGATTATGGCCTTTGCAGCGATGCATGGAATACTGGGTCGTAAGATTTCTTGGCTCGCAGCTTCCTCGAAAACCCACTGAGTTGTCCTCTGATGGTGCAAGCGGCTCCGGTAATTGAAGAGCATGTATGTTCTTTCCCTTTGTTAAATGGGATGGCCGAATTATTTTCGGATGATAACAGTGACTTCCTGTTGGAGGCTGTTGCTGCATATTTTTCATATTCATTATTAGGATGAACTGTGTTTGCAGTCTCCTTTTCTTGACCGACACCTTTCATTGGATTATTGGATTTTTTTTAGCCCTCAATTTTGAAACACTTACCTATTGACTTTATCAATGTCCAAAAAGCAGGATTTTTTTTTCTTCCCCAAAAATTATGTTTCTTTTATCTCTGTTTTTAAGGTACCAAATTGGAGACTTGTGTTTGAACTATCGATCTTGAACTTTGCGTTCCTAAATTTGCCCCTTCTTACTTGTGCTATCAGTGCTCGGATCAAAGGGAGGGTGTCTTGTGGTTTGGTTTCACCTTTGCACTGTGTTATGTTAGCATGAGCATGTTAGAAGTTTAAACGCCATTTTCCTTTTCTGCAGCCTCTGCACACAACACATTTTGTTATTAAAGCTTTTCGCCTAGTTGAATATTTTGCTTCACACGAGAATAACATGTTTGCTTATAATATTAGCCTTGCTTGGTAAGCTATGTCTGTACAGTGAGTGCCGAGACCTTCAAGGTTATTTCAACACAGCGCTTGTTGTTTGGATTGATCAGCGCACTGAGTAGACATAATATATATGCAGCTGTGGCCAACTTTGGGTTTAGGCACAATTAATAATGCGCTGCACAGAGCATGAGTTACACACTTGATGAATATCCGCATGCAGAGACTTGGTGCAGGAGATGATGTGATCCATTTCTGCTAAACGTAAAGGTATGGGCCCGCCCATCTAAACCCAAAGAGACCTTCTGTAGATATAATATAATATACTAGCTAGGGAGGGTAAACTGAGGTTCTATTTAGACCTTTTTCCCTTAAGCATTTTAACATGCTTTCTCCCTTTGTATTTTATGGAATAGTAACCATGCTGCTAACCTTGTTCCTTATAATATGTTTGCTTGTATTAGCTAAGATACTGCGCTTGAGAACATTGCATTAGAAATAAACCTTTCAAACTTGCACGTGTCCTTATTTACTCCTCGTTCTGGATTGATATGTTAGTATAACGAAAGAGTGTTCATGTGTTCCACATTACCTGAGGTGTTCTAAGTCCATGTTCTGGGTTGTCTAAATTATTGGGGGTCGGTAAGAACCAATGAGACACTGATTGCTAGTCTGGTAGGGGATTTTGGATACTAAGGTGAGTTTTGGCACACCCTAATTCACCGAGGTACTAAGTCTCTATGCACAGTTCTGTGTGAGAGCAGGATCCCTGCGACAATGTCCCTCCAACCTTTGCGTGGTAAATGGGACACTATATTAAACAGGGAGCTCTCAGACACAGAATGGAACAAAATCCCGGCATATCCTAAAAAAGTTTCCTGCAACACCAGGATGAAATATATACAATTCAATAACACACGTTTGATGTACACAACACCGCACAGGATAATGGTGTTGTATGATGGTGACACGCGGAACTGCCAATGATGTGGCCATGCAGATTTCATTCACATGCCTTGGGACTGTGCAAAAGTAAATAAATTCTGGGATGATGTTGTGGAGTCAACGAGGGCAGTGGTGAGACACACACTTGACTGCACAATTAAAACTTGCATATGGGGTAAGAAAAATCATCAACAATTCCTTAACTACTGGAATTTTTCCAGAAAAACTCAAAAAGTCATACATACGCCCTTTCCTGAAGAAAACAAACTTGGACCCGCTAAACCCTGACAACTACAGACCCATTACAAATGGACCTTTCCTGGGCAAACTGATAGAAAGAGCAGCATTCGCCCAGATGTCACAATTCATTGAAGAGAATGACATACTTTCAGATTTCCAAACAGGATTCCATCCGGGAAGAGGCACTGAATCTGCCCTCCTTGCCATCTGGGATGACTTAAAGAATACAGTTGACCGCAACGGGGTTGCTGCGCTACTCCTCTTGGACCTCTCAGCTGCCTTTGACACGGTTGACCATGACACTCTGAAACAAAGACTTTATGAAGCCGGAGAAGGAACTGCTCTAGACTGGATCGCGTCCAACCTTCAAAACAGAACTAATGTCATCCATACCCCACCTTTCTCGTCCAAACCGTACTCCACAAAAGCAGGGGTCCCTCAAGGTTCTATCATCTCACCCATGCTTTTCAACATCTACATGAAGTCTTTACCAGTTCTGATCAATACATTTCACCTCAAGTGCTACAACTATGCAGATGACACGCAAATACTCCTTCAACTGGAATGCCCCAAAGACATTGGAAAATCACCAATTTTCAGATGTCTCAGAGCTGTGGATCAGTGGATGACTTGGAGCCATCTCAAAGTGAATGCTTCAAAAACTGAAATACTCACGTGTGGCGATTGGAAAAATTACAACCCACTTGCCGCATGGCCTGATGAAGTGGGATCACTGCCTAAAGTATTGAAGGAAGTAAAAAACCTTGGAATGACCATGGACTCCAAGCTGTCGATGAATGCCCAAGTGGATAAACTAGCAGGTTAAAGCTTTGCTACTATAAAAACGCTGCAACGAATTTTCCCTTATTTGGGATTTCCACACAGCTACCATCTCCCTTGTTCTATCCAAACTGGATTACGCCAATAGCCTCTACAACGGATCACCTTTTTTTTCCCCTCATATTTCGCCCTTGGTGACCAAATAGTAGCATGTGGAGATGAGCTTACTGTCACAGATAAACTGGTAGGAGCTCTGAGTGAAGCAGCACAAATTGCCCTTCAGAAAGTAGTGCCAAACTCCAACTAAACCACCTTGGAACAACCGTCAGGGGCACATGCTGCGTTCATATACTCATTCTTATACCGATGTCGACTTTATTGGGTATAGACAAACGTAGAAAAAGGTGCCAAGCAGCGTAATCATTGGACCTTGGGGGAAAAAAAACAAAAAAAGAAAAACCCATGATCAATTAAAGGACCATTACCAATTTAATAATATCCAGAAATTTCTCTTGCGTAAGTTTCCTGATCTTAAGAGGTCCAACTTCGATGTTTGTATCACAGAAGTGCGCCAGTCGAGCAAGGTAGGAGGTAGCAGATCCTTACATCTCCTACATATTTCCCTCCTGGCCAACAAAATAGCAAAGAAAAGTCCATTTTTTGCCGGCCCATGAAACTCTGGAGAAACACCAAAGATGACAAGAGCAGGACATAATATAACTTGGGATCCCAGGGAGGTGGAGAGTGATAGGCAAACTGAATTCCAAAACGGTGATAAGAATGGGCAATCTAGGAACATGTGCAAATCTGAAGCTGCTACCAAGCCGCATTTAGGGCATGAGACAGGTGAATTATCCGAAAACTTCAACAAACGTTGAGGCGAAAAGTAGGCCCTATGCAACGTGAACAAGTGGTTTCGGCGTAGCCAAGATGGTGCCACAATGTTCCACATGATCTTAAAAGACTCAAACCACAGGTTCTCCACGCTGGTGTTTGTAATATGTGCTGTCCACAGCAGATCAGGCAACTGGAACTCACCCTCGATTTCATCCAATAAGAGATTGTACCAAAGTGAGATCTCTTTCTTAGATGGAGGCTTATCTGTCAAGAGGGACACTAATGTACTGTCACCCCCTAGCTGAAATCTACCTTTAACAGAAATCTGTGAGTGTGCCCAGCTTTGTATTTGTAGGTATTTGAACCTGGAAAACCGAGTCCCTATTTTTAAGCTCAATACCTCCCACGGGAGTAGCCTACCATCAACAAAAAGATCACCCCATACCACCAATCCTGCCTCTCGCAGTGGTACTGCAAGGTTATCCAAAAGCCAGCTCGGGGATCCAGGAGAGTTCCATAATGGAGCCTTACAGGAATAATAGTCAATTTTAATGGAACGCCTATGTTTAACCCATGTTCTACATATATCTCTCAACACCTTCAGTTTTACTTTTTTTTAAAAATTTGGGATCCCCAAACTTAAACAAGAATTCGTGGTCGGCCACCTTTTCCCCTCTGAGTAATGCAGCACACATGTGCCCACATCCCGAGTTTATCGGAGATTTTAACAACATCCTGGCATGGGACACCTGAAAGGCCCACCCATAGAGCTGTAGGTCGGGCACTGCCAAACCGCCCTTCTCTCTTCGGCGCCTGATCTTCTTCCAGACAATTCTAGGGTTGCGATTATTCCAAATGAAAGAGCATATATCACTTTGGAGTTTGGCTATCATTGTAGGTTAAAAAAAAGGGGGATGGTGTTAAATAAGAATGTAACCTTCGGTAAAATAGTCATTTTAACTTGGTTAGATCTGCCCAATAAAGATAGCGGAAGTGAAGACCATGATTTCATTAGCCTACGTCATTCTTTGGCAATGAGCGAAAAATTTGCTGGAACTATCTCGTTTATGTCCTTGTATATATTTAGGCCCAGGTAACGCAGGACTGGACTTAGCTGTACCCCTGCTACAGGTACAGGGTTGTTCCAGACCATTATATCCGTCTTGGCAGCATTGACTTCATAGCCAGATACGGATCCGAACTCCTCAGACAACGCAATTACAGACGGAAATGCCGACCGTAGTTCAGATGTAAAAATGAGAACATCGTCCACGTACAAGGCTACCTTCCTCTCCCATCCTTCAAACACAAAAGACTTGATGTTACTATTGTCTCGAATCCATTGAGCAAAAGGCTCTATATACAGATCGAATAAAAGGGGGGAGAGGGGGCAGCCTTGGCGGATACCCCGAGTTATGTTAAATGGGTCTGATAGTTCTCCGTTGACAAGTATGGAAGCTGACTGATTCCTATTCAGGAGTTTGACTACGCGCCTACATTTTTTGCCGATGTTAAATTTTCCCAAGACCTCCGATAGGTAAACCCAGTTAACCCTATCGAAGGCCTTGGTGGCATCCAAAGTCATCACTGCAAGAGGAAGTGACGCCACCGTCGCCATATCAATGGCACCTATAAGATCATAGGTCAACTCGTACAGCTGACACCCCCTTACAAAGCCCTTTTGATCTACATGTAAGATGTTTGTTGCCACTGCCCCCAACCTATTTGCCAATACAGATCACATGGATGCTGTCCCTTGCCACACAAAAAAACATAATCAACGCACTAATAACATCGCGTATTGACTACGGAAACATTCTCTACCTGAGCTCAAATCTAGCAGTGATCAAGCGACTCCAAATGATCCAAAACTCAGCCGCAAGACTCTTGTGCAGGATACCAAAGTCTGAAAGAATATCAAAATACCTGAACGATCTACATTGGCTCAGGATTGAACACCGGATTAGCTTCAAAACCCTGAGCTACATGTTTAAGATCAAAACCAAAACGGCACCTACCTATCTACAAGCGTTAGCCACCCCTTACCTACCAACAAGAAACCTACGCTTCCAAACTGCAGCAAATTTTGCTGTTCCCAGTTTTAGACTGCAAAGAACTGGCGGCAGATCGTTTTCTGTCAGAGGGCCAATTCTGTGGAACACACTCCCCCTACATATCCGGAAAGAGGAAAACTACGCTAGCTTCCGGAAATATGTAAAAACCTGGCTTTTCCAGAAACAACTGAGCTAAAATCTAACTCCGCTTATACCTTAGTCCAACCTAATATCATAGGCGCCGGGAAACCCTTGTTGGGTAGCTGAGCGCCATACATATGTAATAAATAAATAAATAAATAAATACAGATGTAAAGATTTTATAATCTGTGTTTAAGATAGAAATTGGTCTATAAGACCCACAACTCGTTGCTGATTTTCCTGGATTTAGAATCAGTGTTATCGAGGCGCTATCCCATGATATAGGAGGGGGCATCCCTTATAGGAGGATCTTATTAAACAACTCCATTAGGAAAGGGAGAATTGTTGGAATCAGAGCTTTATAAATTTCAGACGGCATACCATCTGGACCTGATTCCCTACCTTTTTTACTATTAGCTACTGCCAGCCTGACCTCCTCCTGCGAAATAGGATCTTCTAGTATATTACTTTGTTCTGATGACAGTGTCGGAAGTGAGACCCCCGCCAACCAATCTTCAGCCTGCTTTGACTCAACATTCTTATCTTCACAATATATTTCACTGAAGAAATCACGAAGCGCTCTCCTAATGTCGACGTCGGTGGAGAATGTAATACCACCAGCAATAATTGAGTTGATGTTATTACGAACTTGCTCAGTCTTCGTCTTCCAGGCCAGAAATTTACTAGCACCTTCGCCATACTCAAAATGTGCAAGCTTACTGGCTTCCCATCTCTCTAAAACCCTAGCATTTAAAACTGAGCTTAGCTCTCCTTTTAAGGTGGTCACTTTATTCTGCCACTCATGTACTGTAGATGAGAGGGTGTCCGGATGCCTAGCAATTTCTGTTTGAAGTTTAGTCAGCTCCAGTTCTAAGGAGGCCACTGGTTCCCTATAGATTGTATTCTTATATGAAGCTTTATTAGCTATGTGACCCCTTAAAAATGCTTTAAGTGCATCCCATATAACACCTGGAGAGGCAGAACCTATATTTTCATCTATGAAAAACTGGACCTCTACATTAAGAGCATCGATGATATTAGGTGAGGACAGTAATGAACGATCAAAGGACCAATTACTTGATCGACTCTTAGGAAACCCTTCCAAGTCTAAGAGAATCGCCGCATGATCTGATAAATGAAATGGAAGATGGGAAACCGATTCAACCAGGTTTACTAAAGATTGGCTAATCAAAATAAAATCAATACGAGACTGGTGATGAAATCTGTAATTTCGAAATGTGACTCCTCTTTGCAGCCCATGCATAGATCTCCAGATGTCGCTATATCCTAAGTGCTTCATGCTATCTTGCAGGTAAGACCTGGTTTTAGATAAGATTTTAGCTCTATTAGAGGTTGATTCATCCACTAATGGAACCAGGACTATGTTGAAGTCACCTGCTAAGATAACTGGTTCAGGAAACTTTAACGACCATGAAAAGACTTCAACGGATTCAGAACTCGGCTGCCAGACTACTCTTGCATATCAAACCACGAGACCACATATCCCCTGCCTTGAAGGCCCTGCATTAGTTACCGGTTGCCAGAAGATCCACGTTCAAGCTGCTTTGTATTACCCACAAAGCAATGCATGGAATAGGACCACTCTTCATCAGGAATAAAATCACCAAACACATTCAACAAAGGAACCTCCGCTCTAAAGGAGAATCTCGCCTCAAAATCCCACCATACAAGTAAAAAGAACATGGGTGGCACATCCTTCTCTGTTCAAGTAGCCAAACTATGGAACTCTTTACCCCCCAACATAAGATCCACAGACAACCACCTTATCTTCAGAAAACTACTCAAGATTTGGCTCTTCCCCACATAAGCACCATACGGAAACAGAAATTTACAGCATATCCCTCTGTATATAAGCATTTGTTTTCACTATAGATATGTACCTATCTTTGTGTATTACTTTATAAAACATGTAAAATAATTATGTTGGTAAGAGAAAAGAAAAAAAATAAATAATATTAATCAATAAATAAAAATCATCTTTGGTCTACATGTACATACTTCCATTGTGCATCTATGTACTTGGATCTGTGTGTCTGTTACTTTTCTCCTGAAAAGCATATCCAATGCACTACCCTATTTCTCATCCTGTACCTCTATCAATAAATGTAATCTAAATATACTTACTTCCTTTATGTATCTATATACTTTCATTGTACTTATGGATCTATATATTTATCACTTTCTTCTAATTTTCAATGCACTAGCCTATTTCTCAGTCTATACTTCGCTCAATAAATCTTCTAGCCCAACATTCTGACTCCTCTCAAACTTCTTTCTACTACTCCTTCCAATGCACTACCCTATCTCTCATCCTATACATCTATCAATATATCCTCTACATCCACTCTCTCATTTATCCCAAACCCCATACCACTACTTTGATCGCCAAAATAACCCTTTCTAGACTCTCTCCTGCTCTACCCCTCCTTGCATCATCTGACACCTCTTTTTACTACACCGATCCCCTAAAACAAACCTTTCTAAACTCTCCCCTCTGACTCCTCCCCTCCAAAACTCCTTTTTACTCATCCAAAAGCCTCTTCCTACTGCTAAGACCTAAAAAAAACAAAAAAACAAAAAAACTTTTAACTCTTTTATCCCTACACTATCCTTTTCAATCATAATTACCAGACTAAAATGTTCACTTCTCAAATTCCATATTCAACTATACTAATATACTGCCCAAATAACTGAATAACATATCTACTACTCAAATTACTTCATATTTATACTATACTAATTTTCAACACTAATCCTTTATGGGTTCCAGAGTGGCATGCTACTCGCCAGAAAAGCACTTCAACACCCATCAGGGGTAACAATTGCTATATGAATGCAAATCTTTCTTCCCCTTTATCCCTCCGCTATTCTTCTCACTCCAAGTAACAGACTAATATCCACCACTGAAATTACCTCATATTTCACCATATTAATTTACCACTGATCCTTTATAGACTTCCTGAATAGCGTGCATCAACAAGCGATAAATAAATACAAACCTGTGTCCTCCTCTATCCTTCTGCTATCATTCCAAATTCAAATAACTGACTAACCTATCCACCACTTAAAATGTACTTGCATGTTTCACTATACTAATTCAACACTAATCCTCTATGGGTCGCGGAGTAGCATGCTACCCACCGAAAAAGCCCTTCGACGCCTCGTCAGGGGTAGTAAGCGCTACATAAATGCAATTACAATACAATACAATATATGACACACTGGGCTGGAGAGGTGAGGAGAGCCCTGGCCAGGGAAGATGCACAGGGTGTTCGGAGGCACCCCCTAACAGACTTCAGGAAAGAGGTACTGGAAATTTGGGAACACCCCGAGAGGTACCAGTCTCAATTGGGTGATGCTGAACCAGGCGTAGGATCAGAAAGCGAACATGAACAATGAACCTGAGTAGTGAGATAACTGTACTCCCCAACGTTTTGGGCCCCCCTACCCCCACGTGCTACAACACAACCCCCCCCCTGAACTGAATACACCTGAGAGCACTTGGCTTCTATATTAAGCAGTAGACCACTATACGTGGCCGAAGAGCAGATGATCTGCCTGCCTCCCGGGCTGCCTCTGGGCCTGCCCCTCCCCATTTTTTTCTTATTCCCTTAACCAGACGGAAAATTACTATAATGCACCACACTGCATAGTTAATGGTTTATATTTAAATTTATAACACTTCACTGAATTATACCTTTTAGGACACGTCCATCTAGCAGCTCCCTTCCTCAAGATAGACTGCATATAATAATAGATAGCTAATTTGACAATACATCGCTGTACACCCTGGTGGTAACCAAACCTCCCCGAATAAGCCCAGCTGGGACTACCCTTAAGACAGAACTCAGACATTAGGCAATGATAAAACTTGAAAAGAGGAAGCATATTGCGAAATATATACTGTGCAAATTGGATGTAGTACACAATGCAGCATTGATATAATCTGTATCATATGTAAAGTTACAAGCTGTCCTATGTGGAGTTGATTAAACTAAATATCAATAAAAATATATTTGTAAAAAGAAATATGTGGGTGATATAGTGCGTACCATAGCCAGTGGCCTTAGGCCGCTTTGGTATAGGATGACCAAGAAAAGACAAGCCCCAAAGGCCTGTTGCACCATTTTCGCAGTATTTGTGAAATACATTTTTAAGATTTAAAAATAGATTTGGTAAAGCTTTATGGGGCTGAAAATCACAGAGGAGGTCAGAAATAACCTGTGTGTGCTTTGCATCCACTCTTGAAAGTGTGCAGATTATCCTGAAGTACTTTCAGGATGGGCAATTGCACATTTGTTGGAGTGAATATCAATTTTCCACCCCTTATGACATTAATTCACAGATGTTCATAAATGCGGATTTCCACAGCTGTATTCTTAGCTCTGCAAGTGTAGTTTTGATTTGTGAACTCGTGGGGCTGTAGGTGTTCACATTCACCTAGCTCACTTGTGCGTTTGTGCAAGTCATTGCTGTGCATCTCCAAAATACTTGGGGATCTGAATCACTGTCTAAGAACCGTTGAGCAGTCTGGAACCAGATCTGCAGGCATCAAAGTAGTTGAACAGCAAGAGGTCATATTATGTCTGGTATACTGAGACGACTATTTCATTTTACTGACCATAGGAATGAGCAAAAATACAACTTAACATTTGCAAGCTCTGCAGAACAAGGTGGCTAGAAGCACCCACAATTAAAAAAATATAGATATGTGGGAAAATCTTGCTTGAAGTTATATATCTTACAGTTGACATTGTCATAAATGTGTTTATTTAGTTCATTTTAATACAATGGATATAGTCAGTGGCGGGTGATCCCGGGAAGCAGCAGTGGGGCAGGAAGGGGGGTTTGAATTTTTTTAAATGTATTTATCTGCCGGCTGGCTGGCCGCCGTCTGTCCTCATCCTCTTCCTGGTTTCTTCTGTGCTAACAGAAAGCAGGAAGCACACGGGCTCGCAGACTCCCCATAGCCAATCAGAACGCAGGGTTGTGATTGGTCTGAGCGCCATAGTTTGACACTCAGCCAGGGAATGGGAGCCTTGGCATGTTCTCCACCCAGGCTGTAATGCAGCCTGGGTGGAGAACATGCAAAGTACGCATGACTGTTTGGCCGGCCCGAAATCAGTCATTGCGCACTCACAGAGTGCCCACCACTCCTCCCCCTGCTCTGAAAGCAGAGCAGATCCGCCCGCCCCTAAAAGATGCTGCAGCAGGAACAAGTAAAATGATAATAATGTCAAGTTATTATCATTTTAATTTTCATTTTTGTACACTGTAGTAGTGAGGCAGCGCGCCTCCGTCTTTGCGGAGGAGCTGCCACTGCATATAGTTCTATGGAACATGGAGAACTGCTTTTACAGTTCCAGCAGATTGCGCAGACACCGAGAACTGCACAGGAGTCACAGCCTGACACAAATGATGATGTGCACATTTTGAGATATCGAGTCTTGAGAAAACCCCAGGTGAACTGTTCCTCTGGGGGTGAAACATGTTTTTTCTGATGTCTCTACTACTGTATGAGAAGACTGCATGAGAAAAAATATTAAAAAGTCATAGGCACAGCAATGAGACGCGTCCATGATGAATTTTATTAATAAAACTTTAGAAATTCTATTGTATCAATGCATTTTAGAATTAACTAAATGACCAAAATTATGACAGTGTCAACTGTAAGATGTATAGCTCTCAGCAAGGTTTGCCCACAAATTTGATATTTTCAGCATACTGAACTTAGGACACACCGGTTAGATATACCTAGCACAATCCGCAATTTTGGGTAACATTTGGATTGGTTCCACATATCCCTAGACTTTTTGCACTAGACCAGATCAAGTAATTCCTACATTATGCGATAGGCTGATTGTGAGGTATAGGGTCAGTTAAAAGTCTGCTGCACTCTTCACAAGGTTTTCTGGGGCAAAGATAAAAATCTACAAAACTTGCACCACATTGTGCACCAACCGGGAACCCAATGCCAGGATAATTCTAGATGATCCACCTACTCATATGAAACACATTGGATCTGACCCTGAAAGTACAACAGAAATTGTCAAAACCCACAATACCAAACATTCTGTCACATTTATCAGCTGAACAGACTGAAAAAATACTGCCAAACCCACAATCCAATCGAACTATAGAGTAAGCCATTGAATGAATGATTCTAGAACATACCTGTGTGGAGTATTGAAAAACTCTCACTAGTTTCACGGATTTCTTTAACACATGGTGGTAGTGCTATAACGGTGAAATGAATTAAAGAATGTATTAATACATCAATAGCTATTGGATCCTCTAAAAACCCCAGGCACCATGTCAGATTTCACGAATCCTTCACACAGCATCTCACGGACTGAAATTCTCTACATAACCTCAAACACCGTAGTTCACACTGCAGAGGTCAAGACAAGTTCAGGTATAGGAAGGTGGGCAGAGCACAAACCCAATTTGTTTTCGAGGGAGTGCCATTGTCATTGAGCTCCTGCTGGTTACTTATTCAGAATATGCACAAGAGCGGCCCTTCCGCCGAGTCACACGTGTGAGTCAAACAAAACACAGGCTTTCTTTGGACCTACAAGAGGGTTAGGAGATTTGCGCAAATAATTTAGGTTCAAATTTCACAAAAAAAGTTATTTCATGTTATTTAATCTTCAATGTGTGCTTTGCTAACCATGCAAACTTTGGTTAAAATGTCAAAACAAAGGCCTTCCCACTATTAATCATTTTGAGTTATGATGATCATGTCTCGCTTTTAGTATTTGAAGCAAAGGTAGCGGGTTGTACAGGATTAGTTATATACTGAAGTGGCAGAGTTATATTTAAGTTCAAAAGAAACTTTTATTAAGAAGAATAAGGGTGTCAAATCAAAATACAAAAGTCAAATACAAATCATACATAAAAAGCATCCAAAAAAAGTGCTGCAATAATATTACATGAAATGGGCACAAAATATAATAAAGAAAGTAGGCAGAGTTATATTTCATCTGTTATTTAATGTTATTTAATCTTCAAAGTGTGCAGTGCTAACCATGCAAACATATACACAATAATATGCAGAACAAAGCTGATTTGATTTTATAGTGTGTTAAAGATATAACGGGGTGTATATGTAGCAAGCTTGTTCAAAGATTCAGGGATTGATTCCCAGAGCTCCGGATATAAAAACCAGAAGCCTACTTCTGTAGACTTACTTATAAGTTGGGTGTAAGAGTGTCTGAAATTGCAACCAAAAACTTTAGTCTTCAAATATAATATTTTTTATCCTTAACCGGTCTTACGATTGCAAAGTTAAAAAAAATGCAAAAAGGGTAGCAAAAAGAAAGCATGGCAACAGGAATGTTTCACCTGCTGCTCTCCTATAGTGATTCCAGAGTTGCGTACATCCCATTCCTCATTGACAAGAGTCCCAGAGGGGGTTCTCCGGCAGCAGGGAATGGGATGTGTGACTTGTGAGAGCAACTAATGTGTTTCCACGCTGCTTCTCAGGGATAATGGCAGCCCATTGCAATGGTTTGGAAACCAGTTCCCTGCATCCTTTATTCCTAGACATCTGGGGCAGGACTTCAGGCTGCAGGAAGTTGGGTTTCAGTGAAGATAATATTCGCCTGGGAGATATTGGGTACATTTAAGAAACTTTACCATTTTGGGGGTGGGGTGAGTTTCCAACTTTGCCTAAATTTGACGGCAAAGTGTAAAGCTTCACCCACCCATGATAGTAGATATCTGGCATTTTAATGAGTCAGACCTCAAAAATACTCCGGGAGATCTACATCCGGCATAGATTTCTAAGAGAACTGCAATGTGTAAGGTGTATTCATGCAAATGTATACCAGGTGGAAAAGGATGAAGAGATGGGCATTTACACACATAGTTCATTTTCTACACTGAATTGTTTTTTCCTTCTGATAAAAAGAATCACCCAAATCCCATGAAATAGGGAAGTGCTACCTTCACCTACTCTAACCTACCACAGAAACGATGTTCTAGGGTGGGACATTACCTGCAAAATATGTGTGCATACCCACAAGCTTGTTTTGCAGGGTTACCCTCCTCACTCTGATCCACACATCCCCACCACATGCTCTTGCAGATTAAATTGTAACTTTTCACTACCCTTTATTCGGTGAATCAGGATGTGGAATTAACTCATGTAAAAAACATTGTTATTCATCAACGACTCACTGAGGCTCACACAAAAGCAAATCAATGCCTGAGCCAGGCCATTGACCAAGGAATACATACAACTTGAGTTATATTCTGTTCTATAATTACAATACTAACTATATTTCAAAATATTTGTAGAATACTGTACAGATCTCAGACTTATCAATAGAAAGAGCGTCGTTTACGTTCTTTCTCTGATGTCACTCAGAAATTCTCAGTGAAAACATAATTCACAATTACTCATCTGTAATTCTCATTGCTATGTATGGGCCCCAAAGCCATCCACTATCATGAACAGGCTTTTCAACATCTGGGTATTCAATGCCATCACATCAAAGCAGTGAGAAACTAAGCTTGTTTTCAACTTTGACCTCATTTTTTATCAGATGTCACTCAGAACCATCCCGGTTAAAAACATCGCCATTATATAGGAACTCATATATAATTCTATACGTTTTCCTGAATTTGATAAGCAGGTACTTAGACCCCCCAGCTTTCTGACACACTTCCAACATGAAGTTGAATCTCTTACCATGAAAACATACAAATGAATCAAACACTCCCAGGCCGCCCAATGCTCAGAATTGTTCTTCCTCCTAATTTACACTCTCTGCCCAGCTATAATAGGAAAAAATATTCACAAGTGTACGGATAGTAAGGAATTGTTTAGGAACAGATCTAGCTGAGTTACAACAGTTGTTTACCTGAACAAAACATAAGTTATTTGTAAGTGTTAGGTGCAGTTCAACAGCCAACAGATGAGTTATAAGCTTCATGAAGTGTAATTTGAATTATTGAACTTGAAATGGGTTTATGCCTACTTGATTGCAATATGTTTGTTTCTAAAAAGGATTACCACAAAATGACCCACAGCAGTAAGAGCTAGTCAGTGAGATTCCCTCACTATCATCTTTTAAGAAGAAGATAAAGACCTGGCTATTAAACATCTAGATAGTATGTAGCTTGCCTTTAGTCAGCGCCAAGACGCCTTGAGGTAATCGCACGTTTTAAAAAATTCTTACCATAACAACATTCTTAACAGATGTCCTTCTGCTCCTTTAATGCCAGGTTTTGGAAAGGTAACTAGTTAACCTTGGTATACTTTTTAAAACTAGGTTCAGATTTTGCTAGTTATCTTAATTTGCTAATCTACACAGAGAGCACAGAGAATGGCATACCAGGCATGTTGAAAACACACCAATGGCCTTATCTGAGTTGCTGAGGAAAGGGGTGGTACTTACGGCTGCCAGTAAATATTGACATCTGAGAATGTAGTATGTCCTGGATGCGGCAGTTGCCACCTCTTCAGTGTTCCACATGTTAGAATGACATATTATCTCCATGTTGCATCTTTCCTGTCACAGTACATCCTTTATAATAAGCACAACAACGTTTTCTCTCTCTTTAAAAATGTTATCTTTGCATCGAAGAAACATTTTATTAGTCCTCTTTCTATTTCATCTATTTTCCCTACCCATAGTAATGATGTTCTGGTAGCTTAAAAAAATTTCCCTTTCGCAAGAGAGCAAATTCAACTGTAGCAACTCAAATACCAAAACCATGACTACACTGGGAAGGAGTGGTTACTTGGTTACTAATGGGTGCAAAAATAAAGCATTGTCTTCACGTGCGGAGGAAGAGGATTTCAGATGAGTGGGTGTTTCGAGTAGTAGGATAAGGATATCAGTTGGAATTCAGGTCCCCTCCTCCATTGGACCATTACAGATTGTCTCCTCTTCCAAAAAGGAAGCTTTATTGAATGCAAAAGAAGTTAGTATTCTATTCAATCCTGTTTTCAGTAAATAATCCTTCACGCTTATTAAGACCAATTCTGGACTTCTGATAACTGAACAAGTTTCTAACAAAGACAACATTCAAAATAGTATCTTTACAGATAATAATACCACTCATATCTAAGGGGGATTTATTGACTATGATGGATCTCTACAATAAGTATTTTCATGTGCCTATACATCCGGAGTCTCAGAAGGTCTTAAAATTCATGGTCGGACAAGACCACTGTCAGTTCAGAGCTCTCCTTTTTGGAATAGCCAAGTGCTCCAAGAGTGTTCTCAAAGGTGCTAGCTCCAATAATTGTGTAGGTTCAACAGAAAGGAATTCAAATTGTTCAGATAATTATTGATTTTTGTTCCTTATTTTTTAAAGTCACCAGAACATACAGCAATAGTGGGCATTGTCCTACAAGAATTCAGATTTCTCCCAAACTTAGAGAAATCAGAACTGACACCAGCTCAACAGAGACTGCTTATAGGAGCATTATTTCACATGGATATAGAAAAAGTTTATTTTCCAATGGGAGCAATAAAAAAACTTCAGCAACAGTTGTCAGATCAGATCTCCTACAGGATTGCTTTACATCTGAAAAATAATTCTTACTAGTAGAGGGGCATTTGGCAGCCACTGTGGAGTTGTAACCTGGGTTAACTTATACCTCAAACCTTTGGTACAACATATAGTGGAGTATTGGTAACCTGATATACAAACTTAAGAAGTACGGATTCCGTAACTCCTCAATTCAGACATAATATGAGTTGGTGGATGGTAGTGGAGAATCTAGTATCAGGAGTTTCAGTAGACCACCAACTCCGGTAGTGATAACTATGGATAAAATGAGTAATACTAGGAGCGACACTAGAAGGGGAGATAATTGTTGAGTATAGGGGAGATAGTTGTTGATCAAATCAAAGCAATCTTCAAACTGGTGAGAGTTATACGCCATCTTCCTAGCCCTGAAAGCATTTCTTCCAAAGATCCAGAAAAGTGCAATGTTGATTTGAACAGATAACCAAGTTGCGAAATCATACATTCTGAGGCAAGAGGGAGCAAGATGTCCCAGATTGGCAGTCCTATTTCATTCTATAGGGATCAGAGCGGAGAAGAATTTATGATCCTCAACTGCCACATACATAGCAGGAAACCAAAAGAGAGTGGCAAAAAACTGAGCAGGGTTTTTCCTTTGACAGTTTTTCTTCACCTTCACCCAGACATGTGTCATTCAGTCCATCACAAACAAGATGCAAATACCATAGTTAGCCATTTTTACCACTGCTTTCCACCAGAGACATATGCAGGAGGCATGGGGGGTAGTTGTTCTGTGATTTGGATGTCCTTTAGGCCTCCTTCATGCTTTTCCCCCATTCCCTTACTCCCCAAGTATTGAAGAAGATACAGAGGGAGCAGGTAAAACGTCTGTTGTGTGTCCAGATATGGCTTTCTCGTTATAAACTGCTTAACAGAAACACTTCCATATTATCTTCTAATTATTCCCAGTACACTCCTGTGACCATGACTATCTCCACAGGTCCTGTTACACCTTCATCAGAGGGAATGGGTATTGAAAGGTTAGCTCTGCAGCAGTACGGGTGTTTGGAAGAGGTTGCCTCTGATATACAGAGCAATCACAGAGAACCAACCAGAAAATCTGAGTAAAAATGTTGAGTTAATTTTGAAAAGATGGTGTCAGCAGAAGCTAGACCCCATTTTAAGTATTTTTTTCAAATCGCTGCCATTTTTAAGGGATGGATTCCAAAAGGTCTAGCGCCTTTTATTTTTTTTAAGTCCACTGTGCTTCTATAAAAGCTTTCTGACTTCTGAACAGTCCCATTTCTTTAGTAGACGTTTTGGCAGGAATACAAAGCCTTTCTAATGGAAGACCCATAATTAATACACTCACACCAATCTGGGATTTGCCTTTAGTTTAAAAAAAGGCCAACAAGATATGCCCTTTGAGCCTTTACAGACAACTGACTTCCCATATTTAATTGCTAAGGTTGCCAAACTTCTAGCAATAATATCTGTTAGACACTTGGGGGAAATAGGAATCTTTATTAAGGAGCCTCCTTCTTTAAGGATGATGACTAATAGGAAAATGTTAAGGTGAGTCTAGAATTTATTCCAAATATTAATACTAAATTTGATTTTGAACCAGGTGTAATTCTACCAAACTTTATGTCAAATCTTTCTTTTCCACATGAAGTAATGTTTCACATCCTGGAAGTTAAAAGGACTATTTTAATTTATTTCCCAAGAATGGAATCATTTTACAAAAGTACCTCTCCTTTAGTTATGTATTGGAAAACCAATAGAGGGGAAAAGACCCAAACTATTATGGTGAGAAGATGAATAAAGTTTGCAATTTTGAAAGCATGCAAGTCTATGAATTAAGAAATTCCTTTTGGTGTTCATGCTTCCTCAAGAAGAGGAATAGAGACCTCTTGACTCTAAGCAAAAGGTATTTCATTGAAGGAGATATGTTGAGCTGCTACATGGACTTCATCTAACACCTTTGTAAATCATAAAACCTGGCATCAAAGGAGCAGAAGGACATCTCACGGACTAGCTCTCACTGCTTTGGGTCATTTTACTGCAATCCTTTTTTAGAAAAAAAACATATTGCAATCACGTATAATAGGTACAAAACCATTTGAAGTGCAATAATTTAAATTATACTTCTGGAAGCAAAAAACTCATCTGTGTATCATTCAACTGCACCTAAGACTTACAAATAACTTATTTTATGTTCAGTTAAACAACTGTCGGAACTCATTTTATGTGCAATTTTTATTCTTAGTACTTCAGGAGATGAGAAACAAGAACACCAATTTTATTGGTAGGCAAAGAGGAGGGATTGTCCTGGATAGATGCATTAGAAAAAGGACTAATAAGCAGCAAATTAACTGTAAAGAATGCAAAGTTAAATGGAGCAATAACTTTATTGTTCTGATTATTAAGGCTGTCTTGCTTATGAGAATGTTCAAAACGTTAGGACTATAAAGAGGCGGACTTAGATTATGAGCAAAGAAGATTACCGATAAACAATCGAGTCATTACATGCTGTATTGAAGTTTTGCAAAAACAACAGGTGATGGACCGAATGTGGATCAATGTCACACACTCACCCCAGTCCAAAGATCTGGGCCCAAATCCATCGTTTTTTTGCACTCCACACCACCCTGGGTTAGACAATGGCGATATGCAAATCAGCTCTGACCCTGTGCCCCATGGGAACAGTCCAGTCCGAACTACAAAAGCCATGTCCTTCCCAGAACGGAATCAAGCATCCGAGGACCGGACCGGTTTCGAGGTAACACCTCTCATCAGCCCGGCTAGCTTGACTCCAGTGGTGTGGAGTGCCTGGGACCCACGTCTGGGCATCCCCAGCGCACTTAGGGCGGAATATGCAAAAACAACAGGTGATGGACCGAATGTGGATCAATGTCACACACTCACCCCAGTCCAAAGATCTGGGCCCAAATCCATCGTTTTTTTGCACTCCACACCACCCTGGGTTAGACAATGGCGATATGCAAATCAGCTCTGACCCTGTGCCCCATGGGAACAGTCCAGTCCGAACTACAAAAGCCATGTCCTTCCCAGAACGGAATCAAGCATCCGAGGACCGGACCGGTTTCGAGGTAACACCTCTCATCAGCCCGGCTAGCTTGACTCCAGTGGTGTGGAGTGCCTGGGACCCACGTCTGGGCATCCCCAGCGCACTTAGGGCGGAATATGCAAAAACAACAGGTGATGGACCGAATGTGGATCAATGTCACACACTCACCCCAGTCCAAAGATCTGGGCCCAAATCCATCGTTTTTTTGCACTCCACACCACCCTGGGTTAGACAATGGCGATATGCAAATCAGCTCTGACCCTGTGCCCCATGGGAACAGTCCAGTCCGAACTACAAAAGCCATGTCCTTCCCAGAACTGAATCAAGCATCCGAGGACCGGACCGGTTTCGAGGTAACACCTCTCATCAGCCCGGCTAGCTTGACTCCAGTGGTGTGGAGTGCCTGGGACCCACGTCTGGGCATCCCCAGCGCACTTAGGGCGGAATATGCAAAAACAACAGGTGATGGACCGAATGTGGATCGGAAACCGGTCCGGTCCTCGGATGCTTGATTCCGTTCTGGGAAGGACATGGCTTTTGTAGTTCGGACTGGACTGTTCCCATGGGGCACAGGGTCAGAGCTGATTTGCATATCGCCATTGTCTAACCCAGGGTGGTGTGGAGTGCAAAAAAACGATGGATTTGGGCCCAGATCTTTGGACTGGGGTGAGTGTGTGACATTGATCCACATTCGGTCCATCACCTGTTGTTTTTGCATATTCCGCCCTAAGTGCGCTGGGGATGCCCAGACGTGGGTCCCAGGCACTCCACACCACTGGAGTCAAGCTAGCCGGGCTGATGAGAGGTGTTACCTCGAAACCGGTCCGGTCCTCGGATGCTTGATTCCGTTCTGGGAAGGACATGGCTTTTGTAGTTCGGACTGGACTGTTCCCATGGGGCACAGGGTCAGAGCTGATTTGCATATCGCCATTGTCTAACCCAGGGTGGTGTGGAGTGCAAAAAAACGATGGATTTGGGCCCAGATCTTTGGAGTGGGGTGAGTGTGTGACATTGATCCACATTCGGTCCATCACCTGTTGTTTTTGCATATTCCGCCCTAAGTGCGCTGGGGATGCCCAGACATGGGTCCCAGGCACTCCACACCACTGGAGTCAAGCTAGCCGGGCTGATGAGAGGTGTTACCTCGAAACCGGTCCGGTCCTCGGATGCTTGATTCCGTTCTGGGAAGGACATGGCTTTTGTAGTTCGGACTGGACTGTTCCCATGGGGCACAGGGTCAGAGCTGATTTGCATATCGCCATTGTCTAACCCAGGGTGGTGTGGAGTGCAAAAAAACGATGGATTTGGGCCCAGATCTTTGGACTGGGGTGAGTGTGTGACATTGATCCACATTCGGTCCATCACCTGTTGTTTTTGCATATTCCGCCCTAAGTGCGCTGGGGATGCCCAGACGTGGGTCCCAGGCACTCCACACCACTGGAGTCAAGCTAGCCGGGCTGATGAGAGGTGTTACCTCGAAACCGGTCCGGTCCTCGGATGCTTGATTCCGTTCTGGGAAGGACATGGCTTTTGTAGTTCGGACTTGACTGTTCCCATGGGGCACAGGGTCAGAGCTGATTTGCATATCGCCATTGTCTAACCCAGGGTGGTGTGGAGTGCAAAAAAACGATGGATTTGGGCCCAGATCTTTGGACTGGGGTGAGTGTGTGACATTGATCCACATTCGGTCCATCACCTGTTGTTTTTGCGTATTGAAGTTTTGAACACAAATCACAGCATGGTTCACATTTTTTCCAATAATTTTCACTTAAACAGTTTTTCCTGTTTTTCCTGAAGAAGTGCAAGTGTGCAGTAATTGACTTATACAGTTAACTCGGACTCACGACTGTGCACAAATGGCTAATTACCAGCAGTGGCTCCTCCACTAAGGGGGAGGAGCATAGCCCAACTGCTCTGTGAGCAGTTAAAAAACGAAAAATTTAATGATAATTAAACAATGTATATATCATTTTATTTTTCCATACCGGATTAGGCGGGGCAGGACTGAGCTGGCCGGTGCAGGGGGGGAGTGGCGGGCACTCTCTAAGTGCGCATGAGGGTTTGGCCGGCCTCTTGGGCCTACCAGACAATCATGTGCACTTAGCAAGTTCTCCAACTGGCTGCAGTGCACAGCCTGGGTGTTTCATTTTTCTTTTTTTAAATGCATCCTGTTTTCCTTTAAGGCTAACAGGCTGCATTAAAAAAAAACTACTTTATGCACAAAGCTGTCCCAGACATGGTGGTCTGCTGACCACAGCAGGCCACCATCCCTGGGAGTGCTAGGTATTCCCAATAGGGTCGCAAATTGCGACAGCCTCATTAATATTCATGAGGCATGCAATTTGCTACCCCATTGGGAATCGCAAACAGTGTCTCAGACACTGTTGTAAATAGCATTTTGTGACTCGCAATTTGTCGCAATTTGCGAGTCGCAAAAATTATCATCGTACATCTGGCCCTATGCCATCTAACTTCTGGTTTACTCCACGATTCAGTATTAAGCCAGGAATACTTCAAGAAATTAGCACAGCAAATTCTTTGAGAATCACACCTTATGTATTTACTTAATGTTGTTGTTGTGGTTACTCCTTTGTTAAACCATGGAACACATGAACTAGCAGGTAAGTTTTTCCAAAAGAAATTTACTAATGAAGATGAGTAGAAACAAGAGCTCACCAGTCAGTTTCCTGCCCATGCCTGTACAAATCCACATCTCCAACTGACACAAATTGGAAATCTAGAATGAGATTGTGGAATCTGACCAGAAAAATGTATGAGGTTAGTATACAACAATACATTTAAAAGAAGATAAGATAAGTAGAACCCCGAACAAGCAGTGCATTTAAGAATACAACATCTCCCTTCCTTCAATAAATAAACAAAAATAGAATATAAACTTAATACTGCACAGTAAGGTTTTAAATTCATGCAAGTACGCAGGTTTCTTGGACACAAGACCACACCTGCTTGTGATGTAATTCTCACTAGCCCTACTCTCTGAACTGCTCCGAACCTGTACATTCAATTTGAGGCAACAAGCTGTGTAATGGTTTGGAGGAACTTTGTGATAGTGAAAAATTCAGGCAGTCGTTACCATGCCGCAGTGAAAAATTAGGCGGTCATTACGATGCCGGTCAGACTGGTATCCGGGGTACTTTTGGAGGTGGTTGGACTGCCGCGGTCTCGTCGGAATCGGTCAGTCCAACCTCCAGATTACGATGCATGCATCGTGTACTCCGACTGACCCTTGACAGACCACTGACTCTTAAAGTCTTTCTCCAAACACCGGGATGGCGGTCGGAGAAAAAACAGCAGCTATAGGGCAGTGCAAGGATCTACGACCACCGTCCGGATTACGATGTGAGTTTCTGATGACCCAACCGTGGCGGTCTGACCGACTGCCTTGAGTCGTTGGAAACAAAAGTTTTGGGGTGTATACTCACCCAATTCCATTTCTTCCAAGCAGTCTCCACTATGGATCCCATTCTCCAGGTCCCCCCTACACCTCAGCAGCTGCACCTCGATGTCTGCAACCCTGTGGAGCATGAATCCTTGTAAGTCCTTCTGTGGTATGAATCCCCAATGACTGGACTGTGAACATTCTGTCACTGTTCGGCAAAGGGGTACATGCAGCACAAGGTATTTCCCCACATATGTCATGTATACGTGTACAATTCCCGTTTTCTGTGATTTTGTATGTCTTTACAGCGACATATTCAGGGATATGTGCACCTCCGTATAGGAGACCACCATGGTAGCAGTAGTTGCGTCGTAATACAGCAGGGGGAACTTTACCGCCCTCTGTGGTTGGAATCAGATTGCAGCCACGGTGATGCGGCGAGTGCAAGGTAAGTGATTTTATTTCTTTTTGATTTCATTTTACCTATCCCGTCATCTGTCGACTCCCCCCCACCCCAAGCCTCCCCATCCCAAACCACCGCCCACCACTCTTACCTGTGCTGACCGCCACTGCCACCAGATATTAACTGAACACCATTATCCATAATAAGTTCCACTTCTTACCTTCCAGTTCAAATGTAGTTGATAAAAAATCTAAAGTTATTTGAGTGCTCATTTCCCGGACAAAGTAATAAAATACCCACTTTGAAAAATAGGCAGTAAGAACTATTCAGGTAGGTCAGGTTGGAGATTTATGCACACAAAAGGTAGGAGAAACTGAGGCTTACACCTCTGCACAAAGGTATGTGAATCTCATTTTGTAGTACTACTGTAGTTCTACTAAACATCCTACAAAATGTAGTTTGTGAATAGACCCTACAGTGTAAAATGTGGTTGTTATCAAACTTTTAAGACAAAGCACACATTATGTGCACTCCCTGTCTCCCCTTAAAGGAGAACTACTATAGTGTAATTTTAAGCATTTGTGGCAGAGAACTACACCGCACTGAAAACTTTGTAGACACTTTTTTAACATGAAGTACAATTTATTTTGAATTAATTTAAATAATTTAATTTATTCCAGTGTTACTTCCTATGGCGCCTTGCTTTAAGTCCCTGCATCAATTAATTTTGATAGGAGAGTGTTGCAGTACCTTTGGTGGGCCATGTGTGATGTCAGATTTACAGCAGCTCTGAACTTGAGTACATATATGCCTGCTTAGGGTCCTTTTCAGCTGCAGTAACTATAGAATTGTGTTATGTGTATAGCACTGGGATTACTTTTTTGTGGGTGCATGTGCTTTTCTAAATCTCTTCCTAACCTTTCCTTAATCCATCTTTACTCCTCCCTTAACTTCGCCCCTTTGGTGGCAATTATTCCCCGTTTTCCAGTGCCACCCTCTGTCCCTCCGACTAAAATGTATACTTAAGTGTACGGAACTCTCTGAAGTCAGGTCAGAGAGCTCCACACATTAAAGATAGGAGAAATTGAGGCACACATCACCATCGTAGTATGTGAATAGCATTTATTGCCAGTACTACAGTAGTACTATTAAATATACTACAAAGTGCAGTTCGCGAATAGGCCTCATGGGTATGTGAGGGGAGTATAAACAAAAAAGAGGGAGAAGGAGGTTAAACCAGACCAGGTCGGCCTCCAGTCAGTATATGCAATACAGGAACCCTATGTGAAGGGTCCAGAGACCTGGTAGGTGTTTTGTGGTTACTGCTTACTAAGTCAGTGTGTACCAAATTATGTAAGAAAGAAAAATTTCTTTCTAGAGTCCCCTCACTCACCGGGGTTGCCCCACGGTGACATGCTTCATCATTGGGGCCATCCCAGTTCTCTACGAAAAGGGGCGTGCTGCGACAAGGCGACTACGCTGGAGCACTGGTTTTGTGAGATGACTATGTGTGGTGCAAGTGTGGTGATGGTGGAGTGGGTGTGGAATTAAAAATACCGTGCTAGTGGGCCTCAACAATTTATTTTGCTCCTAGTGTGGTATAAAAATTAAAAAGGGGTAACACTGTATTCTAGCTTTTACTGAGCTAGGTCAGTGTTGTGGTCAACATGTTTCAAGCTCCCCCAAGCTTTTCTTCAGGACCATACAGGGTCCAGCCCTGTATTGCCACTCCTGTATTCAAATGAAAAGGTGTTTATAAAAAATAAATACTAATTATTTATACTCAACGCTGGGGTGTAATCAAACACTCTTTTATAATTCCAAGTAGAATACAAAACGTATGTACAACAACACACATGTTTTATTAACAACAGCGTTTAATATAAATAAGTAGTTTTTAGCAACACTTTTTTCATTTGAAAACAGGAGTGGCAATACAGGGATGGACCCTGTATGGTCCTGAAGAAAAGCTTGGGGGAGCTTGAAACATGTTGACCATAACACTGATCTAGCTCAGTAAAAGTTAGAATACAGTGTTACCCCTTTTATACCACACTAGGAGCAAAATAAATTGTTGAGGCCCACTAGCACAGTATTTTTAATTCCACACCCACTCCACCATCACCACACTTGCACCACACATAGTCATCTCACAAAACCAGTGCTCCAGCGTAGTCGCCTTGTCGCAGCACGCCCCTTTTCGTAGAGAACTGGGATGGCCCCAATGATGAAGCATGTCACCGTGGGGCAACCCCGGTGAGTGAGGGGACTCTAGAAAGAAATTTTTCTATCTTACATAATTTGGTACACACTGACTTAGTAAGCAGTAACCACAAAACACCTACCAGGTCTCTGGACCCTTCACATAGGGTTCCTGTATTGCATATGTGAGAGGAGTGACACTTTCACTTTAATGTACTTTTTTGGCATTCACAGGAAAGCTGTGCAGGACTGGTCGCAGCGGGCACTGGGCGTTTCCCCGGTGGGCTACCAGGGGTTTTGGGCCCCTGGGGGGCAGTTTTTGGTTGTCATCGGAGGCCGGTACTGCAGCATAGCTGCAATATCGAACCCCTGTAACAAAATCGGCCGAAACCGGCACTGCCAAACAGCTAGGCACCCGGCCGTGCACTTTGCCAGGGCCGGTTTTGGTTCCTAGTCCGGCCCTGAAGCTGCACCATCCACCGGTTTCAACACCTAATACTGGGGATGTCTTGCAACATATTCCTCAGACTTCCATTTACCAAATGAGTAATTGTATTTAGCATACAAATATGCCCTGGGGAAATGCAGCCTGATGTGTAAATGCATTTTTTTCATTTCTTTTTCTCTTATGGGAAAACATTTGTTCTGTGAAGAATCCTCTACACCCACACCCCTCAAGTTTGAGGGTGATTCATTTCTCTTCCCACCCTAAGAGTTAACCAAGCCGTGGGCTGGAGGAAAGCGTCAGTCAACTTCAGAGTGAGTGCTGACAGCCTCGCATTTTTGTGGGCGTTCTCAGAATTTCAAGGCAAAACACACCTTGATCCGCACACTCCCCATCCCCCTTTGCATGGCATTTACTATTGCTTAATTCTAAGCATTTGTGACAGGGAGTTATAGAGCAGTAAAATCTTTTATAGCTGCCAGGAATCCTTGCTTGAATTCCTAAAAGGTGGAAATTATATTTCCGGTCACAAATCTATATTTATGGCCCAAACGTTCTTCATGAATCAGATCTAAGTTATGAATAGTAGCAGCCCTACAGCAAGAGGCCTGGTTGTGTAGCACCAGATTAATAAATAAAGTTGTACACCTGCACCCACCAGTTTGCTAACTTACATAGGTTCAGATTTATGACTTTCTGATCATCACAAAACACTTCAGCGCTACACCTGGAAGGCAGCCTGATGCAGCTTTCCAAGTTTAGTGCTGGAAACGTTTTGTAAATTCCCAGATAGCCTTTGTGTTGAAATTATTTCCGCGTTGGTGTACAAGGCGTACACTTATGCTTACTGAAGAGTCAGCACCGTTGTTATGCAATGCCAATTTGTTTTCCCCTATTCCCCACCATGGGATTTTCCCTAGTGTAGATATCCCTTCCTTAACATGAACACGAAGTTTGGGAGTGTTTTGTTCCCGTTCTCACCCTAGAAAGTTATATGCTCTTATCCTTGGCAGGAGTAAATTTCAAACCATTCGAGGCAAAGGGACATAAAGGAATTTGAGAATACTCACAAACTCACATGCATGTGAGTGTTCTCAAACTTCAAATTTAACCACACCTCGGAATGTGACGTTGCTACCACTTGTGTGGCATTGACTTCTGTGCAATGTTATGTGCTTGTGGGATAATATTAAGCAAGTGTAAAAGAATTAATGACTGCAAGGCCCACCTTTTGTTCATTCTTTCCGATCATAATTCTAACCCTTAACACTCATAAGTCAGATTTACAAGCCTAAGGGCCTGATTTAGAGGAGTTACTGCCACACAATGGTGATGGATATACTGTCCGCCAAAATATCAATCTCATCATATCTTATGGGATTGCTATTTCGATGGAATGTATATGACGGAGTAACCCGTCTGCCAAGATCTAAATCAGGCCCTAAGAGACTTTGTGACTCTGGGTCGATTTATATGTCGGCGGGAAGGGAACTCTACTGTGGTAGGGAAGGAGTTCCCTCCCCACTAACATAATGCTTCACCTGCCCAATTTAGTTTCGGGCAGATCATCAGTTTAGCCACTGGCTAAACAAATATTATAAAGTCCAATATCCAGCTGCACATAAGCCACATTCGACACTCATAGATACCTTCATAATCAAGTACCATTTGCTGAAGCTAAGACCAAACAATGAGAATCTTCTTTACCATCCTATTTCACACCTGGAAGCTTAAAACAATATAAAAATCTAGACATTGCTAAGCTCCTTGTCTAAATGGTTTATCAGCAAACATAAAATGTGCTACTTTGATTCTATCAAATTACAGTTTTATCCCACACTCACTGACAAATGCAGTGATTCCACTCATTGCTATATCTCAAAAGATCCTACCACAGCAGAATATTATTGACTATCTCAGTGATGCTGGGTGTCCACTTCATGCTTTCACACAGGTTGATGGCTGAAGCATCATGATTCCTCTATGTTAAAGCCTAAGCAGGTGGCCTTTTAACAGGTCAAACTCACATGTTAAACCAAACAGAAGGTTAGCCATGTGTTAGTGTCATGAATCCAGTGATCGTTTGACACTCAATTCAGAAAAAGTCTTTAAATTTTTTGGGGAACTTCTTTTCTCATCACTGGCAATTCACTTTGGTTTTAGTATAATATGTATTAATTCGTTAGAGCCTTATAATAAAAATACCAGACTGATGTATTTGTAAATAAATAATTTTCAGCTTTTTTTCTTCTAACAAGGAACCATGCAGAGTTGTTCTCATTTACCAACTTAGAAGCAATATTCTGATTTGGGGATCGGTGAAACGTTGACACTGAGATTCAGTGCAAAATCTATGATGATATCTTTCTTGTTTCTGTTAAGAACCTTATCCTTGGTTCATGTGCGATTTCGTCTATATCAATGCATAAAGCACTGGTTAGGGTTTTTGTTGAATGAGGCGGCACGTTTAACTTCCTCCCTCTTTCAATTCATCTATCCCTCAAAATTGAAACCATTAGTATTCGGGTTGTTAAGAATCTAGTGATCGCTACACAAATAAAACCTAAAAAGATTAAATATGTTCCTCATTTACGGGGGGAGGGTTACATTTCCTGGTGGGTATGGTCAAATCCAAAGGATGCCCCATTCTGTGAACATATTGCTCTCCCTTCTGCTCTTTTTCAGCTCCTTCCTGTTTATTTCGAAGTAACATGGTGCAGGAAGTCAATTTAATAAACGTTTTACTTTAGCCTAAAGCGTTTATTATTAGGCAGGGATGCACGATCCGCTACTAGTAATCGAAGGTGCACTGACGGCAAGACAAGAAATTCAATTCAATAAAATTCAGTTTAACTTAATTCAATTCAATTAAAGTTTTATTCTGTTTAGGTAATCCAAAAATACAATATTACATCACATAGCAACAATTCACTGAGAGCAATAACATTTATGGCCTTAACTTAAGGAGGTCACCATTTTGACCTTTGAAAACATAGCTGGTCTTAAGAATTTACCACAGCGCAACAAGTTGTAATAGACAACAATATTTGTTAGAATAATAAGACCGCAAAGCAGTTAGTAAGATGCTATTAATGTATGTATGGTACAAGGCATCTAAAACTAGCAGGTTTTTGTCAAAATTACAGTGCATCATTGATTGCGTGGACAAATTATCACAAGGCCCAAAACCTAAAACTTTAGCTGATACCCAACCATTAAGAGATGGATGTAAAAGGCATATGATTCCTGCTCTAGATCTTGTTAAAAGGTTATATTAATGCACAGTAGAAAGCATGTACATGTATGACTGTACTGCATTTATGTCTGCAATAGGAATGAAGACCTGACAGTAGATATAACAAGTTCAGTATTTTCTCTTGACGTGGCCCTTCTCTCAAGGAAGATTCTCTTTACCCAATTTTTTTCAGTTCTCTTAATGAGCAGAGATCTGTGAAAGAATTCAAGTGGGTAGATTTCAGATTAAGCTTTTTCAATGTATGTCAGCCAATGAATCTTCTCAACTACCTTCAATTTCATACAATCACAGATAAGCTCCAGTGTCAATCTGGCCACTTGATTGGTCCAAAGCGAACTCCACAGGAGAAGTCACTTTTACCACACTTCCAGGTGTTGAAAACCTACACTTCATGGCAGATGAAATGAGAGGTACCTTGAGGCAAACCCAGAAGTAGTCTGCAAAAAGGATTTTCTTCAATTTGTAAGGGTGTGACATTAGCAGTTCCTCAATCACCAACACTATCCAAAACAACAGAAATACATTTGCTGAAATTAATTGTTTTAATCCATTTTCAGGATCTATTCCTTCTTTTGGATCCAAAATGAAAAAATGCTCCCATGGGTTTTAGAAACTGTAACTTCCTAAAATGTAAAAAGGTCGCCCACTTATTTGTATTATCGAATCACATACTCATATAAGAGAGAATACTTTGTTCAACACCTGGCCGTTGAAGGTGAATGTTCTAGCTTTTGTGGACAACTTAGGCCCCATAGATACGAGGAAAAACTGGTTGTGAGGTCTAGATTTTACATGCAACTAACACATTTTTCAACAATTTCCAATCCTAGATATCAAGACATCATCATCAGCATACCAAAGAACTGGAATAGAGTTTTAATTTAATCTGACTTGTCCAGCATCCCTCAAACAACACTCTAATTGGTAAGTGCAAAGCATGATCAAAAGAAGGAGCATACCAACTGTGGTGTGCCTGGGATAGGGGGATAAAGCTGAGAATAAAAGACTCAATTAGCATAACTCAAATTCCATTTGGCCCAAATAATACAATGTGCTCACAGTCTAAATTGGACAGCAACAAGCAAACCTGGTTTTCAATAGATTAACTATCTACCAACTTCAGAGAAGCTTGTATCAGGTCTTCTGATTTAATGTTAAAATCCCCAGCAAGTATTATAAAACGACTGTTTGGTGAGAGTCCTCAATGCTGCAGTTGGATCAGGTAGGCCCCCATCATGGTCCACGGCAACTATTGTCTTGATTTTTAAAAAAGGGGACAGGGATAGCCCGCTTTGCTACCGCCCAATATCCGTGACAGTCAAGGTACTGGGCCGTGTGGTTTTGAATAGACTGGCGGATTGGGCAGAGACTCACAGTATAATAACGGATGTCCAATATGGGTTTCGGGCGGGGAAATCAACGACGGATCAATATCTAAACCTTTATCTTGTTACTTCAAAGTACACGACAGCTAAATCGGGGCACTCTACCTAGCCTTTATGCATCTTACTGCAGCATTCGACCTAGTGAATCATTGCAAACTCTGGAATCTAATGAGAAAGATGGGGGTGGATCCGGGCTTGATTAATATCCTAATGGCACTACATTCAAACACAACTGTTGTGGTAAGGTACACGTAAGAGGGGAATATCACAGACCATTTTAAGTGTACGAGCGAGGTGAGACAGGGCTGTATTTTAGCACCCTTTTTATTTACACTATATATTAAAGGCCTGGATCGAGCACTAACCACATTAGAAACAGACACCCAGAAAGTTGGCTCAAGACAAGTTCCCGTCCTTCTCTATGCAGACAATGCGGTTATTTTGGCCCGCACGCTAGGGCTTGCAGCTTTTGCTTGACAGATTTGTAGGGTTCATGAAAGACATGGACGTGTCCCCTAATCTCTTGAAATCCTACATAATGAAGAGCGGAAAGATGAGCAGGAAGACAAGTACCTATACAGTAGGCCCCCACATCCTTGGGAAAGTAACCGCATTCTCATATCTGGGCATCCTGTTTGACCAGAAATTGGGTTTTAAGCAGTTACTAGAGGCAAAATGCCTTGAGCTGACAAGGTCAACTGGAGCGATTAATAGCTTTGCTCACAGATTAGGCAAATGGTCACCTGGTAAAATAATGAAACTTTGTAATTCTTTTTGTTGATCCAAAGTAGTATATGGAAGTGAGGCCCTGGGATTTATGAAAACAAACAAATTACAACCTGCTGAAAATCTTTATCTTAGGCGATTGCTGAAAGTTACCCGGAGTACCCCCGCTTTTATTGTTCACGAGGAGTTGGGCTCAAAATGTATTGCCAATATGGTGACCATGAAACCCCTCCTGTGCTGTATTTGGTCCAATGTAGAGACAGGTTTCAAAAGACAAGTTGTACAGTATTGTCTCTCGTTGGACCATGCACTGAAAATTCCTTGGCTGAAATACATAAAAGATGCCTTCACTATGTTAGGTAGATCAGACCTGTTCTTTCTCCCACATAAGGCATGCTCACAGGATAAAGCGTCCATTTAGGCCCTGTTTTTTAAATATGTTTTGGCACATAGGGAGGAAAAGGAATTGATGAAACCCTCGATTAGAGACTATGGGCATCATTAGGATGGTGGGCAGACTTTGTCCGCCCGCCATCCTCACGGTAAAAGGGACCGCCCGCCATATGTGCAGGGATCCTGTGTGTGACATTAGGATGCGCCCGCCACACTTGCAAGCACAACCTGCATTTTTAACATTGCGGGCAGAAGCCAGGGCAGAAGTGATAAAGTTGGCGGATGAGAACATTTTTATGTTTTTGAAACCAAGCAAGTTGGAAAAAGAAATAGAAATGGTGGAACAAAGGCTGTCCCTCGACCTAGTCACCGGAAAGCGCTCCTCAATGGGTGCTTTAGCTTTAGCCAAAAGCCCTGTCTCTCATGCAGCTTTTAACTGCATTTCTACCATTGAGACAGAGGCAATAGTTCACGTGGATGGAGATGGGGTTACCTTACCCACTTCCCTAGACAACAGGGCCCAGAAATCCAACGTTAATCAGACAAGGGATGGGGACGAAAGCCTGAATACCGGGGATGACGAATACAGTTTGGTCAATTCACCCCAATCTATTGATTCTACCCCACCTAATTTGATTGAGTTGACTCAAATGAGTCCAAAACCGATATCCCGGAAGAGAAAATATGTTTCGAGCCCACAGGGGGAAAAAGATCAAAAACAGCCTAAATTGAATGACACCTGCAGTGTGAGTATACCACCCCCACAACCCCCCCCATGGTTTCCCAATTGTGTATTGTCCATCATTAGCTCCCCTGGGGTCATCTAATCCTTGTCCAACATGCCTCAATAGTGACGACACCTTGTTGGTCAAAATTGAGGCTATGCTAAAAACCATTCTGCTCCCGGTTTTGGAGAGAACAAGGCTGATGACCGCTAAAATTGACGCACTGGAAACAGTAGTAAACACCAATTTGGGTCTACTGCAAAAATTATCAATGTCTAGTCCCGGGGTGGGGGTTCGTAATTCGACTCAGGGTAAAAAACAAACAGCATGTAATCCCTCAGTGACCCAGGTAGCCAAGCCCGCACCGCCAGGGGCAACCACTAATATTAATAAACCCATAGTAGGGGTAAAGTCCGCTGTTACAACAACCACCGCTAGTAGAGGTCCCCCAAAGAACTTACCAAGGGAAAAACACCCACCCACATCTAACTCAGCTATAGCGAATCAGTCTATGTCAAAAGGTTTGGTAAAACCATCTAATAGTACCCCAGCCCAATCATTTAGTAGGGGTAAAACTAACCCTCAATCTTCTAGGACTCAGCTGGTGGGTAAACAAAAGATGCGCCCCTCACCCCGAGTCAACCTACCCCCAGAAGCGTCCCAATATACCATAGTTTTAACTGGTGTAGCTCCCCTAAGGGACGGTATCAAGGAGACCCAAGGGGAATTGCGGAATAAAGTAATCTACTGGTTAAATAAAAATCGCCCACTTCCACCATCATCCCCTACAGAAATCCTTTATGTAAGGAGAGTAGACTGGGTGGGTAAGGGCACCAAAGATTTGGAAGGGGACTGTATCTTGATATCATTCAAAGACCCCTGGGTGGTCGACCTAATACGACGGAATGCTAGATTTGCCCGTCAGGGCGACGTCCAAACACTGGACCTTGCCTACTTTTAACCTCATACACATACCAACTATCCCATAGGCCCAAACCAGTGGAGAGTGAGAGATGGGAGGTTTCAAGGGCCTAGAACACCCCACCCACAACAGTACCCCTTACTTTTCAATCATTTTGGAGCGCTGTCTGACTTGGAATTGGTAGATTGACTGTGTTTACCCAGTACGATGAATAATTCTACCGATGATAGCGGGGAAGAAGTACAAACTCCACTTAAACCCCCTATGACACTTACACTGGGTAATCAGTTTATGCCATATAAAAAGGCAAAAATGATGGTCCCGGCACAGGGGGAAAGTGTGCAAAAAATCAACACTGAAGAAAAAGGGGTCATAAATATGCCCATAAGCACCACCCTAACTAATTCCCCACCCCCTCCCCATCTAGGTAATAACCTTGCAGAAACCACTACAGCGACATTTAATATTGTGTTGCTGGAGCGAAGGCTCGTATGGACTCTGAGGATTGGCTGGAGTTTATTGACAAATTTGACGTACTGTTACTACAAGAAACTTGGGCAACTGCACCTATACACAAAGCTGGCTTCATAAACTTTTTCAAACCTGCAACAAAGAGCAATAAAGGGCGCGCTTCGGGGGGTTTGACAACGTGGGTCAAACAGGCTTGGGGATATACAACCACAGAGCTTTATGAGGACAATCCCGATATCTTGGCTATTAGGTTGAGTAAGGAAGGTGGTCAAGACATGCTTATTATTAACATCTACTCTTGTGGTCTCCCTGGTGGTCGATGTCCCTTGATGGTGGGTGCCTTGGACAATCTTTTGGCAGGGTGGAACAAAGGAACATTGATCCTGTTAGCTGGCGACTTAAATTGCACCATTGAGCCGCTTTACTTAGCAGGGGATAGCTGGGGGTCCGCAGAGGATGCAACTTGGAATATACCTGATCTACTGACCAGCAAACCTGTTAAAGCAACGGAGGCTGCCCTGAACTGGACTGCTTTTTGTCTCACCTGGGGGTTAAGGGCTGCAAACGGACGCACTCCATCTGACCTTGGCACCAATTTTACTTTTGACAATGGCCTGAGAAAAAGCCGTATAGGCTATATCTTCTTAAAAATGGAATTCTGGAGTCTGATGGTCGATATGGAAATTGTCCCTCGCCCAGAAAGTGATCATAACCCTCTGTCTCTGAAACTAAAGTTGCACGGTGTGGTAAGATTGGAAGATCCAGTTCCTAAGGGGCAAGGGGTTGTAATCTTATCAAACGATCGGAGGAGATTGAAATGATCTAACATATCAGGAGATGAAACTATACAGACTAACATAGAGAATGTGGTGAAGCTCGCATCAAACAAAATGATGTCAGAGGACATCGGGAGGGGTACCATTGAACCAAACAAAATTATGGACTTGCATGAACAATGTTTTGCTGAGCTTAAGCTACTTCTCTCTAAACCATGTAAGAAGGGTGTTGGGCGACCGCTTGCCATTCGGTCAAAATGGTATAACAAAGATTGTAGGGAGGCTCACAGTAATCAGTTGACAAAGTTAAATCTAGAAATATGTGTGCTGTAAAGGAGGCTAGGAAACGGTACAAAAGAGTACAGTGGGAAGCAAAGAGGGTGTGGGAGGATGATTATTGGGCCGACCTCTTGGATGCCGCCAAGTCAAACAACCAGACTAAATTTTGGGACATAGTAAAATGGGGGAAGGATGGTGGCTCCCGTATTCCAACCAATCATGTGTCCCCAGAAGCCTGGATAACCCATTATTCATCCCAAATTAGCTCAGAAGGCATTGACCCTTCCCCTATTTTGAATCAGTTGCATGTAAAGCCCACTTGTGAAACGACCCTGACCTTCACTAATATCGAGACAGAGTTAGCCCTTGGTTTGACTCAGCGGGGGAAAGCTCCTGGGTTGGACCAAATACCAGCCGATTTGTTTAAAACAAATACTGCTCTCTGGGTGCCATATCTAACAAATATAGCTAATGCTATAGCAAAGGGTGCTCGCATCCCCAAAACATGAAAGGGGGCTGAGATTCTTCCTATATATAAAAAAGGAGACAGGTCTAATTCGGGCAATTATCGCCCGATTAGTTTAATCGATTGCCTCCAAAAGGTCATTGCCCGTATGATCTTGGCCAGAGTGCAAGGGTGGATGGACTCTGAAAACATACTGTCTCCCATGCAGGCGGGCTTTAGATCTGGCACGAGTACCATTGATCAGGTGCTCCGATTTTGTATGATCTTCTGGAAGGTTGTTACGCTAGGCGGTGGTACCATCTTTGCCGCATTTATAGACCTGAAGTCAGCCTTCGATCTGGTACCTAGGGGTAAATTGTGGCAGGTATTGAGGGACCTGGGTATGCCTGGAGAATTACTAGAGATGATCATTAGATTACACGAAGAGAACTATGATTCCTTCCCTGTAACCCGAGGAGTCCGACAGGGGTGCGTTCTCGCGCCCACTCTCTTCCTACTCTTTATAGACCAAGTAGCAAAATTCTTCTCGGCCACCCATACTGATGACCCATCCTTGGCATGGACTAAATTCCCCATGCTTATCTTCGCGGACGACACCTTACTCCTATCCAAGACCCGTGCAGGCCTACAGCGGGCCTTGAACCATTTTGAGGAGTTTTGTGTGAAAAATGATCTCCAGGTAAATGTGGGCAAAACTAAGTTCATGGTTTTAACCAGGAATAACATCGTACGCAGTAACGTTCAAATGAGCGGGGTCAACTTGGAACAAGTTGAAACCATGACTTATATGGGGGTCGTTTCGTTTCGTTTTTCGTTTCAAAAACTTTATTCGATACATAAAATGAATCATAAAAGTATTGAACATACAATTCATCATGCCTCATAGGATTAAAAGGTTCTGATTTAAAAAGCACGATTTTTCCAAAATTTAAAAAAAAAAGACATTAGAAAGACATAATAATAACCATAAAAGAATATACAAAACATGAATTTCAACAGAAAAAATTCTATACATGTAATACTACCCATAAGTCTTCCTAATCTTTAGTGAAATTCTGATAAAATTTAACATGGAACAGCAGATTTCTATGGAGGATAATGATGACAGATATTCGTACCCTTCCTCATAAGTGCAAGGTTGCCTCCCCTTCAGGATTGGTTTGATAAACCGGAGTCTTGGCTCCTTATATAGGGAGCAAAAAAGAACCAGATGTAAAGTGCTTTGTCTATCCCTATTATTACAAGGGCAAGGGGGCAGCCTCTCACACCAACCCCCTTGTTTCGGGAATGCAAGCAAAAAGTGCAGAATCTCCAGCCTAAACCTTGTTAGAAGGAATCGCCATTGCACATTAACAGTAAAAGTTAAATAAAACTGAGGTTGGGATTTACAGGCATAGGCAATAGCATTGTCAGTAACATTGACTATGGGCGGTGGGTTCAGTGTTTTCCAATACCTTGCTTTTATCTCCGCCTTATAGTTTCCCTCAATTCTTTCCGGATTGTCATAATATGACCCCAGTCCAATCTTTTTCAACATATTATAGACATAAGACAACCAGGGAATCTGTTTTGAGTTTTCTAAAGCCATGCAATCGGTAATAATGTCTTTGGTAAGTTGCAGGTCTTCAGATTTCCAAATTTTACCCCATAACAGTAGAGGGGACAAGCGAATTATATCAGAAACACAGGCCATACCGATTTCTTTGTGGCAGAAAATATTTGAGGAACCTTTAGGAATTGATAGGACCCTTTTTATAAAGTTATTTTCCACCACCTGGATTACGGATGGTATTTCGGTCCCCCAAACCCCTGCCCCATAAGTGGCCACTGATAAACATTTTGAGGTGTAAAGGGTTCTGAGGTGCATAATATGTTTTTGCCCTAGTTTACTACAGAAACGAAAAATACCCTCTATCGCCCTTGTCATGTTCTGGGCTCGAACCTTCATAACCGGTGTCCAACTTAGTTTGCTGTCAAACAGATTACCAAGGTAGTTAAAGTTTCCCACTTTTCCAATTATGCGATTGTTGACCACAAATTTCCTAATATTTGACCCTTTAGGGCCACAAGACAGCACAAAGGATTTCTCAAAATTCACCTTTAGGTCAAGATCAAGCATGAATGTATTGAAAGCATCTAGACACACTTGCATGCTATTTCCTGTCAATGTCATGAGGACAGTATCATTTGCATAAGAAAGCATGGGAATACTTTTACCATTGATTTTTGGGAAGTCACAACCCTGGTTTAATAGGTACTGTTCAAATCCATTTGTGTAAACCAGAAAAAGAAAAGGCGCCAGGATGCACCCTTGACGCACACCTTCGGTTGAAGGTATTGGTTTTGTTATTTCCCCTCCAGAACCAAATCTAATAGATACAGTTGTTACTTCATGTAACCTGCGAAGCAATGTGACTAAAGGTTCCTCAAAGCCCATATCATCCATCATCCCTCACAACTTATGTCTGCAAACAGTGTCAAAAGCACTCGTCAAGTCCATGAAGGCAAGATGGACAGATGATTTTTTTGCCTTCATGTACTTGCCTAAAATTAGTGCCAAATTAAGGCACTGCTCGTTTGTCCCCTTTCCACGTCTAAAACCATACTGAGAGCTAACTATGAAACCTGTGGAATCTGCCCAACTTTCTAATCTCGCCAGGATTACCCTACCCAGAATCTTACATGAGGCATCTATTAAGGAAATCGGGCGGTAGCAGCGTGGGTCAGACCTACTGCCCTTCTTAAAAATCGGCACTGCAGTTGCCTCCTTCCATGTACCAGGAATGCGCCCAACCACAACAGCCTTGAACACATTCAGTAAGATGGGTGCCCACAGACTGACATTGAACTTAAAAAGGTCCAGGGGGACAGCATCTGGGCCTGGGGCTTTTAGTGATGCTCCTTTCCCTAAGGCTTCCTCAATCTCAATCAGTGTAAGTGAAGAGCTGAGGGTCAAAGCCGAGGGAGGTGCCACCCGATCCCCTGTCCCTTCGGTGCTTGCCATTATTGAGATAGAATTGGGTTTAAAAATCTTAGTAAAATGTTGAACCCATTGATCAGCGGTAACCTGCACAACTATAGATTCTTTATTGTCGCTCTTGAAGAGAGGACGATTTATGACCTCCCAAAAGAGCCTACTATCTTTTAGTTCAGCAGCCTTTTCGAGATCATCCCAAGCACTGACTTTTAAGACTTGCTTTCTTTTTGCAATAGCATCCCTGTAAGCCTTTCTGCTAGTCCTTACAAGCTCTTTGTTTCTTGGCTTTTGGCTCAGGGCTAGTTTTAACGATCGGTGTGTAGCAGAACACACAGAGTCAAACCATCTAAAGGCCTTTTGGCCTCCCTTCCCCTTGGGTTTTCTAAGGGGCTTTGCTGCATGACCACACAACTTCTCGAAGCTTTCAATAACCTGATGTGGGTCAGATCCTGGGGCTAGACATAATTCTATTTCCGTTTCACAATTAACAACAATGTCTTCCTCCAGTTTTGTCACATTTACCTTCCCCCATTTCAATGTGACACCCTGATTCTTATTATACTTAATTGGCTGTTCCCAAATCCTTGGTGATTCTTTTGTTGGCACACACAATGACAGCATTAAGGGGTTATGATCACTTGCAGGATTTGCCACCACCTCCAACTTATCAACATACTTGAAAAAGGTACTAGATACCAAAACAAAATCAATTGTGCTCATCTCCCCCCTCGTACCCTGAAAGGTTGGTATATGCTGGGTATCTGGGGCAGACCAGGGGTCTACTACAAGCAAATCATTTGTGATAATAATATTATTCAAAGCATCCCCCTGAGGTGTATGTCTAAAGTGGGTCAGAGGCTGGGCATTCAAGTCCTCTAGTCCACACACATTTGAGCCTCCAAAATTGCACAAAGTACAGTTGAAGTCACCGACCCAGATGAGAGACGATGTAGGGTGCCTGTTGTGTGCTTTACCCAATGCATCCTCCAAACTTTGGATTATTGTGATGTCATGGTCGTTGAAACTGTTATAATACCAATTAATTAATAGAACGGGATCTGGGTAGAGATGTTCTAATAACAGCACTTGGTACCAGTTTGTCTCCACCAATTTCGAGGTTTTCAATTCCTGTAGTTTTGTAGACAATGCTGTCATTATTCCACCTTTTGCCCTCCCCGATGTGGATGGAACAGCCGGAACAGTAAAAGACTGAAAACCCTCGATGTCACAAGTGGTCCTAGACCACGTCTCCTGTAAACACAGGATTCCATGAGCTTCCACAAAGACCAGCCATGCCTCATCTTCCAGTCTACTCGCTAATCCGGAAATGTTCCAGGATAGTAAGGATAATAATAATGATGGTGATGATGGCCCTTGTATTCCATGGATGCTTCCCAAAGCATCTCTTGTGACGGAGGTGCTTTGTTCAAGCAATAATGACCTATTCCTCTCATAGCCCATGGAGATGGAGATGTTTCCCACAGGCGTGACAGGAGTCCCTGGCTGAGGAGGTCCAGTATTCGCATTGTCACATTCAAGAGTCACCAACACTGAATCATCATTGATGCGTGTCCCTAAGTCTTCATTCTTTCCCCCATTCAAGATACTTGGTGCAATGCCTTCAGCCCCGGATGGTAGTCAATCTACCCCATCCATACCCATTAAAGGGTCAAAGCGATTCCTCAGTGGGATATTATTGTTATTATTTGGGAACCAACCAGGATAATCAGCGCCCTGAAACCTTGGTCTTCGTGGGTTATAAGGGACTTGTGTGAAGGGGCCCATACTTGGTGGCCCCATAAAGCGAGCTGTCTCATGCCAAGGGGTATAATAATTTTACGGGCCTTGATTCATATTCATGTTGTGTGCCCAGCCCATGTGCTGTTTGCCATTTGTACTATAACCACCATGATTTCGGTTTGGGGTAGTCTGGTAGAGGTTGGGATAAAAATATTCAAGACCCACACACTGAATATCCCCCACCCTACCAAACCTCGCCTTACTGCAAATGATATCCTTAACCCAGTTGTCTCTGAAATTAATCAGGATGCAATCACCCTCCAGGTCTTTTTTACTTGGCCCAACCCAGGGAACCCTCCGTACACTTAAGATTTTCGTAGCAGTGTCCTCGGTTAAAGGCCTATTGGTATTTAGCCAGAATTTTGTTTTGTTTAAGAGGTCCTCGCTTTTCTCATATTTATTCTCTGGGATTAATGGAACACCTGTCAGGATTGCCATATATGGGGCAGACTCCGGGGGTATGTTTACATAAATCTGTTTACCTTGTAAGGGGGTTTTACTAGGGACCAGAGGTTTACTAGCTGGGGTTTCTTTCCCTTCAGTGTTAGGCAAGGTCGGGGCAGCTGTGTTAACCGGTGTAGTCACCGCCAAAGAGTTGCTAGACTTAGGGCCTGCTGTAGTTACCTGCTTAATTTTAATTAAAGGAGCTGGTCCTATACAAGGGGTGATACCGTTAGGATCTGTAGATTTTGCCGGTTTAGGTTGCTGTGAATGTATCTGGTTGTTTTGGGGGCCCTTTTTCCCTAAACTGCTGTTATTACTATTAGTATTAGTGTGACCACCAGTAATAACGGATTGTTTGTTATTACCTACCAGACTCTCCAGTAAGGCAGTGTTCTTGGGTGTTAAAAACTCCAATTGATCTAATTTTAGATTTATGATTTGGGTTTTTTCCATCAGGGGGTTCAGCAGACTTTTTGTAAGCTTCTCAAGACTGGCCATGAGATCCTTATCTTCCTTATGGGATGGTTTTTTCCCCAAATTTGAGAAGCTTTTTTCCATGTTCGAAAGCTGGGATCCTATCTGAGATAATCTATCTTCAAAGGGATTTAAAAGTTTTTTAAGTGTTTCCCATACCACGTCAGAAATTCAACATCTTTCCCATTTATAACGCAGAGTGGTACCCCACTAGTTTCATTCTCTATGACGAGGTTATTATTATCGTGAGTTATCGTCAGCGAGTCTACATCAACTTCTGGTGGTAAATCAGAAGGCTGCGTATTAATCATTGGGGGCGGAGATGGTGGCTTAGTAGATAACTGAGCCTTCGCAATCTTGGCTTTTTTCCTAGCGTATGCTGTTTGGTTATTACGCTTCCTTTTCGTATGTGGCCCTTGCTGTTTAATGTCAGAGATTCCTCCAATCTGCTCTATAGATGTTGATTTTAGCGCCATTTCCGGGGAGCCTCCGTTACACTCCTTCATTTCCCCTATTGACCCAACCATAGTCGTTTTTAAAAAGTTAGAGGATACTGATGGTGAATCCTCCTTCGGTATGGATATAGTGGGTGCTGATGGCTGGTGAATATCTGCCATTGTTTCAATCAGGGTAAGTGGTGGGCCAATTAAACGGTCAGGGGTTTTAGCAAGAGCTATGGACCCTAGTGAGGATTTTTTAGCCGCTGCTAACTCCTGTGAGAGTCTCCTTGCAGCATCCAGTTCAATGGAAACGCGACGTTGCATTTTAGCAATCTCTGTATCTATGGCTGAGTGAGTCCTGGTAATAAAATCATCTAAGGTGCCATTTTTCAGTTTGGATTTAGCAGCCCTTTCTTTGTACTCACGTGATGACATCGTGAATAGTCACGAGAGAGTCCGAGGGTTAGGATCAAGAGGGATGGCCCAGTCCAGTCCTCTCAGTCCTCGAACGGCCTCAAACGGCCCGCTCTTTGCCCGGTCTTCGCCCCGGTCGCTCCCGCTCGCTACCGCGCAGCGGTAACTCCTACCTGTGATATACAGCTAGGGAAGGGCAGTGGGCGTGGCCGGCAGGGAGAGCGCCACAGGTGTGACACGCAGGGACTCCTGAGCAATGGAGTCCCTGCTAGGCTGCTCGCAGCCCTGCCGGGGTGCAGATGGTCCAGGAAGTTACCAGCTCCCCACACGAGCCTCTCGGTAGCTGGAGGCGCAGCGGGACCCGCGCAGCGGGTCCTGCAAGGTGTAGAATTTTCCGCGATGAAATCCAGCGACGAAGTCCAGAAGGGTAGAGCCTCCACACGGTGCTCTGGTCGTTCAAAAAGGCAAGGTTTCCCACAGGCAAATGGGACTTGTGCTCTTTTATTCAGCCAGGGGGCGTGGCCGGCAGGGAGAGCGGCCACAGGTGTGACACGCAGGGACTCCTGGGCAATGGAGTCCCTGCTAGGCTGCTCGCAGCCCTGCCGGGGTGCAGATGGTCCAGGAAGTTACCAGCTCCCCACACGAGTCTCTCGGTAGCTGGAGGCGCAGCGGGACCCGCGCAACGGGTCCTGCAAGGTGTAGAATTTTCCGCGATGAAATCCAGCGACGAAGTCCAGAAGGGTAGAGCCTCCACACGGTGCTCTGGTCATTCAAAAAGGCAAGGTTTCCCACAGGCAAATGGGACTTGTGCTCTTTTATTCAGCCAGGGGGCGTGGCCGGCAGGGAGAGCGGCCACAGGTGTGACACGCAGGGACTCCTGGGCAATGGAGTCCCTGCTAGGCTGCTCGCAGCCCTGCCGGGGTGCAGATGGTCCAGGAAGTTACCAGCTCCCCACACGAGCCTCTCGGTAGCTGGAGGCGCAGCGGGACCCGCGCAGCGGGTCCTGCAAGGTGTAGAATTTTCTGCGATGAAATCCAGCGACGAAGTCCAGAAGGGTAGAGCCTCCACACGGTGCTCTGGTCGTTCAAAAAGGCAAGGTTTCCCACAGGCAAATGGGACTTGTGCTATTTTATTCAGCCAGGGGGCGTGGCCGGCAGGGAGAGCGGCCACAGGTGTGACACGCAGGGACTCCTGGGCAATGGAGTCCCTGCTAGGCTGCTCGCAGCCCTGTCGGGGTGCAGATGGTCCAGGAAGTTACCAGCTCCCCACATGAGCCTCTCGGTAGCTGGAGGCGCAGCGGGACCCGCGCAGCGGGTCCTGCAAGGTGTAGAATTTTCCGCGGTGAAATCCAGCTATGAAGTCCAGAAGGGTAGAGCCTCCACACGGTGCTCTGGTCGTTCAAAAAGGCAAGGTTTCCTTGGACCGCCGTCTGTCGTGGAAAGATCAAATAGCGACCCAGCAGTTAAAATTCGCCCAATTGACTGGATGTCTTTTGCGTGAGCAGAAGAGATCTATTACAAAACGGGTCATCCCTGCCTTGAGAATTTATGACACTAAAATAAACGCCGCCATACTTTATGGGGCTGAGTTATGGGGATTTATGGACCTCTCTAGTCTTTATAGAATCCAGTGCAAATTCCTTCGGAACCTGGTAGGGTTGCCACAATCCTCTCCATCGACACCCCTCTGTCATGATATGGGTTGCCCACCAATTACGGACATGGCTAGATTTAGAGTAGTGGCTACTTGGAGGCGCTTGTGGACCTCCCTGGATCTCACACTCTTTGCTAAGGAGTTATTTTATTTTTTTATTTTTATGTTCTTGTAAAGCGCCTGAATAGACCCCCGAAGGGGTATCTCCGCGCTATAGCTGCAAAGGGGAGTGTTCTAGATAGGTATGTTGCGATGGTGGAATGCAAGCAAGAGAGGCATTAATTACTGGGATACAGGTATGTTTTTAAGGTATTCCGAAAAGTCAGGTGACTGGTAAGTGATCTTAGTTCTGGGGGCAAAGAATTCCAGAGTACTGGTCCAGCATGGGCCAGCGCACGACCACCTTGTCTGGTCTTCTTTACTCTAGGCATCTGCAGTAACTGCTGGTTACTGGAGCGTAAAGAACGCCCGGGGATATAGGGCTGAAACTTTCAGTCAGATATTTAGGACCTTCCCCTATCATACTCTTGTGGATGGTGCATAGGGTTTTAAACTGCACTCGCTTCCTCACTGGAAGCCAGTGGAGTCTAGTCAGCAGGGGACTGGAGGGAGTCCTCGGTGGAGCGTTCAGGACAATCCTTGCTGCTGTGTTTTGGATTACCTGTAGTTTGTTAAGTTGTTCCTCGTTAGCTCGAAGGAGCAAACCGTTGCAGTAATCCACCCTGCTGATGACAAGAGCCTGCACAAGCGTTTTCCTATGATGGTCCGGTAAGTAGGGGAAGACTCGTCTTAACATCCCGATAGCCCGAAAGCAGGTACCGGCAACTTGATTTACATGATCTTTAAATGTGAGTTGCTGATCAAGTAGCACTCCCAAGTTCCTAACCGTACTCTTGGGGTGGGGACGGGGCCTAACTCTAAGGGCCACCAGTCAGATGACCAGTGTGTTGCCGCTTGCCCAAACAGCATGACCTCAGTTTTCCCTACGTTACACTGCAGACAATTTGATGACATCCATTCTGCAATGGCTCTCATGCCATCTGCAAAAGATCTTTGTATTGCAGGTGTGAGGTTTTTGAAGGGAAAAAGGAGTTGGGTGTCGTCAGCGTACGACACCGGGGTGAACCCGAAAGATCTTGCTAGGTTGGCTAGGGGGGCCACATACACGTTGAAAAGTGTGGGGCTTAAACAAGAGCCTTGTGGCACTCCCTTGTTGAGCTCTCTGTGGATGGATTTATGGGAGCCCAGCCTAACTTCTTGGGATCGGCCAGATAAAAAGCTCTCCATCCACGCCAGAGCCCCTCCCTCCACGCCTACCTCCCTCAGGCGGTTGAGAAGCACCGTGTGAGACACCGTATCAAAAGCAGCGGAAAGATCCAGCAGCACCAGAATCATAGAGCTGCCATCATCCAGTGCCATTTTGATATTATTGGTCACTGTTTGAAGGGCTGATTCTGTGCTGTGGTTTGGCCTGAACCCAGATTGTGAATAGTCCAGGCCTTCCGTCGCTTCAAGATGCTGGGAAAGATAGGTGTTCACGTGCCTCTCCGTAACTTTGCCTAAGTAAGGTAGGAGAGAGATAGGTCGTAAGTTAGAGAGGTCTGTCCATGGAGATGCAGCTTTCTTCCTTATCGGGTTCACCACTGCCTTTTTCCAGTCTGCTGGGACCTGACCTTTCATAAGGGAGGTGTTAATCACTTCCAGTATAGGGGGTCCCAGGAGAGAAATCAGGGGGCCAACCATTTTGGCAGGAATGAGGTCATTGGGGGACCCTGATTTAATGTGACTGCAGAGGGAGAGGAGCTCTGTATTGTCAATCGGAGGGAAGGATATCAGAGGAGGTTTATTATATATTGGCGGGGTCTGAGAAGGGCATTTGTTGGTCTTATTTGTGATGTTATTAGCTGCTACTATTCTTTCGTAGATAGTATTTATTTTGTCCTCAAAGAATAGTGAGACTTCATCGCATAGGGCCTGCGAGAAATCGTCAGAGCTCTCACATGCAGTTGGTTTTATAAAATTCTGCAGAATTTTGAAGAGCTCCTTAGAGCAATTGCCCGCTTCTGCTATCTGTTGCGTTAGGTGTTGTTTCCTAGCTAGTTTTATATTTTTGTAGTACTCTGATTGAGCATCTAGGAAAGCTACACGGCTATCCTCGGTTTTCCTTTTCCTCCATGCCTTCTCAGCTCGTCTACATTTTTGTTTCCCTGCTCTTAATTCATGGGTATACCAACTTTCTTGTTTAGACGCAGAGTACTGCTTATGTCGCTTTAAAGGAGCTAAGATGTCAATGGCTTGCTTAATGGAGACATTGAGCTTCGCTAAGGCCATATCTGCTGTGTCTGTTGCCAGAATATCAGGACTTGTCCAGACTTCCTGTACTTTATTGGCAGTTACTTTGTGCCATTGTCGTCGCCAGATAGGGGGGAGAGAAGCCCTTTTAACAGGTCTTGTTGGAGTCAATAGTGAAAATTCTAACATAGAGTGAGCTGTCCATGATATCTCTGTTGTCATGGGACAGATTACTTTGGCGCAGTTGCAGAAAAGTAGATCAAGCATATGTCCTCCTTTATTGGTAGATCCATGGTTTTGTAGTTCTAGACCTAGGTTAGAGAGGTCCGTGATCAAAGCAGTTGATTCAGACAGTGTTGGCAGATCTACATGTGTGTTAAAATCTCCTAGGAGAATAAAATCTTCTTTGGATTTGAAATTGGGGTGCTAAGATTTCCTGGAGGGTAAGCGCAAAATTAGGGTTTGGTCCCGGGGGCCAGTAAACCAAAGCACCTTTCCAGGTAATGTGGCTAGTTAAAATGATTTTAAAAATCATAATTTCTAACTGTGAGTGTAGATGTTGTTCTATTATCGTAATTTTTATGAAGTCCTTATGTATAATTGCCAGGCCACCTCCTGTTTTAATTTCTCTATCTAAATGTTTGATCTTATATCCGGATGGGATCCCCATTGCTATGGCTGTAATAGTATGGGGTTTCAGTTAGCAGAAGTGAGGTCCATGGGGGGCTCTGAACGAATCCCATGGCTTCGTTCAGTGAAAAAGAGCCTGCATGATATGGGTTTAAAACATCTGTGGGTCTCACCAGGCACAAACACTTTCTCATCTAAAAAATAATTTAAAGAACTATTTTGGGCCTCAACCCGCCACTCCTTGGTAACCGCCTCCAGTTCTGGCAGCCTCACGGGAAGATTTTTAAGCTTTAAGCTAGATCCCTCCCGTGAGATTTACTGGGACACCATCACCAGACCACTGGATAAGAAACTTTATCATCAGTTTCGAGTGGGTGCCTTACCTTTGAATTCATTTACTTCATCCTGGGGTAAAACTTCCTCTAGTTCCTGTAGCTGGTGCCCAGATCATAAAGAAACAGAAGGTCATCTATTGTTTGCTTGTCCGCAGTATTCAGAACCTCGTTCCACATGACTAAAACCCCTGTTCAAACGCCTTTCTTGTAGAAGGTCTTCCGAGGCGATCTGGGTGTTGAAAACTAATACCTCGGAAACTTTTATGACATGCTTTGCCAAATTTTTAGGCTGGGCATGGGCAATTAGGGCCAGAAGGAACTTATCTTTATCTTAATTGTATCATGTAAGATCTCACTTATAAAATGTGCTAATTCTGCTCTTTTTAGCCCCAGGTTTATGTATGTCTTGTAAAACTAACAAAGTTTAATAATTAGTTTTAACTGTGATTTCAGTGCAAAGTTAATAATATGTTCATTGGTTTTCTATATAACTTAATGTATAGTGGTTGTTTTGGTTTGTAATGTTTTTAACTTGTCTTTTATGATTTTATTATCGAAATAAAGACATTAAAACCTGAACCTGATAAAGTTGGCGGATGAGAACATTTTTATGTTTTTGAAACCAAGCAAGTTCTAGAAGGGTGCTTGGTGTTAATATTATATGAAAAATATCATGTGACGGAAATATTGTCAAAAAATGTTGTGGGCCAATAATATATTGATATCATGGTTCAGAAGATTACAGGTAAGAATATCAAATTTTTAAAGTGTTTAATATCTTTTTAGATATAGGTCTACATAATATTGATTTTGTCTTTTGTAATGTTTTATGATTTTGTGTGCTTTTAATTATTACTGAGGGACTAATTACGATGCACTTGCGTCCGCCCGACACGGTAGCGGTCCGGAACCACCGGACTATAGGTTAGTTGTTCCGACCTCAAAATTTGAAACATACATTTTGCTATGGCAGCTGTTTCAACAGGCGCAAAAGGCATGTAGCACAAGCTGCCATAGCAAAATGGATGTTTGGAAACATCCCTGCAGGGTGCAGGGATGATTCCATAGGTGCCCCCCAGGCTCCATAGTTGAGGGCCAGGGGGCCCTGCTATGGGCCCCGAAAGTCACTTTCCAACTGCATTTTCATGGCAGGTGGACCCCCATGAAAAGGCAGGCAGAAAGTGGCATCATAATCCCGACAGCGGAGTCGAGCCTGGTTCCGCCATCATTAGGGGATTATAGTGCCTTCTGATGCACCAACGGGCTCCTTAAGCCAGTCGGAGGTGCATTGGAAGTCCCCCACAGTTTTCACTCTGATCTCCGTCATCCTAATACAGTGGTTAGACTGAAACCTAAGATGTCGGGCGGAAGTCCTCCAACAGCTTTTCAGAGGCTTTCCTCCAGACAACATAATAGGCCCTATGCTATTATTAGTTGTATGTCATTTTTTTGTAGTTTTAGTAATTTATTTTTGAGCTTATTTAGAATGGCGTTAATTATTGGCATGTTGTTGGTTGTGTAGCGGAGTAGAGTATGACGTTATTTTACTGTTATGTTATGAGTATTTGTAATCACAATGTCACCTGCAAGGGTATACTGCCACTGAGCGGGTTTGTGTGCCTAGCCCTACCTATGGTAGGTTGTTTGTTTGAAAATCCATATCTTCAGCTACTTGCAGAATTCAAGAGAGGAGGAGGCTCTGATGTGGAGAGGGAGGCCGCTCCACGCTTTAGGAGTGGTGTGAGAGTACGCTTGCTATCCTGATCTGGTTCTGTGTACCCGTGGGATTTTGGCGAGTAGGAGTCCTGCAGAGCAGAGGTGTCTGATTGTTGGTGAAAAGAGATATGACTATTCAGCTAAGTGGTCAACACAAAACTAGAGGAGTGTTCCTACAGTGGCCGTATAATTCAATAACGTGTATACATCTCTAAGTAATCATATGAGGCAGTGACAGAGGTTAGAGTGCAAACAAAGTTCATTTAGAAAAATATTTATTTATTCTTTTTTTCAAAAAGTTTTTTTCTTTAGGTATAAATTCATATAAATATTATTATTCAACAAAAGAAACCTTTTTTAAATTAATAGGTAATACATAGATTAATTGAGAGATTTCATAAAGAGCACAAGACATTCATAAAAACAACAACAAAATAACAGGTCCCCTGAAAAGCAATCATGCACCACACCTCACTCACGTGCTAACAATCATTCTACATTCATACCACATACAAGAATGGAGAAGGAACTGGATTCCAAATAGCAAGATGACTGTGCTACTGTGGTCCAAGGGCACCAAGGTGTAATTGTTGGCCCTTGTAGCGGGTCTACGCGCGTTTCGGTGGGCAAGCCACCTTCATCAGGACCTTCTTGACCAAAAGGTGAAAATATCAGGGGATCAAACAAGAGGGGTTTTAGCCTAAAAAAGAAGAAATAAATACACATATATAAATCTCTGTCACTAGCACATACACCAAAAAAACTATGTACAAAAGGACATTAATGCATTCACTGTTGGGTTATAACCCAGGGCTCATCACTGTGGTTAGAGAATACATCTACGATATGGAACAGCAAGCAAAGGAGCCAAGTCATACATGCGCAAGAAATGCTGACACTGGATAACTAATAAATACGGGAAATATGGAAGGTTCCCATATTGTATAAGTTGTTATTACATTTAAAGGAATGTCCAGTCAGATAACAGTACTTACGAGTGAAAGGGATCAGCTATCACAAGATCGAGTTTTCTTTTAAAAGTTAGAGGCTAAGGTCACATAAGTTGCATCATTTCTGTGGGGGAGTCAAGGTAGGAAGTTAGGGTAGATGATAGTAGAAAAGAGAGACTGGTTTGCATGTGCATGAGAGCGTAGCCATGTTTCATAGGCTTACCCATAATGTCAGGTCCGACGTGTTAGGTGACCCTCAAAACTTCATCTTAATGTTTTGGAAACCAATTACTGGTTTGAAGGCTACAAGAGAAATATGCAATAGCCCATGTCATAGTCATTCTAGACGAGGTAAACCTTAATAATGTGGGACGGCTAGGTCCCTGATAAAAATTGTTTAGTAGAACATACCGAAATGGACAAGATGTTGACGTATCGGTGGGGATTCTAGGAGGATACTCTTATCTCATAAAAACAAGGAGAGGGTTCCAGTCCACGCAGAGGGTAAACTTTTGCGTAGATTCAAACTCTGATAACAAGAAAAGAGATACCAGTACAGCTGTAAAAGGGGGTCCTCAACATTGTCGATATATTAGAGAAGTGGAAGGACCAGAAGGGTTACATGGCAACTTACTTTTTAGTAAAGGTGGGTTATAACAAATGTATAGTTAATCCAGGAAAGGATTTGAAGTTGATTAGCCACCTCCGCCCTGCAAAACAAAAGTAGAGTGCATATAATAGAGTACTCGGGCATACGTGTGAGTGTATCGGAAATGGGGAACAGGTTACACATGCGCCCAAAAACTATGGCAAACTACTTATAGAGGCTGATCCATATACGAAGTCTCCATTCCACAGGTGACCAAGTGTAGATACAGCAAGAGGAAAACCTCGCTGTAAAAGTCGGCGATATGTTGCCGTAAACAAGATTACATTTAAAGGTCTACGGGGGAGACTGCTATATATTCTTAAATGATGAAAAAATTGCACATACGCTGAAAAAATAAGCGGCGAACTACATGTGGTGACCAATCAATAGAGGCGTTCCACATTACAAGGGTAGCCAAGTATAGATATAGAGAAGGTGAGGCCTGCTGTAAAAATCGGCGATATAGCGCCGTGAAGGAAACTACATCTAAGGGTCTACGGGGGAAACTGCTCTATACTCCTCTGAGTAAGACAGCTTTCTATCGAATTTACCTTAGTGTCCGGTTGGTAGCATCCAAGCCTCTCCGCGTATCCGGGACCCTCCGTGGAGTGGTGTTGGCGTCTGCCTGCTCTTATACTCTCCCTAATTGAACACAATTAGCGCGGAAGCGGCGAAGAAAGACGCGAGAGCATGGCGTCATAGTAATAGACGACGGACTACATTGCGGCGGCCATATTGTGAGTGTCAATTGACAACGGAAAAGTAAATACACATAATAGGTTAGTGATGGGAAGTTCCCAAGATGCATTAAAGACGGGAGTCATGTCCAAGCGATCATGTGTGAAGTCGGAATGCCTTGACAAGTTGTGTCATAGATTGCTGACTCAGAGATCTAATCAGAATCAAGTTGAATGGGTTAATGTTGACTACACAATGTGAAATAATATCACAGTCTGAGGAAAGGGGCCATATGTGAGTGGTCGTAAAGAGACTGTGAGTACTCATATGCACTGGATCGCAGGAAAATAGCCCGGAACCGATCGTATAATGGCATAGATTCAGATGGGCGACGGGAGGGGGGGGGGGGGGGGGGGGAGGGGGGAAAAGGGTTGAGAAGGAGAAGGAGAGGGTAGGAAGGGGCAAAAGATACAGATTCTTTATTTAGTGACATACCAGGAAAGTTCTTCGTTTAGTCCCCGCTTGACGCTGTCAAGAAGAAAAATCCAGAAAGTTTCACGTTTTTTACGCGTGATTTCCATGGACTGGCCCATTTTGGGAGTAATCTTTTCCAGGATGGACCAACTGATCTCATCCTCCTTATGCGACTTCTCAATGCAATGTTCTACTAGTGGGGCTGAGAGTTTCTTAGTCCTAATAGCGGACTTATGTTCGCTGAAACGGACGCGAAACTCATGTCCTGTTTCGCCAACATAGGCTAAGCCACAATCACAGAATAAAATATATACAATATTGCTACTACGGCAGTTGGTAAGATAGCGTAGTTTAATCGTTTTTGCATTGTAGGTGACCGTGTCAGAAATAAGGGCTGAGTCGCAGGCGTGGCAGCCGCCACACCTGTGGTTACCTACAACCGCTGGAAGTCCAGTGATGGAGAGCTGGTTATTGAAGTAAGCATTTCTGGTTTGGGGTCTCGCATGGACAAGCATGTCCCTTAGGTTTTTATTTCTTCTATAGGCCAACATAGGTAGAGGAAGTGGAGAGCTGCTTTCATCTACATTCAAGATTTTCCAATTTTTATTTATGATGTTCCTCAGTTTGTGATTCGGGGTAGAGTGATTAATCACGCAAGTGATCCGGTCGTGTTTGTTCTGGGGTTTGCCCTGTAGGAGTGCGGATCTATTGAAATATTTGGCCCTCTTATAGGCTTGTCGTACTAGACGATGTGGGTAGCCTCTTTTAAGAAGCCGTTCTTTGAGAGCATCTCCGTGTCGGTGGAATGAACTGATATCTGTACAGTTACGGCGAATCCGCAAAAATTCGCCGAAAGGTATGGATTCCCTTTGGCAATTGGGGTGGAAGCTTCCAAATTCCAGAATAGTATTTTTGGCAGTGCTTTTCCTGAAGAGGCTGACAGATAGCTGACCGTTAGTGCCTGAGATACTGATGTCTAAAAAGTCTACCTTCTGAGTGCTCAGATTTATCGTGAACTTCAGATTAGTGTCACTGGCATTGAGCCAGAGGTAGAAGATCTGCAATTCCTCTTCCGACCCTTTCCAAATAAAAAAGATATCGTCAATAAAGCGCTTCCAAACAAAAATATTCTCAAAAAAGGGCGCCAGTTCATTGAAGATATTTTTCAGTTCCCACTCCCCCATGAAGGTATTAGCTACGCTGGGGGCACAAGAGGCCCCCATAGAAGTCCCCTTGATCTGTTTATAGATTTTCCCATTGTATTCAAAGTAGTTATTCATGAGAACAATTTCCAGGCACTGGAGAATGAAGGCATCAGGGCGGTTAGATGGATATCTACTGAGGAGGGTGGACACCGCCTGTAACGCTCGACACTGAGGGATGTTAGTGTAAAGCGCCTCAATGTCGAGCGTCACCAAGATGTCTGTATTGGGGTTGAATGGTAGGCCTTCTATTTTGTTGATAATATCCCCGGTGTCGCGGATGTACGAGGCATATTTGTGGGTTAAAGGACACAAGAATCTATCCACATATTTGGACAGTGGCTCAGTACATGAGCCAATGGTCGAAATAATGGGACGCATGGGTGGATCATTTTCTGATTTGTGTGTCTTCGGGAGACCATACAAGACAGAAGTGGTGGGAGTGGTTTTATTAAGAAAGACAAACTCATCTTCACAAATGTAACCATCTGTGAATGCCACTTGAGTAGTTTCTTGAATGTATTTATTCAAGCGATCTAGTTCTTTGCGTTGGGCGGGTCTGTAGTGTTCGGTCACAGCTAGCATTTCCAACATTTTGTCATCATACTTGGATCTATCAAATACCGTGATACCTCCACCTTTATCACAAGGTTTGATGATGATGGAGGAATTGGTTTTAAGATCATTCAAGGAGTTTCTTTCAGAATGAGAAAGATTCGATGGAGGGGAATATGTGTTTTTGATGACTTTTGCAACATCTTGGAGGACGCTCTGTTCAAAGATGCGTACCTCTGCACCTACCATATCCAGGGTTGGTGTGAATGTTGATGCTGGTTTACAGCCCGATAGATTGTCTGCTTCCTCACAAGGTGGTCGGTCATGGAAGAATTTATTCAGCCTAATTTTGCGAAAAAAGGCAAAAAGATCTTCATGTAGTTTAAATTTGTTGACATAACTACTGGGGACAAATGAGAGTCCTCTACTAAGGACCTTTATGTCTTCTGATTGGAGATTGGTAGAGGACAGATTGTAGACAGGTAAGTCATTTGTAGTTTTGGGTTCATTTTCTGACTCTACCACCAATACTGTTGGTTGCGAGTCCTCACGTATTGCTGAGGAGGTTGAGGGTTCATTTGGGCATGGCTCGCTTGGTCTTGCCAGCGCACATTCCTCCCTCTGTGTTGGCCCCGATGTAAAAAAACCCTCCCATTAAATGGGCGTTGATTCTGTCTGCCCCTAAAGGATCCTGAATTTAGTTGGCCGAAATTCATATCCTGGTAGTTATCTCCATCAGAGCCAGAAGACCCTGTATCGGAGAAGTTGGTATATTGTCTCCTACGATATCCGTTGTAATTAGGATTATAGTTGCCTTGTGGTGTCTCTTGGTAGAAATTGGGATTGAGGTAAGGATAGATTTTCTCTTTGGTGAACCACCTCACATCTTTTTTAAGTTTATCCATTTTTTTATTGGTGAGGTAGGTTTCAAAGTCCTTCATCTCTGATTTAATTTTTTCCAAGCAGGTCTTGGCATCTTCCACAGCAGTGGATGTATTGAGTTTCTCCTCAAGGTCATTTATTTCCCGCAGGAGGGTAGATGCTACATCTTTCGCAGTTTCAATAATGAGCATCATCCAGTCCCTGGAGCAGCGGTTGGAGATGAGTGACCACCGCTCCAGGAACTTTTTGATGTCAATGAAGAGAGCTGGGGCGTTACGAACTCTCAAGCCTGTGGGAATCACGCCTGCTTTTAAGTATTCAAACATATAGAATGCGTGTGATTCAATTCTTTTTAATCTCTTACGCATGTTAAGGAGATTCTGCCATTCACTATTCCCTAGTTGTTGGGGAGGGGTGGGAATATTATCGCCTGCTAATTTCCCCATCAAGGTGTTGAAATCATCATCTGTAAAACCAAACGTCTGGAAAGAATCCATAATGGAGGAGGAGACAAAAGTAACGAAAAAGAAGGAAGACGCGAAGACAAAACAGAAAGGCAATGTCTTTAAAGCGACTCAACACAGGGGGAGGGAGCCAAAGTAGATTTTCTAACAAGTGAGACCCAGCCAGGAGTAACCACAACAGTGAAAATAATTCGAAACTAAAATAATGAGAGTAATTCACAAAATAAGAGATGCAAATCCCACGGTTGAAAAACCGCGAATATGTAAAACATGTGCAATGGGACCCCCTCAAGGAAGTAATTTATGGCCCTGGAACCGAGGGGAGCAAGAAAACACAAAACTAGAGGAGTGTTCCTACAGTGGCCGTATAATTCAATAACGTGTATACATCTCTAAGTAATCATATGAGGCAGTGACTGAGGTTAGAGTGCAAACAAAGTTCATTTAGAAAAATATTTATTTATTCTTTTTTTCAAAAAGTTTTTTTCTTTAGGTATAAATTCATATAAATATTATTATTCAACAAAAGAAACCTTTTTTAAATTAATAGGTAATACATAGATTAATTGAGAGATTTCATAAAGAGCACAAGACATTCATAAAAACAACAACAAAATAACAGGTCCCCTGAAAAGCAATCATGCACCACACCTCACTCACGTGCTAACAATCATTCTACATTCATACCACATACAAGAATGGAGAAGGAACTGGATTCCAAATAGCAAGATGACTGTGCTACTGTGGTCCACGGGCACCAAGGTGTAATTGTTGGCCCTTGTAGCGGGTCTACGCGCGTTTCGGTGGGCAAGCCACCTTCATCAGGACCTTCTTGACCAAAAGGTGAAAATATCAGGGGATCAAACAAGAGGGGTTTTAGCCTAAAAAAGAAGAAATAAATACACATATATAAATCTCTGTCACTAGCACATACACCAAAAAAACTATGTACAAAAGGACATTAATGCATTCACTGTTGGGTTATAACCCAGGGCTCATCACTGTGGTTAGAGAATACATCTACGATATGGAACAGCAAGCAAAGGAGCCAAGTCATACATGCGCAAGAAATGCTGACACTGGATAACTAATAAATACGGGAAATATGGAAGGTTCCCATATTGTATAAGTTGTTATTACATTTAAAGGAATGTCCAGTCAGATAACAGTACTTACGAGTGAAAGGGATCAGCTATCACAAGATCGAGTTTTCTTTTAAAAGTTAGAGGCTAAGGTCACATAAGTTGCATCATTTCTGTGGGGGAGTCAAGGTAGGAAGTTAGGGTAGATGATAGTAGAAAAGAGAGACTGGTTTGCATGTGCATGAGAGCGTAGCCATGTTTCATAGGCTTACCCATAATGTCAGGTCCGACGTGTTAGGTGACCCTCAAAACTTCATCTTAATGTTTTGGAAACCAATTACTGGTTTGAAGGCTACAAGAGAAATATGCAATAGCCCATGTCATAGTCATTCTAGACGAGGTAAACCTTAATAATGTGGGACGGCTAGGTCCCTGATAAAAATTGTTTAGTAGAACATACCTGTGAGAAGTTGGCCTGATATGTAGTGTTTCCAATTCTGGAACCACTGGGTATCAGTCCAAACAAACCCCAAAGGTGTCAGGTTGTAAGTCAACCTTGTAGACAAGCTATCCTAATGGTAGCATGGACTAAGCAGCCTTAAAGGCTTAACTTAAGAGGTCGTGTTAAGCGAGCTTGTTTTACCACATACAATCCTGTAATCAAATGAAAGGACACCACACAAGTATATATTGTAAAAATATATGTATTTATTTCTAAATTACTCCCCAGTACTCTTTATGAGGAAAGGGGCACAAGCGTTAAATCAAAAGCACTGTTAAACATATAAAGTTGGCACAATTATGGCTGAGGGCGGGGGGCCACTCAGACCATATACTAAAAAAATGGTATAAGTAACACTTATCGAACAATGGTTAGGCCTAGGGCCTAGAGATTCGCTGGGAGCAGTCAGGACAAGCAATGAAGAAGTCGGGAGTAGCCCACAGGATACGGGTGCAGCACGGAAAGTGCGGCGCGCACCAATGTAAAGTCAATGGTGCGTAAAAGTTAGTTAAAGTGAATTAAATGATACTTCCGCTGAACCTAGGAACACAAAACTTCAGTCACAGACCCTAGAGGTGTGTGCCAGTGTAAGGACACCGGCGTTGCAAAGTTACCTCACCCACAGGCCAGTGGGTGCACAGGGTCGAAGTGGCGTCGGGTTCTGTCACGCAGGTTCTTGGTGCTTGGAGCTGTTGCAGCTGCAGGCGCTGTGAAGCAGAAGTGTCCGGTGCGATCCAAGGGTGGATCGAAGTAGAAAAGTACCTGAAAGCAGAGGGGACAGAGTCTGGGTCACTCAGCAGTGACCAGGGTGGAACCAGGACGGAACCAGGCAATGTCGGGCGCAATCAGGCGGTTGTCGATAGGCTTCTCTCCGCTGTCACGTGGGCTCTGGGGCATCTGCGACGTCCAGGAGCAGGTCACGATCTGTCCCACGTAGGCTCTCGCCGTCAGCACCGTCGGCTTGAAGATTGTAGCAAACAGCACTTGGCAAAAGCAATCCACGCGGAACCGGGAGATTGCTTATCACTCGAACCGAGAGGGTCAGAGTGGGTGCTCCTTTTCACAGGAGCTGGTGCAGATCTGGAGCAACCAGAAAAGCAAGTCGGATTTCAAGTTTCGTCGGCACAGGGGCCACAAGCCAGCTGGCAAGTGACCGGGCCAACGCGTCGAGCACACACAGGCAGAAGGGCCCCACGCAGCACTCGTCGAGTGTGGAGGGGTGAGCTTTGGTGCAAGTGGAGCTCGGGGCTGGGGCTTCTCAAACCCCGGTGCACAGCTTCGAGGGTCACTCGTGGGCTGCACGGTCAGCGTCTCGTGGCCTTTTCAAGATGGCGTGCCCCACGCTTCCGGTCGCCTCCACGGGTCTCAGCTCTGCAGGGACTGTGGATCGGGCAGGTAGAAGGCAGGCAAGCTTGATCTCGTCGATCTCTGTCGCTCGAGTTCCGGCGGGAACTGCAACAAAGCAAGGGTCGAGGGCTGGATGGTGCCTGTTTGCACAGGGTGGTCACTCCTTGACCACAAGGGAGATTCTTCAGTCTTCTCACGTCGTGTAGAAAGTCGAAGGGTCCAGATTTCGTTTCTTATGTTTCTTCAGGATGATCTGAAGTCCGTTGGGACTGCTCCCCCTCTTATTCGAATCTAGGGGGTTGGACATCCTGCTAGGTCCCCTCCTATGGGTGGGACCCAGGAAGGGGGTGGTTACACCCCTCTCCTTTGATCCTGGCCGCGCTGGGACAGGGGCTGGGAGGCCCCAGAACCGGTTTGGCCGGATCCTGCAAGGGGCAGCCTTGTGCTCCCCAGGCAGTGTCTGGTTTCTTCGAAACCTCCCTACTCCAATCCACTATCTCCTGTCTGGGGTGGTTTGACACCGCCCTGTGACAGGAAACTCTTTGTCCAGGCCTCCTCTGCCGGGTTTCGGTCAGCAGCAGGAGGCCAGACCCGTGTCTGTGGCAGGGGCATCCATTTTGTGGATCTGAGGCTCATTTTAAATCAACCGCGTTTCAGTAAAGTAACATGTCTTCTCCCTCTAGAAGGGTGGAATGCTACCCCCGTCGCCAGAACTGGCGAGGGGGTAGTATTCCAATTCGTATGACACCTTACACGACATGTTTTGATAAAGCCAAACCAAAGTTGCTATATAACCGCGAGGATTATAAGGCGCTTAAGAGTATATGGTATGGCATTATCCCGGATCAGCTTAGGGAGTTGTTCCCGACAGCTGCAGACAGGCTCAGCTCATGCCAGAGCTCCATCTCACATAAAACCACGCACTCTGCCTCCAGGATTGATGAGGCCTTCCATAGGAGTGGCTCACAGGTTATATATGTGTCCAGATATAGGTTTAGATATAGGTATACTATATCTAAGCAAGGGGTGATTACACCCACTTGCCCCAGCTGAGTGATCAGCCAGTTGTGTCAATTTAGATAGCCAGCCAGGGGTGGCAAAAGATATGCTGCAGCCCCTGGTAGGCCTTGGATGCACCTATGCCCTGGGCACCTATAGTGCTCTGTACAGGGGCTGATAAGGTGACCCAAGCCAATCTAGTTATGCACCTAGGGTACATGGAATCCATTTTACAGAGAGAGCAGATAGCCTGGGGCCCTGATTAGCAGGGAACCAGGCCAACTAAGTCGAAAACCAGCTAAACACAGGGCAAAAAATCTGGGGTAACCATAGTCAGGTAGCCACCTTCCTACATAACCCCCCCCCAAACGAAAGGAGATAAGGCTATCCTTGGCCAGGTAAGCCTTTATTGCCTGAGTGGCCATATAAGGAAGTACCTGCACTAGCATGGGTACCCCCTGTCTCATGGTCCACTAAGCAGTCCCTCACCCTAGGGGTATTAGAGGGTCTCCACCATAGGGAATCACTACCTTGGGTGTGTTTATGCAAAGTTAAAGGCTGGTTTGGATATGGAGTATTGAAGTGAGGCTCCACTATTTTTGGGCTCAACTTCCTCCAATTATCTTCCACCATATGTGCCTTTCTTTCTTCAACTGAGTTGCACTGAGCTCTCAGGGTCAACCTCTGGCTACCTAAAGCTGGAGGCTGGGTCCCTCTGTTTGGCTTGCTGGAGGGACAGTTCAGGTTTGGGCCCTTAGGGTCCCAGGTTTGGCTGTGCCCAACAGAATCCATCTGTGGGAGGTCCCTAACTATTTTTAAGGGGGCTCCCTCAGGAGTTTTTAAAGTTTTCACCTTACTAGGCCTACTAGTTTTGGTGCCCCTAATCTGTTGATGGGGGTGCTTTATTTGACAGGGGGCCCTCTGGGTCTCACTGTCCTTCTTGTCCTCTGCAGCCCTGGGCTGACTAAGGCAAGGTAGAGAGGGGCAGGTTACCTGCTCCAGACTGGATCCCACCTGAGAAGGGTCCACTGCCATCAGAGGCTCTGTCAGGCCAGGCCTAACAACCTCTGGGGCAGTTCCTTCATCAGGGGTAAGATCAGTTCCCTGAGGAGGCTGATCCTGTCCTACTGTCTGGTGAGGGGGAGATTTCTCTTCCTCCTCCATGCTCTCAGTTTGGGTGGAGTGATCCATCATTTCAGGCTTCACAACACACATATCTGTTTGAGTTTGGGCTGTGGCCATCACAGCCCCACCAACCTTTTCAGGTGGAGACTCAGTTTGGGTTTCTGCTGTTATCATAACAGCTTTGCTATTCTGTCTTGGAAGAGCTTCTGGTAAAGATGGGGCAGAGAGTTGCTCAGCCCTACCAACCTTTTCAGGAAGGACATCTTGAATTGGGGCTATAGCCAGTACAGCCCCACTAACCTTTCCATTGGAATTTACCATTCTAGAATGGATTTCCTGTTCAACCTCAGCCCAGGCTGAGATTTCCAAATCATTACCCAGTAGACAGTCTACAGGCAAGTTTGGTGACACTGCCACTCTCTTTGGCCCAGTGACACCTCCCCAGCTGAGACTTACTACTGCCATGGGATGATTTGTTTGGATGCCATCAATGTTTGTTACCTGGTATGTGGCACCTGGTAAAAGTTGTTTAGAGGGGACTATACAGTCAGCCACCATGGTGATGCTAGCCCCTGTGTCTCTAAAAGCTTCAACTTTCAAACCATTGATGATGGGTTCTTGTCTATATTTGCTCAAGGTATTTGGGCAAACAGAGAAGTTGGCAAACCCCATGCCAGTCTCATGAACAAGATTATTTGGGGATGGGGACCTGGATAGGCCAGGGTCCCCTTGGGCTCCAAAAGTAAACCCACCCAGATTCCTGGGTGTGCTCCCACTTCCTGGGGGATTACTGCTGACAGTAACAGGAGGTGTTGGAGCTGGCTTTGGAGGTATGTTTTCCTTATTGCCATTCTTGGGACAACAGCTGTCTGTTTTGTAATGCCCAACCTGTTTACAGGCATGGCAATAAGGCTTTTTCTCTGTTGAAGAAGTGTCTTGGGACCCACCCCCCTTCTTGGAGTTTTGGGGCCCTAGGGAAGTGTTTTCTTTACCTTTATCCCCACCCTTATCTTGAGGCTTGGTAGACTCCTTCTTCTGGTTATTGTCCTGATTCTTAGGCCTAATCCTGGTTCTGACCCACTTATCTGCCCTCTTTCCCAATTCTTGGGGAGAGGTCAAATCTGAGTCCACCAGGTGCTGGTGTAAGAGCTGGTTCTGACAATTACTAAGGATCTGCTCCCTCATAATCAAATTATACAATCCTGTGAAGTCGTGTACTTTGCTGCCATTCAGCCAACCCTCCAGAGCCTTAGTTGCACAATCAACAAAATCAGTCCAGTCCTGAGTCTGTGTCTTCTGGGTATCTCTGAACTTTAACCTGTACTGTTCAGTGGTTAAGCCAAACCCATCTATTAGAACACTCTTCAGGACTTTGTAATTGCTGGCATCCTCATGTCTGACAGTGAGGAGCCTATCCCTCCCTTTCTCTGAAAAGGAGTACCATAAGATTGCTGCCCACTGTTCCTCAGGAACCTGCTGTACCATGCAGGCTCTCTCCAGAGCAGTCATCCATTTGTGGATGTCATCCCCTTCCTGATAGGGGGGCACAATCTTTGTCAGGTTTCTACTATCATAGGACCTGGGTTTCTCTTTAGGAACTTTGCTGCCACCAGTGGCATCTAAGCCACACAATTTTCTTTCTCTTGCTAAAGCAAGTTTAGCTTGAGCCAAGGCTACCTCTTCCCTTTCTATTTGGAGTTGGACAGCCCTCATCCTGGCCCTATGCTCTTTTCTCTGGGAGGGAGTCATCCCTCTTTGAGATTCTCTTGAGGCACTAGAAAGATGAGAGTCCCTTGATTGAGATCTCACCCTCCTGTTACCTGGGAGAATTTGGTTATGAGATCTGGAGTGGTGCTGGCCCTCTCCATTCTCATGTAGGTCCAGGTTGGCCTGGTTAAGCCTGGCAACCTGTACCTGGTTTCCCCTCTGATCCTGATCTTCAGGCTCTTCTAAATCAGAGCCTTCCTCTTCCTCTTCCTCCTCCTCTTCTTCTTCTGGAAGATTCTCATTCTCAGGGGAGTGTATCCCTTCACCTGAATCTAAGGGAGCCTGACTCACCTTATCTAAGTCATCCTTTTCTAGGATAGCTATTAGGGAAGGAATGGTAGGGCCTTTGCCCCTTTTTAGCCCCCTGGCTGTGCACAAGGCACTCAGGTCTTTGTGGCTAAGGTTGTCATATCTGGATGTTGTCCCTATAGGATCAACTATTACAGGAGCAGAGCCTGAGGCTCTACCTGTATCAGACATGACTGCTAGTGAGGTGTAAGTGATGCACTTACCTACACTAAGTGGTTTCCTACTGTACCTTGCTAGTGAGTTGTAGTCAGGGTGTGCTAATCCATTTAATCTACAACTACTAAGTTCAGTAGAACTTAATATGCTAAGCTTTTGATTTATATGTACCTAAGGTACTTGATGTGATCTTTCAATTTGATGTAAAGATTGCAATGGTAAAACAAACAGCAAGCTCAAATCCGCACCGCTGCACACCAATGTGAGAAGTTGGCCTGATATGTAGTGTTTCCAATTCTGGAACCACTGGGTATCAGTCCAAACAAACCCCAAAGGTGTCAGGTTGTAAGTCAACCTTGTAGACAAGCTATCCTAATGGTAGCATGGACTAAGCAGCCTTAAAGGCTTAACTTAAGAGGTCGTGTTAAGCGAGCTTGTTTTACCACATACAATCCTGTAATCAAATGAAAGGACACCACACAAGTATATATTGTAAAAATATATGTATTTATTTCTAAATTACTCCCCAGTACTCTTTATGAGGAAAGGGGCACAAGCGTTAAATCAAAAGCACTGTTAAACATATAAAGTTGGCACAATTATGGCTGAGGGCGGGGGGCCACTCAGACCATATACTAAAAAAATGGTATAAGTAACACTTATCGAACAATGGTTAGGCCTAGGGCCTAGAGATTCGCTGGGAGCAGTCAGGACAAGCAATGAAGAAGTCGGGAGTAGCCCACAGGATACGGGTGCAGCACGGAAAGTGCGGCGCGCACCAATGTAAAGTCAATGGTGCGTAAAAGTTAGTTAAAGTGAATTAAATGATACTTCCGCTGAACCTAGGAACACAAAACTTCAGTCACAGACCCTAGAGGTGTGTGCCAGTGTAAGGACACCGGCGTTGCAAAGTTACCTCACCCACAGGCCGTGGGTGCACAGGGTCGAAGTGGCGTCGGGTTCTGTCACGCAGGTTCTTGGTGCTTGGAGCTGTTGCAGCTGCAGGCGCTGTGAAGCAGAAGTGTCCGGTGCGATCCAAGGGTGGATCGAAGTAGAAAAGTACCTGAAAGCAGAGGGGACAGAGTCTGGGTCACTCAGCAGTGACCAGGGTGGAACCAGGACGGAACCAGGCAATGTCGGGCGCAATCAGGCGGTTGTCGATAGGCTTCTCTCCGCTGTCACGTGGGCTCTGGGGCATCTGCGATGTCCAGGAGCAGGTCACGATCTGTCCCACGTAGGCTCTCGCCGTCAGCACCGTCGGCTTGAAGATTGTAGCAAACAGCACTTGGCAAAAGCAATCCACGCGGAACCGGGAGATTGCTTATCACTCGAACCAAGAGGGTCAGAGTGGGTGCTCCTTTTCACAGGAGCTGGTGCAGATCTGGAGCAACCAGAAAAGCAAGTCGGATTTCAAGTTTCGTCGGCACAGGGGCCACAAGCCAGCTGGCAAGTGACCGGGCCAACGCGTCGAGCACACACAGGCAGAAGGGCCCCACGCAGCACTCGTCGAGTGTGGAGGGGTGAGCTTTGGTGCAAGTGGAGCTCGGGGCTGGGGCTTCTCAAACCCCGGTGCACAGCTTCGAGGGTCACTCGTGGGCTGCACGGTCAGCGTCTCGTGGCCTTTTCAAGATGGCGTGCCCCACGCTTCCGGTCGCCTCCACGGGTCTCAGCTCTGCAGGGACTGTGGATCGGGCAGGTAGAAGGCAGGCAAGCTTGATCTCGTCGATCTCTGTCGCTCGAGTTCCGGCGGGAACTGCAACAAAGCAAGGGTCGAGGGCTGGATGGTGCCTGTTTGCACAGGGTGGTCACTCCTTGACCACAAGGGAGATTCTTCAGTCTTCTCACGTCGTGTAGAAAGTCGAAGGGTCCAGATTTCGTTTCTTATGTTTCTTCAGGATGATCTGAAGTCCGTTGGGACTGCTCCCCCTCTTATTCGAATCTAGGGGGTTGGACATCCTGCTAGGTCCCCTCCTATGGGTGGGACCCAGGAAGGGGGTGGTTACACCCCTCTCCTTTGATCCTGGCCGCGCTGGGACAGGGGCTGGGAGGCCCCAGAACCGGTTTGGCCGGATCCTGCAAGGGGCAGCCTTGTGCTCCCCAGGCAGTGTCTGGTTTCTTCGAAACCTCCCTACTCCAATCCACTATCTCCTGTCTGGGGTGGTTTGACACCGCCCTGTGACAGGAAACTCTTTGTCCAGGCCTCCTCTGCCGGGTTTCGGTCAGCAGCAGGAGGCCAGACCCGTGTCTGTGGCAGGGGCATCCATTTTGTGGATCTGAGGCTCATTTTAAATCAACCGCGTTTCAGTAAAGTAACATGTCTTCTCCCTCTAGAAGGGTGGAATGCTACCCCCGTCGCCAGAACTGGCGAGGGGGTAGTATTCCAATTCGTATGACACCTTACACGACATGTTTTGATAAAGCCAAACCAAAGTTGCTATATAACCGCGAGGATTATAAGGCGCTTAAGAGTATATGGTATGGCATTATCCCGGATCAGCTTAGGGAGTTGTTCCCGACAGCTGCAGACAGGCTCAGCTCATGCCAGAGCTCCATCTCACATAAAACCACGCACTCTGCCTCCAGGATTGATGAGGCCTTCCATAGGAGTGGCTCACAGGTTATATATGTGTCCAGATATAGGTTTAGATATAGGTATACTATATCTAAGCAAGGGGTGATTACACCCACTTGCCCCAGCTGAGTGATCAGCCAGTTGTGTCAATTTAGATAGCCAGCCAGGGGTGGCAAAAGATATGCTGCAGCCCCTGGTAGGCCTTGGATGCACCTATGCCCTGGGCACCTATAGTGCTCTGTACAGGGGCTGATAAGGTGACCCAAGCCAATCTAGTTATGCACCTAGGGTACATGGAATCCATTTTACAGAGAGAGCAGATAGCCTGGGGCCCTGATTAGCAGGGAACCAGGCCAACTAAGTCGAAAACCAGCTAAACACAGGGCAAAAAATCTGGGGTAACCATAGTCAGGTAGCCACCTTCCTACAATACCGAAATGGACAAGATGTTGACGTATCGGTGGGGATTCTAGGAGGATACTCTTATCTCATAAAAACAAGGAGAGGGTTCCAGTCCACGCAGAGGGTAAACTTTTGCGTAGATTCAAACTCTGATAACAAGAAAAGAGATACCAGTACAGCTGTAAAAGGGGGTCCTCAACATTGTCGATATATTAGAGAAGTGGAAGGACCAGAAGGGTTACATGGCAACTTACTTTTTAGTAAAGGTGGGTTATAACAAATGTATAGTTAATCCAGGAAAGGATTTGAAGTTGATTAGCCACCTCCGCCCTGCAAAACAAAAGTAGAGTGCATATAATAGAGTACTCGGGCATACGTGTGAGTGTATCGGAAATGGGGAACAGGTTACACATGCGCTGAAAAACTATGGCAAACTACTTATAGAGGCTGATCCATATACGAAGTCTCCATTCCACAGGTGACCAAGTGTAGATACAGCAAGAGGAAAACCTCGCTGTAAAAGTCGGCGATATGTTGCCGTAAACAAGATTACATTTAAAGGTCTACGGGGGAGACTGCTATATATTCTTAAATGATGAAAAAATTGCACATACGCTGAAAAAATAAGCGGCGAACTACATGTGGTGACCAATCAATAGAGGCGTTCCACATTACAAGGGTAGCCAAGTATAGATATAGAGAAGGTGAGGCCTGCTGTAAAAATCGGCGATATAGCGCCGTGAAGGAAACTACATCTAAGGGTCTACGGGGGAAACTGCTCTATACTCCTCTGAGTAAGACAGCTTTCTATCGAATTTACCTTAGTGTCCGGTTGGTAGCATCCAAGCCTCTCCGCGTATCCGGGACCCTCCGTGGAGTGGTGTTGGCGTCTGCCTGCTCTTATACTCTCCCTAATTGAACACAATTAGCGCGGAAGCGGCGAAGAAAGACGCGAGAGCATGGCGTCATAGTAATAGACGACGGACTACATTGCGGCGGCCATATTGTGAGTGTCAATTGACAACGGAAAAGTAAATACACATAATAGGTTAGTGATGGGAAGTTCCCAAGATGCATTAAAGACGGGAGTCATGTCCAAGCGATCATGTGTGAAGTCGGAATGCCTTGACAAGTTGTGTCATAGATTGCTGACTCAGAGATCTAATCAGAATCAAGTTGAATGGGTTAATGTTGACTACACAATGTGAAATAATATCACAGTCTGAGGAAAGGGGCCATATGTGAGTGGTCGTAAAGAGACTGTGAGTACTCATATGCACTGGATCGCGGGAAAATAGCCCGGAACCGATCGTATAATGGCATAGATTCAGATGGGCGACGGGAGGGGGGGGGGGGGGGGGGGGAAAGGGTTGAGAAGAAGAAGGAGAGGGTAGGAAGGGGCAAAAGATACAGATTCTTTATTTAGTGACATACCAGGAAAGTTCTTCGTTTAGTCCCCGCTTGACGCTGTCAAGAAGAAAAATCCAGAAAGTTTCACGTTTTTTACGCGTGATTTCCATGGACTGGCCCATTTTGGGAGTAATCTTTTCCAGGATGGACCAACTGATCTCATCCTCCTTATGCGACTTCTCAATGCAATGTTCTACTAGTGGGGCTGAGAGTTTCTTAGTCCTAATAGCGGACTTATGTTCGCTGAAACGGACGCGAAACTCACGTCCTGTTTCGCCAACATAGGCTAAGCCACAATCACAGAATAAAATATATACAATATTGCTACTACGGCAGTTGGTAAGATAGCGTAGTTTAATCGTTTTTGCATTGTAGGTGACTGTGTCAGAAATAAGGGCTGAGTCGCAGGCGTGGCAGCCGCCACACCTGTGGTTACCTACAACCGCTGGAAGTCCAGTGATGGAGAGCTGGTTATTGAAGTAAGCATTTCTGGTTTGGGGTCTCGCATGGACAAGCATGTCCCTTAGGTTTTTATTTCTTCTATAGGCCAACATAGGTAGAGGAAGTGGAGAGCTGCTTTCATCTACGTTCAAGATTTTCCAATTTTTATTTATGATGTTCCTCAGTTTGTGATTCAGGGTAGAGTGATTAATCACGCAAGTGATCCGGTCGTGTTTGTTCTGGGGTTTGCCCTGTAGGAGTGCGGATCTATTGAAATATTTGGCCCTCTTATAGGCTTGTCGTACTAGACGATGTGGGTAGCCTCTTTTAAGAAGCCGTTCTTTGAGAGCATCTCCGTGTCGGTGGAATGAACTGATATCTGTACAGTTACGGCGAATCCGCAAAAATTCGCCGAAAGGTATGGATTCCCTTTGGCAATTGGGGTGGAAGCTTCCAAATTCCAGAATAGTATTTTTGGCAGTGCTTTTCCTGAAGAGGCTGACAGATAGCTGACCGTTAGTGCCTGAGATACTGATGTCTAAAAAGTCTACCTTCTGAGTGCTCAGATTTATCGTGAACTTCAGATTAGTGTCACTGGCATTGAGCCAGAGGTAGAAGATCTGCAATTCCTCTTCCGACCCTTTCCAAATAAAAAAGATATCGTCAATAAAGCGCTTCCAAACAAAAATATTCTCAAAAAAGGGCGCCAGTTCATTGAAGATATTTTTCAGTTCCCACTCCCCCATGAAGGTATTAGCTACGCTGGGGGCACAAGAGGCCCCCATAGAAGTCCCCTTGATCTGTTTATAGATTTTCCCATTGTATTCAAAGTAGTTATTCATGAGAACAATTTCCAGGCACTGGAGAATGAAGGCATCAGGGCGGTTAGATGGATATCTACTGAGGAGGGTGGACACCGCCTGTAACGCTCGACACTGAGGGATGTTAGTGTAAAGCGCCTCAATGTCGAGCGTCACCAAGATGTCTGTATTGGGGTTGAATGGTAGGCCTTCTATTTTGTTGATAATATCCCCGGTGTCGCGGATGTACGAGGCATATTTGTGGGTTAAAGGACACAAGAATCTATCCACATATTTGGACAGTGGCTCAGTACATGAGCCAATGGTCGAAATAATGGGACGCATGGGTGGATCATTTTCTGATTTGTGTGTCTTCGGGAGACCATACAAGACAGAAGTGGTGGGAGTGGTTTTATTAAGAAAGACAAACTCATCTTCACAAATGTAACCATCTGTGAATGCCACTTGAGTAGTTTCTTGAATGTATTTATTCAAGCGATCTAGTTCTTTGCGTTGGGCGGGTCTGTAGTGTTCGGTCACAGCTAGCATTTCCAACATTTTGTCATCATACTTGGATCTATCAAATACCGTGATACCTCCACCTTTATCACAAGGTTTGATGATGATGGAGGAATTGGTTTTAAGATCATTCAAGGAGTTTCTTTCAGAATGAGAAAGATTCGATGGAGGGGAATATGTGTTTTTGATGACTTTTGCAACATCTTGGAGGACGCTCTGTTCAAAGATGCGTACCTCTGCACCTACCATATCCAGGGTTGGTGTGAATGTTGATGCTGGTTTACAGCCCGATAGATTGTCTGCTTCCTCACAAGGTGGTCGGTCATGGAAGAATTTATTCAGCCTAATTTTGCGAAAAAAGGCAAAAAGATCTTCATGTAGTTTAAATTTGTTGACATAACTACTGGGGACAAATGAGAGTCCTCTACTAAGGACCTTTATGTCTTCTGATTGGAGATTGGTAGAGGACAGATTGTAGACAGGTAAGTCATTTGTAGTTTTGGGTTCATTTTCTGACTCTACCACCAATACTGTTGGTTGCGAGTCCTCACGTATTGCTGAGGAGGTTGAGGGTTCATTTGGGCATGGCTCGCTTGGTCTTGCCAGCGCACATTCCTCCCTCTGTGTTGGCCCCGATGTAAAAAACCCCTCCCATTAAATGGGCGTTGATTCTGTCTGCCCCTAAAGGATCCTGAATTTAGTTGGCCGAAATTCATATCCTGGTAGTTATCTCCATCAGAGCCAGAAGACCCTGTATCGGAGAAGTTGGTATATTGTCTCCTACGATATCCGTTGTAATTAGGATTATAGTTGCCTTGTGGTGTCTCTTGGTAGAAATTGGGATTGAGGTAAGGATAGATTTTCTCTTTGGTGAACCACCTCACATCTTTTTTAAGTTTATCCATTTTTTTATTGGTGAGGTAGGTTTCAAAGTCCTTCATCTCTGATTTAATTTTTTCCAAGCAGGTCTTGGCATCTTCCACAGCAGTGGATGTATTGAGTTTCTCCTCAAGGTCATTTATTTCCCGCAGGAGGGTAGATGCTACATCTTTCGCAGTTTCAATAATGAGCATCATCCAGTCCCTGGAGCAGCGGTTGGAGATGAGTGACCACCGCTCCAGGAACTTTTTGATGTCAATGAAGAGAGCTGGGGCGTTACGAACTCTCAAGCCTGTGGGAATCACGCCTGCTTTTAAGTATTCAAACATATAGAATGCGTGTGATTCAATTCTTTTTAATCTCTTACGCATGTTAAGGAGATTCTGCCATTCACTATTCCCTAGTTGTTGGGGAGGGGTGGGAATATTATCGCCTGCTAATTTCCCCATCAAGGTGTTGAAATCATCATCTGTAAAACCAAACGTCTGGAAAGAATCCATAATGGAGGAGGAGACAAAAGTAACGAAAAAGAAGGAAGACGCGAAGACAAAACAGAAAGGCAATGTCTTTAAAGCGACTCAACACAGGGGGAGGGAGCCAAAGTAGATTTTCTAACAAGTGAGACCCAGCCAGGAGTAACCACAACAGTGAAAATAATTCGAAACTAAAATAATGAGAGTAATTCACAAAATAAGAGATGCAAATCCCACGGTTGAAAAACCGCGAATATGTAAAACATGTGCAATGGGACCCCCTCAAGGAAGTAATTTATGGCCTTGGAACCGAGGGGAGCAAGAAAACACAAAACTAGAGGAGTGTTCCTACAGTGGCCGTATAATTCAATAACGTGTATACATCTCTAAGTAATCATATGAGGCAGTGACAGAGGTTAGAGTGCAAACAAAGTTCATTTAGAAAAATATTTATTTATTCTTTTTTTCAAAAAGTTTTTTTCTTTAGGTATAAATTCATATAAATATTATTATTCAACAAAAGAAACCTTTTTTAAATTAATAGGTAATACATAGATTAATTGAGAGATTTCATAAAGAGCACAAGACATTCAGCTAAGTGGTGCCTGACTTGTGGAGTGCTTTGAATGCGTGTGTGGTGAGTCTGAATTGAGCGTGTTTCTGTTTTGGAAGCCAGTGTAGTTCCCGAGGTGTGGTGTATTGTGAGCTCTGTGTCGGAGGTTGAGTATGAGTCTGGCTGCAGAGTTCTGGAAGGTCTGTAGTCTTCTAGTGAGTTGCTTGGTGATCCCGGCATAGAGGGCGCTCCCAAAATGAAACTTGCTGGTGACTAGGGCATGAGTGACAGTTGTTCTTGTGTTGCTTGGGAGCCATTTGAAGATATTTATCTGTGTCTTCTGGCTTTTGAAGCAGGTCTCAGTGACAGCATTGACTTGTGCAGTCATGTCTAGTTTGCTGTAGATGATTTTAGTATATGTTTTAATTTTTTATAGTATTCTTTTTACAATATGTAAAATATGAGTAGTTAATTAGATGTTTAATTATCCAAATTATGTAATTATTACATTATATATGAATATTTTTAATGGATAATTATTGTTTCTTTTTTACATAGATTATTGGTTATGTAAAATATTTAAGTGAATAATTATTTAATGATTTTTGAGAAATTACATTTTTTATGCTAATTGGATAATTATGTATTAATTATTTCATTTAATAAAATATCATTTCATTTATTTGAAGTGGTATGTTTTTATTTTTGTAAAGATTTACTATTTTGTTGTTGGGATTTACTTTTTTTCTACCATTCATATTGTTTGTGGGTTGCTAGTCCAAAGGTGCCTCTACGATGCCTCTTTGCACCTCTAGCACCATTAGCTACACTTCTGCAGGAGTATAACACTTACTTTTTCAAACACGTATTTCGTACTGTAATTAAAATTATTTCTGTTCATTTTTCTTTATTTCCTTAATATTTTGTTAGTAATATGTAATGGAACAGGCTAATTCAGTTACTGTCGCTGCCTGAATAACACATTTATGCCGTGGTAGTACGTTTTTTATGTTTATGTCTAAAGTTTGTATAAGTTCTCATGGGTTGATGAGGCTCATCACTTGACAAGGGCTCTTTGAGCCAAAACACATCATCCTTGCACTGTAAAAGAAACTGATTGCACAGCATTGGAGTGCTGTTTTGTTGTTCTAAACTAGACAAAAATAGAATATCCTATACGACTCCAGTAATATAGGGAATCCTTCCAAAACCTGAAAAACTAGGGGACAAAAACACTACAGGAAAACAAAACATCAAGGAAAAGTAAAACTAATTTAGGATTCAAAAGAACTAATTCATTTTTCTTGAATAAAGAAATATATATATATCAAGTTAAAATAAACCCCGACACCCAAAAAACTCTACACTCACCCAAAAAACAAAAATAACACTTTTATAAAATAATCCACAATGAAGAAAGCATTCATTCAATGTTATACAAAGAAAATACACAAACTACAAATAAGCATTACAATGTGGCCTTCCGCAGTTGAGTAAACTAACTGACACATTTTACACTAAAAAGAATGCACTAAAACAATGTCCAATAACATCTTCCAGCCATGAAACCATTAAAACATTAGTTTAAAATAGCCTTACCTGAACTGCAGAACAGCAACCTGTAACCACAATTGCATACTCCGTGAGCAGACTAAAATCACAAAGAAAAACTAGAAAATCAATCAACCTATAAAAATGGTAGTAAAATGAAAATGCAAATAAAATGTTGATCTAATATAAATCAATGTAAAAAACCTACTTTACTTAGTAATGTTTATATAATAGTAAACAATGTGTTAGGATGTTATAAAGGTCTGTGATAACAAAAATTACAAAAATAATTAATGTATAAATATACATTAAACAATATGTGATAGAAATATGACACTGATTTTTCAGTACCTTTTAAATTATTATGTTAAAAAAATATAAGGAATGTAAAAAATAATCTTATTCAAAATTACTGTGGGTTTTGAAAACAAGTGTAAAATACAAATAAAAATGTATGCATACTACAACTATAGAAAATGTGTAATGGTAAATGGGCAAACTGCGTAAAGGAGATAAAACGAGGCAGGAATGATTTTGTGCGCACACAAGCTAAATAGAAACGTATATGGGAGCATATGATCATTAACTGCTTAAAAAAAGAATTGCAATTAGGAAACAAATCTATATAAAGATTTGTAAATGTAAAACAAAAACTCACAGTAATGTGTACCATGATATTTTGCTTTACTATCCAAACAAGGGCTTGTTTTTCAAAACTATTGAAGCCTAAAATGTGGCCAACATATTGACCTGCTCTCATGAGAAAAAATTATGATTCATTTATAAAGATTACAGTAGCCCAGCTTCCTATCGAGCAGGCTTAACACCCTTTAGCAATATGTGGCCTAGGCAGTGTAATATTGCTTTAAAGTTCATTGGTGAGTGAGTGGAATGGACTCTAGAGAGGAATGGCCATGCCCACCAAGAAGTGTCAATAAATTCAGCACTGCAAAGTAACTGTAAGATTACATGCAGTAGTTTACAAAACTTTCAATTTGCAAATGGTATCTTACTCTTGGCACAGATGCATGTTTTTCATATTGATCTAGCAGTTACTTTTTCTGTCTATTTGTCCTCAGTTAATCTCTGAATTCACTTGAATAGCCCTTTCCTCTTTACCCCTGCCTGTTTCTGTTTCTCATTCATTCTCACCTCCTACTCTCCTGACCTTCGTTTATGCACGATGTATGTCTCGTGATTCTATATTTTGCTGTTTGTTATTCGTCCTCTTGCCTATTGTTGCATTCCCCATCCACCACTTAATTTTAGTTCCTGCTTCTCTATGACCCCTCACTCCCTCCTTTTGTCTCTAGTCCTAAATATCATCCATGGTCTTGTTTTCTTTCTTGTTATTGTCTCTTTCTAATTTCCTTCATACTCTCACTCTGCTCCTCACTCTTTGTGGAGACACTCTACTGCTATTTCCTCTTTCTACAGCATTATCCGCATTCCCTTTTTCTCCTCATTACTTTACTCTTATATTTGATTTTTAGGTCTGATTTAACAGCGCAGCTGTAGCCATACTTTAAAAGAGCTTTATGAACTACTATTGAGAGAAAGGCTTTGGGTCCACCTAAATATTGATTACCTAGAGTACATATTTTGATTGGGCTGAAGTTATGTGCTTCTGCTGCAAAAGATTACGTGTATTGAACTTTTTATTGCATAAAAAAGATTATACTGACACAGCAGAGCTGGGTTTATGGTGATAAACCACTGGTCAAGGCTATAGGTCTTACCTGTTTAGTATGAAATGTTTTAACAAAACATAATAGGCTGGGTTAGTTATTGTGACAAGCATATGTCAAAGTCAAAGTCAAAGTCAAAATAACCTTTATTCGGATATTACATTATCCATAAAAGTGTGCACATAAATACATGCATGGTCAAATGCAAAGATCGCCGTTGAACCAGCAACAATATATACATAGGACATATATCTAGAACATATGTCGAACACGTATTTTCTAAAAGACATAGAGCGTATATCCTAGTTATTAAGTATATCTGAGTAAAGAGCACAATGTAATAGCTGCCAAGGATCAGAGGGTGAATTAATATCTATGTCTCCATATTTTACTACAATACTGACACGAGAAGAGTAGTTCACATATTTACAAGAAACAGCATAGATTTTAGAGTGCCGATGTGCAAAAAAAGCAAAAAATCTTAAAGTGCCGATGTGCAAAGATACAAAGAAACATCCTTCCAATCTTATTAAAATGACATGGCGATGTGTACATAAAACATATCTAGCAGCATTATATTGAACACCAATTTTCTAAAGTGCATAGTGCATACATGCTAGTTATTGGACTATCTTAATAAGGTGCATCGTGTAATAGCAGCCAGAGATCAAAAAATGAGTTGTTATCTATATCTCCGTATTACAACAGTACTGACAAGAAAAAAAAGGGGGTTCATATATTTACAGATAGCAGCATCGATTATAATGTGCAAATGTACAAATGTGCAAAGAAGCGTCCTCCCAGTCTGTTAGAATGACATAGTTCATGTAAAAGTTAATTCATAGAAGTGCCGATCGTACGGACATTTTTAAAAAGGTACACACACAAAATATTAGTCCATCATCTTTGAGCTGTGAAACAGATTTAAATGCCACTTTAAAATCGTTTATACCTTTGGCTCTAAAAAATTGTATCAGAATAATAAAATTGTATCAGATGTATATATATGTATATATATATGTATATATATGTATAAATGATAAAATTGTATCAGATAATAGGAATAGAAGAACAAAAAATGTATTAGTGTTTGCTTTCCAGCGTTCTGACATGGGCAGACCAGATTGTCAATATTACAATGGTAGCCTAAGGGGAAACACAATAGGTACATTATAGATCCTGCTCTTAGGCGAAACAAAAGGCTGCACTCCCAGCATGTAATTTCTTTGAAGAGGTAGCCAGCTGGTGTAGGTGAAGTAGATACAATATCACCTTCTATTTGGATATAGCGCTTTACGGAGGATTTAATTGATTCTACGTTGTATCTAGTCTCCCCATAGTGCCTGTAGAGGGTATTCCTTATTATCTTCGCGTTGGTCCCCTCTAGCCCATCTGGATTGTTAAATATGTGCCCATGGTTGACTGCTACCAGGCTTGCCTGAACTTGGGCAAGCCATGGGATTTTAATACCCTGATCACATTTTAGGCAGTCTGCCAGAATTTCTCTTGTCAGTGAGGCTTCGGGGTTTTTCCAAACCTTAATCCAGAACAGCGCAGGACGTGCCTTAATGTAGTCCTCCAAATAGGACAATTTTAGTTGATTGTGGCTTATTAAGGTGGAAGATGAAATTGGTAACCCCAAAAGACTCCTGCAAAATCTATTCTCCTCTGCCTGGATGTTTTTTAGGTTTGAGTATCCCCAGATTTCGGCCCCATATGTCATAACGGGGACGCATTGTGTCTTATAAATCTTTAACAGGGGCTGAACCACCTCAAATCTCTTAGGCTTGGGGAGAGAAAGTACAGAATGTATGGCCTTGATGAATTTAGCCCGACCGTATGCCAGATGGGGGGTCCATGAGCCGTTATCAGAAAATTGTAAACCCAGATAGGGAAAAGTGCGAGTGCATAACAGTGAACCCTTATCTAAGACAATCCTATTAATCTGCCGTTTTTTGGGGCCACAACTCATTACAAACGATTTTTTTAAATTAGTATTAAGATCAAGATTATACATAAAATCCACAAATCCCCTCACTAAAATCCTCAGGGCATTCGGTGTACGGCCCATTAAAACTGCATCATCTGCATAGAGTAGGGAAGGGAGTTTGGTGCCATTTATTATAGGGACATCAGAAGTTAAAATAGACAAGGCGTTATGAAGTTCATTTATATATAAAATGAATAAAAGAGGGGCAAGAACGCACCCTTGTCTGACGCCTCTGCCAACCCTTATATTCCCAGACACTGCTCCATCCATACTTATTCTTACTCTGGCTTTTAGGTCTCTATGCAGGTATGCCAGAAAATATACCAGATTATTATCCAGGCCGTAATCTAATAGGCGTTGCCAGAGTTTCGACCTGTTGACAAAGTCGAAAGAGGACGAAAGGTCCATAAAAGCCAGGTACAGTGGACTGTGTCTGGCGATGGTATATTTTCCTACAATTAGGTTCAAATTCAAGCACTGTTCCACTGTGCCCAGATGGCTCCGGAAACCTAACTGCCATTTGTTTAAAATATTTTCATCTTCTGCCCATGCCCTGATTTTATTAAATAAAACTCTTCCCAGTATTTTGAGGGTGTTGTCAATTAAAGAGATCGGCCTATAACAGCTAGGATCCGATCTTGATCCTTTTTTAAAAATTGGTACAATTACAGAAGTTGACCATGTCTTAGGAATATCAGTTGTGGTTAAGCTATTAAAAACATTTAATAATAGGGGGGCCCAGAATTCCTGTTCTGCTTTTATGAGGTCTATCAGTAGGCCATCCGGGCCTGGGGCTTTATTACCCATACTCTGGAATATTGCCTCCTCGACCTTGCCTATAGTTATAAAACTTTTAGTGGGACACATAACAGACAAGGAGTTATCACAATATAATGGGGGAGCGTATATTTTGGAGAAGTGGTTAACCCATGCTTCATTAGAGATGTTACAGTCTAGGGGTGGGGAGGGATTCCCAAAAGTTCTTAGGGATTTGGTAGCAGACCAAAAGGTAGTTGTACTTTTGGTATTGGCGGCGCAGGCAAGCTTATCCCACTGTTCTTTTAAGACAGTATCGCGCCTGGTTCTTAAGGCCCTCTTATGATTTGTCCTTAGGATGCGAATAAGCATCGGATCTCTGGTATCTGCTGACAGAGCCACTCTCAACTCCCTATTGGCTCTGGAGCAGATGTTATCGAACCATTTTGGGTCGGGGTTACGGGTGCCCACTGGTCTGGAGATCAGATTTTTTATGCCTTCGCATAGTTCTGTAAATGCAATAACTACTGAGGGATTGGGGTCTGATAAGACCAGGCACGTTTTACATAGAGTGGGATATGTTTTTATCATCTTAACAAAAAGTTCTTTATAATCTAAACCTCTCCATTTGACTCTCAATGTGTCAGTGGAGAGGACCAAATCACTCGCTCCAGGTTCTCTCCTAAAATTTTCACCACGTGCTACCTTTAGTAGAACAATTATGGGGTTATGGTCTCCATAGGAGGACCGCTTTACCTCAGCATATGTCAAATCCATAGGGCCGTACAGGGTGGATTGCCATTACAATGTCAAAGCATACATACAGGTTTTGTTTCCTGTAGGTGGCAAGGATTCTGTTGCTGGTTACCCTCGTGACAAACAGTCGAGCAGAAGATTTGCACTTTGAGAATTCAAGTTAGTTGTTTTAGAATGGGTTGTATATAGTTTTGCCAACTGTAATTTTCTGCGTTTGTAATTTTATGATCATTGAGAGAGCAGCTGTAGCGCCACATAAATGTTGATTTCCTTGAGGACAGATTTTAATTAGGTAGACGTGGTCTTTCACTGCAAAAGAGTGCTTGTTTGCCAACAAAGGCAGTATACCTTGCCTATTTATTATGAAACACATATGTTACAGCCAATAAACCTTTATGCATGACTTGTTGTTACATTGTGTTAAAGCTTGTAGACAGGTATTCACGTACATTGATTATCACAGATTACTGTAGTAGGGATTTGGCTGTGTATGTTTGACGCCTGCCTTGTTTAAAATCTTATATAGAATTCAATAGGCCTTAGTTGGTTATGACGACAAGTCAATGATAAATGCTATAGACCTGACTGGCTCTTTGGGAAAATTATGGCAGGTGCCATAGATCTGATATATCTATTGTGAAAAGTTACAACAAAGGTAGTAGGCCTGACTATTTTATTATGGAATCCATTCAATAAAACCAGTATGCATTTAAAAATGGATTATTATTACTACACTGTATTAAAGGCTGTACACTCAGATTTTGTTATGTTGGTTACCCCTTTTAAAAACTCTTGGATTTTCAGATTTTAGGTGTTATAATCCTGGTTGTATATTGCTTTGCCAATTGTAATTTTATAAATATGTGTAATACAAATTTTGTAAATATTTTTTTAGATTTGACTAGTTATAAATGGCTGAGTGCCTAATGGTTATTCGTTTATGTACACCGAAAGCCTCAGTTGATTATGATGAGAGGTCAATGATAAACTCAATAGGCTTATTCCTTCATTGAAAATGTTTTGCTAGATGCCATAGGTGCGAACTGCTTATTATGAAAAGTTATGACAGATGCACTAGACCAGGCGTATTCATTGTAAAAATTATGTGTTAAAAGCAATAGACCTATAAAGGTTTTTTACACTGTGTAAAAGCCTGTAGGCAGGTATTGGGTTTCATGGATTCTAATAGATCATTATATTAGACAAGAGCTTCTGGTATTGGTTATCTCTCTGACAAAAACCGGGGTTGAAGATTTGCACTGGGAAATTCCTAGGAGGGGATGTATATTGTTTTCCGAACTCTCATTTTGCACATATTTTTAATTCTATGACTGTACTGTGTAAGAAAATGAATGCTCAATGGTATAGGGGGAATTGGTTATGGTGATGAATCAATGATAAAAATGATTGGCCTGAATGGTACATTAGGAAAAGTTATGTCAAATGCCGAAGGTCCGCTTTTTATTATGAAACATTACAGCAAAGGCAAGGGGCCTGACTTATTGTGAAAATCATATGTTACTGCCAATAGGCATTAAACCTTGACTTGACATTACACTATGTTACACTGTGTTAATGCATTTTGGGAATTTTGTTTCATGGACTCTCACAGATTACTGTATAGCGTTAGTTACTTCCTTTGAAACATCCTCCATTTAAACGAATGTAACTCTGATAGCTGTTGCTAGACCTTTTTCAGAGGCTCTGGCATGCGTAGTCTAAAAGAACAATGTAATTAGAAAAATTAAACTTCTACATGCATATACATATATAGATGGTCTTTTGGCAGGCCGTATTTTGTCTGTTCAATTGTCATTCACATTCTCCATGGGGCAATGGGTTTGCCCATTTCTGCCGTTGGCTCTGTTGCCCTGCGAGTAATAGCATTTTTACCTGATAACATGTACACATCTGCCTAAAAAAGGAGTGTGATTTAGGGCCCGATGTAGGTAGACAAATACCGGTCGGTAACGGCCGAAAATCGGTAATTTCGGCCTTTACCGACTGGTATAAGAGTATTGAGATGTATGTGTTGAAAAATATACCGAATCAGTAAAAACCAGTCGGTAAAATACCGAATTGGTATATCTCGAATCGGAATATACCGAATTCTTTTTTACCTAATCGGTAAATAAGAAATGGTAAAAATGCCATACTGAGATGTAGGAAACTCCACAAATACCGAATTCTATCAAATTCGGTATTTAAGAGTCAGTATTTACCATGGATTGAAAGCAGGTGGTAACCAGGAGCAGGATATAAAAGAAGGCCCCAAAATGCAACAGTGCAACCACAATGGCGGCTTTCTATGTAATAACAAGGCGGCTACGGATACAGGCAGCAGGAGAGAGGGTCTGGCTAAGGGAGGAGCAGGTGTATAGGCAGAGGATCACCCTCTTCCAACTGACTGAAGCTGAGATCCTGCAAAGGTACAGACTCCACCCCAGAACCATCCTGGACTTGATCAGGGACCAATATCTGGAACACCCAATCCCAAGAGCACACGCCATCCCACCCCACGTGCAGGTGTTGTGCTGCCTACACCTTCTTGCCTCTGGTAGCTACCAGCATGTGATTGCTGCGGTAGGTGGGGTGTCCCAGAGCTGCCTGTCACGTTTTTTCAGAAAATTCCTTGACGCCATGAAGCAGAGGATGGAACACTACAATGAGTTCCCTGACACGCCTGCTGAACTAGCAAAGACAAAAAACGATTTCTACCAACTTGCACAGTTCCCGCACATCATAGGCTGTATCGATGGAACGCACATCCCACTATGCCCACCTGCAGCAACAGAACACATATATAGAAACCGGAAATCTACTCATTCAATCAATGTGCAGGCGATCTGCAACGCTGCCAACATAATTACGGACATTGTAGCAAAATTTCCTGGGAGTACACACGACTCCTACATCTTCCAGAATAGTGGGATATACAGACGCCTCGTGGCTGGTGATTTTGGGGATGGATACCTGCTCGGTAAGTAATTGTGAGATACCCTGATAGTCAATGCAGAAGGATCAATCATGAGTATGTGACTAATCAAAATTTCATTTTCTACCCAGGTGACAGTGCATATGCCCTACGTTCATTTGTACTCACCCCCTACCTGAATCCATCCACCAGGAGCGAAAGGCTTTACAACGTGGCACACAGAACAACACGTTGCGTGGTGGAACGCACTTTTGGACTGTTTAAAAGCAGATTTAGGTGCCTCTATAACAGTGGAGGTGCACGGCAGTACATGCCAATTATCTGTTGCAAAATTATTGCGACCTGCGCCATGCTGCACAATCTTGCCACCAAGGAGGGCACAGATGTAGAACTCACATATCATGAGGACATAGATGATGGGACAGAACAAGCCGATCACAATGCAGCAGGAGCAGCGCCAGCAACAGATGGTAGACTGAGACGCGCAGAAATCACAAACAGATATTTCTAATAGAGTGATGAAACACAGGCATGTTTAGTTTTTGAAGCACGCAGTTTAATATGCACTACTGCACTTCACATATTCAAGACCACATTAATCAAATAAAATCCACTTTTCACACTGGGTGGCCAAAGTTCACTTCACTGTGACCTGTCCTGTGTTCTGGATGCTATGTTAATGTTTGCGCTTACGCATGATGTTGTGAGAGCCACGAGCCAGGGGGTCAACTTGCGCAGTGGTGCCAGGGTCATCTGCATGGAGCCTGCTGCTCCGACGAACGTCCTGTACAGGCATGCTGGATCCACTCCTGCTTGTGGACTCCTCTGTGTCCCCGACACACGTGTTACCAGCAGTGGCTGTCTGCTGTGTCAGCAGTACCTCCATAGCAGAGGTCACCCTCCCCATCCCCCTGGACAAGTCACTGCAGCAGTGCACAATGTCAGTCTGCATGTTCACTGACCGGCGGCATAGCAATGTGGTTGCAGTTGCCAGACGGTTGATGGACTTATTCAGCTGCTTCAGTTCGTGCCTGTTCCTGCGCCTTTCTGTGTGGTCACTCTCCAGCCTGTCACAGAGGGAACCAATGCGCACACCCATGTCCCTCACCCCCTCTGCCATGGACTCCATTCCTTTGGTCATGGACTACATTCCTAGGGCCATGGAGCATATCCCCGATCAATGTTTGACATCCTGCTGTTCAGGATGCGCACCTGTTTGTGCACTGCCATGATCCCTTTGGCCTGCATACGCTGGATCCTCACCATAGTGCTTTCCAAACCAGCAAATACCCCCTGCACATCATGCCCCTCGTCACACTCACGTGCCCTACGACCACGGGCACTTGCACGCCCAGAGCCTAATGACCCCTTTTGCTCCGCGTTGCCAGCCAGTGCTGGAGTGTTAGGTGTGTGACCCTCCACCTCTTCCTCATCAGAGCTTTCCATGATCCTGAGTGGTGGAACGTCCTGCCTCCTTGACCTCAATTGCACAGAGGACCCTGAGCTTGGTGTCGTGGCACCTGCAGGTGATGCCGGAGTCTGTGCCTCAAACAGCAGGGGTGACAGTGGATGTGCTGTGGTGTCTTCCTCAATTGCTGTGGGTGCCTGCGTTGTGGGAGTGTCCTCGGGGACAGTGCTGGGTCCTGCTGTGTCTGTGGGCTTCTCCTTCGCTGCCGTTCCTTGTGCACTTGACTCCCCTCCCTGCGCTGCACTGTGCGATGACTCTCCTGTGGGCAGACATGGACAATGATCACCTGTGTGTTTACATTAGACACATTCCTATCACACAATTTCCTAAGCCTCAACTGCTTGTGTATGGGGAGTGCGGCATGTCATGCTGTATTCTGTGTTGGCTGCTTTGCTGATTGTTCCTATGACTACGACTACCATGATGCATTGCTTGTGAGTACTGACATGTGTTCTGGATTGTGATTGAGTCACCCACATTGCGGAAGGGGCCAGGGAATGGGTGGGGATTCATGTCCATGCATCTTACCTTTCTTTCTTGCAGCTCTGGCTGAGCTGTCAGCCTCCCCAATCCTGTGTATGCTTTCAGCCTCCATAGTGGATTCAACAAGCTGCTCCGGTTCATTGAGGCTTGGTGCACGGCTCTTCCCTCCACCTGTGGCTGAGGATTCTTTCCTCTGGGTTGCTATCTTCTTTTTGGTGGTGATCCTCAGATCATACCACCTTTTCTTATTGTCTTCTATTTCACGATGTGTGATCCCTAGGGCATTTAATTTGCTCTGGATCGCCAGCCAGGTGTTCCTTTTGACACTCTGCTACTTGCAGGGACTGTCTCCCAAAAAGCTGGCTGTAATGCTGCACTTCCTCCTCCACCAGCACCTGGAGCTCAGTGGTGCTGAATTTAAGCTTCCTTTTTCTGTCAACACCATCCTTCTGGCCTTCCTGGGACTCCATGGTGATGCTCTGCTGGGCTCAGTGCAGCCTGCTCCTCCGTCTCCCCTCCAGCTCTCCAAACAGTTCTGTGGCTCTGCACCTGCATGGGTGTGGCCAACTCCAGGTACTGGGTGTGGTACTTGCATCTGATTGGTTGATTTCACAGTTGCTTTGTTGTGGGGTGTGGTGGATGTCCCTGATTTGTTGACTGGCTCACATGTCTTCCATTCGAATTTTCGAGATCGGATTTTACCGATTCGGTAAATACCGATTGGGTAATTTCCGATTAGGTAACCTCCGAAACGGTATCTCCCATTCATTCCTATGGGCCTGGAGCCCCATAGTGTTGCATGGGTGATACCGAATCGGTGATTACCGATTTACCGAATCGGTATTTACCGAGTCAGGATTCCGACTGCTACCGATTCGGTATTGATTACCGATTTTTTACCTACATACAGTTTTCCGATTCATAAATACCGATTCGGTATGATTCAGTATTTATGAACCGGTAAAATGACATTACCTACATCGGGCCCTTAGTATCTGAGCCAGTGGCCGGACCTTTACTTTTCCCTTTGTTTTACTTTCATAAATTCCCTATCATTTCTTTTGTTCGTCTTCTCACTTGCTTCTTATTTCATTATCAGTATCATGCATCCTATGCAGCCACTATGTCTAAGTAGGTAGTCATTCTATAATAGTATGACCACAGTGTATCACTGTTTTACCATTCCATGATGTCTACCATATTTAGAAGCATTATGATGGCCACAGTGGAACACTATAACAGGAATATACTATAAACTTTCGCATGCTAAGATGGACTCCCAGTGCAATGTTTAATGAGCAGCAAACTTGTAATGGTTTTGTGGCTTTATTGTTCCAAAATGGACAACACATTGCCTATAAAATGTGAGTTACGTTGGAACTTGAAAGTAATAATATGCTGTGCACAATCCATTGCAAAATGGCCACCCATTGCTAGGTTTAATCTTGTATTGCAAGCCTAAACCCGCCAATTTAAGGTGGCAGCGTATTTTCTTTTTTCCACTTTTCTTTTTTTAGTTATGTTCCATATGCTTGTTGAGTTTCTGTGTCTGTTTTATTGTGGATGTGTAAGTAGGTGAACACAAGAATGAGTCAATAAGAGGATGAATGGATGTATGAGCGCAAGGACGAGTAACACAGTGCATGTATGACTTCTTATTAAGTGCCTGAATTCATCAGTTACTCACAAGGCACTTTCATTTAGAAATGAGTCCCAATGGCATCGCCAGAACTTGTTTCTCTTTCCTCTATGCCACACTATCTTTTGTGTCCTTTTTGCCATCATTCTCACTCACTTTTTCTCTTTCCTTATTTTCCTAATATTACCTCTGTTTAATTAATCTCTGCTGCCTTTTCACCACCTTTAGCTCAATACTCTCTCGGCAGTACCTCTTCACCCTGAGCAATATCCTGTCGACTGGCCCCCTCCTGCTGTCCGAATGCAAGCCCAGTTCAACACTATAAACATTGTATTCAAAACTAGTCTTTGGCAGTGATTTTTTCTGGATTTTTTTCACTTTCCTTTTTTCGCAGCTTATTGTGAGGCTGCTGTTTTGAGAAGCGCCAACATCTCCTGCTTTCCGACTGTCTGGGTAAAGGTGGGCTGCCACTGCAGTGTCAGTGTGGGCAGCGTCGGGGGAGCGTTTCCATGACTTCACGTCCGTCATTCTTCACAAGTGTCTGAGTGACATTACACAACACCCCTTCCAGAACGGCAACATGGGCCTTTCTCACTTCTGGACAAGCGCTCTCATGGTAGCAGTGTTTGGTTTTTAACCGCGCTCTCAAGCATATTAGCCCATGTAATTTGACTTATCAGACATTAGCCTCGAGGCCGGCTAAACCAACACAAGCAAGGGGGGGAAAGGATTACATATGGGAATTTCGTTTTATCTCCAACACAGATAAAACATTTGTGAAGGAGACAGATTACTGCGACAGTATACGCTTGAAACTGTGCAGCGCTCTCTTTCGGTGACACACATAAACATGCTTCAAATGCATCCAAAATGCCAAAACTCTGTCAGATTTCCCCCCCACCCCTCCCCACACCAACTCAGAGAGACGTGTACAAAGCAGTTCAATGCACTGGAGAACGTTATCCGGATATTAATGAGCCTGGAAGCGCAGAGACGTAAATGTAGGAGTTTAAATTCCAGTCATGCTAACGGGGTTTGCAGCCCGGGCCTGCCCCGGGCGTCCCAGACATCCAGTGCGTCTGACTAATCCCTGGGGTTGCAACATATGCATGCAACGGGGGTTCACGCAAGGCAATCAAGCCTCAGACGTTCACCCACGACGACAGGTAAATGATATAGCTCGGGATTGTAATTGACTAATTGAAAACTGTCTGTACTTCCGTTCAGGCGTTTCGATGGAGGCGCATGCAATGTTACTTTAGGCTTATCAAAAGCCAGGATCGCTGACATAGAGGGAGTCGGCTGGCACACTGCCCATGTTCACCTGTCATAAACTCGCTCGTTGTGTTACTTGGTGACCTCCGCTTCCTCCTGCGCGACCTCGTTTAAACTGTGCGTGGCATGAGGTTGTATGCCCAGTGTTGTGCTGTTTACATGTGAACTTCAGGGACATCTAAAGAACTTTGGGGGCCCGGGGCCATACTAAACCAGGGGGCCTCTGTCCAAAATAACTTTGCAGTTATCACCCATTCTCAACCCACTCATGCCCTCTTAGGATTGTTCATAGACATTGGCATCTTAAGAATTATTGGGTCCCTATGCAAAAACATATCAGAACAATTTACATTTAATAAGACTAATAAATTGCAGATTTCTAAGGTGCGGTTACTCCTACATATTCGTGGTTAAGCAAGAAGGACTACAATTTGCAAATGTCTTTAAAATAGTGCAATTATAGTTAATCAAATATTGGGGAGAGACTTAAAAATCAGTAAACTTAAAACAAAGAAAGGCGTTAAGGATTTAAAAAAAAATGTCATTTATCTAAAATGATGTGGTGTCTATAGGGATAATTTCCGTGACAATTAAGCTAACCGTGCGTGTTTCTTAAACTTCCAAATATTCTACACCTTTTTTGAGACATTGCTAGTTGGCATCGGCACAAATGTCATGGATTCCAAATGTAGGAAATAGAGCTTTGCTTATATAACACAGATCCTACACCTTCTAGCTTTCATCAGAAAAACAATTCTACAGTTACCAAGATATTAATTCAGATGCAGGCCTCACACAAGAATGTATATGCAAGATTACACATGCTTTATAGGCCTTCGAAGCAGCTACTCAGGTTTCAAGGATATTCTAAATCAAACCTCTAGTCTAAACCATCCCTCTGGTAACAACAAATGTGCAAAATCAGATCTAAAAAGAGCAACCTGTTGCACATGTTACACAGATCTTCCAGACTCAAGCTCGGGCATCAATTCTATCTCTTAGGCTACACCTATGTTTCAAGTTAGGTATCTGACAGCATCAGCTTTCCTCAAATTACACAGATCTTACCCAGTCAGCCCTCTAACTGCAGCTTTGTTCAAGAAGCTCTTGTGATGGAGGGTTGCATGTGTAGGAGAGTAGGGTCTACAATCCTATGATCACCCCAGATTTTTGCTTTTTGCTTCACTGGTTTACGACTTCCCTGGCTGTGGGCCTGCTAATCAGACCCACAGCCTAGCTGTTCTCTCACTAAATTGACATGTGCACCTTAGGTGCATTTACCAATTGGTACTGGGCCACCTTATCAGACCCTGTAACTCAGGGCATAGGTGTACCCAGGGCCTACCAGGGGCTGCAGCATGTATTATGCCACCCCTGGATGGCCATCTAAATCTGACACAACTGGCTGCACGACAGCTGGGGCAAGGTGGTGTAATCACCCTTTGCTGTAGATATAGTATACCTATATCTAACCCTAAAATAGACACACGTATTCCTATCAGTCACTCCTATGGCAGGCCTTAACAATCCTGAAGGCAGAGTGCTTAGAATTATGTGAGATGGTGCTCTGGCATGAGCTGAGCCCGTCTGCAGCTTGCGGAACCAAGTCATAATAGCTGTTCTATGATAACGCGTACCATATACTCTTAAGTGCATTATAATCCTTGCGGTTATTTGCTATCTTTGGTATCGCTTTATCAAAACATGTCGAGTAAGGTGTCATACGAATTGGAATACTAACCCCTCGCCAATTCTGACAACAGGGTTAGCATTCCACCCTTCTAGAGGGACACAACATGTATGTAACTGTGAACCCCGGTTAAAGTTAACTCGAGCCTCAGCATCACAAAATGGATGCTGCCACCACAGACACAAGTCTGACCTCCTGCTGCTGGGAGTCCTTCCAGCGAGGGAGGCTTGGACAAAGGGTTTCCTGTCAGGGGCGGTGCTAGCACCATCCCAGACAGGGTTTTGTGTATCCCAGGTAGGCAGGGCTTTACAGGAAGGTGACTGCAAGTGGCACCCCGGTGCTCACTGTGCATCTGCCAGTTTGAACCGGTTCCAGGGGCACACCAGCCCCTGAGCTGGGGAAAGTCCGGCATGGGAGAGGGGTGTAACCACCCCCCTTCCTGGTCCCACCCATGGGCAGGACCTAGTCGCGTACCAGCCCCTTTCTTTAGTATAAAGGTGAGAGCGGGGACCCTTCCGAATTAGATCATCTTTGAATCCTGAAACTACGTTCTACCAAAGGAACTCTCGACTTCTTCTCAAGATTTCTCCCTTGTGACTAAGGAGTAGTCACCCAGCATCTGCGGGCACCAACTAAGAACACTGCGGTTTGCTGCACGTCCTTCCTCCGGAACCAGACTGACCAGCACAACGAGACCCGGCTTCCCTGGCACCTCTGACCTCTACCTACATCATCAGCCCAGCTGAGATCCGTGGTTGTGACGAGACCTCGAGGGACTGGCCATCTTCAGAACTGCACTACGCTTATCCAGCACGACCGCCGAGGGATCCTCGAGTGAGTGCTTTGGGGTTTGAGAAGCCCTAAGCCTGAGCAGCTCCAGCACCGAAGTCCAGCCCCCCAGCATCCACGAGATCTGCGTGGGGCCTGTCATATGGTTGGACAATATATTGTGTTAAGTTAGCATGTGCTTATTAAATGTTTAAACGCCATATTTTCTTTCTGCTTCGGTTTGCACACGACACCTAATGGTTATTGTAGCTTTCAACCTAGACGAAAGATGTGCTTTATTTGAGAATAATATGTTATTGCCTTGGTATCAGTCGTGCTTGGTACACTTGGTACAACTGTCTGCACACTGAGAACTGCACACTCTAAGAATAACCTAACACAAGGTTGCTGAAGGCCTGATCCTCGCACCACGTTAGTCATAACACAAATAATGTTGCTGCCAACATTGGGCTCTACGTGGGTTTAAGATAGAGTTACAGGGAATGAAACAACACGCTTGATGCTGAGCATGCAGAGAGCTGGTAGCTGTTGATGTGATCTCCTCCTACTGAGAATTAGAGGTATGGGTCCGCCCTGCTAAGAACCCAGATGAGACCTTCTTAGATATAATATAATATGCTAATTAGGGTGCGCGAAATATAGGTGATACAGAATTCTATAGATTTTTGCATCATAACATGCTATCACCTTTTGCTTACTATGGATTAGTGACTATGCTGCTGACTCTGATTTTTATAATATGTATGTTGATATTATACAAGATACTGCGTTTGAGAATGCTGCATTGAAAAATAATCATTTCAAACTTGCACGTGTATTCTTTGCCTCCCAGTTTCGGTTTGGAATGATAATATAACGAAAGAGTGTTCATGTGTTCCACTACACCTGAGGTACTCTAAGTTCATGTTCTGGATTGTCTAAGTCATTGGTAAGTTATTACTACCGATGAGACACTGTAGCTAGCTTGGTAAGGGGATTTCTGAAACAAAGGTGAGTTGTGGGTCACCCTAACTCACCCAGGTTCTAGATCTCTGTGCACAGTTCTGTGGGAGAACGGAAACCCTGCTACATGGCGCCCATACGTTGATTGGCCTTATATCATGACACTCGAGTAGTATATCATTCAAACCTTAACGCCTTCATTCCCGTTTCCGGAAAACGGCAGTGTCGGAAAAACCTACCTATTTTTGAAATAGGTCTTTTTCAAGCTTGAATCTATCTGTAAATGGTTTCTTTGAGTTACTACCCAGTTGTGCTACAAAGTAATCTTTGTGTTTTCACTTTCCTGTGCTGACATGGCACAAGCCGTGGACATCCCGCAGCATAGTTGCATTGCGGTGCGTGACCATTTGCGGATGTATGATGTTCCTGTAGAAGGCTTGGCTGTGGTTCTGGTGGTGAGTGCGGAACATGCTTACTCGTACGAATTGTTTTATTCGTGGGTGACATTTCCGGCAGTGAACGCTAATACTGGTGTGCTCCACTCATACACTGCTTCGGATGTACCAGTTGCGTACGCTCCGTACAGAGCACTGGAGGTTCCTATTGATGCTTGGCAGCATGGAGTTTGGTTTGGTGGCGCCCTTCCGCACGCTTTAACCGCTCCGAGGTTAGGTCCTTTGTCCATTCCGGGCACACCTTGGCCCGCTTTGGCTGGATTCACTCCTCACCCTCAACGCGCCACTTGTAACGTGGCTGATCTGCGGCGGCTTCATGAAGTCGTGGTGGGAGTGATTAGAGCGCTTGTTCATTACACTGGCCGTAATGTTCAGGACGCGGCCCCTAGGGGCGCACAGCTTCGTGCAGAACATGCTGGTCTGAAAATCAATCCGGTCATGGTAAATTCCGTGATGGGTAAAAAGCCCCAGGACAAGGATGATTTTCCGTTCTGGCTTGCTGAGAAATTCGGCCAGCTGGAAGCTGTGTTTCCCAACACGAGTCCGGGTGATAAGCACCGGATTCTTACACTAAGTTTGCCGAAAGATTTGGCTCCTGAACTTGTTGATTGTGAGACCTGGGGCAAGACTTTTACAGCGGTCTATTCGAGGTGCTATGGCTCCCCGTCTATGACCAACCTAGGTGGGGTCCTTAAACGTGTTCAAGACGAACACGGACCGGAGTCGGCTGTTGAATTGGGTATGCGCCTGTGTGGCTCCTTTGATGTGGTTTGCGATCTAATCCTTGTGAATGTCAAGGGGGATGCAGTGAACTTTCAGGTTGCTAACGCATTGGCGTTGGTTCCCGAGGCCGAACGACCACGACGGTTAGCAAGGATAATTGTAGCTGCTTACAAAATGGTTGGCCACAATGCAATGGGGGTTAAAGCTTTTCCTGATAAGGAGAAGAAGCAGCCCCAGGGTCAGACATCGGAAACTAGTGGTCAACAAAAGTCCAAGAAACAAAATTGGCCTAAAAAGCAGAATCAGGGTAAGCAACAACAACAACAAACACAGGTTTCTGCTCCTGCGTCTCCGTTGCCTGCGCAGTCGGATCGAGTTTATGATTTGCGCGACCGCGCGATGATTAAATCGCCTGAGAGGTTTCAGGCTTCTGACCAACGCTCTCCTCGTTCCTTTCAGGACTCATCGGCGCCGTCAACCGGTGGTGGAGGGGGCGGCAGGGGCCGGGGTGGCCAGCAAGGACGTGGTCAGCCCCGCCCGCGAAACAGTGGAGAGCAGCAGGAGGGCTCTACGCCCAAGAGACCACAGTTTGCCACGAAGAAAGTCGCCGCCCTGACCGCGCATCGTTATGCCCCAGATAGTGAGAATGCGGCTTCGGAATCTGACGTGGGCTCTGACCTTGCTGGACAGCGCAGCAGAGATTACCATAGTGAGAGAGGCCCTCCGTCCACTGTTGAAGGTGACAGCGACTGATTCTTATATTGAGATTGAAACTGCTGATACGCATGTTGCTCCCCCTGAACGTCTTTTTGAAATTGTCCTGTTAATTGAAGGTGACATGCAGCGAACTGTAAAAGGGGTATTTTGGGAAAATCTCTCGTCTACGTATGACATTTTGCTTTCGGAGGCTGACTGGCCCCCACCTTTTGTTCTCGCAGCTCCGCGAGGGGAGGAGGTAATCCTACCCAGCTTCTGTGCCGAGAGTGGAAGCGCTGCATTTTGCAGAAGAGTGGGCTCTGGCGCTTGCGCCGGCTGTGTACCGCAATCAGTGTGGCTGGGATAAATTGTCACCAAGCCACGAGATTCCTTTACGGTCTCAGCCACAGCCTCAACCTCAATATCCCATACGGCGTGAAGCCAAAGCTTCAGTCGCGGCTATCCTTGAACAATTGGAATATCAAGGTGTAATTGAAACGTGTGTGTCACCGATGAATAATCCCCTTTTTACTGTAAACAAGCCAGACGGCTCATATCGTTTGGTTTTGGATTATAGGCATTTGAACTCGCATTGCCGTAACTGCGCAGTACAGAATACTCATGGCTCTGCGTTAGTGAATAGTCTTGAGCGTAAACGATTCAAAACCACGCTTGACATTTCCAATGGTTTTTATGCCCATAGATTAGACGGTCTAAGTTCCCAATGGACCAGTTTTACATGCGGCGGTGTGCAAAAAATGTTTGGGCGACTCCCAATGGGCTACAAGAACAGTCCTGGAGTATTCTCCGCCCGCATTGTCTCTCTTCTGGAGAGCTTCGACCCAGTTGCTTGTTCGTATGTGGATGACATTTATCTCACAGACGACGATCTTTGGGAGCATCTGTGTCAGGTAAATAGCATAATTTGTAACTTTGCTGACATAGGTTACAAGTTTAACTTTGCAAAGTCGCACATTGCAGAGTACACAGTGTTGTTTCTAGGTTACGAGCTTAACAACGAAGGGAAGGGTTTAGCACCCCACTTCCTGGAGAAATGCGCACAATTGCGCTCTCCGACAACACTGAAAAAATTACAATCTCTACTGGGCTTTCTGAATTTCGGAAGGACATACATTCCGGAATAAGCCCAGCGTATCAAGCCTTTGTATGCTTTGATACAACCATCTTTTTCCAAATCATGCTGGCTGCCTGAGCATTCAGCCATTCTGCAGTTTTTTTTTGCAGGCTGATTTGCTCGCTTCTGAATACTTACAGACTCGTGATAACCAGACCAACCTGGTGATAAGGTTTATCCCTGGGGCGGTGGGTTTCACGTACCTGACTTTTAATGAAGGAGATACAGTACCTATTGCTTACAAGTCACACTTGTACACTTCGGCTGAACTGCGATTTTCCACTGTAGAAAAAGTTTTAACCGCTGTGCAGATGGCGATTCTTAAGGAACGTGCCCTGTCACAAAGAAAACGCATGTTGGTTGTTACCCCGTGTCCTGCATTAGAGGCGGTTACGAAAGCCAGTGTACCTAATTCCGAAGCTTTGCACCCTCGGTGGATTCAATGGGCTGCATCCTTGACGTCCCAGGATGTCACGTTTATTTTTGACGCCACTTTACGGTCGCAGGAGTATTTACAGTATGAATTTGTTCATCCTGCTCCATTAGCAATGCGGCCGTTGGAGGATTTCCATTGCATCATTTACACTGATGGTTCGGCGCAGGTTGCGCATGGCTCTAAACATGCCTACGTTTCCGCTTGCGCCATTGTGGTCGGTGCCATGGTGAACGATGAGTTCAAGTCCAGTGTCGTGCACACGCAGACGCTTGGGGACTGCACCGCACAATTAGCAGAGCTTCGTGCTCTGATGCTTGCATTGGAGTACGCAGATCCTAGTGTGACGACTTTGATCGTAAGTGACTCTTACTACTGTGTCCAGTCTTACAATGAAAACTTGTTCTTTTGGATTCAGAATGAATTTCGTGATTCCAAAGGTAGCACAATAAAACATAAAATGATCTGGGTCCGAGTGGCGGAACTTAAAGAGAAGTTGCCGCTCGTGTTTGTGATTCATACTCTCGGTCATCAGCGCGTGGGGGTCCACGCTGTTGGCAATTCGCTTGCTGATGAAGCAGCGAGGTCAGCAGTATCGAAATACTTAGTTGCAGCAGTCACAAGGTCCAAAAGCAAAATAGATGATGACATCTTGGCAGCAGTTGCTGCAACGGAGAAGGGAAGTAAATATCCTGCGGCGTTCCCTTCTAAATACACATACCACTTAAGTCCCGATAAGGTTCCTTATGTGAAAATCCCTGATGTTGGCGAACGTCTAGTTCCCAACTCGGATCGCAGGGCTGCTTTGATTGCAGCGGCTCATGAAGGTGTGGCGTCTGCGCATGCGGGCGTCTCAGCCACTGTAATTCAGCTACAACAAAGATTCTGGTGGCGGGGACTGTACAAACAGACGCGCAATTATGTTCTTCAATGTGACATTTGCCAGCAGATTAAGCCTTCAACTGCTGCGCGTCCGCCTCAGACACAGTTGTACATCTCGAATAAACCACTTGGATGCGTTTATTTGGATCACTGCGGTCCATTTTCTTCTGATACTGCGTATAAGTACATCTTAGTAGCAGTTGATTCATGCACACGCTTTGTGTGGGTATGGCCACATCGGAGCGCTGATTCACGTACTGTCATTAAGGATTTGCGAGTCTTTGTGGGAATTTTTGCCTGTGGTACTTTCCATTCGGATCAGGGTCCGGCTTTCGCCTCTAAGGCGTATAAGGATGCTATGGTTTCGATGGGGGTCCAAGTCAAGTTTTCGAGCCCCTACAGACCTGAGGGTAATAGTGTAGTTGAACGAATGAACCGCGACTTAAAGCAATCTTTGACAGCTCGAGTTATAGGCACTGGCAGAAACTGGTTAGCCCACCTCATGGGCGTGCAGCGTGCGCTTAATAATCTCCCTAGAAGGTCTCTGGGTGGGCGGACCCCATACGAAATGCTCTTTGGTATCAAGATGTATGTACCTGACCTCGATGGGCTAGACAGCAAGGCCCAGGCCACGGCCTTTGACGTAGATGAACATTGCAATGTTTTACAGAATCTACAAAAGACCAGAGACAGTCTTGCAAAGGAACATTTGCCCTCCACATCGGATGATGCACTGCAGATCCCGGTAGTTGGCTGGCTACCCCAAGTTGGAGAACTTGTTCGAGAGAAGATCGATAACAAGAAAGAGTTTGGTCCCTCATATCGAGCACCGGTTCGAGTTCTTGGAGTGAAGGGCACAAGAACAGTCATTTTACCACCACTTCCAGGTCGTAAGGAAAACAGATTTATTTCTATTGACAATGTCAAGACACACAGGGTGGCCGATTCTTCATAGCATGACACCGGCTGTATCCTGTCCTTCCATGGTGAGGCACTCTGTACTAGCAATAACATCTGGCGCAGAACAGGAGGTGTCCCTCGAGATGCCTGCCATATCCAGTCCTTTATTAAATACTATTCCTGTTACTGACATTGATGAGTTGAACTACACTTATCCTGCTGATTTATCGATGCCTGATTTGCAGACCCGTTTGGCAAACCAGTCCAGATTCTCTTTTGACTCTGTTTCGGAACCTTCAAAGAAACCCTCAAACATTGCAAGATATGCCACGTTGTTTAAAAAACATTTTTAATTCCCCCTTGGACATACATTTGGTTGATCCTATTTTCATTTTATCTTTTTATGTCAATTGGTTTTGTGTTTTATTTTTTCCGCCTGATTGATGGTCACTACGTTAAAGAAAGAACAGGAATTCGGTACCTTAATGGAACATTGGCCCCTCTTTCCTCTTCACATTCTGCGCACAGACTGAAACGAAACTTAAATACAGTTAACATTACTGCTTGGCCTGTCCTTGATGGGATTGTGTGGGACGCGGTTAGGTTTCAGATACATGGGCCCACTGAAGTGATTAATGTTCCAAATGTGCTTAGAGTAAACATGGGAGATGTAATTAAACAGAATATACGTTCTGATGATTGGGATATTCAGGCCGTAGAAGCATTATTCTCTGATTTGAAGTATTATGCTGCCTTCGATGCTGAGGATCTGTACACAGATTCTATTAATTATGGTGATTTGTTTTGTTTTCAACACTATGGTAATCATTTTTTACATAAGACAAATTCCAGGAGGGTTGCTGTAAATTATACACAATGGGAACATTGCCCTGCTCCATTCGGTGGCAGTTCCAATACGTTTCTGAAAAAATACACCTATTTTACAGAATTTAATCAATCTAATCCCGAGTCATTTTATTTTAAAATGACACAAAAGTCCATGTCCAAAGTTAGACTTACCGATACAAAATTGCTGTACTCGAAGTCCTTTCTAGACAGGTTGGCTGTGGATGGCTACGAGTTTTGGAAAGGAACAATTGACCTTAAATCGGTTTGGGGTACCAAAGATTGGCAGGTACAAGGCACTGAGGCTTTGCACCGTGCATGTCTCGTCCCGAATCACATGTTGTTTTTAAATTCATCCATTTTCCAACCAACATGCTTTGGATTGGCTACTTCTAAACCATCCCAGATTTAGAGGAATATACAGGTTGGGGTAATTTTACTGATTTGTCCATTCATGAGTTGCAAACTCTTTTACACAATTCGTCCTTTAACATTTCCAGTTTGGATTCCAAGGGTTGGCTGGTGTGGCATAGGAGTGCTGATTCTTGCCAACGCCGTTTTCTGGGTTTGGCTGAGGGGTTCACAGAAGTCAGACTCGATCCCCGTTTTGAAGAAGACTATACTCACAACTTATTCTGTGGGGAAGCTGTGTCAGAATTGGTTACAACATTCCACATTAGCTGCAGTTAAACTACATCTGTCTCTATTAAATGATAATGTGGATTTGAACGATTTTATAAAAGGCCCAGCTAAAGGTAGATCTAAACGATGGCTGTATGCGATTTACAATGAAATTTGGAAAGTTACCCAGGTTGAGGCTGCTAAACGCCTGAGAGCTATTGATCAAGCAAATTTAGAAAAGGTGCTTGCAGTTGTTGATAACAGTATTAACACGCTTTCTTCCCGAATTTACACGTTAAACAATATTGTGTCTTCTGTTGTTGACATTGTACATGATGAAGTGTCCGTGTTATATCATGGTCAGAATCAATTACGTTCTGTGATGCAGTTTGCTTGGACACTACAGACTCTTAAGTCTGGTAGAGTGCCTTGGAATTTTATGTAAGACTCATCACTATTTGCCCCATTTAATCTGACTGAAAAACAGCGCATGCTATCAATGAGAGATGTGACATTTTCTATTTTATACATTGAAAAATTAGAATCCTTGCCCTTTTCTGTGGCTGAGGTGACCGCTGCTACATGGCTTATCCATGGTGTTATTACCTTACCTTTTGCTTTGTATAAATTTACAAATTGTATGAAATATATAGCCATTGGGCGATATGAACCATTAGGCAGTGCTTTCCTCCATGAGACATGGTCTTTACCATACACTTACAGATGCCTAAAAGAGGGAAATGAAGTGAATCTGAATGGTGAAGAATGTACACAGTCACCTGACCGCTCACTAATATGCAGACACATCCAGTTGCATGGTTCTTGTAATCAGGACAAACCTAATTTGGCCTGTGTTTTGAAAGGGACACCAGTTCCTGCAATAGTTCCCACGTTCACTTTGTTGTCCAACGGTAGTTATTTACTTTTGAATAACGAATTTTGTTGTGGGTTAGAGGCCGGTATCGCTTATGTGGTTACCGTGTCAGAAAGGGTGGTTTGCTGCAAGAATGTGTTATATCCACCCACGCATGGGAATTCAGATGTTTTAATTTGGCCAAGAATACCAACCTTGAGAGCTGAGTTCAATGGTTTAGGCCGTATAAGAGCCCTATTGTCTCAAAAGCAGGTGGCCCTGAGCTCTGCCCGCGAAACTTATGTCCTTCACATAGCAAACACACGCACAGAAGTACAGGCACTTTTAAGTACTGATTTGCCGTTTCATTTCTGCGAGCTGGTTCATCAAATCTTCAATGCCTCCTCCACAATGAGCCTGGCTCATTTTTTAAAAATGGTTAGCAGTGGTCTCGTGACTACATTTGAAAAAGTATTTGGTATTATCCCTGCGTTCTTTCATTCTATATTCGCTAGCCTGTTTGGCGGATTTCCTGTTTTGCTGGCTTTGGCTGCAGGCGTTCTGGTGATATTTTACTTTATAAAACATGGATGCCCATCCTGCGCAAGGAAACGCTCAGCCCCTACTGATGCAGTTTCGCAACCGGATGCTTGATTACTATGGCTCCTTGCCGCTTGCGACTTTAAGCACGGCTTTTGGATTATCCTTCAGATTTTCCTATTTCACATGTGTCCAGCCCGTGTTTCATTGCCTGAGCTGTGATTTCGACTGGGCCATTGATTTGTGTCTCTGTTTACCGACTTCTCCTGACGTCAACTTTGATCAGCTGATGAACCCCGTAGTGGCTCACGAGCTGGTCTGTTCTGGCGAAAGGGTTATGGCTGTGGCAGCGATGCATGGACTAATGGGTCAGTGGGACATATTTGCAGCGGCGCATGACTTTCTGGCACAGAGCGTTCTCGAGAACCCACTGAGTTGTCCTCTGATGTTGCTAGAGGAATCGGTGTTGGAGGAGCACGTATGTTCTTTCCCATTGCTTAATTGGATGGCTGAACTGTTTTCGGATGATGACAGTGATTTAATGTTGGAAGCTGTAGCTACCTATTTTGCATATTCATTCAACCATGAGTGACTTTGAAGACTTCCATCATTATGGCACGTGACTTTTTAGTAATTCTGAATGGTGCCTTTTTCAATACGAACATTCGATTTTTTTCATATGTTCTAGGCCTATTAACTGAGAGTAGGCCTTAAGTTCGACTTTTTATATTTTGTGTGGCCACTATAGGCATTCATACATAAATTTTGTTTTTAAATTTTACATACATTTGCATACATTTAGCTTGGCTCAATATCATTGAACTCTGCTTTCATGTCTTGCCTCTCATAGAGTATTGGCTTATATTTTTTCTTTTTTAACCGTCCTCGGATCATTGGGGGGGTGTCATATGGTTGGACCATATATTGTGTTAAGTTAGCATGTGCTTATTAAATGTTTAAACGCCATATTTTCTTTCTGCTTCGGTTTGCACACGACACCTAATTGTTATTGTAGCTTTCAACCTAGACGAAAGATGTGCTTTATTTGAGAATAATATGTTATTGCCTTGGTATCAGTCGTGCTTGGTACACTTGGTACAACTGTCTGCACACTGAGAACTGCACACTCTAAGAATAACCTAACACAAGGTTGCTGAAGGCCTGATCCTCGCACCACGTTAGTCATAACACAAATAATGTTGCTGCCAACATTGGGCTCTACGTGGGTTTAAGATAGAGTTACAGGGAATGAAACAACACACTTGATGCTGAGCATGCAGAGAGCTGGTAGCTGTTGATGTGATCTCCTCCTACTGAGAATTAGAGGTATGGGTCCGCCCTGCTAAGAACCCAGATGAGACCTTCTTAGATATAATATAATATGCTAATTAGGGTGCGCGAAATATAGGTGATACAGAATTCTATAGATTTTTGCATCATAATATGCTATCACCTTTTGCTTACTATGGATTAGTGACTATGCTGCTGACTCTGATTTTTATAATATGTATGTTGATATTATACAAGATACTGCGTTTGAGAATGCTGCATTGAAAAATAAACATTTCAAACTTGCACGTGTATTCTTTGCCTCCCAGTTTCGGTTTGGAATGATAATATAACGAAAGAGTGTTCATGTGTTCCACGATACCTGAGGTACTCTAAGTTCATGTTCTGGATTGTCTAAGTCATTGGTAAGTTATTACTACCGATGAGACACTGTAGCTAGCTTGGTAAGGGGATTTCTGAAACAAAGGTGAGTTGTGGGTCACCCTAACTCACCCAGGTTCTAGATCTCTGTGCACAGTTCTGTGGGAGAACGGAAACCCTGCTACAGGCCCTTCTGCTCTTTGCTGCTCACCGCGTTGTCCGGCCACTTGCCTGCTGGCTTGTAGCCCTCTTGACGACGAACGACGATACTTCCAATGCTGGTCTAGTTGCTCCAGACTGGCCTTTGCTCCCCTCCAACAGAGGAGCACCCCGGACCCTCCTGGTCCACTCCAGACGCAATTTTGAGTCCACGGCGTGGGCTTGCATTTGCCAAGAGTTGTTGCCCCAATCCTGGGTCCAGCATCGTCGACAGCAGATACCTTCGTGGGACAGCTCGCACCTCCATCCTGGTCGCCGACAACGCCTCCTGGTCCGAGAGACTGCAGAGCCCAGCGTCGCCCACTCACCTGGTCGAGGTGACTTCGTCCGGTGCCATCCTGGTGCCCACCTAATCACTGGCTAGTGATTCAGAACTTGGTCCCCTCTGCTTACAGGTATCCTCCATCACTGATCCAGGCTTGGATCACATCGAACTTCATCACTGGTCGCCTGCCAGCAACTTCTTCTTTCAGGCTCCATAGACTGTAACGAGGATTCCCGACGTCTTTTCATCCCTATGTAGCCGCAGCCCCTGGGCTAGGTAACCTGAGCATTTCGGTGCTCCAGCATAGCTTAACTATCTAAGTGTCCAGATCCTTTTTCGTTTCAGCTCTACCTAGTCGGATTCGTCCGATAACACTAACTTTACGAAATCTAGCATCCATAGACTTTGTCCCGCATCCCGCGTGAGAGTGCACACTCTGCACCCGATCCCCCTAGGCCTCCTGCTCGTAATCTGAAGGTTCAGTAGTCCAGTCCTAGCGATCCTAAAGCCTATGCGAGTAGTACTTACCTGCTAGTAATTTCGCATTCCACTTTTGTAGTATATGGTTTTTCGTGCCCCTCGGGCATTTGTGTAAATTGTGCGAACTTAAGTATTTTCATAAGAGCTTTGTATTGTGCTTAGCACCCTGTCCTCATAAAGAGTCCAGGGTTGTTGTGTTCTAAATAAATATCTGTTTATTTTCATAACAACTTGTGTGGTGTCCTTTCACTTGGTGTTCAAGGGGTATATGTGATGGTATAACAGCTGGCTTAACATGCCCTCTAGAGTTTAGCCTAAAGACTGCTCTTGTCCATGCTACTAGGATAGCTGGTCTATCAGGTTGACTTACAACCAATCATCAATAAGGGTCGTTTGGACTGATACATAGTGATCACTAGAATAGTGAGCACTGCATATCAGGCCAACTTCTCACAGCATGTGCCATTTTATGAATGCATAAATATGCTGAAATATGAAGTATGTGATGAGTAGTGTACAGAAACAAAAATACATATGCTGCAAACACCACTCCATGTTTCAAATGGGTTTAAATCTACTGGAAAATGTATTAAATTGTGTTAAAACGCAAACCAGCAACCAAAGTTGCTGTGCTGTGTTGTGTAAAGGGAGAGTGAAAAACAGCACCACATCTAATAAGATGTAGTGCTATTTTTCTCTCCCCTACTGCTATGCGCCAACACACACACCCTTGCACTATAGATCAAGGATGTGTTGATTCTGCCAAGCTTAGGTTTTGCACTGAAAGACAACCCTACCTCTACAAAAGCTATGCTTTAATACTTATCATGCTTTTTTTTGTACTGTGCAATGCAGCCCACATGCTGATTATGAAAGGTATGGAAAAATTAAAACATTTCTCCTCTGATACTCCTGCCGTGAGGAGATGTAAGGTTTTGGTGCAAACCGCTCTGTACAATTATTAGTAGATAGGGATTTGCATCAAAACCCATGAGTGGCTGCATGGGAACACCTATGTACCACCCATGGTACACCACCTTGACGCAAAGTACTTTGAGTTCCATCTTTCCATTACAAATCCTGATTTGCATTGAAAGTAAATACCACCACAATGCTTTGCACTAGTTTTTTTTTAAACTTTATTTTCATTTTGAACAACCATTCAAGGGTTAATGGCATATAAATCACAGGCGAGACAAGAAACATTGTACGCTATGACAAGTATGAGCTGCACCTGTGACCTTATTACAGAGCGTACATTCAGGGTTGCAGTTATACATACATGGAGCAAATAACAGTGATATACGTCAGACTTTATATTGCAGTATTCCATGTCCGTATGCAAATGCTTTAGCATCGGGAGTGGTCCTTTAGCCCAATGCATCGCTATTCTGCACCTCGCAAGCAATAGTCCCAGGGATATCAGCTTCCTGTTGGAATGTCCCTGTCGTAACCTATCAGCGACAATAAGAAGGATGCCTCAATTTGCTCACCTGGTATCTCCCGCAACTCCCCAGTATATCATCCATTAGTGCTGCAACACCGGACAAAACATGCTACATGGACAAACCCAGCCCCCTCCTCTCTGCATCGAAAGCAGCAAGAACTGTTCATCAAACTGTAACGGAACAAGCGAGCTGTTGGGGTATTTTAGATGTATTAAGCAGTGGCGGCTATTCAGGGAAATGGACTTTCCGACCAAACTACAATAAGTCCACTGTTTGTCTCTAACAGATATTCCTAGGCCATCTTGCCAGTCCAGCCTAACCTTGGTGACTACCGAGAGCATGCATACACTTTCGCTGTAATGTGCTGAGGCGCAGCTGTCTGGTCTGTAGAAGATATGTCAAAGCTGACAACTCTGGTGGATCCAGCAAACCCTCCCTCAGCAGTTCAGCATTGTATGTCTTGTCCTATGGTAATGAAACCAAACAATGACAGCATGTGTGTGGTCCTGCACGCTCACCTGCTCCCAGCTGCACATCTCCCCATGCTGGAGGAAGTCACCCATGCATCTCAGTCCCACTCCCTGTAACACACCTGTGGCTCCATTCTCCTTACCCAGGGGTAACTACATACACCACTCCAGTGATATTTGCAGCGAGTAAAGTAGTGACCTAGCCGGCACCTCGACAAGCCTCTCCCAAGAGTATACCGTCGTGTTTTACAAATCAAAAGTATTTGAAGTGACGCGTTGACTAGTCAAATAGTATTTTAGGCAAAGAAAGGGGGTGGCAGCGTCTCTCTCAAGCCACAAGTGTGTTAGGTCACTTTGACCCAGTAGCCAGTAATGGACAAACATACACTGTGCAGCTCTACAGTTAGCCTCCAAGTCTGGGGCATTCAACCCACCCATGGGAGGGAGGGGCCGGGAGCCGGATGGACGTGGCTCGTCTCGGCTCCCGGTCCGCGCTGCTCTTCTGAGCCTCCAGCTGTGGCCGACCCGCGTTTCAACTGCCGGGAAGCACACCATCGGCGGGCTGAACATTGCGGGGCACAAACTGGGCATTTTTCAGAGGTTGCTGAACTGTCCCTGCGATAGGGAGAGTTGCGGACGGACCCCGGTGCTCGCCAAGAAGGCACCCATCACCCCACCCCACGAGTGGCGAGGATCCTCAGTTGCCGGTTAGGGGATCGCGGAGCCCGGGGAATGCCTCGTCGCTTCCAGTGAAGCCAAGTCTGCGCACACCGAGCAGCGACACCCGCAGCAGGAACCACTACGGGGCCATGAAGGCGCAGCCTCGGACGGAGATCGGTGATCGCGGCAGCTGCCATGAGAGCCTTGTGGCCGGTGCTGAGGCGCATCTGGTGCAGAGGAGCGTGGGGCTCCCTCCATGGAGCCCGGGCCCCGATGTTCTGCCAGAGCCGGACGTTAACACCGCCTGAGGCCCACCTTCTGCTGCTTTCACTTCCAGCCGTCTCGCCCTCAACACAGGGATGCCAAATAACTGTGAGGCGATATGACGACGCTTCATCTTACAGCCACTCTGCTGCTGTTGCCTTTCCGTATTACCAGGAACAGGGGTGCAGCTTCGGGGAGAATCTTGACACTACAGAGTGACGCCCCCAGGCTTTTCTTTGCTGTCTTAACCTGGGGGGGGGTCGCCGTCCTGGACTGCATCTCTGGCACCCATGCAGACTTACACAGATATTTGGCGTGCAGCCTGAGGGGCGTCCCCCTGCGACCCAGAGACTGTGCCTTAGAACATCCTCTGTGACTCTGCTGCCCAGTGGCCCCCAAAGCGTTTGCCCATCTAATTTACTCATTTTAGCTTCGCTGGTCCCCCAAACCCTTTCCCTACTTGCTCCCGTGGCTGCCCCCCTCTGCTCTGCTCCTTTATTCATGGACTTCTTTACTTTCTTTTCTTTTGTCCTGGACGCCATTTTGCTGCTGCTCTCGGCCGCTTCTTTTTTCCCTGACTATGGCCCACCATCTTGTTCGTTCCCTCTGCCTTTACCCTTCTCCCTCGTTTCCCCCTTGACGATCCTCAAATGTTTCTGATTTGCCTTTTTCCATACCCCAGTATCCCTCCCACCCTCCCTACTCCCACCCAATTCTACTATTTGTATATATATATGTATATAGAGATAACTCTAATCACTAGTGTATGGTGTAGACCATTGTACTCTCTACCATTCCTATGTGACGCTTAGAGTCTATCCATTTGTATCGCTTCCTTGAGTGACTCTCTTGATTGCGTGACTTTTGTACATTTGCAATTTTTTCTGTTTGTATCTTTTATGTAATGCAGGTAATCCTAAGTCCTTATGTATTGAAACTGGTTCTTATGAAAAGCGCTCTGACACCTTCGGGTAAAGTTGGCGCTGTATAAAATCCCATAAAATCGCATAAAATAAAAATAAATAAATAAAATATCATATGGGAGAGTTGCCATGTCCGATCTCACTCGCGGCCATTGCTCATCCTCCTGATGAATCCAGCAGCGTTTTTTTGTGCAGGGGTTCGGTCTGCCGCAGTTCAATAAAGGTGGCAGGGAGGTGGCTGTGACAGCAGCTCTGCGACGTAAAGCACCAGGATTTTGTCAGATGATGGGCGGCTGAAGGAGCTCACCTAAATGGTGACCATCTTCAGGCCGAGCAAACTCTTCCCCTTCTTTTAGCTAGGTTTGCATTACAAAAGTAAAGCAACCCAGTGCAACGTGTCAGTAAATCTGGGCTCTAATATTCAGAATGCATGTACCACCAGAAAAAACAGTACCATTGACTTTTCATTACTTTGGTACAACTACAGCTTAGTAGTGTACTTAGAAATAATCTTTGTGGTCCCCTTCCATTATTAAACACTGTTTAGCTCTCAATAAAAAATATTATGGATGTTACATGGGGCTAAAATGTTTATCTGAAAAATATCTGTAATTAACATCAGCATTACCCAGTCTGCCCTTTCTAAAACATAGATGAAACTAAATGAATGTATATTGAAGCATCATTCCAAGTTTGCAAAGCAGTAGGAACTGTTGAATGGAGGAAATCTCTATTGTTTATTCTGATGAAAGAACAGATAGATAGATAGATAGATAGATAGATAGATAGATAGATAGATAGATAGATAGATAGATAGATAGACAGACAGACAGACAGACAGACAGACAGATAGATAGATAGATAGATAGATAGATAGATAGATAGATAGATAGATAGATAGATAGATAGATAGATAGATAGATAGATAGATAGATAGATAGATAGATAGATAGATAGATAGATAGATAGATAGATAGATAGATAGATAGATAGATAGATAGATAGATATTAGGAAAGGGAAGTTTTTCCACCAATAGGAAGGTGCACTAGGAAAGAAGTCCATGTTCAGTTTAGGTGTTGTATCCTCTTCTTTATTGATCAAAATAAATATATAAATTAAAATTCAGCCAATGCGTTTCGTTCCAAGTTACCAGGGAACTTCATCAGACCTCAAAAAGATGTGTTGAGGTCGTATGTACAATTCGTGGTGTGGTATCAATACGTATTCAGAGTGCTTCTCCTCTTTAAGTTTGATGTATATCCCAAATCACAAAAGGTACAGTATTGCTTCCTATAAAGGATACCGGAGTCAGCGTGCCATCACAGACTCTGATAACGTGGTGATACCACACACAAAAGAATAAAAGGACATATTTGGATAATTTAGAAGCTTTTTGGACTCTATCATTTGGTGTACCGTTCCTCATTTCACAAACCACACCACAAATTGTACATACGACCTCAACACATCTTTTTGAGCCCTGATGAAGTTGCTTGATAACTTGGAATGAAACGCGTTTGTTGAATTTTAATTTATATATTTCTTGTGATCAATAAAGAAGATGACGCAACACCTAAACTGAATATGGACTTCTTTCCTGGTACACCTTCCTATTGGTAGAAAAATTGTCTGATCTGATTTTCAGTGGCACTCAACAGCGGCAAGTGCTGAAAGAATTGTGCACGGGACACTTACTTTGATGCAACTGGAAGTTGAGGTGCAACAGTAACAGTCTGCCGTTGTATTCTTTTTTGTGTAGGAAAGGGAACTTGCCTTTCTCTGTGGCCCTTAGAAACTCTGGGATCCTCTTTCACATGTACACCAATAATATCCAAATCTACTTGAACATCGCATTCCTGGATGACATAACCTCACTATCTCCTCATAAGAATTTATTCATGGATGTCAAATCACCAACTTGAACTAAACCCTGCTAAAACAGAATTCCCTCCTATGTCTCTGAAGAAAGACAATCTACCTGTACTTCCCATCTGCCTTGGAGTGCTAACTCTCCATTGTTCAGAATGCCAAGTCACTTGACTTCACCCTCAACAGCCAACTGTAGCACAATAGTCATATCGCTGCCGTGGCAAAGAGCACTCGGTTCCGATTAAGGATGATCTTGGGGATCAAACAACTCAACCAAGAACAGGGCCTAAAATCAGTTGCAATGGTGTTGGTTCTCTCAAGTCTTGACTACAGGATTTCACCCCTTTCAGGCACCCCAAGGTCCACTTAGGCCAGTTCAGAGCACTTCTACATCTTGCAGCGTACTCTGTGACTGGACACAGGAAATTTGAACACTTCGCTCCGAAGCTGCTTTCCTTCCAATGGCTACCTGTAGAGGCAAGAGCCCAATTTAAAACCACCTGAACCACACACAAGGCACTGCACTCCTCTTTGCCTGTGTACCTAACAAAAATAGCCCCATACCTTCAAATAAGAGCAATTCATGAACCACTCATTTTTGGGGAGCACCTCAAGAATTTGGAGCTCATTGCCTCCTCCCTTTCATATGACCATATGCTGTGCTATATTAAAAAAAGATCTCAATGATATTGTGCTTGAAAGATGCTTGTGTGAAACTCTTTTTCTCCCACTCACTCTTGAATGTTTGCTTTTAAATTTTCCAATGTTGCATCTCAAATGGAATCCTGCGTTGATTATTGTTGGAACTATGCTCATGTATATCTTATCTACCGCGTACTATCGACTATCTGGTCTTAAGCCTTTCTAGGTTATATCTCTATTGTACTCCTGCTGTAATTTTTTGGCAACTGTACTCTTGGAAAGCACTCTGATGCCTCTGGGCCATGTCAGCACTAAATAAATTCAAACAAGCAACAATCAAAAATTAAAGTTATTAAAACAACTTTAGACTTACTTATTCCCATCTGTTGAAACCAGGGGTCAGGGTGGGTAACCAAATGTACTGCTTCACCACTGAAACAAGATCTCATATAGGCAAAAGTAAAAAAGTTATTACACTTTACTTTATTTATTCACACTTTCCTCTTTTTCCATACTATTTCTAGCCTACCATAACTGTATAACCAGCAAAGGGGCGCCATCCGAATAATATCTACCATGTGCCATGTACCTTGTACCACAGAGGGTGGTTACCCATAAGAAGATATCCCCGTGCACTGTATGTATATGTATAAATACCATAAATAAAAAAAAAACACTTCAGGCAATTACTAAAAAAAGTGCCATGTTAAATATTATTGACATTTTTTTAACTAATAACAAATAAAAAGTTACAACGCTATTATCTTATAAACATGTGTGAATTTAAATATATTTAACTAAAGTATAAATATTTATCTAAAGATATGTTTAAAACAATCTGTGGTATCATTTTTATAAAATGTTGCAAGAAAGTATAGGTAGAGCTAATTTTAATGATTTTATCAAAGTTTATTTAAAATGCATTATAAAATACTATTTATTTTCCCAGCGTTTGCCATGTGTGGTGCTGGATTTACCCCAAGTCTGAGCTGTGGCATGTATACAGATATTTTGCGACCTTTTTGGCTGTAGTTGTTTTAGAAGTGCAGTTTGTGAATTGCATAGCTTACTTTTTTGAGTAGGTGGGTGTGTGTCCCTCCCTAATCACCTTTTTAGCCCTCCCTATACCCTTCTTATTAGTCACAAAATCCCACCCAATTAGTAGCAAGTATTCCTCACTTTGCAGTTACTCCCCCATCACTTCAATTTATACCACAAAAATATAGGCTTACATGTGAAGAGTTCTTCACAGGCGATGCAAAGATCTGTACACATGAAAGATAGGAGAGGTGGAAGTGAACGTGGAGGTCTCCGCATATGGGTTTATGATTAGCATTTTGTAGTACATGAGTAGTACTGTTGTATTACTACTAAACGTACTACAGAGTGCAGTTTGTGAATAGGCCCTAGAGAACATTGAGATATTTGTGACTGTTTGCAACCATTTAGATGATAAGGTAACAGTATTTGAGAATACTGGGTTGTAACTACATTATGGGTTTATTAATCAATTACCAAAGGCCAGTGCCATGAAGTGCAATGAGTGAATGTTATCAGTTTGACATCTGCTCTATCTTGCACATAAGATCAATAAACGTGCTTAGCATTCTGTTGGTGTGAAACATTTTGCTTGCTCTAACATCAATGTGGGAGGCAAAGTTTTGTAGTTGCAATAATTTTCTAAGGATGCACACTGGAGCATGGGTAGAGCTTGTGACCAACTGAGGCATGGGCCATTGTGAGCTAGATGATCTAGAGCCCCAAATGGTTTGATTTTCATGAAATAGACTTGGACAGTATTATCGTGTAAAAAACATTGCTTTTCTTTGCCTTGATTAGTAAAGTTGTAAAAAGGCATTCCAAATGTATATTTTTTCCTGGTTATTACATTTCATGCCAGCTGATGTTATCTTCCGGTGCATGCTGGCAGTGGCACGCAGTCCCACAATTTTAGAACTTCCCACATCAATTAGTTATTTTTTAACCAGCATTTTAATGTGTTAGGAATTGGGAAGTTTTCTAGTTTTAGAGCTTCAGAGCTCTGTTGAGAATGATAAGCAGATGGTAACGCCTTGGAATTGATAGGCAGTGATGGGCGTATCAAAACTATTCTGCTGTAGGGTTCCTTCTCTATTGTCACTCTTCTTTTTCCCAGGGCTGAGTCCTTGGGTTTCCCCCACCAACCAAAGGAAAAAGCTGATACCTACCTCCCTTTGTATTATATGTCACTTGTGAGTAAATAGCCCAAAAGTGGAAAATTTACCCGGCTATCATAGCAATAGAAGTGAGAAGCAAGCATTGCTGAAAGCGAAAAGGCTGATGCCTAAATGAAAGTAACGTTACTAAAACAAGACTCAACAAAAAAGAAACTAAAGTACGATGTCACATGGAGTAAATGTTGTTCCTGAAGATCATGATGACTCCACGAGAGAGGGTGGAACGCCATGAGCCCAAGCATAAAAATAGAAATTAAAGTTGGCATGTATCTTCTGGAAGGTAGCCCATACTCAGCTATAGAGATAGATCAAATTCCTAGTCCTTTGAGTTCAATTCATGTGGCTGACAAACAATGTTAAGACCTTCTCCAGTTAGAGTAGACTTATTCTTCCAGTAGAAACGAATGAAAGACTCAGTCTAGTGTCTGACCTTCCCACTTAGGTCCTAATTGCGACCTAGTCTGAAAGTATAGACACCCCCAACACAAACATTTATTTTCGCAGGTTTTTGAATTATGAGTGGTGTGGTGCTTAATGCACTTTGGAACTGCAAAATTCAATAAAGTCCCTACCTCGCAATCTACCTTGCAATTTTCCCCAGGTACCTAGCGGCAGGTCATTTTAAACTAGATGAAAATGCCCAGTAAATACTGAGATGTGAATTTTCATGCAGAAAACACCAACATCTTCATGTTATGCCCCATTTTCTAACAGCTAGGTTAAACTGGGAATACAACAACAACTGATCACTGTCAATTTGGATATTATCAGGTGGACAGGTATACTCAACCACTCTAGGGCACAAGTAATTAAGGCCGTAGAAACAGTAGACATACTCAGCAACAGTATACAAAGGTTAGCAAAGGACAGCGTTCTGAGCTTTCTTGGGTAATTCAAAGAACAAAAGTACACTTTAGACGTAGAAGTGAAAAATGCAGAAAAACCATTGACTGTCAGCGACAAAGAGTCTCTCCTTTCACAACATATCCAGCAAATGTATTAAGCAAGTCCTGTGTGAGTTATTTTATTAAGAGAAGATTTATTAGACTCTGGACAAAGAAAACATTCTTGCATTTTTCAGGCAGTGACTAATGTTTAAGCAACTTTGAAAAGGTTCACAAGGTTGTTGGCAGCACCAGCTATATGATTTGGCAGTTTGCAAATAATTCAGCAAGTTTGTTTTTGTTTTTGTCTTGGCAATCTATTTCAAGTCATATTCTGCAGGCACATTACATGTGGAGTGCAGCGTGCTTTCAGGGCTTCATCTGAGATTGTGACTTATAATGTAAAGTCTTTGCTTTACCCTTTGCCCTACATGACACAAACACATATTTAGAAACAGTTCGTTCTGGGAGTGGAACGTACACAGCTTAGATGCTGGACATAACATATGAGGGCCTATTCACAAAGGTATTTTTGAGTACGGGAAGTAGTTCTGCAGGAGTACTACTTTCTGTTCTCACAAATGGTATTCTAAAAAGAAAACATTTTTACCTATGCAGTAAGTCCTTCCTACCCAGAGGAACCAGGGTAGTTCTTTTTACCTTCCCATTCTCTACGGAGAGTTACTCCAACCCTTTGCTGGAGTAACTTTCTGAACATTTTGAGTTTGGAAAGGATTAGATTTCAGTTTGTGAATGTCCATAAATGTACTTGTTTGTCGGTGTTCACAAGGCTGACAAATCCTTTTAATCTCCACTTCCCATCCCTTGTAGGCAATTTATTATTACAAATTTCTTCGTACCGGCAGAGGAGAAATCCAAAGTAATATATTCATTCACACCTGCCCTAAATATTTTTGTGGATTGACAACAGGCCTAAATAATGATATTTATGGCCGTAAACATCTGTTTATGCACACAAATGCCTCTGTTAATTGGGTGCCACAAATACCCAGTCATCATTTAGTAATTGGCTTTTAACTTTTATGTATATTTCAATATTCCAAAGTTAGGAGCAAGTTCAGAAGTTTTTATTTTGCAGCATACAGAAAAGTTAAATAAAATATTAATTTGTGTTACGTACTGTGGCCATGGGAAATTATATGTGGAGGGACAGACCTCTGGAGTTAAGGTTGCATGAAAAATAATTAAAGATGTAATGATGGTGATGTTTTTTCTTGAGGAAGTCTGTGCTGCAGAACATTTCAGTGATCAAAGTGTTACATAAATCAGTCTGAGATGATGATGGCAGAGTTACCAAAACGTATGGGGAGATGCGCGAGGCCTTAGCTTAAAACTAGTCTATCCTAGCATCAGCAATTCGTCCCTCTACCCTCCTTAATCAAGTAATTCTATGAATACCTAGCATCTGCTACTATATTTCATCATGTGTATTTTCTCATCATCATTTACATGCTCTTTTAAATTCTCTGCTTTTTATTTTTTATTGATTTGTTATGGATTATTGCTTTTCTTTCACGTATATAATTCTACATTGACATCATTTGCATCAAAAAGAGTTATCCTTTGACATATAACTCTCTAGATGCAATATTAGGGGATACCTTGCCACCATCGTCTTCAAAGGCAATGATTCAGCAGCTGATGTCAAGGCGTCCATCCACAAAAAAGCAGGTGAGTTACCATTGAATATATATATACTTATTCCATGCATATATCAACCCTTACATTCATACATACATGAAATGACTGGGAAAGTGAAATGAAAGTGGAATATTGAGCATAGCATGTTTAATTCTGAAACTGAAGCAGTGCAAATGTATTGTTTCAAGATTGTGGAAGGTAACAGGACACTGGCTGACCCCAATAATGGATCAAATAAAATTGCAGCTCTTGTGAAAAATGAGGCTACTAGTAGATCACACGCAGGCAGACCCAGACCTTGGCTCTGTGCTCGACCCTGGGGATCTGGATGGGGCGGTATGTAGTTCATGAGTGATATCAACATGTACGCCCTGTGCATGGAGATATTGTGCTAAATCACACAACAGCCTCCTACTATCTTGCACACAACGCCAGAGGAGTGCAGGTGCTCCAATCTAAATGCTTATGAGATCTGAAGTGAAACATAAGGATAATAAAATTGTGTTCAATGATCGTCTACGTATGTGTGACCTATTGTACTGCTGTTGAGACTGGGTGGTTAGATTTTGGAAGTGTGTGAGAAGATGGGGAGAAAGACGTCATTAGTTGCAAAAGACATGGGATATTTCTTAAACTGTGTTTCATTTCAAAATGTACTTTATCCTCTATCCATGCTTGCCCTCAGGTTAGAGTAATATGTGTATTGTTTGTTGTAGTGAGTAATGTGTGAGTATATTAGAGATGCCATCCCCCAGACTCACATGCATCAACAGTTGAGATATTATTACCTACCCATGAGCCACATGTCACTGAAATTCCCACAAAACAACCAACATGAAAGAGGTGACTGACAGAATATGTTGCTGTTATGTGTGCTTCCCAGCAAGACAATGTGCATGTACGTGAAACAGCTCCTTGCATTGCAGACAACTTGCACAATGAAGGAGTACTTGCAGTTTCAGTTGTGGTATAGGTGTTTCTTGTGGAAGGCGACTGAAGTGCCATGTGTGTGCAATCAGTGGCACATATGTCACAAGTGGGCAAAGGTGTAGAATTCCCTTTGCCTTTCCACCAGTGTCGGTGGCATGGCAATAAACGGGTGCACTCTACTGGCGATGCACTTCAATATGTAGATCAAGTTTCAAAACTGGCTTACCTGTGAGAGGCCTACATTGGTTAAACTGACCCTTTCGTAAGACTTAGTGGCCAGCAAATGTAAACAATGGATATCTTCAATGTGCCTGTTCTTACTTCTGGGATGAACATGCACTGCAGAATCATTGATATCTACAAAGGAAAACCTTTTCAGTATTTTGTCATGTGCATTACAATTTACTATTTCTAATATGACACATGATATACCTGTGAAAATTTCTGAATAACCGACAGTAGGCCTGATTACGAGTTCCTTGTAATATTCTGAACCACGGGTAAACCCTTGTTTACGCATGGGTCGGAATTATGAGTTTGAAGGCATTTAACGCAACGATAATTATAACATGTGGTAAATAACTCAACCTTCAATACATTTCAGCCGGTCAAACCTGCCAAAACTAAACAATGGAAAAACATACAATATTTACTATATCATGTGGATTTTGGTGCGTTAAACACCACAATTTGCATGTTATTCATTATGAAATAGGTGTTATTTATCACACCTGATAAATAACGTATGCCATTGTATCGTTATTTACAAGGGGAGATAAATAACGCTTTGGCCGTTTAAAGTCCCTATATGGTTAGTGATAACGCTATGATTTCCTAGTGCTGGAAGATAAATGTTTTTTTATAAATAAGTACCTTTAGTGAATTGTAAATCAAGTCGGTGCTCTGAATGATTGTCCATGTTACATTTGTGTCTTCTATAACATAACGATTACACATTAGTGTTGTGCCTCAACATTTACTTCCGCACCACTGGTAATACCTTAATACCGTACATGATTGAAAAGTAGTATAATCTGTCTGTATAGGTTAAGAATTCCTTTTGCTTCTCCTATGAAATGTCAGTTGCAATAGAGTATGTAAAGCTTAGAAAAATGACAACAGCACTAATGCGCAAATAAAGCCTAAATCCTTGCTCTCTAGTGCTATTCAGAATTCTGCTCTGTATCCAGTAAGTCTTTGATATCGCAAGATGAAAGCACAATAATTTCCAATCTCAAGGTTCTGGCTCAATCAACTAAGTATTTCCATTGCCTTCCAAGGACCACTATGAAATTCAGGGTCCATGATGACGCCCACCATTGCAAGACTCATGAGAGTCCTGTAGTGCTGTGCGGTATGTAGTTTGAAACAACTTCACTTGTGTGCATTGCGTACTGCAACCATTGCAGCCATAAAGCTTTACAGCAAGAGACACCCTAATTTTGCTTGTACTGCTGACCGCCTCTGCAGTGGAAGACTTACTGTGCCCACCTGGTATACTTATAGGCGAGTACAGGCTATCAATAACCACAGCCACTAGGCTCCAGGCTTATTGAGATTGATTTCTGTAAAATTCTTGTAGCAAGCCGGGAGCATGCAAATTACAGGCCAAATCTCATCATTGCTCCTCAGAGTCAAGCCCCTTCAGATCCATTAGACATTGCAGTTGTCTTCTAACAAGTTGTATGTATTTAGCATTCATTTTCAGCATTCACCTGAATAGGAGTGTCTTAAAACGTATACTTTATAGTAAAACTGTGCATTTGTTGGACAACATAAGTGTCAGAAGTGTGCGGTACTGATTGTGAGCACACCATCAGGATATGTTGACCTTAGTCCTGCTAGCTCACAGTGCACCGTCTGTACCCCTAACCTGACAAGGTAATAGATAAATTGAGCAACATCAGAGCATGACAACCCTGACTTCTCAAGGAAATCATGGTAACAGATCTAGAAACATTTTTGTTTGGTTAGACATGCATAGGCAAAGAGATACAAAAGAAATACACAACATCCAGTTTTAATATTTATTGAAGCATTGTGATTCTGGACTAAAATATGTGCTCTGCAATATTCAATAGAAGAAAACAGAATTATGTGATTAGCATTACGAGAATGGTGAAAAATAAATAAAAAGTTCATCCATTTTGCTGTTCACATCGAATATATACTTGCATACAAGTACTGCAATATATTTCACTCCTACCTAGTGCTCCCTAATCTAGTATGCCTACAGTGGATGAATCTGCCAAATCTTGGTAGGGTGATTTAACTCCCCGTTATCTGTGCGTCAATGTCATCCGGGTGCCTGTCTTGGTGGAGAGCTTGGCAGCATCCCTCGCCAGTGGTAAACATGAATCAACTGGGCTGGGATTCCAGCATGGGGGTGACCTCTCAGTGCCAATGCTGCTCGGTCTAAACAAGGGGGTGATGTCGTTTATATAATAAACATCATCCCTGTTGCCATGCCGAAGTCCCAGTCAGGCCGCTATTGTGTATTCTATTGTGATAGCTCTGTCATTGAATGGACAATAGGAAATAACAACATTTTGCATAGTGAACTTAGCCCTTGTACAGGATGTTCAATGTATTTAATAATGCTTCTACAAAGTAGAAATGTAAGCAAAGCTTAGGTCAGAGAATATTAGCCTGGACAGGCAGGGAAACAAATGTGTGTCAAATGTCATCGTGTTTAAGAAACAAAGACAACTTAAAAACAAGAGAATATAAAATGGTGGTGTTTCTGACTAGCTAATGTAACCACATGACAGGAGCAGGATTTGCCGTAATTTTGATTGAGTTGATGGAATTCGATATTATGAGTCAGTTTTCCACTCATAACCTTAGTTTTTAATTGATTCTGTCATCTCTTTCTGTTTCTAGCATACCAATGTGACTTATCCAATCAGTGGTTTGACACTGAGAATGCAGTGCATAAATCAATTATGTCCAATACAAATGATAGTATGGCATACATCACTAAACTTGAAGCCTTTGAATATGATGCTAGAGCAAAACCTTTTCACAAAGTTTGTGGGATAATTTATCCTGTGGTAAGTTTTTAATGGCTCAAACAAATTGTACAAACAAATCTAACTATTGTTTTTGAAGCTGGCATGTTTTCCAAAAGCTTGGTTGTAAGAGGTTACCAAGATAATTTGTCAGATGCTCCTCTAAAATGATATGATACTGTAATTGTGATCCTCTGTTAATTGTTAAAAAAATATTTAATGAAAAAGCCTGTATGTGTATTTAACTTTGAAAATATGAGAGACAATATTAGAACTATTGTACAGAAAAATGTACACTTGTTGCAAGGCGTAGAGGTCTTTTCATTTAGACATGCAGTTAATCTACATGGCCACCTGGTAAAAGCTTATAGCAAGCCATCCAAACGTGCTACTATAACAGATGTGACAAATTGGGACAGTGTGTCGCTATTTTAAGTGTGGCTACTGTGCTTCGTGTGTAACAACTTGCAATTGTATATATTTTTACTTTGGTTCAAAATATTGACTTCTACAAATATGTAAATATTACAATTCAAACAATGTAATCTGTTGTAACAGAATACCCATGCAGACTCTAATACATTGGTAAAACCATGAAGAGATCAGACGTAGAACTACCGAGCATCAGTCTAGGATCCAGTGTAAGGTAATTCGTGCCCCTCTTGTTGAACATATACAAGGCCAAACCATACTGAATCTCATCTGAAAAAGTGCGTCAATAATAAGGTTCATCAATAGAGGAGAGGTACCAATCCTGATACTATGCTGACAGAAAAGGAAAACAAATTAATATGGAGTTAGGGAGATTACCCTTCTATGCTAATAATAGAGTCACAACCTTTTGGTTTGGATAGAAAAAGGAATATATGAGATCAACTTCCATGTTACCATGTAACCTGGGGTTCTGATGTCACGATTTCAGTGACCAATGTGGTACGTCAAATGTGCCATTATATTTTCTATGCATTGGGATATACGAATGTGCCTGGTAACTAATAGTGGTAATAAGATTACAGATTATCCTTCCTTTAATATCCTCCCTGTAAAAGGAGATTGATGTTCTTCACTCTGGTAATTTTACTGAACCTTTATTCTCTGGGTTTGATTGTATTCTTTTTTATTAACAATATACCTAAATTGAGTTTTTTTTTCATACCATCAATTTAGTAGCTGTGCACTGCTGAATATTCAATAAAGCTTTTGCTGTCCATAGGATGCCCCGTCCACTTTCAGCTGCAATTTTGTAACAAATTATTTATGTGCACACATAGATTGGATCTGGTATCTTACTTAACTCCTAATATGATGTCATTAAAAGTCCTTTCTGATGGACTAATTGATTAGTTAAATTAATAATTAACAACATTTTCTGTAATTGAGCATCAGTTGTCAAGGAATAGAGGTGCCCTGTCGGGCATGTTGAAAGGGTTAGCATTCTAAGCATTCTAAGAAGTGTAGTTCTAGTTGTTGAGTAGCTCTCCAGGTATGGGCAGTCCTTAAAAGAGGCAATAGAGATCTCTGAGGCTTGTTAGACCCTGTTAGCACCTGGGTGACAGTGATTGACTATGACATGTCAACTGCGTACTTGTGAAATATATGATTTTATCAACTCAGATGTTCTATTGTTTGTCTGTTTGAAATGTGAGTTTGAATTCATTCTCTTTTTATGCAGTTTAACAAAAAGATATTTAGATGACTTTAAACCTCAAGCTTTGAAGGGTAATACATGGATTGTATCTGACATGCCTTTTGATATGTACTAATATTCAGTGGTTACAGCATGAGATTACAATGTTTTTGACTGGGTTTTACTTTATTGCTGTATCCTTGAATAACACATGCTTATATTGTTTTGTCTTTCTTGGCAATAATGAACCAGTAGGACAAACGTGAACTGGTAGTCTCGGACAGCACATTTGCCTCGTGCTAAGAAAGTTTACCTTCTAATGGCAGTGATAATGGATGTAACCTGTAAAAGCAAGCATGAAGGCTTTCATGCCTTGGTGAGTGATGCTTCTTAATTGCAGTGACTTCTTGATAGGCAGAGTAGATGTACAGCTGTCCCCATGTTTATTGTTTTTATCCAGTAAATGTAGGTAAATTAAAGTCTACGCTGTATCAATCTGAAGAGATGAACTACTGTTCCTTGATGCAAAGCAGAACGTTCAATGTGTTCTGAAAATTATTTGAGCAAATAATTTTTTGCAATTGATTTGAATTGGATGATTTATTGTTGTTAAGTCAATGAAAATGTGCCTTATCGCAATGCAATATATACCTCAAGACTGTTTGAATGTCTGATTCGACAGATGTATTTGATAAAATAGGGTTCTAATTATAAATATATGTTTTGGTAACTTTGAAGAATAACCCAGTAAGAGTTCCCTGGTGACGGTTCTGAAAAAGACTATGGAAAAGACTGAAAAGTCATCTCCTTATGGCTGTCATGTACTTTTTGGAACTATGTATATTGGCTTTACATTCACCTTGTTATAAGACTTTTTGTTATATGATTGTTATATGATTATCTGATCAATCGCTTGTCATGTATAAAAAATACTTTTTTTGTCATAGTTTTATTTTATATTTGGCATTATCTATATAATGTGTACACAACTTCATGAACTTGAATACATTTTGATACTATATTTGTAATAATAAAAAGATCTATTAACTCATTTTTGAAACTTCTAATTTTCCTTATCCTTGTTTTAACTCATATTCATTATCTATTGATGTTGGTTGTTATTTGGTATTTTGTATGATTTTGAAATGCCTCCGATAGGAGCATATCTCTGTTATATATACATAAACCACTACAATAGTCAATCTGGAATTCCTTTGCCATCACATTGTTCTGACATTCATTAGCAGTTCTTGCAAAAGCACATTATGCCATCAATGATTCTATTTGGACCAAAATATTTGAAACAATAATCGTGAATTCAAAAAAAAATTCTAGTCAACTTTCCATGTTCCCTCCAACTTGCTTCAAAACTGCACAAAAATGAAAAGTAGTTCCAACAAAAATAAAGGCTCCTCCTCTAAACATTGGAACATGGCACCAGCCTCATAATAATGGTTTTGTAGACGCATTCATCAAACAAATCTGTTCACAAATGTGCGAATGCTATTTTTGACCTAATCCCATATGCCTCACCACATTTACTGTGTCAGTAAAAAGAGTAATTGTTGTCATATCATAAATAATCAGTGCATTTAGTGGCATTTGTCACCATATACAGAGCCAGATGGGCATGCGTCTAAATGTGTCCATCTGCAACACAGAGCTAAATGTACATTCTTTAAATACAGTCATGCCAACTACTTTCATTCACTTGAGCAGAAACCTACCATCTTTGATGTTCCTCTACATGTTTTATAGAAGGCCCTACTACCTTATTTGATTGTCTGACCAGTGTCTCTAATGAAATCATATGAGTGGGCAACTTCAGTATGTTGTTGAAGGATTGATCAGTAAGTTGAAAAGTCACTGCTGAAACGTCAAGTGGTGTAAAGGTCACAAGTTTGAAACCTGGCAAAGCTTACTTAGGGCCTGATTACAAGCATAGATGCTATTTATCGCATCTGGTAAATAAGGATACTGTAGTGATGAGGTCCGTAGCCAAGATGTAGTTTTATGTAGATTTATTAAGTTCAGTTACAAGTTGATGAGTTGTAGAGATGCAGCCCCACCAGGAGCAGTCTGCCTGCTGCTCAGCCCATACTCCAACTGTTACACTCAAGCATCCAAGCACCCACAAATTCCATTCATGACCATCACACCAACATTCCATGCACCATATTCACACTGGCTGAGTAGCTAGGGAGAAAGCAACAAGATAAATAGGATACAGGTTACTACATATCCTCCCTTCTTCCACAACACAAAAATAGAAACCGCAAATGAGGAAGAGTTCAAACAAGGGGAACCCAAGAAATAGAATAGTGCATCAGTAGAGAAAAAGCAAGAAGAAAGTAAACCCAAATGTGAAAGGATCGAAGCATAGATACCAAGAAAAACCACTGTGAGTATGAAAGAAAAATACACAGGAGATATGCAACAGTAAGCACAAGAGAAAATTAAATGGAAGGTCTAGACAAAAGTAACAAGAGCAAGAAAACATGCAAAGAGAACATTTACATGAGATGTAAAATAATAGAAACACTATAGAGGACATGCATAGACAAATATACATAATATATCACCCTCCCATCATCCTCCCATAATTATTTTAAAAAAGAAGCAGAAGAAATGGGTGAAGGACACCTGAACTGACTTTCCCCAAAATATAGGTGAATAAATGAACCAGAAACAACATGGAACATCTACACCCAACATAAACCGAAGAAAATAGTTAGGGGAAAGAAAGAAAAAGAACATCGACTGCTAACCAAATAGCCCAAGAGGCCTAGGGGCAGACAACCACGAGTGTGGCACACAGTGAAAATTATATACTATACAATAAACATGCAGCACAGGACGAAATAAACACCACTAGCAAGCATATGTAAGCAAGTACCACAGTGTTAACAAAACAAAGGCACACATGGGTCTAAACCCCTTTAGAACCCAATGTGGGGTTAGAAATGTAAACAGAGCAACAGAAAACATGGGACTGGTGCCCATTAGCAATAGACAACATGGGACTGTTACCCATTAGAATCCCTATGAGGTGGTTAGAGCGTGCACAAAACAATATAATACATGGGACTTATACCCATTATAAATAGAAAAACATAGGAATTGTACCGATTAGAACCCCTATGTGGAGGTTAGAGTGTGAAAAAAACAATTTAATACATGGGACTCTAACCCATTAGAACCCCTATGTGGAGGTTAAAACTGTATAAGGGGAAAGACCCCACAAAAGTACCCTCTTGTAAAGGAAAAGACTAACGGTGTTGTCTGGGACTAAAACCCACAAACAGTGAAGACTGTGTTGTATGGGACTAAAACCCACAAACAGTCAAAACAGTGTTGATTGGGACTAAAACCCGTCAACTGTGAGAACAACTTTAAATGGGACTAAGACCCAAAACCTATCAACTAGTGTTGAATGTAACTAAAACCCATCAACTGTGAAAGCTGTGATGAATGGGACTAAAACCCAACAACAATCCCAAGAACATGTAAAGACAGTCAGACATACTTAAAGTGTCACAGGATGAGACTTGTTCATAAAAATATTGAAGAGCGGGTTGTTGGATCAGGGATTTGATTTTATTGTTTTTCATTGTAGTTTTTTCATCGACAACCAATGTAGGTGGCATGACTAAGACCATGGAGCTTTTACTTCGTTTTAATGGATACACAGTGGGATAAGAGAGCCAGAATTCTGAGTTGGAATGTCAATGGGCTTGGTGATAAAGTCAAACATAGTTTAGTACTCCAATATATTAAGAAACAGGCCCCAACATTGTCCTTCTCCAGGAGCGTATCTAATGGGGCACTCATGCAAAGCTATGTGCATGTGTGGATATAAATGAATACCTCATGCAGGGTTTACCACAAGCTCAAGAGGAGTAGGTATTATGGTAAAAAATATGTTTCCTGTTAGTGTGAGTTCCACCTGGACTGACGATAAGGGCAGCTATGTAGGTGTCACGGGGACGTGGAGGGGTGTATTGTAACTTTGTTTTCTATCTATGTAGCCCCTGGCCTCCAATTTACTACATTACAAGACTTACGCACAGGTCTATTATCAGCGCCGGATGAATTGTTGCTATGGGGGGGATTTCAATTCAGTGGTCTCAGATATACTTTACCGCCATCCCCCGTGAGATATGGGGCACTCCAGGAGACAGTTGCCAGACTTCCTTGAGGCCCTGGGGTTGGTGGATACCTGATGAAGAAAACAAAAAAAAATGATATATTGAAGCACACACCAGCACATGCATGTTCAAGGAATGCTGATTGAACATGAACAACAATGTAATAACTTGCAATGGCAGATGCATGTCCTTGTGTGTAAGCAGGCTCCATAAATTAAACACACCTTGGCCGGATAGAGATTGTGCTTAGAAAAATCAAAGCTAACAATGTAAACAAACATGCTCACCAAGGGACCGATCAAAGTTGGGGTCATTGGTGAGATGTGCTAAAGTCACGCCAATTATCAGCTTGCCATAGAATATATTTAGTAGACCACAGAAGCATGTCCAGGCGGGGCAGTAACTGACAAGTGCTGAGGATCGCACAAACTGTCATAGTAGCAGGAATTCCCAAACCTTGAAGCCAATGAAGTATGCGCAGGATGGGGCTGTCCGGTGAAAAGGACACTGTTGGTGCTGGCATGCCTTGTACTTCAAAGGAGGCTTTATCTTGATTGTGTGGGTTTCCTTTAGAGATTACTGCTTTTAGAGTCCTTTTTAAAGCATGCAGAGTTTTGTTTCATGAATTGTTGGCAAAAATCTGCAGTGAGGAAGTCCGTAGCCAAGATGTAGTTTCATGTAGATTTATTAAGTTCAGTTACAAGTAGATGAGTTGTAGAGATGCACCCTAGGTGATCAAAACAATCTTGTTCTCAATGAGAGAAAAAAAAATTGTGTTCATCATGCCTCCCCCTACTCGGCATCTCCATTTGACTGGCAAAGAACACTAAGGCATGTCCTGTCGTAAGCTTCAAAGTTGCAAACCTAGAGGTGGTCTTCAACCAGGAACACTTCTTTACTCTGTAGGAGGAGTCAGTTATAAAATACACTCACTGTTGAATCAAGGATATTGCCAGTCTCTTTCTGCTCAATCAAAAGAAACACATCTGAGATCTGAAAGATAAAGACTCCATAGCTAGAGGCTCCAGCGAAACACATTTTGATCTTGTTCTAGAAATCCCATCATCAAAAAGATCAAAACGGTCAAACAAGTTATATTCAGATTTCCACTGAGAGTAGCATCTTCAAAACCCTACATGTTTGGCCAAGCTTTCTGGAGAATTGGAGCATTAACAGGCACATGCATCAAGCGTTTTAGAATTCGGTAAAATTGTGAATCGCTAAAATATGGCATTTGCGATCGCAATTTGAAGAGTAGAAAGGCATGAACCTTAATTCTGCGAAAATTTTTAAATTTTCGCAAAATTAAGGAATCGCAAAAAAATTCTGCGAAAACCATTGCGATTTCCCGTTTGCGATTCGCAAGTAAAGAATCGCAAATAAGGAATCGCAATCCAAATGCATGAAAAGTCGCAATTAGCGATATTCAGGAAAATCGCTAATTTGCTATTGCAATTTAAGAAGGGACCCAACCAGGTGGTAAAAATGAGTGCAAATCAGAAACAGCTGAAGACCAACAGAAACATATATAAACACACCCACAATGAGGCCCTAGTTTCCAAAATGGCTGCTCTGTACCTGATGGCGAGGAGGATGAGGCTGCAAGCGGCTCAACAGAGAGGGAGGCAAATTAATGAGCGCATCTTCAGAATACGCGTCACTCTGCTTGGTCAGGAGGATGATGAAATATATGACAAATATAGGCTGAATGGCCAAATGATACATGATCTGATCCATGAACTGGACCCTATCCTGCAACGACAGACCAATGCAATCCCAACGCATGTGCAGGTATTATGTTGCCTACATCTACTGGCGTCAGGCACTTTTCAGGGAGTCATAGCAGTAGCAGGAGGTGTGTCTCAAAGTGAAATGTCACGAATATTGGCAGATTTTCTTGATGCTATGATGGTACGGATACACAACCACATAAGTTTTCATACCACAGCCCATGAAATAGCTAGGACCAAGCAGGAGTTTTATCAAAGTGCTGGCTTCCCCCAAATACTGGGTTGTATTGATTGCACCCATGTGGCGATATGTCCCCCTGCAGCTCATGAATATATGTATCGCAATAGGAAAAATTATCATTCCCTGAATATTCAGGTGGTGTGCAATGCAAAGAACATTATAACGGACATCGTGTCACAATTCCCTGGCAGTGCACATGATTCGTATATCTTCAGGCAAAGTGGCATTCAGACCCGTCTAGCAAGGGGAGAGTTCGGAGAGGGACATTTGCTAGGTAATAATGTGCAAACATCTTTCCATTCCTTGTACAAATGTAAAACTCAAACAGCCACTGACAGCCTTTCTACCCTCACATGTAGGTGACGGCGCATACGCCTTGCGAAATTACCTGCTGACACCATATCTAAATCCAGCCACAGCCGCACAAAGGAGATACAATACAGCACATATCTCTACGAGGAACGTGATTGAGCGCACATTTGGCCTACTCAAGAGCCGATTCAGACGCCTCCATAAGACCGGAGGTGCAATGAAATACAGTCCCGTCAAATGCTGCAAGATAGTGGCAGCATGTGCCATGCTGCACAACATTGCAACAAAGGGAGGTTTGGAAGTGGAGCTGTCTGACAGTGACTCAGAGGATGGAAATCAACAAGTGCCACACCACCCTGTCCAACAAGGCACAGGCGCAGCAGAAGGCCGCAGGCGCAGATTGGAGATTACACAGAATTACTTCTGAGGTGAGTAATGAAGACACAAACACATTCAATGAAATGCAAAGTATACTTTATGTAAATGAATTGTGACCAGTGAACATAAGCAAACAGCCAAAAGTGACTAATGTCACAATACTCATTGGAATTCGAAAATAAATAAAATTATTTAAATCAAATGTACTTGAAAGTCAGTGATATGGTCACAGCGTGTCAATGGTTAAATCACCATTTCACTCAAAATGTCAGGATGGGAGACTAGCGTTTTTTCCCTCGAACACCCAGACGTCTGTCTTGCGCTGCATCTTCTTGCCTTTCGTTGGCAGTGGATGGGGTAGCGCTGCGAGTAGTGCGTCTCACAGCAATTGCACTGTGGTACTGCTCATGCGTGAGGCACACTTACTACTGTCATCCTGTGCAGTCATGTGCACTTGCCTACCGGATGCATTCATCAGGTCTACTGCATTAGTCACTTGATGCAGTGCTTTGGCAACATCTCCACTACAGTGACACATTTCTGTCTGCAAAGTCACTGATCTATGCGCCAGCAGTGTCGTGGCTGTGGCCAGACTATTGTTGGTCTTTCCTTGGTGTTTGAGTTGCTGCATCAGTCTGTCTGTTGCGTGATGCATCCCCCTCCTGCATGACCTTTGTGAGTTCCTGGACACTACTGGCCAGTACATCAATGTTGCCTGACATCTGTGCAATTTCCTCCTTCACTAACCGAGTGTTCTTGCTCTGCAGGCGATGTGAGCGGAGCATCTGTCCCTCCAAGCCACCCCAAACTGGATTTCTCACCTCCACCTGCTGTGGTCTGCATGCTCTGCATCTTCTCCTTTGCGATCTACAAAAGCCTCTCCGGACCTGTGTTGGTGTGGGTGTTGTGATGTCTGTTTACCGTACACGGACTGCAGGTGCAGCATTGCCCTCATCATCGGAAGCCATGGGACGCAGTGTTCGGACAGGTGCCCTACGGGAATGAGGCACACGTGACTGGGTAGTTGGCAGAGCTGGTGTGTCCTCATGTTCTGATGCGCTGCTGTGTTGCATTTCCTGACCATCAATGTCCCCGGCCTCATTGAGTACTGCATCTGTGAGGTGAAACAGTGCAAAACTGCATCAATGTGTGCTTGTGAGGTCATGTCACAGTTCTAATTTAATACAATTCTATATATTTTGAACATCTGCTACCCTATTTCTTACAGTTTTGGGAATATCTGTGTGTGTCTCATTGTCAGTACTTTGCCTGACTACAACTCCCATGATGCACTTTCCTCAGTAATGTAATAGTATACAGGCTTTACAGTGTGTGCTAATGCTGTGCTCTGCTGACATCCTGACTCATGTACTTGGGGCAATTGAGACATGCATTTATCTTACCTGCAGAGGTGTGTGCTGCTCCGGAGGTGTCCAGCTGCGTGACTCCAACAACTGCTTCACGCTGGATGGTAGACTTCACCAATTCCTCCATGGGAGTGTTTCCTGTGTGTGGTGGTGTGCCCCCTCCTGTCTTCTGTGCCTCCTTCATACGGTCTGCAATGCTCGCCTTGGCACGACTGCGTAAATCGTACCATCTCTTCTTAAGTTCCTCTGTTGAACGGTGAGTGACACCGATGGCATTAACTTGGTTCTGGATCCGGATCCATATTTTACGTTTTTCCTGCTCTGGAACCTTCAGTGAGGCTTTCCCAAACAGCTTGTCATTGCTGTGCACTACACCCTCAATTAGAGTCTCTGGTTCTTTTTCAGAGGAGAATTTAATTTTTCTCTTCCTTGAACTTTGGCTGTCCTGTGCTTGTTTGTCAGCTTCCATTTTGCAGTTCTTTCCTGGTGTACACAGTCTCTCTGCCTCTCACTCTCCTCTGCTCCCAGAGCCAGCTCCCTCCTCCCCCTGAGCCTCAGCAATGAAAATGAGGCTTGGACAGCACATTTCCTGGTTGTGATGTCATCAACATGCATCAACATGCATCAATGCGCGACCTCGCAATTTGCGAAATCGCTAATTGCGATTTCGCAATGTGCGAGTTCGCAAATTAGGAATATCGCAATTTGTTCTGCGATTTTTACCGATTCCTTATTTAATCGCTATTTTTTTCTTGCATTCCGTTTTGCGATTCCTTAAAAATCGCTAATTAGGAATCGCAAAACCTTTCAATGATGCATGTACCCGTAAATGTCTAATCTAGTATAAACCACCATTGTCCAGTCAGAAACCTGAGATAAAAGGTGGGAGCCTTACTTTCATTGCCCAAAATCAAGAAATCTAAATTTGCAGGTCGCACTTTTAGTTATGAATGTGTGTAACTGTGGAGCTCTCGTCCACAAAACTAATTCTAAACATCAATCAGGAATAGAAATCAGCACATAACTTGTCAGGTGGGGTAATACTGCAAGATCATGTACATAGTAAGCAGGAGGGGGCGTTCTCATCAAGTTCAACCCAGTGAAAAAATAGATTTGGAAAGTTAATTAAATATGAGTTTACTACTATCCACACTAACATTGAAAACCTATATATATTCTGATGGTCGCTCCTTTCCTCTCTCCTACTTTTCCTTCATTTTCCATTGATCCTTTTTTCTAGTACACCTTCATTGCCTGTCTCTTTCCTCTTTCCTATCATTCTATCTTGCCTGCCATTGGTCACTCTCGAATGGAATTTGCAACATATGAATAAAGAAAAAATGCAGCTACCTTGATTTCAAAATGAATATCGTGTCAAGCAAATGAAAAAAGACCTGATATGAATTACAAGGGTTGTGTAAATGCACTTCCTATGATGTCGTCAGAGTTAAGATTAGGTATGCCCCTTACACTCCCTGCATGATTAGTCACATTAAATGGAAGATTTGAAGGTAACATGACAGCATGTTTGACACCTTTCCCCCAAACTCAGTATCAGTATTCGGAATATATGCTGACTGGTGATGTAGAGTTACCATGTATAAACAGAGGGAAAAGGAGGTACTAAAGAGCAGGTCGTCCTCCTAAAGGTCATATGAAGAAATGAGCCCAGAATCTGAGGCTATCTTCCGTTTTGAGGCTATCTTAAACAAGTTTGTTAAGTGTAGCCGAAAAAAAAAGGAAGAAAGAACGTCTTTCTTTTAGTCCCCTCACTCACCGGAGTTTCCTCACGGTGACATGCTTCATCATTAGGGCCATCCCAGTTCTCTACGAAAAGGGGCGTGCTGCGACTTGCGAACTACAAAAAAGAAAAAGTGAGGTGGAGTGGATGAGTGTATAAATTAAAAATACCGTGCTAGTGGGCCTCAATGTTTTATTTTGCTCCTAGAACAGTATGTTTTAAAAGTGGGGTTATACTGATAACCAACCAACTATGTAGGCAGGTTCAGTATATGGTCAACATGTTTCACGCTACCCCTAGCGTTTCGTCAGGACCATACAGGGACCAGCCCTGTATATGCCACTCCTAGAAACCTAAACAGATTTAAAGGATTACTTAGTGAAAAAAATATTTACAGTGATAAACGTTGCTCAATTCAGACAACTGCATGGTTCAAAAATAACATACATACGCGGCAATTTCCAGGTGTATGTATTGTTCACTGAGGAACCTGTAAGAAAAATTAATAAACAGAGTTTAAAAACACCTCGCCCCTTTCTCAGAGAGATCGGGGTCATATATGTCCTTCTTGTTGCACGTTTGTTCATACATATACAGGTATATATGCATAATTAATATGGTGCGTTTGCCCCCTATTGGTGCGTGCAAACTCTCAGGTCCGGTGTCTGCTAGATAAAAACACGTAAGGTCAATGTGACGTGAATTATCTGTACAAACATTCAGAAGTGACTTACTGTGACAAAGACGGTGAACACACATTACATTTAACACGAATGGAAAAAACCCAAATATTTACATTAGGCGGTGCTTAATAGCACATCATGGTCTTTGAGGGGGGCGGTGTCGCCTCGGTGGAAACAATGCTGTAAATACAGGATTGATGAAACACGGTTAGTTTTTAAGAAAGAAACCGAAGGTTATTAGAGCGGCAGGTGTTTAGTTTTCTCCGGCAGGAGGGATAGGGTGGTTCACTTACTTCCTGATCAGCAACGCCGCACTGTATTACCTAGCTGCTTCCCCTCGGACCCCATCTTAGCATGTGTTCCGAGGGCACCGTTTTTGTTTGCTTTCATTTCCGGGTGGAGACTAGGCCGCGTCGTACAGGCGGCCATGTTGGGAGGATGTAAATTGACGTTGCGGGGAAGTCTTTTTTCAGTTGCATTGGTTCTTGTTTTTAGAAAGGTAAAATATAATAATAGTGATAATATTTACATTAGTGATAACATTTACAGAGGAGATTGTTCTTTCCTTAATTCTGCACGAGGTATCTCATTTTTAATGCACAAGTTTAGAAGAGTGTAAGGATTTTGATTATTCCGTGGGAGTGGGTAAATTTCTCATGAAAGTTCTGTTTCAAAGGGATGTCTTAACGATTGAATGCACCCCATGGTATATCATCGTTCAGACCTAGTACATCTGTTTGAAGCTTGAAAACCCATCGTTGTTCGTGCTCATGAAGGGTTTTTTCAAGATTCTCTTTGCTCTTCACGCATTCCAAAACCACCGATCTCAGATCATTTGGTGTGTGATTTCTTTCGATAAAATGATTGGTCATGCGTGTGGTGGATCTCTTGCACCGAATATTACTCCTGTGCTCCACGATTCGAGTGCTGACTTTTCTTGTGGTCATGCCCACGTAATGAAAATTGCAGGTACATGTGATCAGGTAAACTACCCCGCTTCTGTTACAATTTGAAAAGTGTTTTAGTTGCCATGTGGTATTGTTGTTAAATGTTACAGATTTTGTAACTGACGTCAGATGACAGACACTGCAATTGTTACACGGGTAATGACCGTTTGGTAGAGGGTGAAGACTATTCGTGCTTTCAGATGGCTTCGGTCGAGTATGGACCAGGTAGTTTTTTAGATTCATCCCTCTTCGATGACTGAACATCGGTGTCGGGATGCTGAGATCACCACTATTCAGAATGGTCCAATGTTTTTTAACTATCTTCGTAACCTGGTCAGATACTTTTTCAAAGGTTGTGATGCAAATGGGTCTTTCGTTCTTTGTGGGGTTCTGGACTTTCGGTTCTAAAAGGGCCTCTCTGTTATTGTTACTTTCCCTTTTGTTGGCCTCTTTTATTACCTTCTTCGGGTAATCACGTTGTTTTAGTTTTTTGCTCAGTTCTTCAGCCTGTACCTGGTAATCCAGTTTACTAGAACAGTTTCGTCTCAACCGTAGGAACTGTCCGAATAGGAGGTTTTGTTTTAGGTGTCTAGGATGGAAACTGTTGTAAGTTAAGAGACAGTTTCTCGACGTTGGTTTGTGGTGGGTAGTCGTTGATAAGGTTCCATCTTTTGCCCAGATGTTCAGGTTCAAGAAAACCAAATGAGACCTGCTCATTGTGTTGGTGAATTTGAGAAATGGGTCTTGCTTGTTGAGCCAGGCAAAGAACTTCACAGCCTCTTCCTCACTGCCATTCCAGATCAGCAAAATGTCATCGATATAACGCTTCCACATCTTTATCTGATTGGTGTAGGGGTTGTCCACGGTGAGGATTTTTTTTCTAAATTGTGGACGTATAACCCGGCCACACTCGGCGCGAATGTACTGCCCATGCTGGTCCCGTGTTGTTGGTGGTACAGTGTCTCTTCAAAACTGAAGAAATTTTCGGAGAGGGCCAGGTGGCAGCATTCAAGAACTACATGTCTTGGTGTGTGATATGTCCATTCTTTCTCAAAAAGAACTTCTTCCAGGATTTCCAGTGTTTCTTTGTGTGGTAAACTGGTGTACAAACTCTACACATCTAGGCTTATTAGGATGCTAAATGTGGGGCCGAAGCTCTTGTCCTTCAGTAGACAAAGTACATCCTTTGTATCTCTTAAATCGGTTTTGGTTTTCTGGACTATTGGTCGGAGAAACTCATCGGCGTACTTCGACAAGGGTTCCAGAATGGATCCTATTCCAGAGACTATAGGTCTCCCTGGCGGTTGTTCCAAGCGCTTGTGGATTTTTGGGATCGTATAAAAATACGGAATAGTGGGTTTGGAGTTCACTAAGAATTTCGATTCTTTTTTATCCATCCAATCATTGGTCAGACTTTTTTCAATGAGGTGGGCGATACAGATCCGTAACCTCTCTGTGGGGTCTTCCTTAATGATGATGTAATTCTTGGTGTCTGCAAGGAGGCGTAAACACTCCTGTCTATAATCTTCAGTATTTTGCAGTACAATAGCTCCACCTTTGTCCGCCGGTTTTATGGTTATGGTATTGTTCTTAGATAGTTCTTGGATCACTTTAAATTCAAGGTTGCTTGTGTTTCTAAAGACCTTGATTGTATTGGGGTCCAGGTCTTTAACATCCTTCATAACTGCTTTTTCAAATGCTAGTAGTTCCACTGGTAGGCTCTGTGGAGGTGGGACAAAAGTTGATTTATTCTTTAATCCTGTGTCAGTATCTCTGATGTTCGTCTGGTCTTTGTCTTTGAAAAAGACCTGCAGTTTCAATTTTCTGAGGAATTCCTTCAGCTCACAGCAAAATTTAAATTTGTCCGTTTGGGGGGTAGGGACAAAGCCTAGTCCTTTGTTTAGTACTTTTGTTTGTACTTCAGATAGGTTTACAGAAGATAGATTGACCACTAAATCTAGTGGCCGCTCGTCGTCGGCTCTGGTGGGCCCTTGCTGCGTGTATGCCGCCCGTGGTTTCCACCGGTTGAGCCCATTGTACTTGCTGACCGGTTTTGTTTTTTGCTCTTTGGGTCGTTTGGCCCCTTCCTAAAAAAGGCCGGTTCGGATTTCCTTGGTTGGTATTCCAATTCTGATAAGGTTGTTGGGGGTACATTGGAGGAAATTGTTGAGGCCCATAGAAAAACGGTGGTGGAGGGCCGAACGATGTTTGGTAGGGAGGCCACAGTGGCGGTTGGTTTCCTCGAAACCTCGTATTCCCTCTTCCTCTTCTTTGTTTTCTGTTTGTAGGGTAATTGTAATGGCCGGGGGAGTTTGAGTTATCATATCCACTATCAGATCCATCGCTGTCTGTGTTATAGCCTGGATTCCTATTACTAGGTTTATAATCGTCTCGTGTATACGGATACACTTTTTCATGTGAGAAATTTTTCTTGTCATTATCCAGTTTTGAATATTTGGTGTCTTTGAGACTAATCTCAAAGTCCGTCATACTTTTATTGAGTTCATCAAGTCTTTTTTTGAGTTCTGTGGGATTTTGGAAGGTTTTGAGGCGGACCTCTAGGGTGTGTATTTCCTCTTTGAGTGTATCAGATAAGCGGGCCGCAGTTTTTATTATCAGCACTAGCCAGTTCCTGGTGCAGTGCCATGATATTAATGACCAGTCCTTTTTTAATTGTTTATCGTTTTGAAATATAAAGGGTTCATTCCTTACAATCAGGCCTCTTGGTGCAGCACTAATTTTGAGATATTCCACCATCATCACTCCGTGAACTAATGTTTTTATTTGTGTTTGACTGCAGGAATTAAACTAATAGGTGTTTCTATAATCCCTGTTGCTAAAAGACAAGGACTGACACACATTACAAAATTAACCTTTTTTAATAAAAAACTCAAAATTCTCAGAAAAATCATGGCAGAGATCACAGGCCTCTCTTTCTCGGAAGAGGAGGTTGAAAGAATAATGGCATTGATACTACCACACACAGGGGCTCCGATTAGAGACAATGGGGATGTAAGTCAATGCTGGGATGAACTAACAGAACTGAAGAGAACCCTCTGCGGTGTCTGTCAAATTACCCCCACACCCCACCCCTCTTACCTGCATGGGCCACCCCTGGAATACTCCTCACACCCCGCAGTTTACTTGCCAGTAGCTTGTCTTCGACCAAGTACCATCTAACACTGACTTCCAATAAGATTGAAATCCTGACACAAGGCTACTTGCCCTGCCAACCTCTAGACCTTTGGCCAGCTGGAACCTAGGGGTCATCTTGACTCAGACCCCACCTTCAAATTTCAGGTCTGCTCTTTACTCAAGCCTTTGTTCCACTTCCTCAGTGACGAGTGTGATGTTTATTTTTTCTTCTTTTTTAACTTCCGTAATTTTTTATTGGATAACAAATATATATTTACATGGAGCATGGAATATACATGAGTGGAGGGAGAGAAAGGAGAGAGAGAAAGAAAAGAAAGAAAGAAAAAGGCGCCGGGGGGGGGGGGGAGTGTGGAGTGTTGGCCATCAGCCTTCCTTGTCTTTGCAATAGTTCGGTCTTTGCAATGGTTCGATTGATCGGATAGTTCGAGTAGTTCAAATGTCCGTTTTCCAAGTCCTGCTTGTCGTTGTCTTTTGCCTCCCCCTTTGCGATGCCTGGCGGGTGTCCTTGTTCACGCCCCGGGCGATAGAAAGGATAGGGAAGTATAGAAGTTGGAAATGAGAGAGGAGAGGAGCCTTGCTTACTGGTTTCTTTTTGTTAGAGCGCGGATCCCCAGATGTGCCCCTTGATGGTTGTCTAGATTCTGCGCCTAAGGGGGTTTGTGCGATGATAGGTAGAGGTCTAGGGGCCCCCACATGTTTGACTGCCTGTGGGTTTTCGGTGAGTGTTTCGCGGCAATGTTATATGCCCCCCTTAGGAACGTGACCCAGTTGAGCCATGCCTCGGGCGCAGCTTTCGAAGTGTCCTTCCAGTTGCTTAGGATTATTTTGACTGCAGCCGTCAACAATAGGTCAATGAGGTCATGGTCTTCTGTCGTTGTGATGGACGGGGATGCAAATCCCAGGACTAGACTTAGGAAATCTATGTGTATGGCTACTCCTGTGATTTCATTGAGAAGCTTCCCAATTCTATCCCAGAACTCCCTGATCTTAGGACAGCTGAGCAGGAGGTGTTCTAAGTCCCCCCTCCCTTTGTCACAACTCCAGCATGCATCACTCTCTCGGATCCCCAAGGTGGCCAGGCGGGCCGGTGTCCAGAATGCCTTATGCACTAACCAGTATTTGGTCTGATTTAGCGATGCTGTTATCTTTTTCCTAGAGGTTGATCTCCATAGCTCTGCTTTCTCGGTCTCGCTTAGTTCCTTCCCTGCCAAAGTCCCCCAGAAGTTTGTGACCTTATCGTTGAGTTTGGTGTGTTTGGGGCGGAGGGCTTTGTATAGGTGTGCTACTTGGTGTCCTAATGTGTTGAGACTGGCTGCAAGTTGTATGAGCGATGGTGTCCGGCTGTTGAGTTTTGCCTTCCTAATTGCTACTTTGATTTTCAGGAAGTTGTAGAGTTCTATGCTTTGTAGGTTGTGTGCTTCCTTGAGAGTGTCGAAAGTTGTGTTCACGCCTTGGCTCTGTAGGTCATGGGCCGTGGATATACCGTGTCTGTACCATTCATGCATGTCTAGAACCTTATCTCTGTATCTTAGAGTGGGGTTGTGCCAGATGGATTCAAATTGACCTCCCTTGATGCTTGTTGTCAGTAGTTTGTCGACACTCAGGAGAGCGGAGCAGTCTTTGTGTTCTTCAGGACAGGGTTGTCCTTCACTACTGGGTGTCGTGTGGCGGTTAGGAGGGTGATGGGGTTCATGCCTTTTAGTAGCCCGCGCTCAAGTGTTAGCCATGCTGGGGTGTATTCCTGTCTTGGGTCCAGCCAGTGTAGCCCCTGTCTGGCTATGCATGCTACCTGGAATCGTTTGAAATTTGTTATGTTCAGGCCGCCCTGATCTTTTGAGAGCCTGAGTTTGTGTAGGCTTATTCTGGGTTTTTTCCCTCTCCACAAGAAGTTGTTCAGTATCCTGTCTAGTCTCTTGTGGAAGTCTTCTGTGTTAGTCAGTGGGAGCATGGTTAGCATATAGTTGACCATCGGTGTGAGCATCATCTTTATCGCTTCTACCCTTCCCCACCATGTTGTGTATTTGGGGGACCACCCTTCTACTTTGTCCTTAATTTTCTGGATTATTGCGTGTTCATTGTGTTCTAGTGTTGTTCTTAGGTCTCTCTCAAAGAGGATACCCAAATATTTTATGGGCTTCTGTTGCCATGTTAGTCCAGACGTTCCTAATACCGTTCTTGTTGTGTGGATGTTTAAAGGTTTGCACTCCGATTTATCTTTGTTGAGTTTGTACCCCGAGACCTGGGCGTATTTATCAATGGTGTCAGTCAGTGATTTAATGAATCTTTCTGGGTCTTCTGTGACTATTAGTACGTCATCCGCGTATGCCGCTAGCTTGAAGGTTTCTTCCCCTATTGGTATCCCCACAATATCCACGTTCGTTCTGATCATCGTGAGGAGCGGTTCTATTGCTAATAGGAATAGGGCTGGTGAGAGAGGGCAGCCTTGTCTCGTTCCCCTTCCCAGGTTGAGTATGTTCGATGTGCCTCCACTGACCACCACCCGTGCTTTGGGGTCCTCGTATAGAGCCATCACCATTTTCCTATATTCCGGTCCTATCCCGAATTTCCCCATGCATTGATCTAAAAAAGGCCATGAAACCCTATCGAAGGCTTTCTCAGCGTCCAGGGCTATCATGACTGCTGCGTTGTTGCTTCGGGAGGAGTGGTTAATTATGTGGCATAGTAGTCTCGTGTTGTCGTGTGACATGCGGTTTTTGAGGTAACCTACTTGAGAGTTGTGTATAAGTTTGGGTAGGTATGCGTTGAGTCTATTGGCCAGTATTTTTGCGTAGATCTTGCAGTCTACATTTATGAGGGAGATCGGTGTAAAATTCTTCGCCTCAGTTGTATCCTTCCCTTCCTTTGGTATAACAATTATGTTTGCCTCAGCCATTGAGGGTGTCATGCGTCCGCTCTGGACACATTCCGTGAATACCTGTTTCATTGTGGGTTTGAGTCTGTGTAGGTACTGCTTGTAGAAGCCAGCAGTGAAGCCATCTGGCCCCGGTGCCTTGTTGTCTTTGAGGCTTGCCGTGGCCTTCTCTATTTCATCCTCCGTTATGGTCAGTTCTAGGATGTCGCGTTCTCGGTCTGATAGTGTGGGTGTGGTTATGCTCTCTAGCAGTTCTTTGCCTCCATCCTCCTTTAGCGTTTCATCTTTGGTGTACAGTTCTTCATAGAAGTCTCTGAAGACCTCTAGGATCTCTTTGTTTGTAGTCTGGGACTTGCTGTGTCTGTCTTTGATGGCTCCTATCGTGTGGTGTTTCTGTTTTCCCCTTAGATAGAATGCTAGGTTTTTGCCTGCCTTGTTTGCAGTGCATAGGTTAATAGATTTGTATTTATTAATCCAGGTACCTGCTCTCTCATTCAGTATTCTGTTAAGTTCGTACTTCAGTTTGGTCAGGTTCGTGAGAGTGTTCTTATCTTCTATTCTGGCTATATGGCTGTTCTCTAGCTTTTTAATCTCTTTCTCTAGGTCTTCAATTCTCTTGTTCCTTTCTTTGTTCAACCTGCCCTTGATTGTCATGACTGTTCCCCGGATGGTGGCCTTCAGGGCATCCCATAGTACTTCCCTGTTTGTCTCTGGTGTGTCATTCATTAGCAAATATTCTTTTATCGCCTCCTCTATCTCGGCTTTCGCTGAGGTGTGTTGTAGTAGACTGTCATCGAATCGCCATCTGCGGGTTGGCCTTTCATTGTGCTTGCCAGATAGGGTTAGGCTTATGTGCGAGTGATCTGATACTGTTCTCGGTCCTATCTCTGTGTGGTCTATGAGGTGGGTGTGTGTTTCTGACATTAGGATGTAGTCTATTCGGCTGTATGAGTTGTGTGGGTTGGAGTAGAATGTGTATTCTCTGGCATCAGGGTTGCTTAAGCGCCATGGGTCTCTTAGTCTTAGTTTGGAGCAGAGGTTCTTTAGGATGTTGGGGTTGCTTGTTGATTGGCTTGGTCTATGTGGGTGCTTGTCAATCGCTGGGTCAAGAACTTGGTTCATATCTCCTGCGACGATCACCAGATCCCCCAGCGGTAGGGTGTATAGTTGTGCACCTACCCCCTCCCAGAATGGTTTATCTTCGCTGTTGGGACCATATATGTTTGCCACATGGAATGTCTCTCCCGCTCTTCTAAGAGATGTTACAAGCGTTCTTCCTTGGGTGTCTGCTTGGCAGTCTACCACTTCTAGTTTGGAGTTTTTGCTGGTGATTGTTACTACCCCATTCTTCTTATTCTGTGCCGGTGATCCCAGCACCTCGCCTATCCAACTGGCCCCTATGCGCTTTATATCTTCTACTTCCAATCTCGTTTCTTGGAGCACATATATGTCGCTTTTAAGTTTCCTGAGGTGTTCTAGCACCTTCCTCCTTTTCACCGGGCTGTTCAGCCCCTTGACGTTTAGGGACACTATTTTAATGTCAGACGCAATGCTACTCTGGTTGCTGTTTGTCATTTACGCTGCTCTGTATCTCGCGGTGTAAGTGGCCTTTCTCTGCGTGCTTTTGGTCTCAGGGTTGTGTGTGGATCCATCTCCCTACGTCTGCGCGTGCTGCTCCTACATGTGAGTGTATAGAAAGAGAAATAGTAGAAGAAGAGAAGATGATAGAAAGTAAGCCCATGTATATGCTCCCCGCTCCCCCCCGTTCCCCTCGCTCCCTCCCCCCCACCCTTCCCTCCCGCCTCCCCCCCTCCCTTACTTGCTGAGTGGGTGTGCGATGACAAAGTTCCTTCGCCCCGCATCATCCCTGAGGTAGAGTTTGTTTCATTCCTTTGGTCTAGTCTTTGAGGTAGTATGGGAGAAGAAAAAAGGAACCAAGGCACGGTCTTCCTCCGATCGTCTTGTTCAAGTTGTGCCTTGTTTGTCCTGCTGGAACTCCTTGATTTGTAGTCATGTTACTATCTTGGGTCTTATTAGGTAGATATGTTGTCTTGTGTTTGTAGTGTGTCTTATTCAGATTGCCTGTTCCCGTCTGGTGAGGCACTTCTTTTCGCTGCACAACTTTAGTTTTTGTATGGTGGACCTTTTACTTTGTAAGGTTATTACATTGTAACAACCTTAAGCCATCTTAGATGGTCAGCTGGTGTCTGCCAGTGTTAGCATGTGATAGCACAACAACAAATCTCACAATGAGCCTGCCATAGTTTTTGTTATGTTGTGTTATCTGCTATTTGCATAGTAAACAAAAGCCACTGGTTGCTTCATCCAACCATTTGAAAGCCAAAGACTGTATGAATGGTTGACAGCTACATGGGTGGAACAGCTCTTATATGGGAAGACTTAAATGAGGTGTATACGGGTCATACATGTGATTCCCTCGTGACTTGTGAGCATGTCACACAGGCCAAGCATTCATATTACACAAAGAAGTATGTTTTTTTTTTTTTTTTAAATTTTTGAAAACCTTTATTGATACCAGAACACACAGCTATTCAGCCTGACATCCCGGAGGCAAGGCAGCAGGAATAAAGGAGAAAAATAGTGTCAAACAGTTGAGACATAATCATCAAAGGTTAATTTTATAATATAGAAACAACAACAGGCGCCCGCGGGCGCGAAGGTGGCAGTGTAGAAGACGTGACGCTGGGTGTCAGGGATGGGTAGGGAATAAGGCAGGAAAACACTTATTAAAAGCAAATTGCAGAATGGGAAGGAGGCGGGAGGGGGAGGGTATCAGGAGAATAAGTTACATTAGAGTTCAGTTGGTGTCACCGGTTAGGGAAAAGCGGTTTCATGTTGATCAATTGGCTCAGGCGGTAAACACACATCCCCCTATATTCGTTCCATGCCCCCCAAATTTTCGTCCAAGCCCGAGGTTTCCCCCTTGCCACGTAGACTGTCTTTTCCCTAAACATGCACCAGTCCATGTTGGCCTTCCACTGTATCAATAGGGGGGCCTCGGCCGCACCCCATCTCTGGGCTATGTCCCTCTTCGCCACCATGTTCCCAAGGGTGACCCACCTAGTCTGTGCAACGCTGTGATCGGACGGCTCCCATACATTCAAGAGGCATCGACGGGCCTCCGCCTGGGAAGCCACGCCAGTAACCTCCTCCATAACGCGGTGGACCCTTCTCCAGTAGGAGGCGATCACCGGGCATTCCCAGAGGATATGTAGGAAGGTGGCAGGGGCTCCACAGCCCCTGCGGCATAGACCGTCAGGTGAGAAACCCATACGCATCAATCGGGCCCTGTCACATACACCCGGTGCAAGATCTTAAACTGTACGAGGCGAAGACGGGAAGAAATGGCAACCTCCTTGGGAGAGGAAACCGCCCCCTGCCAATCCTCGTCGTCCAATTCAAGGCCATCTGCTACCCACTGGTCTCTCAATCTAAGGAGGAGGTCCGTGCGTGCATTGATCAACTTCTTATACGAGAGTGAAATTGCACTGTCTGGCATATGCCCATCCAGGATCCTGTCTTCCAGTGGGGAACTTTCGGGAATGACGCCATCCGGCGGAGAGGCCGAAAGCAGCGCATGTCGCAGCTGCGCATAGCGGAAGAACTCCGTCGCGCCCAGCTGGTACTCAGCTTGTAACTGGGGGAAGGTCTTAATCAAACCCTTGGAAAGCATGTCCTCAACCCTGCTGATGCCGATGAGGTCCCACCTATCAAATCCCTTGGTGTGCCAGAGTCTACCCAGGATGTCGGAATCAAAGAGGGGAGTGAACCTCGTGAGTCTGCCCTGCCATCCTTGTGCCTTAGTAGCCGCTTTCCAGGTGCGGACTGCCGTACGGGTGGGGCCCGTTAACTTACGGTCAAAAGACTTGGAATATAGGGCCCGGTAGTAATTACCGTCGCCCATCAGCCACCTATCCATGGCATATCCGGGGCTCATCACTGGGCCGTAAAACCCATGGTTTAAGGCAGCTAGCTGCGAGGACCAGTAATAACGGCGCACGTCGGGGAGGGCGATGCCCCCATCGTACCAGGGGAGAGTGAGTTTGTGGAGGGCGACGCGAGGGCGACCCTCCCAGAGGAGGCTACGAAGAAGGCCTTCAAGCTCACGAAAGTAGCGAGCTGGGACAGGGTCCTGTGCGTTTTGAAGTGCGTACAGGAATCTGGGCAGGGCCATCATCTTGAAAAGAGCGGCCCGGCCAAGAAGGGAGATTGGCAAGCGGCGCCAGCTGTCGACGTCACGTCGCAGCCTCTGAAGAGGAGGGAGCAAGTTGTTGTCATACCTGAGCTTGGCATTACCAGAGATGTAAATGCCCAGGTATTTGAAACCGCGTGAAGCAATCTGAATACCGCAGCCTCTAGGGAGATGCGGAGTATCCCCCTTGAGGACATATAGAGAGGACTTGGCCCAGTTAATAACCAGGCCAGAGTACCGCCCAAAAAGTTTGATGACATCACAGGCCACGATAAGGGATCTGCCAGGTGAAGACAGGTACAGCAGTATATCGTCAGCGTACAAAGAGACCCTGTCCTCAAAGCCAGGGGCCCACGCAATGCCTCTCAAGTCAGGATGTGAACGCAACAATGCTGCCAGGGGTTCAAGGGCCAAGGCAAACAATAGAGGGGACAGGGGGCAACCCTGTCTGGTACCGCGACGTAGGGGAAATGGCGCCGAAAGGCGGCCATTGACTGTGACATTGGCCATCGGGTCCGCATACAGGAGCTTCACCCAGCTCACAAAGACAGGGCCAAACCCGAGTTTGGTCAGAACTGCCCACAGATAAGGCCATTCGAGCGAGTCGAAGGCCATAGTGGAGTCCAAGGACGCCAACACAGCCGGCTCTTCAAGAGTGTGGGCCCGGGCCATGACCCCATGGAGGCGGCGCAAGTTAAGGGCAGTGTTACGGTGGGGAATGAATCCAGATTGATCGGGGTGCACAAGATCGCTAATGACTCCAATCAAACGATTAGCCAGCAGTTTGGCAAGGACTTTGGGCTCCACGTTAAGGAGGGAAATAGGACGGTAAGAACGACAAGCGTCTCGTGGTTTACCCTCCTTGTGGATGACCACGATGGTGGCCAGTCGTTGGTCTAGGGGGAGAGAACCTCTCTCAAAGGACTCCAAGAACATCCTACGGAGATGCGGGGAGACTGCGTCCGAGCGGATTTTATACAGTTCCACCGGTATACCGTTAGGCCCGGAGGCCTTTCCGGTATTAAGCGAGCGGATCGCAAGGTCGACCTCGTCCGCCGTGATGTCCCTATCCAGGTCCTCTCTTTCCTCCTCGGAAAGGCTGGGCAAGTCAACATCAGAGAGGAAGGCCGACGAGTCCTCCTCCGAAAAGTCAGAGGCAGACTCATAGACCCCCCGAAAGTAGTCTGCGAAAGAATCAACAATGGCGCTAGGATCCGTAAGGATCGCACCGTCGTCACCAATAAGCTCTGGCACCACACGGCTGGCCATCTCCCTTCTGTCAAGCCAAGCCAACAACTTCCCGGCCTTATCGCCCACATCATAGATGCGACCTTGCTGTTCCTTGGCCAGGACAAGAGCGGCATTAGTGGCCAGGGAGTGGTACTCCGCTTGTTTCAGCGAGAGAGTGTGGATGACCGAGGGGTCCGGGTCGGATCCCAGTTGGGCCTCAAGGCGTAACACTTCCAGCTCAATGGTCAGCATGTCTGAGTCTCTGGTACGACGGGTATCAGCGATAATTGCCTGGGCCTCGCCACGGAGCACCGTCTTAAACGCTTCCCACAGTGTAACGGCCGACTCCACCGAGCCCACATTCTCGGAGAAGTAAAGATCAATAGACTTGGCAAGGAGGGAGCGGGTCTTGAAATCGCGGAAGTACCATGGATTGACCACTGCCGGGCGTTCCGACAGAGTCACTCCAAAGTCAAAGGAGACCCATAGCGGGGAGTGGTCGGAAATGCCCCGCGCAAGAAAGCGGGCCTCGGAAACGGCAAGTGCGTCCGAAGCCAACGTAAGGACATAGTCGATACGGGAGAGACTCCCATGCGCGCCCGATAGGAAAGAAAATTGGCGGAGCGTGGGGTGCAAAAGCCGCCACCCGTCCACCAGCCCAGTAGACTCGAGGAAGGACGGCAGCCACATCTGTGGTCCACGTAGGTCGCGGGGCGGTTGACGATCAAGCAGACCAGAACAAACAGAATTGAAGTCACCCCCCACTATCAAACGACCAGCCGGCATAGACAAGATGGCACCACCAAGGTCTTGAAAAGTACTAGACTGGAGCCCTGGGGGGACGTACACAGACAACAACGTAAGGGAACGCCCCTCCCATCTCCCAGCCACGGCGGCGTACCGCCCCCTATCATCAATCAAAGTGGTCTCTATCTCCAGGGGAAGGGATGCGCGCACAAGAATTCCCGCCCCCCTGGAGCCGGAAGAGAACCCCGAATGCGCCACCATTTTATAACCTTTGCGATTCAGGGCTTTACAAGTGTTGCCCACCAAGTGTGTCTCCTGAAGAAGTACGATATCTGGCATATGCCGTTTAATCAGTTGTATCACCACCCCTCTCTTGATTCGGTCACCCAACCCGTTGACATTCCAACTAAGAATTTTTAACACCCTACCCCTCATCCCTCCACTGCCCGCCCCACCCATCACCCAAAGACACTCGCATCAAAGAAAGTCCAGGATCACCATTGTCCAATTGCCACAGAAGAAAAAGAAAAAGAAAAACAACACAGAACATAACTGTACCCAACAAACCCCCCACCCTGCACCCCTGCATTAGACTAAGAAGCCCCCCCAACCAGCAGTGTGCCTGTCGCCCCATTAACTACTCTACAGAAGACCCAGAGGAGTGAGGAATCCCCGTGAAATCGTCCCGCCACCCACCTTGAAAATAAAGGAGAAAGTAATAGCACCAAAAACACCAGTCCGGCGGTCATTCGAGGCAGGGGTAGCCCCGGCTCCCAGGTCATTCTTGCCGCTCCGCTCCGCCCGAGGCACCTCCATCATCAGCTTCATGCTCATCACGCTCTGGCGAGACAGTGTCCAGCCACTCGCTAACATTCTCAGGATAGTCAAAAAAGTAGGCACGTCCCTTTAGTTCCACACGGAGCTTCGCTGGGAACTGCATAGAGTACTTGAGACCCATGTCTCTGAGGCGTCTCTTCACTCCTGCGTAGCTCAGCCGTTGACGTTGTACCAGCCTGGTGAAATCCGGGTAGAAGTGCTGAGGTTCCGTGACAATTGTCACGGGTGTTTTCGACTCGCACGAATATGGTCGAGTCTGGTATCTAAGGACCGCAAATGACGAGTTTAGTAAGTATGCGCAGTTTCGCTGTGCTAACTTGAACCGTTCGTTTGTTATGTGGGTTTTTTCATCTGTACCCACGGGTTCCATCTTAGATACGGCATCCATTTTGTCTCTTGCCCTCAAGTAGCCAGCGAACGGACGCTGTCCGCTTCGCGACCCTGGGACTCCCAAGATATGTGCGGAAGACACATGTCCTTTGTAAATGTCTTTATGACGAGGGGGATGTTACTGTAAGGCAGATGGCGCCGCTCAAGGCTCATCTTGCCGCACGGACTTATTGTCTCAGCCGTGCATCTCATTAGGCACGTCCCTTTGATGCCTGTATCTCGTGTTTCCCGATACCTCCCCTTTTACACCCTTTCCGATCTCCCCACTGTCTCCGTCTTCCCCTGCACCTGTCTTTGTTCCTACTTCGATCTGTTTTACTACCGATTGGAATGCACTAATGTTGGGAAGATGGGTTTTTTACAGTTGGGAACCGCCAAATGTTTCCGCACTAATGTTCCGGACCTCATGTGTTTCAAAGTGACCAAAGCGACCCCTCTGGGGGATAATGATGAGAACTGAGTTGTAAACTTTTGTGTACCATGTTGTCCTATGGGTAAAAACTGTATAAAAGGAGCGATCCACAGAACCAATTTGAAGCAGTCTCCCCAAGTTGCCCGTGTGTTGCTTGTCGTGACTACTGTATTCCCTGCAGTAAATAAACCTTGAATCTTTGACGCCGAAGGAAGTGTCCCGTGTCTCTGTGATTCGTACGCCGGAGCAGGTTACCCACGAAGGTTTCAGGTGTTGTGCCCTGGCACCGCTGGGTCCTACAGAACCCAGTCCTTCAGTTGGCGCCCAACGTGGGGCTGCATCAGTGGTACCGGTCCAAGCCCGACGATCGTGAGGAACTTCGTGTGAAATCTCCGAGGGAAGGTGCACTCCGCTTCATCGATCCTGTTGTCGAAATAAGTGGCCCGAAGACTTTTCCCGCGAAGATTCCCGCCTCCTGACGGCTGCGACGGACTGCTGCCCTGACTGTAGACCTGTTTTGGCGCTTGGCGTAGACCTTGGTATAGCGAGACGATAGACGGGCCTTCCTGGTGACGCCATTGATCTTTGAGTTAAGTATTTGTGGGTCGCTCCCATAGTTCTTGGTTGTTGACACTTTAGCGAGTGTTTTTGTTGTTAACGCTGTATGAGTGTTTTTGTCGGTGACACTTTGCTAGCGTTTTGTTGTTGTGTTATTTGACGACTGCAGCCGCCAAAGACCGAGGGTTTTTTTCTTTGCTGGGACTTGGTAAATCCCGTAACCCTTGAAGTTTGTGAAACTCGGCTAGCGTGCAAGATGCCTGGTCGTAGTACTTTGTTTAGTTGTTTCAGACCTTGTGGTGTGGATTCCCGACTGGAGGATTCGTGTCCGATACCTCCGGTTGGAACTCCTACTTATGACCTGTATAGCAAACATGGGCTAGGCCCGATTACCTTTAACGACTATTGGATTAAATATACAAAGAAGGACGGCGACCTTCGTTGGCCACCTCACGGTAGCTTCGAGGCGCCGATCTTAGATAATCTAGAAATTAAGTTGTTCGAACGAAAATCAAGGCCGGCCATGTTTGATGCCTTTCGGTTGTGGCGCAAAGAAGCCCGACAGAAAGAAATCAGACAGAATAAACGTACTCAGCGAGATAATGTTGCTACCATAGTGAAGAAAGCAGAGCAATTTCAGCGAGATAAGGAGGTTAAGGATAAGGAAGTGTTTGATAGATTACAGCGTATGACTGTAGATAAATGTTATCCCGCTCTGCCTACGGAGTCGGAAAAGAAGGAAGAGGCAGTTGAGGATCCCTTAATGTCCTATCTTATGAAGTCGCCACCTCCGTACGTACAGGGTACCGCAGCTCCTGTGGTCCCTGCCGTACCTCTTCTTCCGCCTATTCCGCCTCCGCCTGTTCCTCAACCTGCACCCGCCCTTCCGACTGTTCCTGCTCCTTTGTCTGTTGCTATCCCTACTGCTCCTCCGCTTCCACATACTCCTGCTCCCGCTACTGCTCCTGTTCTGTTAACTCCCGCTGTTGCTACTGTTTCTACTCCTTCACTTGTTAGTCCTGTGTCCTATACTTCTCCCTCTACTCGTTCTCGAAACTCTCCTCTTGCTGCTAGTTTCTTTCATTCGCTTGGGCCTGTTCATGGGTCCGCTAACTCCGATGGTCCTCAGAGACGTAGTCAGCTTCCTGGAAACAGAGAACGCGTCGCGCTATATAATATGGCGATGGGTTGGATGGTAAACCCCCTCAGAAATCCGCCACGTGTTGTTCTCGAAACATTTTGTCAATTCAATATACCAACCCAAAGATACGTGTTTGATGAAATGTGTAAGTTCCTTCGCGATCAGATATCGGCTGATGCGCCTGACGAGGTGCTGGCCGCTTTGTCTGATCTTCAGCTTCAGTTCTCGAATGGACTGATAGTGGATACTAATGTTCGACGTGCTATTGAGCGGTTGCTATCTCTTCGCCCCGCTCCGATACCTCATGCATTGTTTGTTGAGGATATTGAAAACCAACCAGATGATTCTGGCCAATATCCTATGCGTGAAGTTCCACCGGTTTGGATACCACCTAATCCTAATGCTCAACCTCCGACAACAGTGGGGCATTTCCAGAGAGTATGGATACATCTCCCATGGAAACGCTCGGAAGTGTTACAGGTGAAGCAATCTTTGCCTGATCCGCGCAAAAATCCTACAGGGTATTACAAGGAATTATCGCAGCTCGTAGATGCTACGGTAATGAATCTTTCCGATATCGATATGTTGTTCGGTAATGTCGTACCGCAACCGGTATGGGCTAAGATTCGGCAGGAAGATCATCAGAATGAATTGGGTGGTGATTGGAATGCCATTGTAGCGGCAGACGCCGGACAAGTTGGGGGTGCTAAACCCGACCAGCTGATTACTGCTCTTCCCCAGCGAATAATTACGTTAATGAAGACTCTTATGCCAGCTATGAGGGTAAATTGGGACAAATTATCAGCTTGCAAACAAAAGAAAGATGAGAGTGTTTCCGACTTCTTTACGAGGTTTGAGGAAGCATTCATTGACCATAGTGGACAGGATATGGGTACCGAGGGTGGACAAAGGTTGTTTGTGGATAAATTCGTTTCGAACTTATTGCCCGATTTGAGCAACAAATTAAAGAATTCGGAAAGTGCATGGGCCGTTTCTACTTCAGCTCAGATATTGGCTACGGCACAATATTATGAGAATAGAGAGAAAGAAGAGAGCGACCGTGCTGATAAAAAGACGAAAGAGCTCAAAACTAAAGTGTTGCTTCAACAAGCATATCCTCCGCGTTCAAATCAGAATGCACCCCAGCAGAATAGATCGCAGTCGCAATCGAATCGGTCACAGCCGCGAAATGACTCCTCCTCCCAAAGATCATTGTTGGGGTACAATCAATGTGCTTATTGTAGACAGGAGGGACACATTAAATTCCATTGCCCTGTTTTGAATGAACGTAATAGTGGTAACTCATCTAGAGGAGGTCGTGGTGGTTCGCAGCAGGCATCACGTGGTAGGGGTCGTGGTGCTCAGAACGACCGCTCAGACAACTCATCTAATTCTAATAATTGTTTCGATCAACGTGGATCGTCGCAAGGACGGTCTGCGCAGTACAATGTGGACGATTACTACGTCGATCAGGAAACTGACGACAGGAATTACTAGGACAGCCTAAGACAAGGAGAGGGAGTGGTATCAGTTCCGGTTGATCAGAGAGGGCCTTACGTCGCAGTTGCTACATCGGGCGTCGTTGAGCCTTTTCTGTTGGACACTGGTGCAGCGAAAAGTTCTATTCAGCATTCGAAACTCCCTGGCGCACCTTTGTCTGGCTTAACAAATGTTTCCGTTGGATTCTCTGGCGCCCCCGTTAGCAATCCAGTTTCACGCCCTCTGCCCCTTAAAATTGGGTCACGTGAGCTAGAAGCTCCATTGATTCTAACCACAGGTTGTGGCGAAAATCTTTTGGGCCTGGATTTGCTTAAACGTTTGTATGCGACTTTGTATTGTTCTCCTGCGGGAGTACAGCTTACGTTTGGAGAGAGAGTTGTCTCTCCCATGTACTTGTCTCTCGACAAGCTCCCACCGGAATTGAGTTCTCTTCCTGCGTCTTTGTGGGCAACGGGTCCGAATGACGTGGGCCTACTTGATATCTCGCCCTATGTTGTTCAGTTGAAATCTAATGTGCGTTTGCCACGTATTCCCCAATATCGTATCTCCCTTGATGGTGAACGAGCATTGTTAGCGATCATTTATGATTTGATCGAGAAAGATGTTATTGAAGAGACTAGAGGAAACGTGTGCAATAGTCCTGTACTGCCCATTCTAAAACGTACTGATCCTTCAAAACCACCTGTTTATCGTTTTGTTATCGATTTACGGGAGGTGAATAAAATTGTGGTTCCTCAATTCCCTGTTGTGCCCGACATCACGGCGCTACTGACTCTGATTCCAGCTTCTGCTTCGTGGTTTTCGGTGATTGACTTGAAAAACGCGTTTTTCAGCATCCCGATTGCCGAAGAGAGCAGGGACCTTTTCGGTTTCTCTCTCGGTGGACGTAGCTTCCGGTTCAAACGCGCTCCTCAGGGCTACTGTGAAAGTCCATCGATTTACAGTCAAGCCTTGAAGGGTCAACTGGATGCGTTTAGGTTGCCGGTCGGTGCGGCCTTGATCCAATACGTCGACGACTTATTGGTGGCTGCCGATACTCAGGACATTTGCAAAATTGCTACGGTGTCGTTGCTGCAACATCTCTGTGAGTTGAATCACAAGGTGTCACCTACTAAACTCCAATATTGTTGTCAAGAAGTAACCTATCTAGGTCACTTATTGTCAAAGGAGGGAAGGAGGTTGACCCCAGAAAGAATTGCAGCAATTGCACGAATGGCTGTGCCAAAAACCCAAAGAGATGTACGTGCCTTTCTAGGTATCACGTCGTACTGCAGGCAATGGATTCCTAATTTCTCATTGCTAGCGAAACCATTGGTGGCTCTTACGTGCAAGGATGTTTCAATTCCTTTACCATGGACGAAAGAATGTCAGAAAAGTTTTTCTGAACTGCGTGATTCATTGTGTTCGGCTCCTGTGTTAGGTACTCCTGACTACAGTAAGCCGTTTACATTATATGTTCACGAGAGGGAAGGTTGTGCTTTGAGTGTCTTGACGCAACCTTTTGGTGGTAAGCAGCGTCCATGCGCATATTTTTCCTCGACCTTGGACCCGGTAGCTAGAGCATTGCCGAGTTGTTTGAGAGCAACTGCGGCAGCTGCGGTCTCCATCCGACAATCAGCAGGATTGGTCATGGATAATATGCTTACGGTGATGGTTCCGCATGCAGTCGATACTCTTTTGAATCGTACAAAAACTCAGCACTTGACGAGTGCGAGATTGTCTGGGTACGAGTTGACACTGCTGGCAAGCCACATTCAGATAAAACGTTGTAACGTTCTGAACCCGGCAACTTTGTTACCGATTAGCACAGAGTCAGATGAAGTAGCAGAACATGATTGCTACTTGAGGACTGAAGAGGAAACGAAAGGTCGAGTGGACCTTAAAAACACTCCATTGGAAGACCCGGATGGCACTTTGTATGTGGATGGGTCATGTTTTAAGTTGCCGAATGGTGATGTGACCACTGCTTATGCTGTTGTAACGTTGAATACTGTTGTTGAGACTGCGAGGTTGAATCAAAATTCTGCCCAGGCTGCAGAGTTGATTGCTCTTACTAGAGCATGTGTGTTAGCGAAAGGGAAACGTGTGAATGTGTTCACCGACAGCCAATACGCTTTTGGCGTCGCGCACAGCTTTGGACGATTGTGGAGAGAGAGAGGTTTCTTGACGTCGCACGGTACGAAGATTCAGCATGGCCAGTTGGTGAATGATCTTTTGGATGCATTGACTTTGCCTACGCAAGTTGCGATTGTTAAATGTAGTGCACATCGTAAGGTGACGGATGATGTTGGTCGTGGTAATGCGTTTGCAGACGAGATTGCTAAGGAGACTGCCCGGAACCTTAGCACTCGAATGTATGTGACGAGTTCGGTTAGGTGGCCTACAGAATCGAGCATGTGTGAGGACACTATCGAAAGTGTGAAAGAAATTCAGAATGAGGCCACTGAGACTGAAAAGGCGAAGTGGAAAGAAAGCACGGGAAAGTTGGATGCGAGTGGTTGTTGGATTGATTTGTCGGATCAGAAAAGATGGTTGTTGCCTGATGCGTATGTGCTGGCCGTTGTGACAATGGCACATGGGTTAGCACATATCAGCGTGAAAGGTATTTGTAAGTTGCTGTCTCCCGTATGGAAGAATGATGGTATCACGAAGTGTGCTGAATGTCTGGTGAAGAATTGTATGGTGTGCATGATGTACAATCCTGGCAAAGGAACCCCAACTCCCCCTGGCAGTTTTGCTCCCCCTTCGTATCCCTTTGAGGTGATTCAATTGGACTTCATCCATATGGAGCGATGCAACAACCTGAAATATGTTTTAGTTGTGGTTTGTGCATTCTCCCGATGGATCGAGGCCTATCCTCTCAAAGACAATACTGCTTTGTCTACTGCGAAAATCCTACTGAAGGAATATTTTCCTCGGTACGGAATGCCTAGAGTCGTGTGGTCAGATAACGGAAGTGAGTTTGTGGGTAGTGTGATGAAGAGTGTGTGTAAAGGCCTTGGAATTAATCAGAAATTCCACAGTGCCAATCATCCCCAGTCAGCTGGTTTGGTTGAAGGGTACAACGGCACCCTTAAACTAAAGCTAGCGAAGATTCAGGCTACGACTGGTCTTTCGTGGCCTGACGCTTTACCTTTAGCATTACTGTCAACTAGGGCGACTGTACACTCCCGAGTAGGGCTTAGTCCCTATGAAATAGTGTTCGGCCGCCCTGCGAATGTGTGGGGGGTTCCTAGGCCAGGAATGTTTTCTGATCTTGAGTACCCAATGTTGATTGACTATTTACATGACTTGACTGCTAAACTGAGGTTAATTCACCAACAGGTTTACGACGCATTGCCGACGCAGACGGAGGGTCCAGGCCACCAGCTCCAGCCCGGAGACTGGGTGGTGACAAGAAACTTTTCACGTAAAAACAATCTGGACCCGAGGTTCACCGGACCTTATCAAGTGCTCCTGGCCACGAGGACTGCCGTTCGTCTTGAGGGGCGTAAAAATTGGGTGCACGCCACCCACACTAAACGAGTCCCCATCCCTTTGCCGGCAGACCCGTGGGTAAGGAGAGGCATTGCGTCAACGGAAACAGAAACATTGCCGGCGTTTGTACCTTTTAGCGACGCACAGCCTGTTGGAGAATCCTCAGCGCAGCAGAAAGACACTGTTGAACAATTGTCATTGAAAAACTCAAGACCAGAACACCCAACTGATCAGCAGGACGCTGTCTCCTCAACGGATCCTTTGTTTGACGAGCAGACACGTCCTGGGAAAACACGATACTTTTTGCGATCTCGCACTAAGGACAAATAAAATATTTTGCTTTGCTGAATTGACAACTGCATTATCCCGCTTTCCGTGATCAGTTCTGAACATTCGTATTATTGTAATTATTTTTGTATGCATATATATTGAGCTTCATTCCATATACCTTTTTGCTTCCACAGCTGAGAAACTTTGTTTTTGCATATATACATATTGTGCATTGAAGGCCGTAGGGCCGCGCGCGTATTTCCTTCTGGATAGTAGGTCTTGACGCTAGGTTAAAGGCCGTCGGTCCCTGGGAACTCCTAGGGATTGACTACTGCTACACAGAACGAAGTGCGTCAAGAAACGTTGCGGACGGTCGTAGGGAATGGCATTCTCGAAGCTGAATGATTTGGAGGGAGCTCAGGTTCATCGATTCAAGCTGCAGCAACTCAGTCGTACCAAATGTTTCATATTCCAACTGTTTGTATTGTTTTTGACTGCTTCTGCATTATTGGCGGGTGGGGTGTATTACACGATGTCTTACTTCTTACCTGCTACACCTATTCCTACTCCTTACCCTAATCTTACCTCTACTGCTTCTCCTCATTCCTTTCACATGTTACCGGAACACGAACAGGCTAGACGTGTAGAATTCCGCAACAATTCCTTTATTCAGCTCCTTCATCAGCATCAGTTGGTGGTTAACACTACTAATTGTTGGGTGTGTGGGTTGATGCCACATACTACGGATAAGGGAATTCCATATCTGGTGTTACCGTATAGTTCCCAAGGGTCAGCTCGAGCATTTCAAACAATGTTTCGAAGCGCACTGGGTTTCCACCCCATTCGAGAACCACGTTCCCCCTACTCTGGTCCTACCTCGTATCAAAAACCTTTGTCGATAGCAATAGAGGATTTAGATAGTGATATCTATGATCCTTCGCTTATTCCTGAAGAAGAGATAGAAGCCTATAGGGTCCTAAGTAGAGGTGAATATAGTGTGTTCACTAGCGAGAAGCAGCTTAAAAGCTCGCCTCCAATATGGGTCGTACCCCACACTGGTAATTTTTGTCTTATGGGTCGTGGTCGAAGATCACAAGCCCGACTTGGAGCAAGTGCTTGCACTGAAAATTATATTCTGCCAATGTTCTCGTCCCCTGTGTTTCTGGCTGCCAAGGGTACATACTTTATTTGCTATGATCGTGCATATGCATGGTTGCCCGCTGACTTCATGGGCTCATGCTTCATTGCAAATCTGTTGCCTCCGACGTTCACTGTAGATGCCGATTATCACAAGACTAGAATTGTGAGAGGCGTAATTAGCGAAGAGGACACCGCCGGTCAAGAGGCAGGAGACTTTTTCAAGGGTTTCCTCCCGTTTTGGGGACCTATGGTTAATAGTAGGAACCTGAGACAGTTGACTCGAGTGGTAGAATCGACAGCTAATATTACTGCCAGTGCCCTTGGTAATATCACCTCAGAACTTCAGGCGGAGAGACTTATGACGTTACAAAACCGTATGGTTTTAGATGTCATCTTAGCAGATCGCGGTGGGGTATGTAAGGTGATCCATTCGAGCTGCTGCATTTTTATTCCAGATAATGCTCCTACTGTCTATCAAGCCATCTCGAGATTGCATAAGATCTCCGAATCCATACACGTGGATGTAGGGGATTGGACGTTACTTGGATGGTTTTGGGGCCTGATGTCGACTTGGGGTTGGAAGATTCTGATGATCATCGGAGTTGTTGTAGTGTTCCTGTTCACGTGTTGCCTTTGTGTGCAGTGCGGTCCTGCCTTATGTGGCCTCTGTGCTACAACGTGTATAAGACAACCACCTGTTACCGGGGGGACTCGATTGGACAGAGCTATGCTACAGCAACATCTCAATGGTCTGATGAATATCGAATATGATTCCGACTAGTGCTTGCCTACATGAGGGCAAAAGGAGCGTCTGAGGTTCCGTGACAATTGTCACGGGTGTTTTCGACTCGCACGAATATGGTCGAGTCTGGTATCTAAGGACCGCAAATGACGAGTTTAGTAAGTATGCGCAGTTTCGCTGTGCTAACTTGAACCGTTCGTTTGTTATGTGGGTTTTTTCATCTGTACCCACGGGTTCCATCTTAGATACGGCATCCATTTTGTCTCTTGCCCTCAAGTAGCCAGCGAACGGACGCTGTCCGCTTCGCGACCCTGGGACTCCCAAGATATGTGCGGAAGACACATGTCCTTTGTAAATGTCTTTATGACGAGGGGGATGTTACTGTAAGGCAGATGGCGCCGCTCAAGGCTCATCTTGCCGCACGGACTTATTGTCTCAGCCGTGCATCTCATTAGGCACGTCCCTTTGATGCCTGTATCTCGTGTTTCCCGATACCTCCCCTTTTACACCCTTTCCGATCTCCCCACTGTCTCCGTCTTCCCCTGCACCTGTCTTTGTTCCTACTTCGATCTGTTTTACTACCGATTGGAATGCACTAATGTTGGGAAGATGGGTTTTTTACAGTTGGGAACCGCCAAATGTTTCCGCACTAATGTTCCGGACCTCATGTGTTTCAAAGTGACCAAAGCGACCCCTCTGGGGGATAATGATGAGAACTGAGTTGTAAACTTTTGTGTACCATGTTGTCCTATGGGTAAAAACTGTATAAAAGGAGCGATCCACAGAACCAATTTGAAGCAGTCTCCCCAAATTGCCCGTGTGTTGCTTGTCGTGACTACTGTATTCCCTGCAGTAAATAAACCTTGAATCTTTGACGCCGAAGGAAGTGTCCCGTGTCTCTGTGATTCGTACGCCGGAGCAGGTTACCCACGAAGGTTTCAGGTGTTGTGCCCTGGCACCGCTGGGTCCTACAGAACCCAGTCCTTCAGTGCACCTCCGCATTCTGGTAGTGTAGTGGCCCGTGCGATCTGGATGCCTGGAGGATCGCATCTCGGTCTCGGAAATTGAGAAGGCGCGCCACAATCGGTCGCGGCGTCGCCCCCGTTTTAGGTGGTCCCCCTGGCACACGGTGGGCACGTTCCACTGAGAAAAAATTGCTCAGTCCAGAGGGCGCCAGATGAGTCTTGACCAATTCCTCCACAAACAGGTCCGCTGCGCCATTCTCGGACCCCTCCGGCACCCCCACTATACGGACGTTCTGCCGCCTGGCTCGCCCCTCAAAGTCCTCCAGTCGCTTTGAGAAAAGATCGGCAGTCGATCGCAGGTTTCGGACCTCAGTTTGTAATTCGGAGACATCCGAGGTCAGACTGGTGGTCTTGATGTCAAGCGTTTTCACTCGCTCATTTGTCTTGCCCAAGTCGGTCCTGATGAGGGAAATGTCAATAGCCATGGAGTCCACTTTATGGGACAGAGTCTCGTGCTGCTGCTGCACATCGGCACGGAGGCTGGTGATGGCACCCATGATGTCCATGAGGGTAGGATCCGAGCCGTCCGGCGGGCTAGTCGCTGGGGTCCCCTTGGAGATGGCCCCCGATGTAGGTGGCGACTTGAGGTTCACATATCGCTCCATGCGATTGTTCTGTGTTTGCGATTTGCCCCGACCACCTTTATTCGATGCCCTGTCCGGGTCGCCTCTGCCCGCCATGATGGGCTCTTGCGAACAAAGGAAAGGCGGCAGCAGGTCCAGATCCACAGCCGAGAGGCAGACGGATCAAAAAGTCTCGATCAGGTCGGCGAGGGCCTGGCAAGTGCGCAGTGTCTTCACCAAGGAGATGGCAAGCGGGCCCCGTGTAGTCCGATCAGGCGAAGTGACGAAGTGGCGAAGTCCGGATGGACAATGGCACCGTCACGGAGCGGAGTTCAGCTCGACGTAACTTTGCTCAGGAGTCACCGATTTGGAAGCCGATTGCAGTCCCCGCCGCAGTAGGCCGTCAGCAATATAGTTCCACAAACGTGGGACAGGATTTCATGCAGGATAGTTGCGGTGGATCGGACGGTCCACGGAGCTCCGAGCTTACGCGGCCATCTTGGTCGCCCGCGAAGCTCCTCCCCCACAAAGAAGTATGTTAAGGTAAATTCATAATGTACACCGTTTACAGACACTGGTGAGTTCTCCTTGAGGCTTCACATGTGACTGATGAGAGGACGTGGAGGCTGTTGTGTCGAGGATTGTCCCTCTTTTAAGAGTTCTCTGGAGAAGGGTAGTGTTGCGAACTGAGTAGCACCAGCTTTAGTTGAGGGGTGCAGCCAGGTTTTCAGATATCTTTGGAGGAATAGTTAGTTCTGTATTTTTCGGATGTGAACTGGCAAGACATTTAGAAGTGACCTGTTTTCTAGAGTGTGTGACCAGTTTTGCTGTGTGCACTGAGAAAGAGGTACCTTAATGGTTACATCTGTATTAATAAGGAATCCCAGTCCGGATTGGGTCTTTCAGCGTCGATTTATCTGAGTAACGTTCATTGTAGAAACATTTGTGGATGTCCTTGGAGAGCTCGTTGTCAGCACAGGTCCTAGATTGAGGCTCGCCAGGCTATGGGCTGTCAATTGGATGCCTGTAAGGCTCAAGAGATGTCACCGCAGAGCCGGATTTGTAAAAGTAGCTTCAGCTCTGCTCTGAATCCATATGGGCGATTGACTAAATGATCAGGTGGTTCAAGATAGATTTCAGTAGCATAGTATTGGCACCTGCTGAGCTGTTGTGGTCCGGTCTTTAATCTTCCTTCCACATGTCCCTACTTCTAAGACCTGAAACTAATGCATGACTTAATAGCTTAGATGTAACTTTGTGCCAAGCAACCTTGCTATGTTTCCTACCTGAGGAAAGTAAAATTGAGAGTGCCAAATATGGTCATTCCCAGATGTGTTTATGTTAACGTAGGCACAGTGCTTAAATTGTAAAATATGAAGCGCAGGTGCTCAAATGTTTGTTGGAGGCCACACCTACTTTTATCTGGCTCCACCCACTTCATCCACTGGCTCCACCCACTTACTATATTAGCTCCACCCACATTTTCAACTGGTACTGCTAAAAGTCAGAGGTAATATATATCTGGCTGATCCGAATTTCAGCAAGGGAGCCTTCCTCATAGTAAGGTTTTGATAGGAGGTTCCCTTGCCCTGTGAGCATTTTGAATAAGATTAACTCAAAAGAGCATTTAAAGCACAATTTTGGAATAAATTAGCTAAAGTCACTAATGCATTCAAAAGAGACAATGTCAGTGCTGTATGTGCTGATTTGGTTAAAGGACAATACTGGGGTAGGGGGGTATGCCATTTTTAACAGTCTATGAGTTCTAAGGTACAACCTTTACATAGCTTATGTGCCAAAATAATGTAATAAAGTAATGGCGAGGCAGTTTGAATTTCACAGTATTGCAAGTAAGTCATACCTATTAGGTAGGTAAACGTTATTTGCAGCAGGTATATAACCTTATACTACCTTTCAAGCAGTCACACCTGCAGCTTCCCCTAAACAAAGCTCCTGTCTCTCTCCAGGTAGACGATTAATCACCAGAGTTATCTTGACATTTTAATTTATGCCTGAATATTACTGGAGCCCAGGAACTCGGCACCAGCTGGTTTTAAAACAAGAATATACTGGCAAACTGCCCCCCCCCATAGTGTTACATGAAAGAATTAAACAGATCTTCGCTGGGGGCTCTGTGTTACAACATCTCACCCCATCGTACCTTTGTCTCATCCCTTCTGCCCCCAGTTCACCACTGCACCACCCTCCACATTCACAAAGTGTATGCTGCTGCTTCGCTTCTCTTTTATGTACATTCACTTCCTTCTACCTCAATTACATATCGGCCTCATACCTCTATCTCATTCTCCCTCTCATCTCTGCCTCATTTTTCTTCCTCTCATCTCAGCCTCAATCGCCCCTGATCTCGACTCTGCCTCAATCTCCCTCTCACCTCTGGCCAATTGTGCCTCCTCACACTTCTGCCCCATCACTGCTCAGCTATCCACCTCCCTCAGGAAGAATCGCAGCCACGTTATTTCCCCTAACCTCTGCTCTGCCCTCATAAAGCACGAAGCACCCACCCTCGCTCTTCACTGAAAACCCACCCCGGGCCCCAGTGTGTACTTGGTTTGTGTGTCTCACGCGGTATACTGACATTGCTTCAGAAAACCGGGAAACCCCCAGCCCTCTGCAAATGTTAAAAGCATAATCGAGTGGCACTGGCACCTCCAAAATGAAACCGAGGCAGCTAGCCAAACTTGTTCGTCTATCATCTGGCCTTTCCAAGCCAGGTACAACCGCTATCATTGCGCATGGGCACATTGGAAGGCAAAGATGGCGCATCCATAAAAGTTTAAAACCCTTAGGACAGGACATCACATTTATAGAAGGACTATCACCAAGTTAAGAAACTCCTTCTATCGGAGCTTCTACTTTATTGTGTAAATGGCTGCAATTGAGAAGCATGAACTGTCCGTTGTTGTAACTTATCGGTGGGGTGTGGTGGTGGCAAAGCAGTGAATGGGCGCGCATTACAATGTGAAATGATGTGCGCACGCTGCTTGCCGCGCACAGCCCCAACCCCCACAGACTTTATGAGCGTGCCCTCACTGCCCTGCCCTGAAACGAAACCGAATCATCCTGTGTAGTAGTACTGATCTGTCCAGGCAGTCCAGCCCTGCCGCAACTGCGCAACAAATAGACACTACTGCCCACTGCAGTGCACTGCTGGCCTGGCAACAACATGATCGTTGATGTCGATCAAACCAGGAAGGCGGGGATCAAAAACAACAACCAGTGACGTGACCGTAGGCCTCAACTGTGCAACTTCATAATTTTTTTATGGCTGGCCGCCGGCCTACTACTACGCCGCCTATCCTAACCAGCCAGTCACCACTCACCAGAGTCATCAATTACGATTTTTTTTTTATTTTTTAAACAGTGATCCTGCGCCTGCGGCCCCCAGGCCCTGCCTGCCTCACCTGCGCAGTTTGGTGATTACTGATCATGATGATTGATTCGGCCGGCGGCGGCCGGCCTACCTACACCCAGGCCATCTTGTCTTTAAAAACCTGACCAGTAATCACAGTGAGTCAGTCACCACCGTAACGGCACCTGGCTGCGGCCTGCCAGCCAGCCCCTGCCTCGCTCGCCTCGCCTCGCCCTCACCTGCTGAGCAGTCCAGAGCTCGCTCCCAACTCCTGCTGAAATTAATTTGATTTGAAAGGCGGGCGGCGGGCGTTGGTTGAGTTGAGTACACCACTGACTGGATGGCTGCGCTCACGATGCTGATGAGGAGGTGCGGGTATGCTGGGGCGGGCAGCGAAAATGCGCGTGCATTAAATGCATTATCTGCGCACGCGTCGCTGCCTCTGCCACTCACAGCTCCAACCCCCGCAGCAAAGTCCTGCCCTGTGCCCTGGCTGCAAGCCAACCTCGGACTTAGACAACTTGTCACCACCTCCACCCACATCGCAGACACACTCGACCCCATCTTCACCTCCAGCAAACATGTCTCCTTCAGCCACACCACAGCTCACCTCTGGACTGACCACAGCTGCGTTCACTTTACCTACAATAAGACCACTTCCAACAACCACCCCCAACCCAATCTGCAAAGAAACTGGAACAAATTCACCATCGACCAGATCTCCTCATCGCTTCTTCTAAACCCCCCAGCCCACTCTTCAAACCCAGACCAAGCAGCCACCAACCTCACACAATGGTTATCCAACAGCGCTGACATCTTAGCACCACTGAAAAAACGACAAATCAAACTAGGCAGCAAGAAGGCCTCCTGGTTCAACGATGATCTTAAGAAATCCAAGAAACTCTGCCGCTCCCTTGAGAAGGCCTGGAAAAAAGACCCAACCACCAGCACCAAGGACGCCTTCAAAAACGCCACCCGCATACACCACCAACTGATCCGGACCGCCAAAAAAGCCGCTTTCAAGGACAGACTAGACAACAACGCCCACAACAGTAAGGAATTATTCAACATCGTCAAGGAATTTACCAACCCCTCGGCCAACTCCAACGACATCACCCCCTCTCAAGCCCTCTGCGACTCCCTAGCCTCATTCTTCCACAACAAAATTGCAGACATCCACAACAGCTTTGACAACCAACCCGAAGACCAACCCTCCCAACCCCCTTCAGGACCCCCACCCCCCCTGAACATCCTCAACGACTGGAAGCCTATCTCCACTGAGGACACCATCCGTCTGATGAACTCTATCCACTCAGGATCCCCCACAGACCCATGCCCTCACCGCATCTTTAACAAAGCAGACTCCATTATAGCACCGCACCTCCGAGACGTCATCAACTGCTCCCTCAACTCTGCAACCTTCCCGGAAAGCTGGAAACATGCCGAACTCAGCGCCCTCTTGAAGAAACCCACAGCTGACCCCACCGAACTCAAAAACTACCGCCCTATCTCACTCCTTCCATTCCCGGCCAAAGTCATCGAGAAAGCGGTCAACAACCAGCTCGCTGCATTCCTCGAAACCAACAAATCCCTCGACTCCTCACAATCCGGCTTCCGAGCCAAGCACAGCACTGAAACTGCCCTCATCGCAGCAACAGACGACATTCGAACTCTACTGGACAATGGAGACACAGTCGCCCTCATCCTCCTCGACCTCTACGCAGCCTTCGACACGGTCTGTCATAGTACCCTTTTACAGCGCCTCAGAAACATCGGAATCCAAGGAAAAGCACTGGAATGGATCACTTCGTTCCTCACCGGAAGAACCCAGAGAGTCCGCCCCCCACCATTCAAGTCAGAGTCCACTGAAGTCATTTGTGGCGTGCCACAAGGATCTTCTCTCAGCCCCACCCTCTTCAACGTATACATGAGCCCCCTTGCGACCATCGTTCGCCAACACAACCTCAACATCATCTCCTACGCTGACGACACTCAACTGATCCTCTCACTCACAAAAGACCCTAACACCGCCAAAACCAACTTACACGAAGGAATGAAAGAAGTAGCCGAGTGGATGAAGCACAGCCGTCTGAAACTGAACTCTGACAAAACAGAAGTCCTCATCTTAGGCACCTCCCCCTCCGCCTGGGATGACTCTTGGTGGCCAGAGGCCCTTGGAAAGGCACCCATCCCGACAGACCACGCACGGAACCTGGGCATCATCCTGGACTCCTCACTCTCGATGACCAGACAAGTCAACGCAGTTTCATCATCTTGTTTCAACATTCTTCGCATGCTCAAAAAAACATTTCGCTGGATCCCCACCGAAACTCGTAAAACGGTCACCCACGCACTGGTCACTAGCCGCCTGGACTACGGAAACACCCTCTACGCCGGTACCACCGCAAAACTCCAGAAAAAACTCCAACGCATCCAGAACGCCTCTGCAAGGCTCATACTAGACATCCCGCGTAAAGAACACATCTCTGGTCATCTGAAAACCCTCCACTGGCTCCCCGTAAATAAGAGGATTACTTTCCGCCTCCTAACCCACGCACACAAAGCACTCTACGAACTTGGACCTGAATGCCTCAACACACGACTGTCCTTCTACACCCCCTCCCGTCAGCTACGATCCTCCAACCAAGCCCTTGCCACTGTACCTCGCATCAACAAAACAACCATGGGAGGCAGATCCTTCTCCTACCTGGCAGCTAAAACTTGGAACTCCCTTCCCACTCACCTTCGCCTTACTCAGAACCACCTAGCATTCAGAAAGCAACTTAAAACTTGGATATTCGACAAGTAATTCCCCACCCCTCCGTAAGCGCCTTGAGACCCTATGGGTATGTAGCGCGCTATATAAATCTTTTGACTTGACTTGACTTGACTGTCTTGAAGAGACAGTAAGGTATGACTCGTGATTCGGAGGAGGAAATAATTATTGAGAAATGAATCGAAGTGGGACTGGACTGGACGAGTCAGTGTCAGTCACATTCACGTCACGTCACCCGGCCGGCAGTACTACTGTTAGTCAGTCAACAACCCCCTTATGGCACCACAGCAGCAGCGTGCACGAGTCATCACGACTTTCATTTCCAAGGCAGGAGACTTTAATTTCTAACGCAGGACAGGTGCACTTAATGCCGCGGCCGCCGTGACTATAGACCCGGCCCTCGTAATTAGGTGCCGGTGCTAAGCACCGGCAAGCTCCGGCTCAAATTAAGCCCTGCGTAGGCATCACCGGGTGGAGTTTAAAACTGTGCAGCACATAACGATAACGATAGATACCGTGGGCTATTGTTAAACCCTCTCACTCTGACCAGAGATATGTAGTATATCTGCAATTAACATCTATTATTAATATCTTACTCAATAAACCTGCATACTGGCTGACAGTTAAGGACTGGCCGGAGAGGAAAAATATCTGGGATTTGGTGGGGCGGGAGGTGAAGAAATTGCAGTCCATGCCTATGACGTGCCTCATATATGTTACTAAAACACAATAAAATAAAACTGGTACTCCTGGACACCCATCACCGAGTCTCACATGGATCGCTTTCAGAACTTCCTAGTACCACAATGCAACAATAACTGGCATTTCCTGACACTTCTGCACCGCCACCCTTTAGATCAACACAAACCTGTCTGTCACTTGACCTCCTAGGGCCTATCTCCTTCACACACAGAACTAACTGCTTTCATTGTCAGAGGTAGATTTACTGAGTCCCCACACACAGCAGTGCTTCAGTCTTCAGTCTGATAGGAATCCAAGCATTAGCTGGAAAACAGTGTGACTATCGCTGGAAATCCAGCGATAATCGCACTGCGACCGGCGATACCTTGCTGATAGGACAGGGTGTTCTTAGCCATGTAATCTACCTCCCACTGGATTACATGGCTAAATCAGATTACAAGCAGGAGTAGGGAAAGTAGCAATAACCGTGGTTAGCGCTACCTTTCTTATTGCTCTGCCTGTTAGCGTGCAGCATGATAATTGGAGAAATGTGGGTTAGCAACATTTCTCCAGTTATTTCGGGGCGGAACGCCCACTTTGCATCTCATTAGAGAAGCAAAGCTGGGTGTTGTAACTGGCGCTAAGTCAGCAAAACACGCTATATTGTGTCTTTGCTGATAAAGCAATGAAATTATCGCCGCTTTTCAACTGAAAATGGACGCAAAAGCGGCAATAATTTCATAGCGCCGCCTTGATAATATGCCCCTTAAAAGGTTAGATTGCCCTAAACATCTGCAACATACCTTGTGTCAGGTGAGTTCTCTGGGGGTATGGGGAAATAGAGAGTAAGTGAGAGTGGGAGGGGGATTAGGATGTAGCAGTGGGAAGTGGTTACCACGTCACAGTTCTCTCCATCTAATTTTACTGCCCGTGGGTGTGCTGTCACACCAGCAGAGAGCTGTATCGAATTTCACTGCTTCTTCAAGTTCAAGGGCCATGCACAGGATAATAACACAGGAGGACTGCAGTCAGAGGATCAGAAAGAATGATACATATTACACATGAACTCTAGGCAATCGACCTCATTTCTGTTTTGTTTTGAGATTGTTTTTATTGAGCTCATTCTGGAAGTTTTCTATTTTCCCACTCATGTGGGCGAGCTCATTTTTATAACTCTCCCCTGGATGAATCACTTGCACTTTCCGAGATTGAGTAATCAACTATTTTTTTAATGTTGTTGACGCTATTTTTATTGGTGTCATTGACCGATCATTCTCATTACGGCTGTCTGCACGGAAGCTCTGCGATCTGCAGAAAATTGCAGGGCTTTGAACTTTCTGACAATGCTTTACTGACAGATGTGTTTTTAATGCCCCTCCCTTGTTGGAATATTAACAGTTTGATTTAGAGTTTCACTGGCATAGTAACTGTTCCTCCTACGCACGATGGCATTGGACATTCTACCTTATTTTTCTTACTTTTCCGACATCAAAAAGAATGATTCAGCCGTGCGAGGATCCACTCGGGAAGGGGGAACCTCTGGCAAAAAACATGACACTGCCGGTTTTCCATCGTGACTTTTTTGACATCCTTATTGGCTCTTGAAACATACCCTCAAAATGAAGGTGCACTGCTGTGCTGACGTTTCTAGTTGACATATTCAACACAATGCTTTTCAGAGCCACTTCTAGTGTTTCAGGCGAGTTCACTTGAGTCCCTCCCTCAGGTCTGAAGGAGTCCTAATGAATCTTAATGAGCCCCTGCTTGATGTGTTTAATTCAGGCATTTGCAACAATGAAACAGTCCCCTTCTAGGCGTAATGTTTTAAACTCTACAAACAACAGAAATTCACCCGCTATAGTTATTTCAAGCACCTATAACTTGTGCCCTAAGTGAACTATACGTCGCGCCGCACCATGCACAGTTTTCTCATTAATAGTTTCACTGCAAATGTGGCAGTGATATTATAAATGATGTGATAGAAGTTGTCATGAGTGATGCAATATGTGAGGTAATTAGCAGTGCAAGGCGAGGGTGTGAGTTATAGTTACTTTAGGGCACAAGTGGTCAACCTCTGTAAAGGAAGCCAACCCCACACTGCACAGGGCCTTCAGTCATACATGTCTGGGATTGACAGCAGGGCCTGACCTGTTGCCAGGCACTCCCCAAATGTAGCCAACACCACACTACACACGGCCTTCAGCCATGCGCTGTGAGCAGTTGCCACAGGCCCTGGCCCTGAGGACCCCCTTTCCTGGGGCCCGACGTGATATTTAGGGGAAGGAGGGCACAGGCCAACCCCTGGGTCCATTTCAGCTCCACGACCTATTCCGTGGCACCCAGCATTATTGTTGTGGGAGGTGGGAATGCTACACCCTTCCCCAGGCCATTATGGGCCCCCGGGGACCCCATTACCCAGGGCCTGGCGTTATCATTAGGGTAGGTGGGGCACGCAGCACCCTGCTCTTGCCTATTTTGTCCCCAGGTACCCCTGGCCTGGTGTTGAAATCAGGGCGAGGAGCCATGCGATCCCCAGGCCGACTTTGGCCCAGGGGAACACATTCTCCGAGACCTGGCATTACTATTTGGGGGACGAGGCACATGGCCTATTTTGGACATGGGGACCCCATCCACAAGGCACGGTGCTGAAATTAGAGGTAAGGGGGCATGTAGTCCCTCCCCACTTGCCTGGTCGATTTTGGCCTAGGGGACCCGAGTAACATTGGAGGCCACGGAGGAGCCCCAAGGCCCCAGCCAGCTCCCCGCATCCACCAGGAGATGGAATTGCTGCCATCTGGAGGGAACAGCTAATAATGCTGCTCCCTCTGGGCATGAACACTATTCAGATATGTTTCCCCGCCTGCTTCACTGCAGGGAGGGAAACAGATCTAAAGTTTGCTCCTAGTGGATAGAAGCATTTTTAAAGCTATTTTGTGCTGGGAGTGCCCTTAGTGTATGCTCCAGCTTGGCGGGAAATTTGAAAATGCTCCCACCAAACAAGAGCAAAAACAAGTTACCCTGCCCGCGCCACTGCAGGCAAAGAAACCTGTATATCCCAAGGGTGGGCATCCCAGTACGTAGCCTGTGAGCCGACCCTGATGGCCTCTTGGTCTCTAAGCAAAAACAACAGGTGATGGACAGAATGCAGAACAATGTCATACATTCACCCCACTACAGAGATCTGGGCCTAAATCCATCATTTTTTTGCTCACCATGCCATTCATGTTTTAACCCAGCAATATGCAAATCAGTCTTGACCCTGTGCCCCATTGGAACAGTCCAGCCCGAACTGCCAAGCCAGGTCCTCCCTGGACTGGAAACAAGCATCCAAGGTCCGGTTTCGCGCTTTCAGTCCTCATCAGCCTGGATAGCTCAATTCGAGTGGCATGGGGAGCTCTTGGTCTCTAAGGCCATCGATGGTTCAGGGAGGGGGGCTGAAATCGACCAGGGGAAGCGGTTTGTGTGCCTCCCTTCCCCTTCACAATGCAGCCAGGCCCCGTGATATGCTTAACATGTATATAGGTCACTGCATAGTTTCTATATCATTTTTTTGTCTATATCCTAAGGGTCTATGCTTTATTTATTTTATTTTTCACAATGTGTGATGAGTTATATAAGATATTTGATTATATGCAATGTTTTGTATTATTTTATCTATCACAATGTGTAAATTTGATGATGACAATTGTATCTATGGGGGCATCACTTTTGAAATATTGGGGAAAATATAAAATAAAAAATAAATAAATATAAATTAATGAACTTTACAAAAATGCATAACATTTCTGCAAAAAAACAGATACAAATGCACAAATAAATTACCTTTATGTACAGCAGCACTTGAAAGTCTGAGTGTCACACTGTTTATCCATACATGCACTTATGGGACATTATATATTTGCAAATGTATATCTCTATATTATTTTTCATATACATGTATACCTTTCTATGTAGTTATGTATCTATATATTTATTACTTTACTCCTACTGCAGGAATAGAAAAATAGTCCTTCAACTGTCTCCAGTGCACTACCGCTCTCAATATATCCTCTACCTCCACTCTGACTCATCCCAAACATCCTTGTACTAATATGATCAGTCGATAACCCTTTCTTGACTCTTCCCTCCTTGAACTCATCCTATACATTATACATTTACGACTATGATCTCCCAAATTAACACTTACTAGACTCTTCCCTCCTCTATCTCTCCTTTGACTAATTCCAAACTTCATTTTACTACTATTACCTCCCTAATAACCCTTTGTATAATCTGTACTCCTCTACTCTATCCTATGACTCATTCAAACCCTCATTTTACTACTATGATCTCCCAAATAACACTATCTAGACTCATCCCTCCTTTAGCCTATTAAATCAAACTAACAGTGTCACATGCAGACTGCTCAAATTAACAATTTACATTTCCCTGTACTAATCTGCCACTAATCCATTTTGGGTTCTGGAATACCAGTTGACTTAAAACATTGACTCAAAACAGCCTGCAGGAAAGCAATTGTCCTCGTAAGACGCTAATTACGAGTTTGTTGGATTTGGGTGCTGGGATACGAGAAGAACAGTATTCCTTTATCAAAATACACAGATTACAACTTTTTCCCCTGGAATGGGGAATAACCCCAGGCAATATAAGCAACAACATGAAAGGGTGGTTCCCAAAAATCAAACGGACCAGTAGGTTCGGAAATTAACAATTGCCCACAGAAAAGCTGATAATCTTTTACTTTATTTTATTTTCATTTTTACTTATACAAAATTCATAATATCAGTGAATCATACAACATATATAATAAATATAGCGTAAGCCCAGAACTCAAAGGAACATTAAAAACATTTCTACAGACTCATTCATCCAAGCAAAAAATTCACAGTCATACTCATACAGCAGAACATTCATATAACTACCAACAACTAAGCAGAAAACACCCAGACTCTCATCAGTCAGACAGAAAAAAGCACCGACGCGCGTTTCGGAAATGCCACAGTGGGTAACTCCTTCATCAGGGCGCCAGTCTTTTAGTTTATTACAGCCATCCAGGTCCCTCAAGGCTTTCAAAATGAATAGAGGAATCCCAATTTCAAAACTTTCTGGGCAAACAGCTTCTTAGTACAGCATATCTGTGGGCAAAAACAGAATGAATCAAAACCATATCCAATTAAATAAGGAGGGAGGGAAAATACGGTCTCGGTTATTACATGGAGTCAAACAGAGGCTGCAGGTAAGTGACATTCAGTCAACAAACAACCAACAAGGCAACTCACAAATAGAGCGAGGAATACCTTTTAAATAAAGGCAAAAAACGCAAATAAAAATATTAATATTTCCTAATCGAGTGAGCGTAACGGATCTCATAGAACAGAATGTCCTGAGCACATACATAGACTAGTCATAAAAACTGTGAGGAAGCTAGATGGGGTACATACCAGTAGCGAAGGGCTCGACAGAGTCCAACTAGACACCAAAGGTCACAGAGAGGAAGTAATTTGCATACAAATGTAGATCTCTGAAAACGTATAAAAATAAATAGACAGAAAAAAAGAGGATAGGGTAAACATAAAACAAATGTTTGCAAAAAAATATATATACAGAAACCAACACAATTGTACCTATAGCCACAGAACTAGTGGTTTGGACATAGTTCTGAGACTAAATCATTGAAGCGGCCGAACCTATTTTACACCGTATTCTGAACTAACAAAAGATCCTTTAGGTAATTATTCATTGCTGTCCCGCTAGATTCATGTATTTTTTAGCAACTTGATGTATGCTTAAATACCTTCCCGTTATATAGCGCGATAGATCCTGCTGGGGGTATTTCTTCCCCTTTCGCTGTTCTGAAACGCTTTTTTCCTTTTCTCTCATCAGGAAAGCTTTTTCCAAACATACCGTCATTCTGCGATGCTCAATAAAGGAACGGAGGCGGACGTTTTTCTTGCTACACTTTAAATTCAACAAATTAAAAACTATAGGTAAATAATTGTATCTACTCCCGGAGTTTTTTGCACTCGAGAATTATTGGTCCAACTTTGTAAATACTCTGGAGTAGCCAATATTCCTGTTCCTGGTCATTGGCGGATATTAGAATTGTTATCTGTTACTGTGTCCAGATTTTGAGTTCTAATATGGTCGAGCCTCGCTCCGTGGCCCCTTTTTCAAACTTGCAATACCTCTGACAATACCGTGTTTCTTATGCTTATTACATCTATGTAGTTTAATCATACTTTTATCTCCTGTGCTTTAAAGTTTAGTCGTATGAGAAAACTTTGTTTTTTGTATCTTTTTAGGATATTGTTTCATACGGACTTACACTTTTTTGGGAATCTGATTCTTCTAGACCGGGACCTCGGGGTTCTCTCGTCTCTCTACATTATTTCTCATCTACCTACCCAGGTTAGCATTTGACTCTAGATAATATAACTAGGCCTCTAGCGCAATTGGATATTTATGCAAAAATGAAGTAAAGATGTTTTGCACTAAAGTGACCCTGGCCTTTAGGTTAGCCTTGATATACTATTTACATGACAGTGTTCTGCTACATCAGAACTATGTCCAAACCACTAGTTCTGTGGCTATAGGTACAATTGTGTTGGTTTCTGTATATATATTTTTTTGCAAACATTTGTTTTATGTTTACCCTATCCTCTTTTTTTCTGTCTATTTATTTTTATACGTTTTCAGAGATCTACATTTGTATGCAAATTACTTCCTCTCTGTGACCTTTGGTGTCTAGTTGGACTCTGTCGAGCCCTTCGCTACTGGTATGTACCCCATCTAGCTTCCTCACAGTTTTTATGACTAGTCTATGTATGTGCTCAGGACATTCTGTTCTATGAGATCCGTTACGCTCACTCGATTAGGAAATATTAATATTTTTATTTGCGTTTTTTGCCTTTATTTAAAAGGTATTCCTCGCTCTATTTGTGAGTTGCCTTGTTGTTTGTTTGTTGACTGAATGTCACTTACCTGCAGCCTTTGTTTGACTCCATGTAATAACCGAGACCGTATTTTCCCTCCCTCCTTATTTAATTGGATATGGTTTTGATTCATTCTGTTTTTGCCCACAGATATGCTGTACTAAGAAGCTGTTTGCCCAGAAAGTTTTGAAATTGGGATTCCTCTATTCATTTTGAAAGCCTTGAAGGACCTGGATGGCTGTAATAAACTAAAAGACTGGCGCCCTGATGAAGGAGTTCCCCACTGTGGCATTTCCGAAACGCGCGTCGGCGCTTTTTTCTGTCTGACTGATGAGAGTCTGGGTGTTTTCTGCTTAGTTGTTGGTAGTTATATGAATGTTCTGCTGTATGAGTATGACTGTGATTTTTTTGCTTGGATGAATGAGTCTGTAGAAATTTTTTTAATGTTCCTTTGAGTTCTGGGCTTACGCTATATTTATTATATATGTTGTATGATTCACTGATATTATGAATTTTGTATAAGTAAAAATGAAAATAAAATAAAGTAAAAGATTATCAGCTTTTCTGTGGGCAATTGTTAATTTCGAAACCTACTGGTCCGTTTGATTTTTGGGAACCACCCTTTCATGTTGTTGCTTATATTTACTTCCCTGGTGGGTTGTTCCCCTCCTTTACCCTTTTCTTAGGTACTGGTTCAGGGTCCCTCTTTTGTTTTTTGTATATATAACCCCAGGCACCCAGATTTATTGGGTCTTTTACACCATGGTTTTCCTCAATTATAGCAAGAAAACTGCAGACATTTTCTTTTTACTCTTTGCGCATGGAAAGTGTCTTGAAAATCGCCTGTGGAGTGGGGAGAGGTGTTGAGGGAGAGGGGTCATGGTGCACTTCATCCTCTCTTGGGGTTAATGTTCTGCTCCCCCATGCTGCTGTAGGGGTTCTGGTGCTGCTTTACTGCTCTGATAACTGCAGCCCCTGCTCTGCGGCATCAAAAACAGGTCTGGTGTTTCAGGACCCAAAATTATCTTATCCGGAGTTTGTAGACCCGATCATTCCAAGCCTAGGGACACGTGTCCTTGCAGGTGGCATAATTCCACCTGGAGTTATTGCAGCAGGTTAAATTGTCCACTACTAATTGGAGACTAGGTGGGAGATAATGTAAACATGTTTAAAATATGAAGAAGAACCATTGCCAATATAATCTTAGTTACACCGCTGGTAGACATTATCTCTCTTCTGTATTTAGGAGTTTTTTGGAATCTAGGAGCTGGCAGGTGTGCACAGCTGTGCCTCCTGGCAATTTTGGCTGTCCAGATTTTTTTTTCTTACTGTCTTTTCGAATGTCCTTATCTGGATGTTAATTTTGAAAGAATTAATTGTTTTGCATTATATTAGTTGTTTACCATATCTCATTCTCATTGCCTTTCTTTCAGGTCTGGCATTTGCTCAGCAAAATTAGCAAAAAAGGTTAAAGCCAAAGGACCAGTCAAAATATTTGACTTGCTATTTTTGCGAATAGTTGGTAGCTGGAAAAGTCCTGGTAAAGTATGTTAAACCTTTGCCTTCTCTTCCACTTATATCATTGTCTTCTCCTATTATACTAATGTTTAAAAAGATTTTATTTAATTGCATAGCTTTTGTATAGCACTTATAGGGAGAGTTGGATCGGGAAGGAAGAAAACAGGGAGGTGATGCAGGGGATTTAGAGCCTCATTTAGATCCTGCCTGACTAGCTGACAACCAGGGTGGAGGCAGTCACACTGTATCGTCCGTCCCAACTAGAATGGCTATTTCCAGTCCTTAACCTTTTTGTGTGCAGAGTGGGGTTGCCCACCAGCAGGGGGGTTGACTGCGATCTCGAGGTTGGGGGCAGTGCCTGAGCACAGGCCAGACCCTGTGTCCGACCCCACATCGCACACAGCGGTGGATATCTTACATTACATTAAAAAAAAGAAACATTCAGTGAAAAAGCAGATTAAAGTGACGTGATATGTATGGTAATAATATTTTCATTTGCATTTTTAAAAACTCAGCAATTCACTGAAAAAAACACTGATTAAAGGGATGTTATGGTTAGGTGAAAATGTCAGTTAACACATACTGTTTTAAATTAACAAACCATTGAAATTAACCAGTTATAATTATCTCAAGTAATTATAGCTTGGATCCTAAAGTAACTATAACTTGCTCTGTCACCATGCACTGCTTATGACCTCATATATTGCATCACTCATGTGTAATGTAATGTAATGTAATGTAATGTAATGTAATGTAAAAAGGATTTGTAGAGCGCTGCGTTCACCGGACGGTTTCTTGGCGCTGATCACTAACCCAGGAGGAGGCAGAGGGGGGAGAAAGAGGAACCTTATGTATAAACACCGCGGAAAAGGTGGGTTTTTAGGAGAGACCTAAAGTGAGGGTGGGAAGAGGAGAGTCTGAGGTCCAATGGTAGAGAGTTCCAGAGTGAGGGGGCCAGGAAGGAGAATCTAAGGCCTCCGTGCTTTTTACGCCTAAACCTAGGTGTCTGGAGGAGAGCGTGATGGGAAGAACGGAGGTGTCTGGGGGGGGCGTACGGGTGGAGAAGAGACGAGATGAAGGAGGGGCCGATGCCGGCCAGGGATTTATGGGTTAGGCAGCCAAGTTTAAACTTGCAGCGTTCCGACACAGGAAGCCAGTGAAGGGCTTTGAGGAGGGGACGGACGTGGTGATGTTTTGGTTGACGATAGATTAGGCGGGCAGCCTGATTCTGAATTAGCTGAAGTCTCTTTATTTGGTATTGCGGGATGCCTGCGTATAGGGCGTTGGCGTAGTCGATCCGGGAGATGACTAAAGCCAACAACGCCAGGGTGAGAGCTTCAGTGGTCAGGAAGTGAGTTATTTTTCGAATTTTTCTGAGCTGATGGAAGCAGGAGGATACTGTGGCGCTGACCTGATGATTCATGGAAAGATCCTGTGAGATGTAGACCCCCAGGCTTTTTACTTTATCAGCGGGACTAGGGGGGGGGCCGAGGGAGAGGGGCCAGAAAGTAGAGTTCCAGGGATTAGCTGGGCCTCCGACAAGAACGAGCTCCGTCTTGTCGGGGTTAAGCTTGAGGTGGTGAGCGCCCATCCTGTCGCTGATGTGACAGAGGGTGGACTGGAAGTCTTGGGCCGCTTCCGGCGAGTCAAGGTTGAAGATGAGCTGAATGTCATATGCATAGTTAAATGCAGTGACATTCCTTCCCCGGAGGGAGCGGATCAGGGGGGTAAGGTATAAATTAAAAAGGAGCGGAGACAGAGACGAACCCTGCGGAACTCCGCAAGTGAGTTTCATCCTATCCGCCGAGAATTGGGAAATTCGAACAGATTGGTGGCGGTTCGTCAGGAAGGAACAAACCCAGTCAAGGGCCGTACCTCCGATACCAGCCTCCTTGACACGGTCGACCAAGATGGAGTGGTCGACCGTGTCAAATGCTGCCGACAGGTCCAAGAGGATTAAGGCTTGGCTGGTGTTAGAGTCAGCGCCTCTGCGGAGTTCCTCCATTACAGAGAGAATGACCGCCTCAGTTGAGTGGGCTGGTCTAAACCCAGCCTGTTGAGGGTCCAGGAAGTTGGAGTCCTCAATAAAAGAACTGAGGATGCTGGTGACATATGACTCAAGTACTTTGCTTAGGTAGGGAAGAAGGGAAATGGGACGGAAGTTGGCCATGATCGTAGGGTCGGCGTTGGGTTTCTTCAGAATAGGTACTACTTCCGCGTTCTTAAACTGACTGGGAACCTCACCGAGCAAAAGGGAATTGTTCAGGAGGGCCAGTGGAGGAGTGGGGCAGGCTGAAAAAGCAGCCCGGAGAATCGTGGGAGGGGGCAGCAGTCTGTGGGGGAACCAGAGGAGACTTTGTTAAGCAAAGCGATGAAGACTTCTTCTGATATGGGGGGGAACTGAGTCAGAAGGTGAGGGTTAATAGAAGGTGCAGCCTCAGTGAGGGGTATGGCCGGGGAAGTGGAGGAAATGCTATTTTTGATTTTGATAATTTTTTCTATAAAAAAACAGTTGAGGGAGTCACAGAGTGCTTGAGACGGAAGAGGTTTGATGGTCACCCTGTCCGGGTGTGAGAGCTCGTCTACGATTGCAAAGATATCTTTAGATTTCTGTGCAGAGTTGAGGATTTTTGTGGAAAAGTAGGCGGTTTTAGCAGCTGATATTGCTCGTTTGTACTCTCCCAGTAGATTAAGGAAATGTGGTTTCTTTGAGGGATCGTAGCTTCTGCGCCAGCGGCGCTCTGCCTGGCAGAGACCAAGTTTTAAGGTTTTGAGACTGTCAGAAAACCAACGATGTGCGTCGTGGGGGGCTTAGTTCTAATTAATTTAAGGGGGGCAACCTTGTCGCTGGCGTGTTCTAGCCATTCGACTAGTGCAGCTTCTTGGGAGTCAATGGGGCCAGGGCTGGCCGAGACCGAAGATGTTAAAGAGGCGATGAATAAATCAAGGTCTGCTTTGTTCCAGTTGCGGGCCTGGAGGCTGGGGCCTCGGCTGCGAGGGGGCGGGGGGGGGGACCAAAAGGAGAAAAGAGATTAAATGGTGGTCGGGTTGATTTCGAGATTATAGGTCCACACCTGGTCAAGGATGTGGCCCTTGGAGTGAGTGGGGAGATGAACGTGTTGGATACCATTAAGCCCAGTTAGTAAATCAGTGAAAGCCAGGGATTGAGGGCTTTCATGGGTATCTGACGGCCAGTAATTGAAATCTCCCAGAACTAAGAGTTTAGAATTGTTGATGGTAAGCTGAGAGAGCAGGTCACCAAAATTCGAATAGAAATTAGGCATGGATTGTGGGGGACGATATACCAGAACGCAGGTAAGGGGGGACACAGAAGATTCGAGTCTAATTGCCAGGCAGTCCACCAGAGGGATGGTGAGGAGGGAGAGGGAAGTGAACCTGAGGGAGAGATTGATGATGGCGGCTACGCCGCCTCCTAGTTTGCCGGCAGGCCTACTGGCATGGAGTATATAATACCCCGGAGGGATGGCTGCTAAAATATCGGGGGAGGAATCCTCATTCAGCCAAGTCTCGGTTAGGAGAAGAACGTCGGGTTGGTCTGAGTCTAGGAGGTGGAAGATGTCAAGTTGGTGTCTGACGAGTGAGCGAGTATTAAGGTAGATGATTGCTAGTTCCATATTAGCGGGTGCCTGAACGAGTGGGGGATTAGGAGGAGGAGGAAAGACTGTGGGTTCAGGAGTGAGGAGGGACGGGAGGGACTGTAACTCAGGAAAGGTACTGCGAGCTTGATAAATACCTAGTTGTTGCAGGCATGTAGAACCGGTGGTGTCCAGTGACCGAGATGAGTGCAGTGCAATCAGGTCCTTGGGAGTGAAGGTGGTAGTTTGGGCAGAGTGACATGGCCCGGGCCCCGTCCGGCCGCGGACGGGCGCAGACGGGCTTGCCTTAGGCGCGCCCGCTGCGCACGTCCGCTGCGCTTCCGGTATGGACACATCCTATATGCAAGTGAAAGGGAGGTTGGAGAGGGGCGTGGCCTAAATGAGTGGGCGTGGCCTGATCACGCGAAAGAGGCGGCAATTAGAATCAAGGCTGTCCTCGCCCGCCCGCTGCAGCGCTGATCGGCTGTTTAGGGGGTCTGGGAGGGGCCAAGAGGAATCCTTCGTTTGGAGCAAGCAGGTAAACAGTGTATTTAAAATCACACAAACAAAACAGTTTTTTAAAAGAAGCAAAATAACGTGGCTCCCGGCTGTGCCTCAGGAGAGATAGTGAGTCAAGCGAGCGCTAGTTCTCAGCGCTTAAATGCGCTTGGCGAAAGGGGCGTGGCCTAAATGAGTGGGCGTGGCCTGATCACCCGAAAGAGGCGGCAATTAGAATCAAGGCTGTCCTCGCCCGGCCGCTGCAGCGCTGAATCGGCTGTTTAGGGGGTCTGGGAGTGGCCAAGAGGAATTCTTCGTTTGGAGCAAGCAGGTAAACAGTGTATTTAAAATCACACAAACAAAACAGTTTTTTAAAAGAACCAAAATAACGTGGCTCCCGGCTGTGCCTCAGGAGAGATAGTGAGTCAAGCGAGCACTAGTTCTCAGCGCTTAAATACGCTTGACGAAAGGGGCGTGGCTTGGGATCATGACAAGTTTTATTACATCATTGATAACATGACTGCAACCTCTGAAATTACATCATTGAAAACAACACTGTGCATGGCAAGGGTGTGAGTAACTTAAAGTATACTTGGGATCGCTATAACTGATGAATTTCATTGGCGTTGTTCGTGTATGTTTAAAATGACATTGACAACTAACAATAACATCCCTTTAACCTTTGGTTTTTCAGTGAATTTCTATGTTTTCTTAATGCAGAACAACATAAAAACCTACCTATAATGTCACTTCACCTTTTGCTTTTTTTAATAAATGTCTATGTTTTTTATCGTAAAATAGATGTTCACTGCTGTGTGCGGCCTTTGGTTGGACACAGACCATGGCCTGCGGGCAGGCACTGACTCCACCACCCACTACTGACCCACTCCCTGCTGTGTGTGTGTGTGTGTGTGTGTGTGTGTGTGTGTGTATGTATATGCACAATTTTTTGTAACAATTTGATTTGTGCAATACTAACATACTGCTGCTCATCATTATATAACAATCAACTTTTAACATCTTTATCTGCTTACTAATAAGGTCGGACCCGCTATTTTAGAATATATATGCATATAATTTTAAATAAATAGGTTCCCAATATATAGGCTCCCTAATATTGAGGAAACAAAATAATATGTGTGTATATATATATATATATATATATATATATATATATATATATATATATATATATATATGTGTGTGTGTGTGTGTGTAAAAAATATAAAAAATGCTAAATATCCGACTGCTTGGTTTGAGAATTGGAGAATATCTAAATACTGTGTCTATATGAATATGATGTTTTTTATACTGTTTTTATACTAGATGAAATACATTTTGGTATTATTTTGTATATATTTATATTGATTCTATTTATATTATCATCTTTTTTTAGCACTATTTATACTGTTGTGATGAATTTTAGAAGGTTATTTATATGATTTTAGCAAATCCATTTCAGGGCTCTGAAATGGTATATTGTTATAAATATTGATATGCTTCTTGAAATCTGACAGTTTTTTGCACTTTATAAACGCTTCTCTTTTGCACAGAATTTGCACAGTTTTCTGCACTTTAAAAATCGGTTGCTGCTTTGCTAGTTTTGCACTAATTTGATTATATAATACATTTTGCATAAATCTTATTTTAACCTGTGTACAAAAACAACCAAGGTTAATGGTATGTGTATAAATGAGTTATCTTTTCTCTTTTTTTCATTGAATGTATTTATACAGACAAAATAACAGTGAATTATGCTTTTGGTAACATCAATTATACACAAATAGAGGTAATGCTTCATCATCGGATTTTATGCATATTTATTTACTGAGATAAAGTATTATTTAGAATAATATGTATTATTTTTTATATATATGGAATTATTCGGAAAGAAAAAATGTAAGTGAAAAACGAAATTAAGTATGTTTTCACTGTTTATGATCATGTGCTTGCTGATGTCACCAATTAGGGCGAGCACTACTATGCATATAAAAAAAGCAACAAACTTTATTGACACTTGCAGTGTGAACAAGGGCTCTTGTAGCCTGAAACGCGTAGCTTTTGTGCGAAAATAAATCATCGAACCTGAGCCTGTGGTCCGTCTCCTTCTTCGCCGGCGTTGCTGGGCTGCTTGCCGGAGGTTTTGTGGAGTTTCTTGCTCATAAATATATATATATATCAAATATAAGTATAATAGATCAAATTATTTATATATATATAAATATATATCACCTCGGATCCCCTGGGCTCACGTAGTCACCACAGAAGTCACGGCACCACAGCAGCTGAGTTAAGTTTCAAGTTTTTTTATTTCACAAACACCACGTGCATTCAGCAGCAGGACGGCCTATGCGTTTCAACTATACTTAGTCTTCAACTGGACCATAGAGTCCTTTGTGTCTAGACAATTTATGTTGTGATCTGTGTTAGGTACCCTTGTTAGTTTCCATGCCCTTTAAAAACAACTAGACTACCAATTCTGAGTGAGAAATCACGGCATATTGCGGTCGCCATTTTTTTGCACCTTAAGTCTATTCACCTCATTGTATTCGGTAAAGTACTGAAGTAAAAGTAAATTTACAAAAGTGTGATATATATAATGTAAAGTACTCAATTAAAGTTCTGCTTTCCATTCACATTGACATTTTACATAGACCAAGGTGTAATTCTAATACAATATCAAAGTGCATTTTAGGAGTTCTTTTTCCAAAAGTTCTTTTTTAGAGTTCATTTTGGGGAATTCATATCAAGAAGGTAAGTGGTTCTCTCAGGTAAATGTGCTTGCTGATGTCACCAATTAGGGCGAGCACTACTATGCATATAAAAAAAGCAACAAACTTTATTGACACTTGCAGTGTGAACAAGGGCTCTTGTAGCCTGAAACGCGTAGCTGTTGTCTGTTGTGCGAAAATAAATCATCGAACCTGAGCCTGTGGTCCGTCTCCTTCTTCGCCGGCGTTGCTGGGCTGCTTGCCGGAGGTTTTGTGGAGTTTCTTGCTCATATATATATATATCAAATATAAGTATAATAGATCAAATTATATATATATATATATATATATATATATATATATATACAGTCCAAAGCGGCGTTCCAAGCGTGCACTCAGGTACAAAATGATCCACACTTACACTGCAACTCTGTCCAAAAAGGTAGGGTTTATTCACGCCATAAGCCCTACGTGACGCGTTTCGCACTCCACGAGTGCTTGCTCACACTTTGTGTGAGCAAGCACTCATGGAGTGCGAAACGCGTCACGTAGGGCTCATGGCGTGAATAAACCCTACCTTTTTGGACAGAGTTGCAGTGTAAGTGTGGATCATTTTGTACCTGAGTGCACGCTTGGAACGCCGCTTTGGACTGCATATTGATTACCGGTTGCCTCACCGGCAGCGTGCCACCCCCACAAGACGAGGGATACTCCACAGAGGCGATCTTTGTATTTATATATATATATATATATATATATATATATATATATATATATATATATATATATATATATATATATATATATATATATATATATATATATATATATATATATATATATATATATATATATATATATATATATATATATATATATATTGAATTCTCCCAACACTCCACCTCTTTGGAAAATAGACGAAGCGTACCCGGTATTTCAGTGCTTATTGATGTGTTTTATTAAAGCCCAGCACCGCCGCCATTACGCGTTTCGGACCTCATGGGACCTTGATCATTACATAGTCTTACATATTGAAGAATGAGTGGATGTATAAGTGTCTGGATGAAGGATTTAGTAGGTGCATGACTGACTGTATGAGTGAGTGATTAAATGTGTCTCACTGAGTGCATGGGTTAGTGACTAAACTGTCTTAATTTGTGCATCATTATGTCTGTTGTTCTGTAAACTGTTGCATGTGTTGATAAGTAGCTATATGAGTAACTATATGGGTTATTGATTGGTTGCCCAAGTATTTGTATGGGAGACTGAGTGTGTGTGTGGGTGGCTGGGAGGTGTATGACTCTGTGCATAGATGTGTGAGCAGTTGATTCACTAGATGTATGGTTTCAAAAGTGCATGTGGAAACAGCTGTATGGGCGGTTGACTGTGTGCATGAGTGTATTGGTGAGTGAATGGATATCTCAGTGCTACATGTCAAAGTAAGTACATATGTAAAACACAGTACATGTGAGAGTTGACATATATAAATAACTGTGCATAAGAGCCAGTGAATGTGTGAGTGGCTGTATGGATCATTGTGAACTTTTATCAGGGATTGTATAAGAGAGTAAATATGTGTTAGTATATGTTTGAATAAGTAAAGTTTGTATAACTGTATAGTTGAGGAAATGGAGGTGTGATTGATTCTTTGCATGACTGACTAGGTGTGTGAGTAACTCCATGGATGAGTGACAGTCTGTGAGTGTCTGTTTACACTGATTGTATCTAAGGTTATATTAGAGTCTGAAGAGGTTCATCGTATTATCACATGAATGATATCATCAGTGATGTGATCAGTAATGTCAAATGAGATGTCATCAGTGATGTCATCAGTGATGTCATTTGAGATGTCATCAGTGATGTCATCAGTGATGTCACTGACCATGTCATGAATGATGTAATATGTGACATCATCAGCAGTGGATTGTGGGTGCGCGATATATAGTTAGTGCAACTAACTATATATGGAATTTCAATGGTTTTGTGTGAGTAAAATAAGGTTTTGTAAATGCGAATTCCTAACTATATATGGTCTATAACCTATGGTTTTTTCAGTGAATTTTCAAGGTTTTGTAAATGCTAATTCCTAACAATATATGGTCTATAACCTATGGTTTTTTCAGTGAATTTTCAAGGTTTTGTAAATGCTAATTCCTAACTATATATGGTCTATAGCCTATGGTTTTTTCAGTGAATATATATATATATACATACATATATAAACATATATCATCTGTATATCTATATAAATACAAACATAAATGCATGCATATATATACTTATATGCATACAGATGCATGTTATTTACATGAAAGTTGAAAAAACACTAATAAAAGCAAAGCTAAAAAGCCACCTCATTACAAACAGAATGGCTTTAACTTAAACGAGGGCGAGATCTATTGCATTTTCAATGCTTGTTTACTTTGGTTCCATCAAGAAGGCATTCAGATGTGTCACACATTTGCCATAAATTCTGAATGTTAGCACTCTAGTTGCACATTAGATCACTGTAGTAAAGCTACTGCTCACCAGGGACATCTGCTGCTGGTATTCAAAGTGCATGTTTCAGTCTGCATGTCAGAATTTTTTTAATGAAATAGAAGAGGATTTGAGAAGTCACTCAAAATGATCCCTTATTTTTCTTTCTGAAGCACTAATCATACTTTCTATGGCAAAATTAACCCCCTCATGTTGTTCCTTTTTAAATTGAGTGTTTTCAGACTTACCACTTCATTCCAATCAAGATGGCTTCTGGTGTGCCATACTTTTGTCATAAGTAAGACTGTTAGCGCTCTAGTTGTTCTTTAGAACACTCTGGGACATTCTGTCATTGGGCTATACTTGGGGTACATCTGGGTGATATTTGGGCTACATTTAGGCTCTTTTGTCTCTGGTGGCCATCTTGGGAGAATGTATGTCAGAATTTTTTAATGAAATTGAAGAGGGTTTGAGAAGTCACTCAAAATGTGCCCTAATTTTTCTTTCTGCAGCACTAATCATAATTCATATGGCAAAATATACCCCCTCATTTTGTTCCTTTTTAAATTAAATGTTTTAAGAGTTACCACTTTATTCCAATCAAGATGGCTTCAGGTGTGCCATACCTTTGTAATAAGTAGGACTGTTAGCGCTCTAGTTGTTCTTTAGAACACTCTGGGACATTCTGTCATTGGGCTATACTTGGGCTACATCTGGGTGATATTTGGGCTACATTTGGGCTCTTTTGTCTCTGGTGGCCATTTTGGGAGACTGCATGTCAGAATTCTTTAATGAAATAGAAGAGGATTTGAAAAGTCACTCAACATGTGCCCTAATTTTTCTTTCTGCAGCACTAATAATACCTTCTATTGCATAATATGCCCCTCATTTTGTTCCTTTTTAAATTAAATGTTTTAAGAGTTACCACTTTATTCCCATCACGATGGCTCCAGGTGTGCTATACCTTTGTAATAAGTAAGACTGTTAGCGCTCTAGTTGTTCTTTAGAACACTCTGGGACATTCTGTCATTGGGCTATACTTGGGCTACATCTGGGTGATATTTGGGCTACATTTGGGCTATTTTGTCTCTGGTGGCCATTTTGGGAGACTGCATGTCAGAATGTTTTAATGAAATAGAAAAGGATTTGAGAAGTCACTCAAAATGTGCCCACATTTTTCATTCTGCAGCACTAATCATACTTTCTATGGCAAAATATACCCCCTCATGTTGTTTCTTTTTAAATTAAATGTTTTAAGAGTTACCACTTTATTCCAATCAAGATGGCTTCAGGTGTGCCATACCTTTGTAATAAGTAGGACTGTTAGCGCTCTAGTTGTTCTTTAGAACACTCTGGGACATTCTGTCATTGGGCTATACTTGGGCTACATCTGGGTGATATTTGGGCTACATTTGGGCTCTTTTGTATCTGGTGGCCATTTTGGGAGACTGCATGTCAGAATGTTTTAATGAAATAGAAAAGGATTTGAGAAGTCACTCAAAATGTGCCCTAATTTTTCATTCTGCAGCACTAATCATACTTTCTATGGCAAAATATACCCCCTCATGTTGTTTCTTTTTAAATTAAATGTTTTAAGAGTTACCACTTTATTCCAATCAAGATGGCTTCAGGTGTGCCATACCTTTGTAATAAGTAGGACTGTTTGCGCTCTAATTGTTCTTTAGAACACTCTAGGAGGCTGCAGTAGAACACAAAGGAATCAACTGACAGTCTCTGTCCTTGTTGGATGTACATGTTTTACTGATAATGTCAGACTTCATTTTCACATGACTGAGAAAGATAATGTGAATTTACAGAAAATATGCTTTCAGTTTAGCTTATAGATCCCCTTCCAAACCACTGTGGGAAAATCGTGAGATATTAGTTTTCTTTCAAACAAAATATTCATGATATCACAGCAGAAGGTTTTTTCACATGGTAAAATCACCTTAGAACCCACCACAATTCCTAAAACGAGTATGGTACCATCAACAAATGATTTATAATGTACCTAAAGTCCTAAAACCCTCTATTAACTACAATGCTTTTTAATGAGGTGCTATCATATATATTGGTCCCAAGATGGCTGCCAACACTTCTTGGATGAAGTGCTGACAGCCAATCAGATCAGATGTGTGGTTAGGCTCCGCCCAAATATATATCTTTTTTTGAACCTAAATTACTCAAAATCCACTGGAGCACATATATTGAGACCTAGCAAAGGCACATCGGGCTAACAGTCCCTACAATTTTGCCAAGTTTCGTGCAAATCCATTCAGCCGTTCGAGCTAAAAGTGAGGCCAACCGCCCTATGGAAATTAACATGGGAAAAACGTGTTTTGGGACCCCCCTTTTTTCTCGGCCCCCCCTTGATGAAACCCCCCCAAATTGTCAGGGGCTGCTCAGAAACAAAATGTTCCATTTTCCTGAAAATTTCAGCCAATTCCGTCCACAAACGCCAAAGTTATTAGACATAGAATTTTCAAAAATCCCATAGAGAAAAAATCCTAACTATATATACCTACTTTTTGTGGAGTTTCTTGCTCATATATATATATATATATCAAATATAAGTATAATAGATCAAATTATTTATATATATATATATATATATATATATATATATATATATATATTACCTACTGGCGATAGCCAGTAGGTATATATAGTTAGGATTTTTTCTCTATGGAACTTTTGAAAATTCTATGCCTAATAACTTTGGCGTTTGTGGACGGAATCGGCTGAAATTTTCAGGAAAATGGCACATTTTGTTTCTGAGCAGCCCCTGAAAATTTGGTGGGGTTTCGTCAAGGGGGGGCTGAGAAAAAAGGGGGGTCCCAAAACGCGTTTTTTGCATTGAGTTTTCCATAGGGCGGTTGGACTCACTTTTAGCTCGAACGGCTGAATGGATTTGCACGAAACTTGGCAAAATTGTAGGGACTGTTAGCCCGATGTGCCTTTGCTAGGTCTCAATATATGTGCTTCAGTGGATTTTGAGAAATTAACGTTTAAAACAAGATATATATCTGTAACAGCGCTCCGGGCAGCGCTCCGGTTCGCGAACCTTTCGCGTATCGGAACTTTGCGAAGCGAAGCTGATTGGCTCTCCGGTGTCTGTCAACATTCTAAACAGTCCGGAGCGGCCGCCATCTTGTCTCTCGGTAGGATCGAGAGACAAGAGGAGGCCAAAACAAAGGGGGAAATGAAGGAAAGGGGGCAAGGTAGACCCCTTCTGACCCCCTAGGATTGATGAGGGGGATATTATAGAGCCACGCCGGGCCCAAAAAAAAAAAAAAAAAAATCCGATTTTTTCGCCGTAGAGACGCGTCTTGGTTCGCGAACCGGGCAGCTAACCGGGCAGCTAACCGGGAAGCTAACCGTCAGTGTAACCCAAAAAAAAAAAATAATAAATTCCGATTTTTTCGCCGTAGAGACGCGTCTTGGTTCGCGAACCGGGCAGCTAACCGGGCAGCTAACCGGGAAGCTAACCGGCAGTGTAACGGGAGTCTGAGGAGTAGCTGATTGGCTGTCAATATTGTAAACAGTCCGGAGCGGCCGCCATCTTGTCTCTCGGTAGGATCGAGAGACAAGAGGAGGTCAAAACAAAGGGGGAAATGAAGGAAAGAGGGCAAGGTAGACCCCTTCTGACCCCCTAGGATTGATGAGGGGGATATTATAAAGCCACGTGGGGCCAAAAAAAAAACAAACAAAAAAATCCGATTTTTTCGCCGTAGAGACGCGTCTTGGTACGCGAACTGGGCAGCTAACCGGGCAGCTACCGGGAAGCTAATCGGCAGTGTAACGGGAGTCTGAGGAGAAGCTGATTGGCTGTTATCATTGTAAACAGTCTGGAGCGGCCGCCATCTTGTCTCTCTGTGGGATCCAGAGACAAGAGGTGGAAAAAAAAAAGGTGTAAATGAATGAAAGGGGTAAGGCAGACCCCTCCTGAACCCCTAGGATTGATGAGGGGGCTATTAAAGTTCCCTGGGGGGTGAAAAAAAAAAATTTGCGATTTTTCGCGGTAAAGGTGCTTCCTGGTACGTTAACTGGGCAGCTAACCGGCAGCGTAACGGGAGTTCGACATATTGTGTTTTTTGAACGTTTGTGATATGTGCACGTGTGGATTTTGTCTAATTAAGGTTAAAAAAATATATATATATCTTTAAGCGTGTTCTGGCGCGCTTACGTTTTGGGTTTGGTTTGCGCTGCAGAGACGATACGTCACGGTTATGCGATGCATCATGAGGCGTCTCACGGGCTACGTGATACGTCACTTAATAAAGAATATATTTTACAGCTATAGATATTAGCTTTTAAAAAACCAATGAAATTCACAGAAAAAACCATAGGTTATAGACCATATATAGTTAGGAATTTGCATTTACAAAACCTTGAAAATTCACTGAAAAAACCATAGGTTATAGACCATATATAGTTAGGGATTAGCATTTAAAAAACCTTATTTTATTTGCACAAAACCATTGAAATTCCATATATAGTTAGTTGCACTAACTATATATCGCGGACCCGCAATCCACTGCTAATGATGTCACATATTACATCATTCATGACATGGTCAGTGACATCACTGATGACATCACTGATGACATCTCAAATGACATCACTGATGACATCACTGATGACAACACCCAGTGACTGTATGTTTCTGTAAAGTTAAAATATGTCTTACATATTGAAGAATGAGTGGATGTATAAGTGTCTGGATGAAGGATTTAGTAGGTGCATGACTGACTGTATGAGAGAATGATTAAATGTGTCTCACTGAGTGCATGGGTTAGTGATTAAAGTGTCTTAATTTGGCAATCAATATTTATGTTCTTCTGTAAACTGCTGCATGTTTAAATCAGTAGCTATATCAGTAACTATATGGGTTATTGAATGGTTGCCCAAGTATTTGTATGGGAGACTGAGTGTGTGTGTGGGTGGCTGGGAGGTGTATAACTCTGTGCATAGATGTGTGAGCGGTTGATTCCCTAGGTGTATGGGTTCAAAAGTGCATGTAGAAACAGCTGTATGGACAGTTGACTGTGTGCATGAGTATATTGGTGAGTGAATGGATATCTCAGTTCTACATGTCAAAGTAAGTACATATGTAAAACACACTCCATGTGAGAGTTGACACATATAAATAACTGAACATAAGAGCCAGTGAATGTGAGAGTGGCTGTATGAATCATTGTGAACTTGTATCAAGGATTGTATAAGAGAGTAAATATGTGTTAGTATATGTTTGAATAAGTAAGGTGTGTATAACTGTATAGTTGAGGAAATGGAGGTGTGATTGATTCTTTGCATGACTGACTAGGTGTGTGGGTAACTCCATGGATGTGTGACAGTCTGTGAGTGCCTGTTTACACTGAGTGTATCTAAGGTTATATTAGAGTCTGAAGATGTATTATCACATAAATGATATCATCAGTGATGTAATCAGTAATGTCAAATGAGATGTCAGTGATGTCATCAGTGATGTCATTTGAGATGTCACCAGTGATGTCATCAGTGATGTCATTTGAGATGTCATCAGTGATGTCATCAGTGATGTCACTGACCATGTCATGAATGATGTAATATGTGACATCATTAGCAGTGGATTGCGGGTCCGCGATATATAGTTAGTGCAACTAACTATATATGGAATTTCAATGGTTTTGTGCAAATAAAATAAGGTTTTTTAAATGCTAATCCCTAACTATATATGGTCTATAACCTATGGTTTTTTCAGTGAATTTTCAAGGTTTTGTAAATGCAAATTCCTAACTATATATGGTCTATAACCTATGGTTTTTTCTGTGAATATATATATATATATGTATGTATATATATATATGTATATATATATATATATATATATATATATATATATATATATATATATATATATATATATATATATATATATATATATATATATATATATATATATGTATATATATATATATATATATATTTTGAATTCTCCCAACACTCCACTGGAAAATAGACGAAGCGTACCCGGTATTTCAGTGCTTATTGATGTATTTTATTAAAGCCCAGCACCGCCGCCATTACGCGTTTCGCACCTCATGGGACCTTGATCACATGACACGCTGCTTGGCATTTTCCACCTTTTTAAAGTGACAGTGCAACATTACTTAAATAGACATGGAAGACATACTCTGTGACTGTTCATTATACACAGAGTACAAAGAAAATAAAGTGCATAAATACATATAATTTAATTAATTTAATTTCTAATTTAAAACATTTGTAGAGCGCGGCGTGCACCTGACGGTTTCTTGGCGCTAGTGGAGGGTATTGGCTACAGAGACAAAAGTGAGACCGGAAATAGAGCCGGGAAGGGAGGGTTACACAGGGAAAGCCTGTTTAAAAAGAAACGTTTTCAATTCCTTGCGGAAGGATACGTAATGGGTGGAAGCACGAAGGTGGTCAGGAAGGGAGTTCCAGAAAGTGGGGGCCAAGGTGGAAAAGTTGGACCCACCCCACTTTTTGCGTCTGAAGCGTGGGATTTGAAGAAGGGACTTGGTGGAGGATCGAAGTTCTCTTGGGGGAACATATTCTTTTATAAGTGAAGAAATGAAGGCAGGGGCGGTGCCTTGACGGGCCTGGAAAACCATACAGGCGGTTTTGAACAGAGAACGTTCCTTGACAGGTAGCCAATGAAGCTCCCTGAGGAGGGGTGTGGAATGGTGAAAGCGTGGGAGACCAAAAACCAGCCGGGCAGCTTGGTTTTGAACCAGCTGTAGCCTCCTTAGGCTGTATGCTGGTATGCCATTATAGACGGCGTTGGCATAGTCCAGCCGTGATATCATGAGAGCGGCCATGATCATTTTGAGTGCCTGGGGGGTGAAGAAACGGGCGACAGTGCGGATAGTTCGAAGGGTAAGGAAGCAGGAGGAAACTACAGAGCTGATTTGAGAGTGAAGGGTGAGCTGATTATTCATTTTAACCCCCAGTGTTTTCACCGTGGTTGAGGGGGTGGGGGCGGGGCCGAGGGTTTGGGGCCAGAAGAGGGAGTTCCAGGGACTGGAAGAACCACCGGTAAGAACCAACTCGGTCTTGTCCGGGTTCAACTTGAGATGGTTGTGGTTCATCCAGTCCCTGATGAATGTCATGGTGTGCTGAAAACTGGAGACAGAGAGGGGGGAAGAGGATAGATCAAAGATGAGCTGGAGGTCATCCGCGTAGTTAAACACTGTGACCTCCAGCTGCTGAAGAGCGAAGATGAGGGGAAAGATATAAAGATTAAATAGTAGGGGAGACAAGGAAGAACCCTGGGGGACACCGCACGTGACGGGGAGTGGGGTGGTTGTGAATTCACCTAGCCGGACCGCCTGGGTGCGGTCCCTCAGGAAGGAGGAAAGCCACACCAGGGCGGAACCCTCAATTCCAGCCGCCTTGACACGGGACAATAGGATGGTATGGTCTACCGTGTCAAATGCGGCGGAGAGATCGAGGAGTACCAGCGCCTGGTGTTTGTTGTGATCCATACCCTTCCTGAGGTTGTCCAGGACTGATACCACGACTGATTCTGTTGAGTGCCTCGGTCGAAAGCCTGCCTGGCGGGAAGCCAGTCCCCCATTGGCCTCTACGTGGGTGCTGAGAACTGCGGTAACGTGGCGCTCCAGCACCTTGCCCAGGTAGGGCAGCAGGGAAATGGGGCGGTAGTTGGCTGAGATGGATGGGTCAGCGCCAGGCTTCTTTAGGATGGGCACTATGGTGGCTGATTTGAGCGTAGGGGTCACTACTCCCTGCGCTAGGGAGCTGTTAAGGAAGGCAATAGGAGGTTCAGGACAAGAGGAGTAAATTTGTTGGAGGATACGCGCCGGACAGATATCTGCCGGAGAACCTGATTTCACTCTGGGGAGTATCTCCAGAAATGCCTCTTCAGTGAGGAGAGGGATGGCGGTGAGAAGGTTTTGAATAGCAGGAGGGGAAGGGTCAACAAAGGCAGACGAGGGGGGGGGGATGTTGGCCTTGATGGTAGTGATCTTGTCAAGAAAGTAGGTATTTAGTTGGTTGCAAAGAGGCTGAGATGGGGGGATCTGAGGTGAGGCCCTATCGGAGTAGGCCAAGTCCTGCACTATGCCGAAGATCTCCCTGGGTTTATTTTCGGCAGACATTATTTTTGTTGAGAAGTAAGAGGATTTGGCGGCGAGGATTGCGGTCTTGTAGTCGGCGAGTGATGACAGATAGAGAGTTTTTAGTGAGGGACAGTAATTTTTCCTCCAGTGCCTTTCTGCCTGTCGGGTGGCCAATTTTAGTTCTTTTAGGTGGTCATTAAACCACCTATTAGATTCCTTGGGTCGCCGAACGGTGATGCGACGCAGGGGAGCCACTGAGTCGCAACCTCTAGCCAGCCAGGTGTTAATAATGTTGGCTTGAGAGTCGGACGGAAGACCGGAAAGGGACGGGGAGGAGTTCCGCAGGTGAGACGTCAGGGAGGGAAAGTCGACTCTGTTCCAATTCCGCGCCCAGGTATTTTTGGTGTGGGGGACTTTGGGTACCTGGTAGAGAGAGATGGAGAAAGAAATAAGGGCGTGATCGGACCAAGGGCAGGGGGAAACCATCACCGGGGAAACTGAGAGATTAAGGGACCAGACCTGGTCAAGTATGTGACCATGAGAGTGAGTGGGGACAGAGATGTGCGACATAAAATTTAAAGATGTGAGGGACTCAGTGAATTCTTTTGAAGCTGTGCACTCAGATGGGTCCGAGGGCCAGTAATTGAAATCCCCAAGTACCAGGACCGATGCGTAGTTGACCACCATGTTGGCCAGTAGGTCTTGGAAAGCCGGCAAGAACAGAGGCAAAGACTGGGGAGGACGGTACATTAGGAGACAGGTAATGGGGGGGGAGAAGGCGAGGGAGCGAACTGTAAGGAATTCGGTGGAAGGAATGGGGGGAGAGGGGATGGTTTGAAAATTTAGTTCCGACCGAGCGATCATCGCCACTCCACCGCCAACCCTACCTGCCGGACGATCGGCGCGTAAGGCCACGTAGGAAGGGGGGAGGGTGGCCAAGAGAACGGGAAGGGAAGAGTCGCAGAACCAGGTTTCGGTCAGGAGCAGTAGGTCAGGCTTCTCAGAATCGAGCAGGACAAAGAGCTCATGATGGTGCTTGACCGATGACCTGGTGTTCAGTAAGAGAATAGATAGAGAGGGGGTAGGAGGGGGTAGTATGTGTGCAAATGAAGCCATAATCTCATACTGATAAATACATGATACAGATTAATACTTTGATTAATACTGGTTGCCATTGTGAGTCCCAGGGATCAGTTTTAAACATTCTAAAACTTACTATCCCTCTCTACTTAACATCTTATTCTTTGCATATATTTGATGTAAGGGCTCACCACATAAAATGTCCAACATTATAAATAATCATATAAATATGGTTAAACGTAACATTGATCAAAAGTTTAAAAAATGTAGTTTTTGAAACAATCGATAAGATGTAAAAATTAAAACCAATAAAAGGTTGTCAATTCATTGATATCAATTTAGCAGCAGATAATCATGGTGTTGCACATGATTGTCAGTATTTTGGCACCCATATACTGCACAGAAATATAGCCCAAGTGGGCAATCAATTATATCACCATGTCAAAAATGTAAAGTACTTGTGTAAATGATAAAAAGTGCCACCACCCTTATTGTTAAAATATCTAAAATGGTACAAAATTGTTCAAAATACATTAATATATTTACAGCAGCAGCAGGTAAAAAAATCATAGTATTGGAATGGATACTATTTGATTATATAAACGTTCTACAGAAATATCTATAGGAATGTGTATATATCTTCGCTAGAATTAAGATCATTTGGTGTCTTCGTATCCATCTCTGAGATATACTTGGTTTCTAATTTTCTCAGCTTATTGTCACGGTTGCCACCTCTTCTTAATGGGGGAATAGAATCAATCAGATAATACTTCAGTTCACCAGAGTTCTTAGCATGCTTATCACCGAAATGACGGGCAACGGGATATGTTATATCCCCATTGTTTATTGCGCGTATGTGCTGAAGTATCCTCTTGTGCGCTTGCAAACGGGTGCTACCCACGAATCGCAGGCCACAAGGACACTCCAGCACATACACAACAAACTCCGTCTTGCAGGTTAATTTCTTACCAATTTTAATCGGTTTATGGCTGAATGGTGTTGTACACTCAGTCTTATTGACACCATGTTTGCATGCTTTACATGCTGCACATTTGATAAAGCCTTTCGTACTCTGGATCCAAGGTGTTGCATGGATTACCTCGGGGCTACTGCTAACCAGCATATCGCTCATGGAACTAGCCCTGCGAAAAGTGAGGTTGAAAGATCTAGTTAGCTTGTCTCCCAAAATTGGGTCATTACTGATTAACTTCCAGTTCCTATTGATTATCTTTCTAATAGCACGATGTTGGTTGCTATATGCTAGAATTAGTCTCATATGCTGTTCATTCCTAACAATAGTAGTTGGAACAATCTGACCCCTCAAAACTCGATCCCTTCCTTGCTGGTTAGCCCTGGCCATTGCTTTATCTACTACACTAGGAGATTATCCTCTATCCAAAAATCTAGCTCGACAATCCAATTGGGCATTCATCATCCGCACTACAAATCAGTCTAATCCGAAGCATTTCACTGAAAGGGATGCTGCGGATCAAATGTGCTGGGTGATGACCCATATATATATATATATATATATATATATATATATATATATATATATATATATATATATATATATATATATATATATATATATATATATATATATATATATATATATATATATATATATATATATATATATATATATATATATATATATATATATATATATATAACCAAGGTGTGTTGAACGCCAAATTGCATTGGGGTATTTGGCTATGCTGACAATAAATCTATCATACTGAAAACTACTAGATGATATCTTCTGTGGAGTAGAGTGCACACATCCAAGCCTTTTGCACGTTCGGTTGTTGGAACTGTATGTGTTCAGGGCTCCTCACACCCTGACGTGCACAGGTGACCATGGCCTGAAGACATATCAATACCCTTTCAGGCATAGAGTGACACATAAAGTATGCAAAAAAGAAGCAGAGAGCTCTGGGTACTTCCCAAGTTTAGGTGGAGAGTAGCTCCTGTATAGAGCACCCTCAACACCAGTGAAACTCTAAATTCCCTCACCGCTTTCAAAATCTTTAAGCATAGGATTAGCACAGGGCCATCCATGTTGAGATGAAAAGGAACAAAGTCTTTTACCATTTCTACAGCAAAGTTTTTAGGCATAGGGTTAGCACAGTGCCATCCATGCTGAGCTGTAAAATGGCAAAAGCCACTAACCACTCCAGGCACAGAATTACAGCTTTGAATAGGTACAATACCAACCAAGCCGACCTGAAATGAATAAAAGCAACTTGGCTTGGTTAGTATTTTACTTACATTTTCAAATGATATCACTGATGACATCATCCAGTGAGTGTAAGTGTTTTGTAAATGTTTCTGAGACTTAAAGATAAGTTAAATGACTGTTCTTTCTGTACAACTAATCAGTTATACTATTTGTACCATATGTCATCTGAGTGGCTTTGTGACTGTCTGATCAGTGTGTGAGTGGGTGTCTGAGTGGCTCTATGGTTGTGTGAGTGGCTGTATGGATTCATCAATGAGTGTGTGAATGGATGTATAGGTCAGTCAGTGGATATGTGAGTGGCTATATGCAAATGTGAATGGGTTTGTGTGTGCTTTTCTGGGTGTGTGATTGGGTGTGTGAGTGCTTGTATGGGTGTGTGAGTGCTTGTATGGGTGTGTGAATAAGTGTCTGTGTAGTTGTGTGGTTGTGTGAGTGGGTGTATGAGTGGTAGTGTGGGCGTATGAGTGGGTGTGCAGGTATGAGAGTGGGTGTGTGAATGGTTGTTTGGGTTCCTGAGTGCTTGTATGGGTCTGTGAGCTGTGTGTAACTGGTATGTGAGTGATTGTGTGGGTGTGTAAGTGGTTGTTTGGGTCTTAGAAGTAGGTGTTGCAAGTGATTGCATGGATGTGTGAGTGGGTGGGTGAGTGGTTGTATGGATTCATAAGTGGGTATGTGAATGGTTGTAAGGGTTTGTGAGTGGTCCTGTGGATGATATTTTCAGTGATGTAATTTGAGATGTCATCAGTGATGTCACTGACCATATCATGAGTGATATAATATGTGAGGCCATGAGCAGTGCATTGAAAGTGGTGTAAGTTATATTAGTAAACGGTCCATGACACCCAGTGTGAGTGTCAGCTCTCTAGGCACAACCTCTGAAAACGAACAAAACGTTTTGAAAAAAATAAACCAATAAATTCAGTTCTTTTTGTGATATCCTTGATAATCACGAATATTTATTCCATGTTATTATTCACATGTTTTTAAGTTCATTGCATCGAGGTAAAGTATTGATCCAAGTATCATTCCAGATACAAAATATTCAATTCATCTTTAACATCACCCAATGCATTTCGGATCAAATCCTTCATCAGGGGCAGTCTGCAAATAATACAAATAATATAAATATAATCCTTGTCAAAAATGCCAAAAATGCCTACTCAACACATTACATGTTTCAAAAGTGTGTGACAACTAGCAAGACAGAAAGTGTAAAGGTCACATGAACGGGATAGATGGGTGTATGAAAAATCAAACGGTGTCATTATGTGGGCAACTGAACGTAAATAATTTAGTAAAAGGGTGAACCCATGAAAGGAAACTCAGTAACGGAAAAACCAGTAAAGGTAAAACTGTTGCCGAACAGAGACATGCATATAGAAACAGTAGCGTTCAACGTGATTGTAACTAAATAGCCACGGTGCGGTTAATAAACTATGGTGAAACGAAACGCGTGCCAGCATTAGGAGCAAAAACTCACCAAAGATTCAGCGTGGAGAGACCCCACAACATCGTGCGTCCTACGCTACGATTGAAAGTTAGTCAATACCGCGTGTGCGTTTAAAATTCAAGGTGACGTGCACATAGAAAGCGGACAGAGAGCGGTGGCCATATTAGAATGGAGTGTAGCACTCCGGGTGAAATGGAAAAGAGACAACTTCATATTAATGAAACACAAAATGATGGGTAAAATTGCAGCAAAACAGTGAACGAATCAATAACATAATACATAGAAGAATAGAAATGGAAGTATAACAAATATAACAAGTGCATTATAAATAACAAGAAAATTCCATCTGGTCATTTAACCCATGAGGTTTAGCAGATTGCAAAAATGTAATCCAGTGATTTTCACGTTTCAGAAGGAAGTTATTATTGTCTCTGCCCTCTCGCTTCTCCACCACTTCAACAGCAGCAAATCTAAGTTGACTTATATCGTGTCTGTTGTCCTTGAAGTGTATTGCTAAATTAGATTTGGTATTTTCAGTCCGAATGTTGCTTTTATGTTCATTAATTCTCGTTTTCAATTTGCGAGAGGTTTTTCCGGTATAGATCAAACCACAGGGGCATATGATGATATAAATTGTATTTTCCGTGTCGCATGTAGCATTGAACCTAAAATTTATGTTAGTTCCTTTCATAGGATGTTTCATAGTGGATCCCTTGATTAGATTGTTGCAGTTTTTGCAATTGAGGCATGGTTGGTTACCCTTGTACGTAACAGAGGTTGATGGATTAGGTCTAGTAATGATGTCTTTCAAGTTGTTCCCCCTGGTGTATGCAAAGAGTGGTTGTTCTTTGAAGATCTGTTTGAAATCTGCTTCTCTACTGATGATAGGCCAATGTTTCAAGATAGATGCTTTGTATGCTCTAGAAACTACAGAATATTTAGAAACAACCACTGGTCTTTTTATGGTATCCTTCTTTATAGAATGCAATGCCTCATGTCGGCTCAGTTTGTCACAACGATCCTTTGCATTTTGTAAGATTGACTTGGGATAGCCCCTTTCTTCAAAGCGATTGATCATGTCGATAGCTTGTTCCTGAAATTTATTAGGTTCTGAAACAATCCTTTTAACCCGTAGGAGCTGGGAGTATGGTAAGTGATTCTTCAAAGCCATCTGATGGAAAGACCTATAATGCAAAGTGTTGTTTTTATCTGTCGATTTCCTGAACAGGTCGGTTTCAAGATGATTTCCACTACGACTAATTTTAACATCCAAAAAGGTGATGGATTCCTGACTATACTCATATGTAAATTGAATCCGATCATTAATGAGGTTCAACTGTGTCAAAGCTGTCTGTAAAGGACCTAAATCTCCTTGCCATAGAACAAAGATATCGTCGATGTATCTTAAAAAAATGATGGCATGTGTATCCCAAGGATTGCGGTTCAAGATTTGGTTCTCCTCAAAGTACTTCATGAAGGCATTCGCATAGACCGGTGCAGCACAGTTGCCCATAGAAGTACCGGACAACTGTATGTAGCATTGGTCCTCCCATGAAAAATAACTCTGGTATTAGGTAAAATGCATCAATTGCATGATGAAAATTTGAAATTGCAGGTCTAGATCAGAATGCACCAAAATGTTCTCAATGGCTTCCATACCGAGATCATGTGGTATGCTGGTGTATAAAGATTTCACATCTATGGAACACAGCCAAATAGAGTCTTGTTCTGAAAAAAGAATATCACCTATTTTATGCAAAAAATCTGTGGTATCCTTTACGTAAGTGCGTGAAGATTGAATTAGCCGTTGCAGATATCTGTCAATGAACTTGCCTGTAGCTTCATGGATGCTCCCTCTGGTGGAGACAATGGGTCTGAAGGGAGGTTGAGTCAAACTCTTGTGCACTTTAGGCAGCATGTACATGCTGGGTGTTCTAGGATTGTCTGGAGTCAAGAATTTCACAGATTTTTGATTGATAATACCATCGACAAAAGCTGCTGATAAAATATTCAATAACACTTCTGTGAATTGACCAGTGGGGTTGTATTGTATAGCACTGTACGTGTTGGTGTCAGAAAGATGTTCTTTGACTTGTGACCGATAGAAATCGGTATCCATCAGCACAAGGGCTCCCCCTTTATCTGCAGACTGGTAGGTAATTTCAACTTTGTTGGCTAGATTGTTGAGAATTGCATATTCTTTGTTGGTCATATTGGTGTGTTTGTTGTTTCGTTTGTAATTGAACCCTGCAATATCGTTTGTTACTAGATTTTCAAAAATGTCAAAAGATTTATGGCTGACAGGGGCCATGAATGTACTCCTGGTGCGTAAGCCTTTGAGTTGATCAGATTTAATGTCGCTGGTGTCGGGCATGATGTTCTCAAAATAATGTCTTAAATGTAAGTTGCGCATGAATTTAAACAAACTTATTTCCAACTCCAATTCGTTGGTGTGACTGGTGGGGACAAATGTAGTGCCTTTTTGTAGTACTGACTCTTCTTGTTTAGTCAGAGTATAGGAAGAAATGTTGATTACTGAGTTACTTTCTTCTTTGGTTTCTCCGTTCCCTTCTTGAGGGCCGAACTCCTGGTGTCTCGTTCTGTTTCTCTCTCTTTTTCCTTTTCTTTTTGCTTGGCTCCTCCGGGGTCTTCTCTTTATCCTAAACCTTCCTCTAAAAAAGGAACCGTAGTAAGATTGGGTGATTCAGTACTTGTTGATGCCTGCTGGGCACTGGTTGATGCTTGCTGCGAGCTGATGTTTCTGATGTTCGTACGTGTGTCCCCATCAGAAGAAGATGTCTCGGTATCAGTGTTGGTCTTATGTGGTTTGGTCTGGCGTCTCCTGGCGTAGACTTCAGCCCAGGAGTACACCTCCCCCAGCTTGTAATCAATAGTATCTCGTCGATACTTGCGTATTTTACGTTCGTTGATTTCGCGTGTATGCTTGTCAAGTTGTATTGTGATATCCTCCAATATCTTGGACCATTCATCCTTAGATAACATGTCAGATAGTTCTTTTTTGTTTTGTTCAATGTCCTTGTTTAGATCTTCCAAAGCCCTGGAGAGCTCATCCACAATTAGCAATATCAAGTCTTTCCAGCTTTTTACATTCTGATCTGATTAACTGCAGATCTATTGTGTACCATAAGGCCGATCTCCTAACTCTGTTCCCCTGTTTGGCCGTGGATAAAGGGGCTACCCTATTCAAGGCATCAAGGATCCGGGTTTCTAAGTTTTGATTGGCACTTTCACTATCCGTGCCTCCCGGCATCCCACCTAAGCTTAGCATCTCGCTAAAGATAGGTTGTGAGAAATGTTTCCATTTACGGTATGGGTAACTATTGTTGCCTCCCAACTGGGGGTCAGTTCTACCTAAAGTGGAAATTTCAAAAGGGACTAGAAAATGGTCTGTCCAGGGAAGTGGGTTAGGAATACTCGTGGTTATGCCCTCCCAGTTGGCAAACACCGGGTCCAATAGATGGCCATGAGTATGTGTGGGTGTTTGATTTATCAGTTCCAAATCCGTATTTCGTAATTCCTGCCTCATCTCCATGGCTTCCTTTAACTGGATGTCATCAAAATGAATATTTAGATCACCCAGAAGCAGGACCTTCCTATGTCTAAGCGCCAGGTGAGCGAGGTGTTCTTGCAAACTCTGCCTAAAATTACCCAGGGTCCCAGGCGGTCTATAGAGTAGTACACCCGAGATATGGTCCTGAGGGCCAAGATTCAATGCAAATTTGCCGGCCTCGCAGTTCTCTACTCCAAGATGTTCGAGGGAGCATACCAGGGGGGCCTTGCTGATCACTGCAATCCCGCCTCCTCTGCCTGATGGTCGATCCACCCTGGCTATATTATAGCCGGGTGGAAGGGATTCTATAATCTCGGGGTCGGAATCTGCCCCCAGCCATGTTTCCGTCAGAAAGAGTAAATCGAGGCACTCCTCTAAAAGCAGGTCCCAGATTTGCAAGGCGTGTCTCGGGAGGGAACGACAATTCAACAAGCCTCCCCTGAGGCCCCTTGTCCGCTCTTTGTTGTCTATCTGTTTACTGGTTTTAAATGGGCAATGCCGGCATTTGACAGAAGATATAACCTCCATTTTGTGCCTGCAACACTCATTTATCGACGGGCATAAGTCCCATAGGTTCTGTCTATTATAGGTTACCGGGTCAGCCGGAGAAAGGGCAGGGGTTAGGGCCCTGGACCGTGCCCGACCGCGGACGGCGCTCAAACGTCGTGCCCGCTGCGCTCGCCCGCTGCGCGACCGAAAAATTCACATAATTTATGTTGCTCCGGGGTTGTGGGTTGGGGGCGTGACCTGAAAGGGGCGTGTCCTCCTCTCGTGGCGGGAGGGCGCGAGGGGGAGTATGCGACCAGCGTGCAGCGTCAGCGCTGGCTCCGCTGCGCGCAACAACTGTTTCTTTAGGTAGGTAAAATTTAAGAACACAAGCAATCTGTGACCGTAAATTTCTAAAACCACAAGCAATCTGTGAACAGTAAATTTCTAAAAACACAAGCAATCTGTGATAATATGATTAAAAGATGGAGCCTCGCTCCCGGCTTTCCGCCTCAGAAGCTTACCTCTCGGTTTTGCTAGGTGCCCTGACACAGCGACTTTTATTCGGGAGTGGCTGGGGGCGTGGCCTGAAAGGGGTGTGTCCTCCGCTCGTGGCGGGAGGGCGCGAGGGGGGAGTATGCGACCAGCGTGCAGCGTCGGCGCTGGCTCCGCTGCGTGCAACGACTGTTTCTTTAGGTAGGTAAAATTTAAGAACACAAGCAATCTGTGACCGTAAATTTCTAAAAACACAAGCAATCTGTGATAATATGATTAAAAGATGCCACTCCACTCTGTGCTATTCCATTCTATGCCACTCCACTGCTACTCAAGTTTATGCCACTCCACTGTATGCTACTAAACTCTACCCTACTCCACACAACACTATTCCACTGTACACAGCTCCATTCTTACCATTCCACTCTACATCACTTAACTCAATGCCACTCCACTGTGCGCCCCTCCAATATACAGTATTCCACTCTACACCACTCCACTCTACGCCACTCCAATGTACTCTCTTCCACAGAATGCTACTACACTGTACCTCACTCCACTATACGCCAATTCACTTTATGCCACTGCACTCTACGCTACTCCACTGAACACTACTACATCCTACCACACTCTACTCTCTGCCTCTCCATTGTATGCTTTTTTACAGTACGAAACTCCACTCCATGTCATTCCACTTTGCAAAACTCCACTGAATGCTATTCCACTTTACGCTGCTCCACTATATGCCGCCCCACTATACCCCACTCCACTGTACCCCACTCCACTCTATGCCACTCCCCTATGTTATTCCATTGTGCGCAACCACACTCTATGTCACTCAACTCTACGGTATTCAATTCTATGCAACCACACTCTACCCCACTTCCCTGCCACTCCACTGTACGACATTCCACTGTATGCTACTCCACTCTATGCAACGCCACTGTACTCTATTCCAACTTATGCCACTCCACTGTATGCCATTCCACTGTAGCAACTCTAATGTATGCCACTCCACTCTACAATACTACTCTGTACGCTATTTCAGTGTACACTACTTTAATGTATGTAATTCAACTGTATGCCACTCCAATCTACTCCACTCCCCTGTACGCCACTCCACTGTATGCTATTCCACTGTATGCCACTTCATTCTACTGTAGTCCACTGTGCTGTAGTTTACTCTACTCCACTCCACTCTATGCCACTCAACTCTACACCACTTTCCTGTATGCCACTCCACTGTACACTATTCTACTGTTTAACAGACTATCCCACTATACTCTACAGCACTCCACTGTAATCTATACAACTATATCCCCCTCCACTGTATGCTACTGCAGTAAACGCCACTCCATTGTACGCCACTCTGTCACTGTACTCTATGATATTCCACTGCACATAACTCCGCTCTACCCCACTCCACTGTGATCCACTGAACAACACTATACTCCACTCAAAAACAGTCTACGCCCCATCACTCTATTCTACTATATACCACTACACTGTACAACAATTTACTCCTATCAATCCCAGTGTACATCACTCGACTTTACTCTACAGCACTTTATGACATGCTACTCCATTCTACGCAACTCCCTTCATGCCTCTCCACCCCAGTTACTATACTCTATGCTATGGGCCACTTCTCCACTGTACTCCACTACTGCAGTATACACCATTCCACTGTATGCTACTCTATGCCACTCAACTCTATGACACTCTATCTCACTCCACTCCTCAATACTGTACCACACTCCACTCTACTCCACACCACTCCACTGTACAACACTTTAATACACTCTGTGATACTTTACTCTGTCCATGCTACAACACTTTCTGACACTCTACAACACACCAGTTCACTCCACTGTATCACACACCACTCCACACTACAACACTTTACTCCACTCAACTGTATTCGACTTCATGCCACTGTACTCTAGAACACGCTACTCCACTCTGTGCTACACCACTTCACTCAACTCCTCTCCACTCTACTCCACTGCACAACACTTTACACCACTCAAAAAAAAATCTTTGAGAAGGTAAAAATGTAACCTATATATTTTAATACATTACTTTATTTGTATTTAATTGTTTTTCTGCTGTGTTTTGGTTTTTAACATTCTTATATATTTTTTGCAATGTTTTTAAATCTTTAAAAAATATTTTTTAATTTTGTAAAAAAATGGTTTGAGTTCAGAATATATGATTATAGTTTTAATACAATGTTTAATAATTATGTATGCGTACGTTGTTGTTTTTATTTTAAAATTATTTGTGCTTGGTAAATAATAAATCTGTTTAATTGTGTATACATTTTTAAAGTATATTACATTTTTTAAAATATTTAACTTTTATTTCAACAATAACTAATGTTATTTCCACACAAATATTTTTATTTGCTAACATAATAGCGATATTTCAGTTAACAGTATTTTAGTTGCTGATAATTCGGAATTTTACACTATAAATTTTGAAGTTGATATTTTTTATGTTGACATTTTGACATTGATATTACGGCACAACAATATTATTGTGGTTGACATAAAACTCAGATTGCACTGTGTCCTGGTCTGCATGAGTGCATCCAATACGTTATGCCTAATCGTAATTGATCATTCAACTCTGTGCACCAATGGCAATAGCACACAATAAGAGCAATTCTTTTTTGCATGTTATTGCCCATTCCATTGTACATGGGTGTTAATCAAGAGCATGTGTACTCATACTACGGCTCACGGGCTGCCAGCGGCCCGGCAAGCCTTCCCTGGCGGCCCGCGGACCTTGCAGACATCTTCTACCAGTGTGACTCGGAGACTCGGCTGCTCTGTGGGGGCCAGCCATAGTCAGAGTGGAGCTGCGGCTCTAAAATGTGAAATACAACAGAGCCTCATTAACATGCGACTGGTCTTTTAAAGACCTGTGAAGTGCTCGGGTGCGGCTCTGTGTGTGTGTGCCCGGAAGCTGTCTCAGCCCGGGCACACACAGGCAGGGTGAGATGACGGAGAGGGAGGGAGGTAAAGGGAGGGAGAAAGTGGGAGAGGGAGGGAGGGAAAGGAAGGGAGGGAGAGAGATTGAGAGGGAGGAAGGGAAAAGGAGGGAGAGAGAGGGGGAGGGAGGGAAAGGGAGACAGAGGCAGAGTGAGGCAGAGTGAGGGAGGGAAAGGGAGACAGAGACAAAGTGAGGGAGAGTGAGGGAGGGAAAGGGAGGCAGAGACAGAGTGAGGGAGAGTGAGGGAGGGAAAGGGAGACAGAGTGAGGGAGGGAGAGTGAGGGAGGGAAAGGGAGACAGAGACAGAGTGAGGGAGAGTGTGGGAGGGAAAGGGAGGCAGAGACAGAGTGAGGGAGAGTGAGGGAGGGAAAGGGAGACAGAGTGAGGGGGGGAGAGGGAGGTAAAGGGAGAGGGAGGGAGAGGGAAGGAGGGAAAGGGAGGGAGACAGAGGGAGAGGGAGGGAGGTAAAGGGAGACAGAGGGAGAGGGAGGGAGAGGGAAGGAGGGAAAGGGAGGGAGACAGAGGGAGAGGGAGGGAGGTAAAGGGAGACAGAGGGAGAGGGAGGGAGGGAAAGTGAGGGAGAGGGAGGGAAGGAAAGGGAGACAGAAGGAGAGTGAGGGAGGGAAAGGGAGTCAGAGACAGAGTGAGGGAGAGTGAGGATGGGAAAGGGAGACAGAGACAGAGTGAGGGAGGAAAAGGGATGGAAAGGGAGACAGAGGGAGAGTGAGGGAGGGAAAGGGAGACAGATGGAGAGTGAGGGAGGGAAAGGGAGACAGAGGGAGAGGGTGGGGGGGAAAGGGAGGCAGAGGGAGAGGGAGGGAGGGAAAGGGAGGCAGAGGGAGACAGAGGGAGAGGGAGGAGGGAAAGGGAGGGAGAGGGGGAGGGAGGGATGGAGAGGGGGGGAGGGATGGAAAGGGAGGGAGACAGAGGGAGAGGGAGACAGAAGGAGAGGGAGGGAGGGAAAGGGAGGCAGAGGGAGAGGGAGGGAGGGAAAGGGAGGGAGAGGGGGAGGGAGGGAGGGAGGGAGAGGGAGGGGGAGGGAGACAGAAGGGGAAGGAGGGAGAGGGAGAGTTAGGGAGGGAAAGGGAGGGAAGGAAAGGGAGGGATAGGGACTGAGGGAAAGGGAGAAAAAGGGAGAGTGGGGGAGGGAAAGGGAGACAAAGGGAGAGTGAGGGAGGGAAAGGGAGGGAAAGGGAGACAGATAGAGAGTGAGGGAGGGAGGGAAAGGGAGAGGGAGGGAGAGGGAGGGAGGGAAAGGGAGACAGAGGGAGACAGGGTGAGGGAAACAGAGTGAGGGAGACAGAGTGAGGGAGACAGAGTGAGGGAGAGAGAGAGAGAGAGAGAAAGAGAGCGAGAGAGAGATGTGTGTATGCCGGGTCTGGTGGCTCAGTGGACATAGGCGTCCGCTGCAGGGACCAGTGATCAACCTCATGGTCAGTTTGTTTTTCTTGCTCTAGCCCCGCCCCCTCCCCCACTGACCCCACCCCACTGGTGCGGCCCTCAGACACAAACCACACTGTAAATTTGGCCCCCGAGAAAAAAGTTTGCGAGTACCCATGATCTAGAGCAAATACTCCTGCTGCTTGGCACAAATGTTATTTGCACCAGTTGCTTGCACCCATCTGTAAATAGGTTTCGGAGTCTCTCTTGGGATTAGAGGAAACTCTGAAAATATGATGACAGTTTTACAGCCCATTAAACAAGCACAGGTAAAGCCAGTGGGTTTCATGTAAGAATGCTGCATTCATACACAAATACTGTTTGTATGCATTGCATGAACACATTATTGTATCAAATTACCCTCCAGTCGCTTTACCTGCTGTCCGTTGTGGTGTGGCAGCTCTTCCCTTGCGGATTGTGTCAACTTCTTGCCGGACCCGCTCAGCGGGTCCCGCTTCGCTGTTTGGCCCAGAGGAGCATCGAGGATAGACTGTGCAGGAGCTAAGAGCGCTGGTAAGTCTTGCAGGGCTGCGAGCAGTGTAGTCAGGGACTCGATATCCCAGGAGTCCCTGATAGCCCGCCAGCAAACACCTGGGCCGCTCTCCCTGCAAGCCCCGCCCCTTCACCAATTACACTCTCTCAAAAGAATGCTTGCTCTACCGCTGCGCGGGAGCGCGCGGGAGCGACCGGGAGAAGCCCGGGACAAGGGCGGGACCGTCTGTGGCCGTCAGGGGCCGAAGGAGGCTGGGCTGGGCCACTCCCCTGATATTTGTTTGACGGCATACCCCTAAGTAAGTGATAATCAATTACTGTACTTCTGTTGGTGTACATCAGCGCAATGTCTGCCTCCACTAGTAGTATCAGTCCGCCAATTCCTCTTGTTGAGACTGGCCCTTTGGCAATTGGACCATTGGATAAGTTTTTCTTCAATCGTTCATCTTTATCCATAGACAAAGAAATAACACTGGCTGAGAAGCGCGCTGAGCGCAGACTTTCGATTGAACTACTGAAAAACATTCCAGACAAGCATTCAACCCAAACATATCCCACTTTGGTAACACCATTATCCTCGGTAAACCTCCCATCTGTAAATGAGCAATTCGAGGTACCCGCAAATGTTGTGGAGAAAGACAATGTTACTGAACTGGTCTTACCCGGTAGGAGTGACATTAACACTACGCTGCTCCTTGGTCCAGGTGCCCAGGCTGTCCTGGGTCAATCCAAGCATGGTTCTAAGCGGAAAAGACCTACTGCACCGAGAAAATGTAAACTTGTTGTGAAACCCCTTCAAAAGCATAGGAAATTACATAAATCTATGTGTACTAGAGAGGTTAACATTGAAGCAAGTTGTAGCACAGAAAGCGTATCGAATGGGAATGCTGTTTTATTGGATAGCCCTGTACCTGCTAGGGACATTGTTTCTGAGCCAGGCCCCACAACTGAGGATAAGCTTTACCTGCTTTCAAATCTGATCCCTGAGTTGGAAAAGCTGCTGAGAACAATTCTTTCCCCAATAGAGGATAGAATTGCTAAGCTTTCAGACCGCCTAGACCATTTCGAGCAGGCAACGCTAGACAACTTTTTTTCCACAAAATCATTGATAAAAACGACCGCTAGGATGGACGTAAGTGCCAAGCATCAGGGCAATACCAACCTTATAACACAAGATAAGGGAAAAAAGCCGCAAACAAACCCCCAATTACCATCTAAGCCAGGTAGTGCACCTGTAAATAGAACCTCCAATCCTATTGAACTGGTACATCTAGGGATTACCCAAACTATTGTGAATTCTGCCCAGTCTGTGGTGCTCCAACCAACAATAATACCAGTCCCTCCTTCTATAGCTGGGTCAGGGGCTAATGCATGTTCCACAGTGGGTAAAACTATTGCACCTACACAATCAACAAACACCCAGGTGGTTCCAAGTAATGCAGTAGTAGGGCCAGGGGCTAACGCATGTTCATCAACGGGCAAAGTTATAGCACCTGCCCAACCTACTAACAACCAGTTGATATTAAACAAACCTGTACCCCGCCCTGCTTTTTTAGTTCCCAAACCGATCCCTCCACCCTTGACAAAGCCACCGCACAGGAAACCCCCAGTGAACCTTACTCCAGACTCTTTCCCCTACGTAGCTGTTCTCATAAATGTTCCACCTTTATCTGTAGGACAGAGAGAAACCTTCCAGATGCTTAAAAATAAGATCATGCACTGGTTAAGGGAGAATCGTCCTCTTCCCGGAGACGTTGATGGGCTAATCATAGGGGTTAGAAGATTAGATTGGTTAGGGTACACAACTAAAAGTCTGGGAGGGGATTGTATTGTGGTGAATTTTCAAGACCCAAGGGTGGCTGGATGGATAACTAGACAGGGATGGGGCACATCCAAGGGAGGTATTGGAATCGTCGATCTGACCCTCGCCCTACCAGTGTATTGACTAGCCTGCTCAACGAACCCATAAATCCTCCCATTCTACCTTTGCATACCATCCCTACAACAGCTCCCCCTTCACTGTTCCATAACTATACTGCATGTACGAATTATAACCCTCCTGTCGGATGGCAGGATCAGAGCTGGGGTTGCTGACAAACTGTGTATGACTCGTACAGTTGTATTGGAAGGTGTATCAACGAATCCATAGGGAGTTGTGATGATTATGATGATATTGCGGGTACAAACACATTTGTTGAGAAAACTGGAAATGGGAGTTCCAATGTGGCAGGAGGTGACGGGATGGTGAATATAAATGCCAGTGCTGGGGAATTAACTATACCAACAGCAAACGCCTTCTGTGTGAACGTTGCCAATACTGTCGATAACCTAATGGCCCCCCAATCAAGTTCCAAAACTAGCAATTCTGGTGGGATTGTGGGCAGTTCTGGTATGTTCTTATCCTGGAATGTTGCTGGGTTGGGTAGTAAGCTAGCCTCACCATCCTGGGTAGAATTCATCAATGGGTTCGACGTATGTTGTTTTCAAGAAACCTGGGCTTGTGAACCCGTCTTTTTCTGTGGCTATTTAAACTTTTCTATACCAGCCACCAAAGGCGGAAGAGGTCGACCCATGGGAGGTCTTACTGTCTGGATAAGGCAGAACCTGTGCATCTCTGTTAAAACACAGGATTTGGGAATTGGTGACCTGCAACTGTTAAGAATTTCACCAGTAAAGGGGGTTTCAATTGACCTGTATAATGTTTATGCAAGAGGGAGTAATTCAAGCAACTCCTCCACTTTAGAGGCGTTGTCTGCTGCCTTAGAATCCAAGTCGCAAGATAACAGGGTAATAGTAGCCGGGGATCTTAATAGGACCTTTGAACCTCTTGACTGTACAAATGACCCCCTAGGGATGGAAGAGGATAATCTTTGGGGAGTACCGCCTTTAACTCTAAATTCTATCACAAGGTCGACAAAGGATATCCTGCTAATAAATGCTATTTGTATGGAGCATGGTTTAAGGGCCCTGAACGGAAGAACCCCACGGGACAAAGACGGTTGCTGTACTTTTGACAATGGTACTAGTAGGAGCAGGATTGATTACGTAATATGTAGTCTCCAACTGTGGCAGGGGGTTATTGATATGGCAATTAATCCTAGAATTGAAAGTGACCACAATCCCTTCTGTGTGACCCATAGGTGGTGGAATGCTGGACCTGAAAATTTGCATTCAAGGAACGTCCAGACCCCAGTTATGACCAAGGATGGACGTAGGCTAAAAGGGCCAAGGGTACTGGCAAACAATGAAACAATGACCTATATTAACCTAGCGGTGGATAATGCAATTTCTGCAATGGAGGTGGTAGATCCAATAATCCCAGGGGCTAGGGACATCACAGACATCCACAATAAACTATTTTCCCTCCTAAAACCATGTTTCTGACCAAGACCAACAAAGGGAGGAAAAATTTGGACGTTGGTAGATGGTATAATTGCCAGTGTAGATCGGCACGATTGCATTTAGGCCAAGCCATTAGAAATAGGGATAATGTTGTATTTCAGAGCGGCAAGGAAAGCGTACAAATTAGCTATTTTTCGGGCAAAGAGGAAATGGGACGAAGACCACTGGGCTGAGCTAAAAGGGGCTTCTAATAGCAAGGATTCCAGGCTGTTCTGGAAAATTATCAAGTGGGGCAGAGGAGGTTGCCCCGCAAGACCTGATAACAACGTAGCCGAAGAAACATGGGTCGAGTACTTCAGACCACAATATTCTGAAGTTATGCAACCCGGGGTAGGGGAGGGCATAATGCCAGTTTTTGCGACTGACAATTTGTTCACCCACAAAGAAGTTGAGAATGCTATTAGTTCGGTAAAATGTGGGAGAGCGCCAGGGTTAGATGGGATTCCCTCGGATATTTTTAAACATGACACGAAGAGGTGGGTGAAATATATCCTTCTGTTAGGAAATGCCCTAGCCAAGGGGGGGGTGGTTCCAGAGTTATGGAAGGGAGCAATTATTATTCCTATTCATAAAAAGGGAGACCGTTCACTCCCCGCGAACTACAGGCCCATAAGTTTGATAGCAACCGTGCAAAAAGTAATGGGGAGGATGGTTACGAATCAACTCATGGACTGGGTGGAAGACAACAATGCTCTCTCACCATTTCAAGCAGGATTCAGGCGAGCGACCAGCACTATAGACCAGGTCTTCCGCTTTACTATATTACGGTGGAAGACGGTCTTGCATAGTAAGGGCTGCCTGTACGTCGCATTTGTCGACCTACGGGCGGCGTTTGATTTGGTCCCCAGGTTTAAGTTATGGCTGGTCTTGCAAAAATTGGGGATTCCTCCTGAACTTCTTACCCTGATCATGCGCCTGCATGAATCTAACTTTGCAAGAGTACAGTGGGGTGGGAATGGTGAGTCAACTATGGACTTCCCAGTGGAAAGGGGGGTCCGACAAGGCTGTGCCATGGCACCCTTACTGTTTTCATTGTTTATCAATGGGATTGTTGAGCAAATGTTGAAAGCATGCGTAGACGCTCCATCGTTAGCGGACACCAGGGTCCCCATCCTGATGTTCGCTGACGACACCCTGATCATGTCAAAAACTCCCGCGGGGTTACAACGTGCACTAAATATATTTGAGGCTTTCTGCAAAGAGCATGGCCTGGAAGTAAACGTGGGGAAAACGAAACTAATGGCTTTCACCCCTCACCGAAAAATTTATCCTAAGGTATCCCTGAATAATAGTAAGTTAGAGATTGTTAAAGAGTTTGTATATTTAGGGGTACAGATAGCAGAGGGCTCTGGTTGGTCACGTCACTTGGAAAAAGCGGCCCTGAAACACCAACAACTATCAGGAGCATTGCGGGGGGGAGCATCGCAAATCCAAGACGAAACCGATCAAACCCGCTCTTATGGTATATGACGCAAAGGTTTTAGGCGCGACCTTATACGCTGCAGAGTTATGGGCTTGGGACAATCTCTCGACTTTACAGATATCTGAGAACAAGTTTCTCAGAGGGATTACAGGACTCCCACAAAGTACCCCCTTATTGCCACTGTTCCTCGAGTTGGGTAGACGTCCCATTGGTGATAGAGTGAGGTTGCGCCCTGTTCTCTACTGGAGACGCCTATGGACAACTCCGGAGATTAGGCAATATGCAGAGGGATTCCTTTCAATAATTAGGGAAGACAACTTCCACAAGATAAAGTGGTTAAAAAACTTAAGTTCCATGCTATTTAATCTTGGGTTTTCCAATCTGTGGACCAATCCTCCTGGGGAGGTCTTCGCTAGCAAGGAAGCCCTCAAATTACAATATTGGGACTGGGTGGACAGTAATCTGATGAGAGGTGTCAGGTCTGACTCTATGGCGGGTCGCTTCTTGGAGACTAAAATCCATCCTATTCTGGAAGACTACTGGGATACCATTACGGTCCCACTGTCTAGGAAGCTGGTCTTTCAGGTTAGATCTGGCTCTATTCCCCTAAAAAAACTAACCGCTGGGTGGCAAAGGTCGACCAACACGCTATGCCCGGCATGCGAAACAGCTGAGGAAAGTCTAGGCCATTTTCTATTTGCCTGTAAAGCCTATTCTTCACCTAGGAGGGTATGGCTTACACCTGTATGCAAGAACCTCGGGACACGTGATAGTGCTGTGGCACTGAGAATTTTGTGCACTTCAACCCAAGAGCCTATAGTTATTGGAGTGGCCAAATATCTGGGGTGGGCCTGGGCAATCAGGCGGCAATTTCTGTGTGGGTCCTCTTAAACATGTTTTAAGACTGTTTTATAACATTCAAATTTATTGTGATATATATGTAAATCTTTTATAGAGGTATTGTATGAATTTGCACAAATGTTTACATGAACTTGTATTTGCTAATTGATATGCTTTTTATTGTCATGTTCAATTTTATTGTGTGCTTTTATGAGAATTTACCTCGAATAAAGCTTGTACAAAAAAAAAAAACAACATTATTGTATCAAATTAAAGCCAGATCTATATGCTTTTCTAACACTTGGTGGAAAAGTAGTAAAAATCGATTGTTTTCTGTATAGAATGGTGTTGTGACTGAGTGTGCTTTACAGGTGTAAAATATTCCCTCGTGCATTGCAATGGAAACACTTCCTGGGAGGCAGAAAGATAAACCACTACCACAGTATTAGGTGAGCTAGGTATACTTCTCAGTGAGAAGAAAAAGCCCACTGTGTGTATATTTTACAGATTTGGTAACAATAGGGAGCTGCGATGAAGAGCCAGACCTAATATAAAACACAACATTTCATCAAAGGGAGTGGGCCTTGCATTGAAGTCTGCCAGGTGGTAGAGAAAGTGTCCAATAAGTGCCAGGGGTATATTCTCTAATGTCCTAGCTCATAGAAGCAAGAGGCATTCATCCCTAGTTCCATTCTGATGTACAGACATACCGACGACTGCAGCTTAAAGCAGTACATGTGCCCTTTAGGAAAGTATGGTCCCCACTGGAATTACTGCTCCTTCTCGGGGTTTTTTCATCCTCTCTACAAAGGTCGCTAGAGACTCAGTCACAATGAAGCCCTTAAGATTCACTCACGCAACTTTAATCTTTTTTGTTATTCTACCCAGAGTGCTCTGGGGCAGCATCCAACAGTCAGCTTTACAAACATAGTCAATAAATAAATAAATACCAGAGCCCCCTCCCAATGCACAGCTCCTCTAGTGACGCGCATTCCCACAGAGAGGGGCACGCAGAGGGTAAGGACTGACAGACGAAAGGCAGAATTGAGACCGGTCGGAGAAGCGGGTAGGGGCGCAGCGTCTCCCCACGCCCACAGGCCCACTTCCGTCCAAGGGCCTGAAGGATGACTGAACACGCAGAGTGAGTTATACGAGTGGGTGAACGGAGCACGGAGCGCGGCAGTGGGTGCCAGACTGGGGCCAGCGTTTGTTTTAATGTTGGACAGGCTATTTATCAGAGCTAATAGCTGTAACAACAGCGACGGGAAGACTGGTCATAGTTTCTGTTGAACGTAGGCCCATGTAAATAGCAAACTCCAACGCAGCTTTATTTGGCTTACACTCTAAAATGTGTGTTACTTCATCCAATGCGGAAATCCAACGCACAGACAGAGTAACAAACACGGACATGGCCGTTTGATTCCCATCATAGCTATGGACGTGTAGGGGGCAGGTGAGTTCTTTATTTGTGTTACTGTTGTCAATATATGTCACCAATAAGACAATACAGGCCAAGGCTTGCAGATTGAACACCTTCACACATCTAAGTTTTGTGTTGTGCATGTGTGCCTCAAAATGAGCAAACAGTCCACTAATCCATATTTATCACATTCGAAATTAAAAATTTTGGGGTCCTGCGTTACTCTTTGTAATCTATATACCTGTAAACTCTAATGCATTTGGCATTCTTTGTATAGCAGATGTGGCGTTACTACTTTGTAAATAAGATGTACCAAAAAGGATGTTGGTGTAAATTGGGGCAATATAGGGTCTGATGGAGTAAGACTGGAAGGTGCGATGAGCATTTGTTGGAGAAGAAGCTTGTTGGGACGGCTGTTCACTTCATGGCTTTGTAAAGCTGTGCTACCCTTCTCTCTTTGATTTATCTGACCTGCACTATGTTTTTCTGCCTGTGGACTTGACAATCTGCACTGAAGGTGCTAAAACCTTCAATAAGAGCTCCTTCCATGAAGCCTAGTTTTGATATGTCAGTATTTAGAAATTTTTGAAATCACAAATTTACAGGTTGAGGTGGGTTTTTTGGCATTCCAGGGTGGGTCAGCCTTTGAAAGTAGATGAACTGCTACAAATTGTAAATCTGTTTTCACACCGCCCTTGGAGGTACTTTAATACCTAAAAAGACACATTTACTTCATTCAAAGGCATAAGGAAGTGTGTTTGTAGGAACTGAATGGGAAGGAACATGCCTCATATAATGCCATGTAGGTGGAGTCTTGCTTCACTAGGAAAACTATTTTCCACATAGAAAAATAACACAAATGTAGATCCAAATTCACATTTACATTTAATTAATATTTCATCTGGTGGAAATTCCATGTTGTTAGACCTGTCAGCCTTAGGGTGATCTTCGCCCAAATGTTTTGCCTTCCTCCTCCAATTTCACTAACCACGTTGTTGCTGGCCTTAGGACTCTATGCACTTTACCACTACTGATCAGTGCTAAAGTGCATGTACTCATTCCTAAAAACATGATAACATTGGCTTATCCCCAGTTGGCATATATAATCTACTTATAAGTCCCTAGTAAATTGGTACCACAAGTACCCAGGGCCTGTAAATTAAATGCCACTAATGGATCTGCGTGGTACAAAAGGGGGTGGTGATGGACGGAGCATCTGAACCAATCAAACACTCACACCCAGTCAACAGATCTGGTTTTAATCCATCACCGTTCTTTAGCCCACTCTGCCACCCCAGTTCAGACATGGCCATATGCAAATCAGTCGGACCCTGTGCCTCATGGGAACAGTCCAGCCCGAACTGCCAAGCCATGCCTTCCCTGGACCGGAAACAAGCTTCCTAGGACCGGTTTCTGGCATTACAGCCGTCTTCAGCCAGGCTTGCTTGAATCCAGTGGTAGAGTGAGCAAGGGACTCACGTCTGAGCATACCCTGCCAACTCATGGCGAACAAAGTGGTACAAAAGGAGGTGGTGATGGACGGAGCATCTGAACCAATCAAACACTCACACCCGGTCAACAGATCTGGGTTTAATCCATCACCGTTCTTTAGCCCACTCTGCCAGCCCAGTTCAGACATGACCATATGCAAATCAGTCTGACCCTGTGCCTCATGGGAAGAGTCCAGCGCGAACTAGTGGATCTGCAATGCTGATTGTGCCACCCACTTAAGTAGCCCCTTTAAACAAGTCTCAGGCCTGCCATCGCAGCCTGTGTGTACAGTTTTGAACTGCCATTGCGACCTGGCAAAATAAATCTTTTGCCAGGCCCAAACTTTTCTTTTTTAATACATATAAGTCACCACTGGGATAGGCCCTGGACAACTCAGAGGGCAGTGTATTTATGACGTAGGGCACATAAATGTAAGTTTTACATGTCCTGGTAAAGGAAAACTCATTTTAGTTAGCTTTTCACTGCTGTAAAGCCTACCTCTCCCATAGGATAACATTGGTGTAACCTTATCACATTTATTAAGCTGAAATTTACAAATGAAAGCAGTAAGCCAGTCATGTTTGGTGTCTTTGGAATTGTAATGAAAAATCCTTTTTTATGGTAGAGTCAAATTTTTAAATTACAGTTTTGAAAATGCCAATTTTAGAAAGTTGGCATTTTCATGCTATAGCCATCAAGTGTCTGTGCCCTGTCTCCGGGTCGTCCCATGACTGGGTGTAGCTAAGATTTGGGCTTAGTGTTTTCCTTTTAGACAGCCACACACAATAGAGAGATTAGGTGTGCCTCTATTCTCTGTCACTGGTATTTTTAGGGGGACTGAGCTGGGCCCGCCCTACTTAAACTTAAATAGGCTGTTTCCTGCCTTCACACAAAGGGCTGTAGACCGCTGTAGTTAGTATTGAGCCAGCACAGGGAAGGCAGGATGTCTGTGGAATTGAAAGAGAAACCTCTAGAAGCCTATTCTTCCACTTCCCAGAGGGAGGGCCCCAGGTATAAATATTGAACCTCGGACACCACTTCTTCAGTATACTTTTGGACCTGTGAATACTCTGGCAGGAAGAAGGATTGGTGTGCTGCTGAAAGGACTACTGTTGTGCTGACTGCTGCCCTGCTGCGCGGACGCCTGCTGCCCTCTTGCCTGGGTGAGAGGGAATGGACCTACATCTGTTGAACCCAGGACCCCAAAGTGACTTCAAGGGCTGGTAGGCTGGCTCCTGACTAGAGCCTCAGAGACAGAAGGCTCAAACAGCCTTGAACCTAGAACCTGGACTCTGTCATCTGAGAGTCTACCTGCCAAATGGTGCTATTCTAGTCCTGGACATTTGGAAGCGGGTCTAAGGTGGTCTGCCAACCTCTATGGACTCAGCAGAACTGACGCATCTCCACTGCTGCTTGGCACAACCTGAGGTGGAATTGCCACATCGCCGCTACTGCGTGGACCAGTTCTGTTGCAGAGATCTGCATCACAGCCTGTATTTTCATCGGACACACCACAGTGCAATGCATCCTGGGTGCAGACCTTCACTTCCCTCAGCTATAGCAGCCTTTATCAACAGAATCCTCAATGATAACGCAGGAACTCGTACTGCAGCCTCGCTGCATCTTGGAACCAATGCTTCAATTCACCTGCACAACACATCTTTGACCTGGACCGTTGCAGTGCTCCTCAAACCAGGATTTAAGATACTTTGTTCAGCAGGCGTAACTGGGTCCCTGTAGCTGGCCCACAGTATATTGCAGCCAGAGTGCACTTGTAGCTTGGTCCTTCTCTGGCACAACCAGAAATCCACAGTTGGTGCTTTTTTGCTTTTTGGTGCTATTTTTACTGAAATCTTGAAACATGCATATCTCCAGTTCTACTGATTGGATTTTGATTGTTTCAGTCTTGTTTCATTTATTAATAATTAATCTATTTTTCTAATCTGGCGTGGGATCCTTTTAGGTTTAAATCTTTTTTATTGATTTGAAGAGACAGATAAAGGGAAACAAGGCTCTCAGCTCCAATAAATCTGTGCATATGAGACCCCAGGGTCGCAAAAGATATCTTTACCAAAGGTAATAGGCATGGAGCGGGCCCCCGAACTGAAAAGGAAACAAGAACAGTCACAACCCCCCCCCCTCGACCACCGTGAAAGGAAGGGGAAAGGAGAGGAAAAATAAAAGGGGGCAGAAGGGAAGTAAGGGATGTAGGCTAGTGCTTATCGTCTGGTTTTACGAGTCCCTTTAGGAGCGGCATCTGGAATTTGCGTGTCTGGAAGGCGAAGGAGTCGCAGGTATTGGGGGCATGTTAATTCTCAGAATTCCGACACCAGCAAAGTGAGGAAAGGTCGCCACAACTCAGGGAATTCAGTCTCTCTGCCAGCCAACGTCAAAGTTAGTTTCTCCATGCCCAGCACCGACAATAATCGCTGGAGCCAACCCGTGTGTGTTGGAAGTCGGGTAGAGCGCCAATGAATCAGGATGTTCTGTATTGCTGCCCCTAAAGCAATAGCAATCAGTCGGCCCTTTCGCGACTTAAGTCGATATGTTAGCGGATTAGACAGACCCAGGAGAATGTATGAGGGAAAGCATAGGAGCTGTGTATCTAGATGTAGGACTACCTCATCGAGGACTTGGGACCAGTACTGTTGTGGAGCTGGACAGCCCCAGAGGATGTGTTCCAAGGTACCCACCGCTCCACACTCCCTCCAACGCCAGTCGCTCCGGTGCCGGTCAAAGCGGTGGATACGCTCAGGTGTATAGTACCAGTAAGTGGTAACCTTAGTCAGAGTCTCTGTGAGGCCCATATGGTACACTGAGTGCCTTGCCCTGTGGTAGATACCCTCGCACTCCTTATGGCTTAGCGTCCTCCCCAAGTCTCTTTCCCACCTGGAGCGACTTGCATTGTATGTGTGTATGGTAGTGTCCAGCAGCATTTTGTAGATGTCAGAGACAAGTTTCTTATCGGAAGTGCGCGTCACTAGCCACTTTTCGTATGGTGTCAACAGATGCTGTGCTTGTGGGTTAACCGTTGGATGCAGTGCCCAGTGCCTTACTTGCAGATATGGTAACCGCTCCAGCTCCAAGAGGCCATAGGCCTCCCTAAGCTGTGAGAAGGGGATGATGCCATCCATATCAAAGAGATGGCCCAATGATCTACAGGGAGAGGAGCGCCACACCCCAAAGGCGGAAGCCACTGTGCCCGGGTGAAACTCTGGATTGTCAAAGAGCAGTGTAAGGGGGGATGGGAAGGCTGTCAGTTGGTTGGAGACGTTCGTATGGTCCCAGGAGTCCATTATTGTGCTTGTGATGTATGAAGCATATAAGTTAGGAGGTCTATGGGACTTATGATGAAAAGGCACCCCTTGTAATGGCCTGCCTGCTACCGCCTGGTCCTGGAACAGCCAGTGCTTTTCAGATTCCAGGTGGTGCCACTCTACCAGGTATCTAAGTTGGGCAGCGTGGAAGTAAAGCTGAATGTCGGGGACACCCACCCCTCCTTTCTCTGGTGGGAAAGGTGCAATTTGGTGTCGGAAGCGCGGCTTACGTCCATGCCATATAAAGAGTGATAGGTCCGTCATGCGTTTGTTGGATCCAGACTCGGGGAGGTCGAAGGGGAAGGGTCTGAAAGACATACTGGATTTGAGGGAGGATTGTCATCTTAACAGCCGCAATCCGACCTAGCCAGGACATCATGCAGTTCTTTCACCTATTGAGTGCCTTACGGATAAGTGTGCGAAGGCCGGAGTAATTAATATCCGCAGTAGCCGGTATAGTGGGGGCCTATTGAATTCCTAGGTAGGGAACAGCAGTTGCGGCCCATATCACTGGATATTCCTCCTGCAGGTGTGCAAGAGTGTGCGGGGAGAGGGAGATATTAAGGGCTATAGATTTGTCCATGTTGATCTTAAAACTGGACCCTTGCGCAAAATAGCCTAGTTCAACAAAGAGTGCGTGCATAGCCGTGATCGGAGTAGAAAGAGAGAGAAGGATATCGTCGGCATAGAGGCTAACAGTGTGGACATCCCCCCCAAATTCGATCCCAGTTATGAGAGGGTGCTGTCGGAGTCTAAGAGCCAGGGGCTCCATGTAGAGGGCAAAGAGGAGGGGTGACAAGGGGCACCCCTGCCTAGTGCCCCTCCTAATAGGGAACCGAGAGGATGTATGACCATTTATGAGGACCGTCGCCCAAGGGGAGCGGTAACAATTTAAAATTTGGGTCCGCAGCTTCTCACCAAAACCTGCAGCCTTCAGGACCATCTCTAGATAAGGCCAATGTACCCCTATCAAAGGCCTTCTCCGCATCGATAGCCAGGAGCATATATTCCCCTTGTGTGCGAGAGGCCCGTTTGATCAAGTGTAGAATACGCTTAGTATTGTCACTGGTCTGCCTCTGCTGGATAAAGCCTGCCTGGTCTGGCTCGACTAGTTGGGCCATATATGGGGCCAGGCGGGTCGCTACGATGCTGGTGTACAATTTGATGTCAGTGTTCAAGAGAGAGATTGGCCTATAGGCACTGCATTTCGTTTTATCCTTTCTCGGCTTGGGGATAACCACTATCACTTCCTTCAGCATCTCCCCAGGGATGGCTTCCGTGCGTTCAAAGGTGTTAAACAACGCCGTCAGGATAGGGGCCAGCGGGCTGCAAAACGCCTTAGAAAAGGCTGCGGTGTAGCCATCCGGGCCTGGAGATTTACATATTTTGAGGCGCGAAATAGCAGAGATAACCTCCTCTATCTGTATCGGCCTATCCAGGTGGTCGGCTTGGGTTTGTGTAAGTGTGGGCATGCAAGCTTTAGCTATATAATCCACGCTTATGGGGATATCCAGGGGAGCCCGGCGTAGAGCTCAGCATAAAAGTCTTGGAATGTTTCAGCTATTGCCGCGTCTTCAGAGACCGACGCTCCCTGCGGTGTGAGGATTGCGTGGACTCCGTGTCTCTGCCTGGCTTCTCGCAACTTGTTCGCCAATAAATGGCCACACCTGTCTCTCCCTGTGTAGTAGGAATGGCGGAGCCTGAGGGCTGTGTATTCGGCTCTGTCTTGACCCAGAGCAGCAAGGTGTTTGCGTTCTATGCAGAGCTGCCGCCAGGCACGAGAAGCGCCAGTGCGTTGGTGCATCTGCTCTAATTATGACACCTTCTGGGTGAGTTCCGCTCTCTTGCGGGTCCTTTCATTGCTATCAGCAGCTGAAATGGCTATAAGTTCCCCACGGATGACGCCTTTCAGCACCCCCCATTGTGTAGCTAGCGAGATGTCGGGATTAGCGTTTAGGGCAATGAAACCTGAGATAGCTTTCTGGACCTGTTCTATCACTGAAGTGCGGTGTAGTAGTGTATCGTGCAAGCGCCAGTGTTTAAGGGGTCGCATCGAAGCCGGCAAAAGGAAGGACGCCAAGACGGGGGAGTTGCCGGAAAGGGAAGCTTTCAGGATGTCGGCGCTGCGCGCATGGGCCCAAAATGAGGAGGAACAGAGAAAGTAGTCCAGCCTTGCATACGTTTTATGTGCTCCAGAGTAAAAAGTATAACTATGGGTGTGTGATGGAAATGGCGCCAGAGATCAAGTAGCCCCAGATCTTGAAGACAGGTCCGCCTCGAGGATGTGAGGACCCCCGTTTGATGTGTTCTTTGGCAGGACCAATCCATGTCATTGTCAAAAACAATATTGAGGTCCCCCCTAGCAATAAATGGCGATCCGCCGTAGCAGTGGCGTCCTGAAGGGATTGGAGGAGGAATTTGACCTGTCCATCATTAGGCGCATATATGGAACCCACCACAAAAGTCATCCCTCCCAAGGTGAATTGATATGTAAGTAGGCGCCCCTTAATTTTGGCTTCCTTCTGGAGGCCCCTACCCCGACAGAAACTGGAAACAAGCATGGCTACTCCGGCTTACTTGGACGTGTTAGAGGAGAATAGCTGTATGGGGAAGACCTAGGATTTCAATCGAAAAGGGTCTTTAGAGAGAAGGTGTGTCTCCTGTAATAGGCATATGTCTGCTTTGGAGTGTTTTAGATAGTTGAGGATCGCTCTGCTCTTGACAGGATTATTCAGGCCTCTCACATTGAGCGTACGGATTTTAAGTGAGTCTTGTGGCATCAGGAGGTTGTAGGTGGGCTGAAGTGCAATGTGTCATGCAGCGGAGGAGGTGGAAGAGTGTCGGCAATGTATGTAAGCCACACCGAAGGTGGAGGGAAGCTAAAGGGGCAACAGAAATAGGTGGACGAGGGGACCCATAACCAAAAACAATCCCCCAAAAGGGACACATTCTCAAATACAGTCTCAAATACAACAAGGAATGGAGAAACAAGGAGCAAGCATAAGTTCCATAGGTAATGTCCGCCTTTACAGTTAAGGCAGGAGGTCGTCATAGCTGGGTTCACTGTGTGACCAAGTGAAGGGATCCTGCTCCCCCCGCCGTCCACCCCTCATCGGGGAACCGTGTCCGACTGTACACGGCGATCCTTGGTCAGGTAGCTGTCTGGCCCGCCCCAGCCAGGGCCTCTGAATCTAAAACTAGGGCATCTTGCTGGCCTCTCGCTATGTCCGTGCCGGTCGGTTTCCGGGCCCGCCGGCATCGTCTCTAGCGTTGCCACCCCGAGGGCATGATCTCGGGCCCCGAGCTGGTAATCTGGTCGTCATCTTCTTCCCTAGGGACTGTCAAGCCCAAGAGGCCGCAGAAGTCAATAAATGAACGCATCTGGTGCAGTTTATCATTGAAGCGGAATATCAGGCGGAAGGGGTGTCCCCAAGAATACGGAATACCCTGCTGACGGAGGTGCTCTATCACTGGGCGGAACTGGCGGCAGCGTTGCAGGGTGACCAGGGCCAAGTCTTGATAGAGTACCAGGGCGTGCTTATTGTAGGAGATAGAATGAAGAGATCTTGCCTTCGATAGGATGGCCTCTTTAGTTTTAAAGTCTTGAAGGCATACCAAGATGTCTGCCGGAGGGGCGTTAGGCGCTCGCGGAGGGCCCACTCGGTGTGCCCTATCGAGAACAATGTCCGTGCTGTCGGAGGTCCCCAGAATATGTCGGAATAGGTCTATTGTGAAAGCAAAGAGATCTTTAGTATCATCAGTGGGTTTGCCTCCTCGAACTCTAATGTTGTGCCTGCGGGATATGTTTTCCAGGTCCTCGAGGTGTACTTGGGTATCCAAATGCTTGTCCTGGAGGCGGAGGATTTCTTGCTGCAACATGGCCACCTCAGTTGCCTTAGTATCGCTTCTGCCTTTGAGCGTGGCCACTCTTTCCCCCACCTTGTCAACATCCCTATGGATCTCCTTTATTTCGGCAGTCAGGTCCATTGTCACACTTTGGATGTCAGCCCGGAGGGTGTTGAAGAGGCATTCTAGGAAATCTTTAGTAATGGGCTCGCCCTTCGCTCCGGGGGATTGTTGCTGGGAGGTCATATGGGGTGTCAGTGGCGTCACTAGGGGGGTGCGGGGGGTGCGGACCGCACCGGGTGACACCATAAAATGGGGTGACACCGTGGTCCGTGTCAACAATAATCTTGGCCGGCGGCCGGGTTAGGTTGGACATGCAGTAATATTATTTTGCATTTTGGTTTCACGGAGTCCGTGTCACCAGAATGCAAAATAATATTACTGTCCGTTGAACCTAACCCGGCCGCCGGCCAAGATTATTGTCCCAATTAGGCTACGACGTCAGCGTCCAAAACCTCGATTACGTTTGAAACGTCACTCACGTGACGTGGCTTCCGGACCCGCCGTTTTTATCACTGCTCATGCCTGTCCCCTCCTGCAGTAGCCGGGCCTGCGAGCCCCAACAGTTGCTTGTAATTAGAAACCCGTTCGATTGTTGGGGAGCGCCTGACTCGCCTCAGCCTCTGAAACCCTATCTGCTCCCCCTTCAAAGCTCGGCTCGTGTCCCCGTGATCCGAGGTCCTGGCCAGCAGACCCCGCGCGGAAGGAAGAGGAAACATCCTCTGGCACACCAAGCCCCCTGGTGATGTGGCGTGGCGTGCCTGCCATAATGGGCAAGGCTGCACCTTTCGCTTCTCTGCACAGTAAGAAACAGGATGTTGTCACTTATTTTATATAAGACAGTTCTGAAGGAGATGCGTGCATTTGATATTGTTACACACACACCCTGCAGTCGTTACACATGCGCACGTCAGAAGTATTGTAAAAATCAACACTACTGACAGCAAGGCAAAGGCACTGTTGTGATAATTTCACAATGAAAAAGTGTCCACTACCAACTTTGATGTGGTTGCATCGGTGATGAAACGCCATCAGCAGTAGGTGCGTTGTCAGACTGTCCCACAGGTCCAAAGTCACACAAAAAACGCACTGGAATCTGTGACGTAAATATGAAAAACGTGAAAGCTTGTAATGCAGAATAATACCAAAGGGGGTGTATTACAATATCACTATGAATATCGAGCTGCATATATTTCAAATATCAACATATTGCTGAGGTAAGCATCTATTGGGAAGTTAACATGGATTTATTATTTGAACTCCACATATACATATACTTACCTAAGATGACATAGTGTAAGTCGATATTGTGGAGACAATATATATGCTGGTCGATATTGAAACTTGTAGTATACAATGACTTCTGTGGCATGCTCAAAGGGCCGAAGATGTGACGACAAGACAGCACAAGAGCGTACGTGACAGGTGCAATGGGCCAACGTATCAGTGGCCACAGGTTATATGACCAGAGTTGAGGTACACTGCCCGTGAGTCGTGACCTGAGGCCAGGTTTGACAGGGTTTCATGGGCCCTGGCAGTTTAGGAGATGAGGCAATGTTTAATATGTACAGGTGGTTACAGATTGTAGTCCTCGCTTTTTAGGGTGTAGACTTATTTTGATCATAAGTTATACATCCATTTTAAAGCGCACTGAGGCCGAGGGCATCCAACTGCTAAACACTCCACGGCCTCAGAAATCTTACCAGACCCGACACCAAGAAAGGGGAGGATGGATTCCACCTTTGAGATCCATGCGATGCGGGCAAGAGGAATCATTTCAGGAAAACTAAAGGAACAAAGAAGTCCCTGCAGGCTGAACTCTGGCTAACCGACCGGGAAGTGAACCAGGGTTTTGCAGCGCCAGGTGCACGCTTGTCTTTCTCTGCAGCTGGTAAGTCGCACCCCCATTCTTCCCTTTGCTGTGTTTGAAAGTATGTCCTTTGGGGATTACAACCTATGCTCCTTGTGTCTGAGCGTGCGATATACCCAGTAAACTGCTTTGGTCTGTAGTTGCGCTATTGTGTGCAAGGTTAACGTACTGCCCACTGACTATGTGTTGCACGTGGGTGTCATGTTTCCATAAGTTACTGTGCGCATAGTCCGTGCAGACGTATCATGCTATGCCCGGAAACAGTGTAGCCCTGAACGGGCATGTAGGGTTCTTGTGCTGCCAGTAAACCTGTGTCTAACTGGGCAAGGGTAGACTGGTGCCATGCGTCGTGTGTGCACATGACACGCAGGTGCCATGTGCATTTTAGTCCCTGTGTAAAGCCGTGTATGGGTATCTGGGGGGCATCATGGATTCATGGGGTAAGTCGTGAGGGGGTGACACCATGAGTTACCCGCACTGGGTGACACCAACCCTAGTGACGCCACTGTGGGGTGTGGCCGTCACCGCGCTGTGAATGGAGGGAGCTCTAGCGAAGATGTCCGTCAGGGCTTTCTGCTTGCATGTTCTGGATGAGGACATACTCGTATGCGCTACTAGGAGAGCACACTGTTGGGAGCACCTATTCTCTGCGAGAGTAGGTAATCCCTCGCTTCAGTCGCGTAGGGTCCGATCTGTTCCGCTCAGGCGTTTTATGCAAGGAGGGTCCCCAATGGCCCCCGCCGGGGGCCCACCGCCACTCACAGGCACCTCTGTGAGGTCCGCTTGGTCAGAGTATGCGGCCCAGCTCTCGGGGTCATCGTCCTGCTGCAGCCTCTGAAGTTGGTCGCCACCACAAAAGCCCTCGCTTAGGTGCAGGAGGGGCACTCTGTAGAGTTATTCCGGCCCTCCGCATCGCTCCCGGGTCCCGTTCAGGCACTCCAAGCTAGCCTGGCCAAGGGATATTCGCCACACTGTACGCCACTTGCAAGGCCACTGTAAGGCAGCTCGCGCAATCTGTCCAGCACACTGGTCGCTGCGTTAAGGGCGAGCGCCGGGTAATAGAAGCTCTTCGTGGGGTCTGTGCGATAGGGAGACTACGTCCAACAGAAAAGTCAGGTTGGATCCTGGCCTCATCCCCTCAATCCACTCGGTCCCCCCTCGAAGATCCAGGGAAGCAATGCTCTCGGAAGGGGGATGGTCGCGCAGAGGAGCTATGGGCAGTGGTCGCTCCTCCCGCTGGTGTCCCAACTTCAGTGCCAGAAAGCGCCACTGTGCAGTCCCAGTCTGTTCAGTCACTCTGCATCCCAAAGGAGAAAGTGCTGGCTGTCCAGGTCAAAGGGGGCCAGGTGTAAGCCGCAATAATGGGGGAGGTTAAATGTGTGCCCGGCACCTCACTGGTGTTCTGTCCGCTCCCGGGCCACTCTAGAGGCTTAGTCCTTCGGCGCGGGCTCCCTGCTCTGGGTGAGTAGAAGGGCACTGGTGCTGCGCAGCGGTTTGAGCATCCCGTAACCTCCGCCTGCCTCCCCAGGGGTTTCCTGGCCTCTGAGAGATCGGTAGGAGAGCTACTGGTTCTGACCCTCCAGGTACCTGGGCGTTAGCTGTGGACCAATGCCTCAATCTGCAGCTCAGGGGGGAAGCTCACCTCTCTTCACGCCGAGTGCAGTGGATCCGCACCACGCTGCAGGCTCTCAGAGCTCGCGGACGTCCTCTGCCCTGCGTGGGGCAGGGTCGGGCCGCCTCAGGCGTTCGCGCCTTGAAGTCCTCGGGGCAGGCGGTCAGCAGCTACGGGGCGATGTAGCGCGACCTGTGTGTCCTCCGGGTCGCGCGGGGCAGGCCTCTAGGTCAGGAGCCGGCCTCGGCAGCTCCAGTCAGGGGCCGCCCCTAAAGCGAGCCCGCTGCCGCAACGTGGCGGCCGTCTGGTGGGCCGCACTTCGCACCAGCCGGCAGTGCTGGGGTATATTGCGGCTTCCTGCCATCAGAGTTAGAGTGAGGGAGGCACAGGGGGGCCTCGGGGCGATGAGGGGTCGGCAGGGCTCCCACAGAAGCTAGATGAAGCTAGATTCGGTGAACGGCGAGAAGGAGCTCTGGTAGTTGCGTCCTATCTCGCCGCCATCTTGGCCATGCCCCCGTGTGGGATCCTTTTGTGGTGTGTTTTCACTGTGTTTCTATTTGAAGAGTTGCACAAATACTTTACACATTGCCAATGAGTGAAGCCTGACTGCTCTGTGCCAAAGCTATCCAAGGGTTGAGCACAGGTTAATTTGGGGATTGCTTGTGTCTTCCCACTGACAATGATTGAGAATTCTGCTTGAGTAGGGTTTTACCCCCCTCAACCAGCCACGCAAGTTCTTACACATGTGATAAGGTTGACTAATTACAATGCAATTTATGTAGATTAACAGTAAAATGTGCAATGATTAACATAAAATTCAAAGCTGAAGTGACTCACATTAAAAACAAACTGCAATAGGCACTCATAGCTGTGTGTATTGACTGCAGAAATACTAAAAAGCAAGCTTCCGTTAACTAGACGTGAACTTAATATTGTTGAACTGTGCACTAGGGGTGGGAGGAATTTGCGTAGTCGCATTACGCTAAGATCCACGAAACAGTAAAAAATCTCAAGCTACGCAGAATTCCGCGAGCACGGGGAATTGCTTGTTCCGCCCATTCGCAATGCATTTTTCCTGTTCGGGGAACCTGTTTGTGTGCTTGGGGGCAAACATCTCGCGAACTTGCCCATGCGGTCGCCAATTGGCGCGGCCATCTTGTTTCACTTGTCCAGCCCGCTCACAATGCATGTTTCCTGTTCGCAACCATGGATATTCGATGGCACGCCGAATGACGTGTTCGCAATCGTACCCTCTTGCGGGATTGCGCTGCCGGCTACCAAAATATTGTGGCGCACGCGAACGGATAGGAAAACTCATTGGCGAACGCAGGGATCCAGGTAAGTCACTACCACGTGCGCAAACACGCATTTTGAAAGTGCGAACAAGGAAAAAAATTTGGCTACACCGCGGATTGCGGAATTTTCGGTAATTCCGCGTTCTCCGCTGACGTGGAATTGCCATAATTCCACGAGCGGAGTGGAATTTGCTCAGGCCTGCTTTGCACAAATATAACTTAGAAGTCTGACCTTAATGTGACATGATTAGAAATGTTCGTCATAACTGTAGAATGTTCTGGTTTTAATTAATTAATTATTTTACTAAGCAACATATTGTTTATAATGATTAACTTCTGATTTTCACCCAATTGCACATAATGCTTGAATAGAGTAGTTGCACATTTAAAACAATATTTCTTGATGGAATTAATGAAATGCATTACTAAATAATATTTTGCAAGTTGATGCTTCTCTTCTTTAGCATAGTTTATTGTGTACACAGGGAAACATTTAATATTTAGAAGGCCAACCTGCGTTCAATACCTATGGTAACTGAGGCTTATGTTTCCAGAACATAACTACTTATGAATGACTATATCTAACTTGTGATAAAGCTTTGCAAGCCTCATGGTATTTGTGGAAAATGACGAGCTGAATCTGCTTACAGAGGAGTTCTGCCATTTGATTGGTCCAGAGTGGAAGAAGCCTGCCACAATGTCTGCAACATGTATTCACATCTTTTATATTAGTGTGTGTTCCTAGTTATTTTAAAGGTCTTTTTCAGATGCTTTTTGACCTACCTTCTTGTCCTAGACTAGACTGACAGTTGTGGCTAGTGCTGCTTCTGTTGATTCATATTCATTTATTTTTACAGATTGCTACTGCAATTGTATAATCCCTTACTTGCATTACAGAGGCTCGGCTGAATTTCATGAACTACTCTTTTTGGGAAGTTCTGATGCTTTAATTTGGCTTTGAGCTTTAGGCTCCTTTAATCCCACAATTTTCCTTGGAACTTGAACACTTCTTGGTTCTACCAACTCTGAAATTCTAATCTGATCTTTTAGAATAGGGTTTTATTGCTTTATGGAATGAGTTTGATGCATTATTTGTCTTTTTCTTTCTAACCAACCCATTTATGAGATTTCTGTAAACTTACTAAAGATGTACTGACTAATATGAATAAAAAGATAATTACTAATCTCTTAATGAGAATAAAGCTTTTAAAACGTAGTCAAACTCTCATCATTGACTTAACTTGGAATTGTATTTGAACTTAGCTTGTTATGTCGAAATAGCTCTTTAAATCAAAATACTGTGGAAAAGATTCGTCACTTGAGGTGAGGAGAAACCAGCGCTGAAACGGGGCTTATCCTGTAAGTGATGGTAATAGAAAGGGTAAACCATATTATTTAATTTTGGCCTCACTTCAGGCTATCATATGTGTATACGTTGATGTATGTGAGTATGTGAATATCAAGGATTGGAGCAGATTTATAGGAATATTTACTGGGTTTATTTACGAATTCCATAAAAGTCAGGCATTTGTTCTAATAAAGATTTGGGGATGTAAAGAGAAAGAAAAATAAACTTACCTTCTCACTGTGTCTCTCCTCAGCCGTTTCTCTGTGTCCGGAAAAGATGGCCCCCAGGCTCCTGTATTCCAGTCACAACGCTGCAGTGCAGTGTTGTGATTGGTCTGAGTGCTGTGGTTCAGCTCTCAGACAGGGACAGGGAGCCTGGGCATGTTCTCCACCCAGGCTGTCATACTGTACTGCCCAATCTGTAATACAGCTTGGGTTGAGAAAATGCAAAGTGTGCATGACTGTTTGGCCAGCCGAGGCGGCCGGCCAAACATTCATGCGCACTTACAGAGTGCCCACTACTCCTCACCTTGCTTTGTGAGCAGAGCGGCCCGTTCCACAAAGCTGCCGCAGCAGGAAAGAATATAATGATAATAGCATTGAGTTATAATTTTCTTTTTTTTTTATTTACACTGCAAAAAGCAGTGAGGCAATGCTTCTCCTCCTTATTGGAGGAGCCGCTACTGTGCTTACCATCAATGAATACTGATGCACTTTAGTTTGGTCCCTCGCTTGATCACCCCTTTCTTCAATAGTTCATTCACTGATTTTAGACAGTTAAAATTTGACAAGAATATGTATTATTGCCCACATTTCAGTATTTCGGTCAGTGCTAAAAACCTGTCTCTTCTCTATAACATCGTTGTATTATACAGGCCACTCAGAAGTAAAACAAAATGGTAAAACCCACATCCACAGCCAGGCTTATTCTCACACTATTCTGCAACTCTGCAGTCTAATGCAAAACTACTAATTTAGCACATCACAATTGGGGCACATCTAGCAACCTCACTCTCCACCTGCTTGTATAACAATCTAAAACCCACACCCTACCAACCAAGCACTATGAGCCGGGTGTGAATTGGAGTGCTTTGCAACCATATCAGTGGTATGCAATGCTTTGTACATTCTACAATATAATGTGATTACCCAGGACTCTGTTGCTCACACTTTTTAATACAAAGAGCGCCTTCGTCAGTACAGAGGGCATCTGCTGTGCTTCACCTCATATCCAAATGGAGCAATCCAGCTAACGTGATGGATACAATGTTGTGAAATATACATAGAAGTTACATTGTCTGCTTTTTGGTGATATCCCTATGTATGTGTGTTTGTGTGTGTTTGTGTGTTTGTATTTATATAGCGCACTTCTATCCTGAGGTCTCGTAGCGCTTTATTCATACCGCTGTGGAACCCTTCCTGGCTTTTCCCTGTGAAATGTCCACTCCTGGGAACCCCCAAGGTGAAGCTAGGCATCCAAGCGCTGCTGGGGGCGTTGTGGAGATAAAGCAAGCTATTGCCCAGAGTCAGAGAGTGGGACCCATGATTAGACTAGGCACCGAGGCGAGAATTATCAGGTCCGTGGAGATTGAGTCCAAGAGACGCCGAGGCGGGGATTGAACCCTGGTCCCGGGCCAGACCTCTGCATCAGGGTCTGCTGCTCTAACCATTGAGCCACACTACAGTGAGGCCCATTACTCAAAGGCTACCATAATTAAAACTGACTATAAGACATCTTTGTTGTGTATCAATGTCAAATATGAATTACATAGAGACCCTCCCTGACATTTATCAAAGCGTCATATATGTTTCTGAGCCATACAAGCACCAATAATATTATTTTACACTTTTTCTACCCAAGTAGTATGGACATCATATCATATGTGTATGAAGAAGTAGCCTTCGTTTATAGCCCTTAATCTGTCCATAATCATTGCATGCTTTGAAAGTGCCTTGATAAGGCCGGAACTGAATGAAACACGTGTTACCTCTGAGAAGACATTTCCAAATGAGGAACTTGCAAAGGAAGACAATGAAAAGAAAATCTTTCCAAAATATCAGTTTTGATCTATAATTTCCGGAATTATTCTTGAGTGCTTGTCATTTTAAATTGTTGAGTGTACAGTGTGTGCCAGAATTAGAACACAGTTACCTTGATTGCAACAAGTCTTACTTAAGATTTGTATGAAGAGGTGTGTGCAAAGTTTGTGTACTATTGTCTATTCACACTAAGAGATAGGATGGTAATCTATGGGAAAGCATGGAGCGGTAGTTAAAGCTGCCACAAAGAAGAAGTTGAAAAATTGTTCAGCGGTTGAGAAGGAAATGAAAGGACCAAATATAAGAGAGATTAAGAACATGAACGCAGCAGTACTAAGAAAAGGAGACAATATGCTGCCAAAGTAACAAAGATGATGGAAATTACAGGGAGAAGATAAGAAGGATACATGGGACAGATGTATAAAAGACTGTGGACAGATGGAGGCAGAGGTTTTCAGGTTGGTTCATGTTTCGGAGGAATTAAAGAGGAGTGAATAGGAGGACATCAGAGCTGACTGAGAAAAGGAAGTAAGCAGCAGTAGTATAGGGTATTGTAAAAGAGAGGGGTAGACAAATATCTGTGAATCATCTGCATAGACATGGGAAAATGTGTCAATCAAGGACACAATGGAGGAGACAGAGGTGGTACAGATAGAAAAAGGAAGTGCTAAAAGTTCCATGTTTTGACAAATGTCACAGAGGAAAGCAAAGGGGGAATGGGGATCCAGACCGATGTTCTGAATATGAACGGGAAGAACTATAAGAGGCTAGTCCAAAGTTTAAAGAGTATCCACAGGATTAGAAGGATCAGCCATCTCAAAAGCAGAGCGAGCTGGGAAGAAAGAGACATGATGAGAGTGGAAAGCAGCACTGAGGTGAATAGTTGGAGGAATAATGCTGTTTCCCTTCTTTTTTTTTATTTCCGTAATTTTTTATTGTAGAAAAATATATATTTACATGGAGCATAACATACACATGGGTGGAGGAAGAGGAAAAAGAGAAGAGGGGTGAAAGAGAAAAGATAAGAAAAGCGCCCGGGGGGAGGGGGGGGGGGGGGGATTCGCTTCCAGATTCCAGTCTTATTGGAGCTAGTCCGATTGCCAGTCTTTCGAGTTCTACTTGTCGTTGGGGTCCTCTGTCCCTTTGTCTTGCTTGGTTGACGTCCTTGGTCCCACGCCCCAGAAGATAGAGAGAGAGAGAGAAGAAGAAAAAGGAGCGTTGCCGGTTTCATCCCTGGTGTGAGCACAGAAACAGGCGAGGGGCACTGCCTCTATAGGCATTGTGTCTAGCTGCATCGCCTATGGGGGTTTGTGCGACGATAGGTAATTGTCTAGGGACTCACACATATTCGACTGCCTGTGTGTTTTGGGTGAGTGTGTCGCTGTGATATTGTCAGCCCCTTGTAGGAAAGTGACCCAAGTAAGCCATGCTTTTGGCATGGCTTTCCCTGTGTCCTTCCAGTTGTTCAGAACTGTTTTGACTGCCGCTGTCAGTAGTAGGTCGACGAGATCGCGGTCCTCTATAGTAGCGATCGAGGGGGATGTGAAACCCAGTGCCAGGCTGTGGAAGTCTAGTTTCATGGTGACTCCTGTGATATCGTTTATTAGTGTTTCAATTGTGTTCCAGAATTTCCTAACCTAGGAGCAGCGGAAGAGTAGGTGTGCGAGGTCACATGGCAACAAAAACCTATCAAATACTTAGGCCTCCTCTTCGAGAGAGACCTAAGATCCACACTAGAACACAATGAGCAAGCCATTCTACAGATCAATGAATTAAAATGATCTGCACCATTGTCTTCAGGACTCTATTACCAAAGTCCCCAAATATTTTAAGCTATTGGTGGATAACTTCTTGAATGTATAGCCTGCCACACCATTTCTTTCGGGCTAGACTGTTCCTAAAACGGTGTGGGAGGTATGATTTCAAGCACTGGAAGAGCCCACCGTTAGGCTCTCAGTGGTCCCGGGACCAGCCTTCTTGACCCAGAGAGCACAACATTTTTGCTGCCGACCAGAGACATGATTCTGCCCTCCTGCTGCTGAGCCAAGCTCGAGCAGAGGAAAGTCGTACGATAGGCATCCTGTCGCAGGGAGGTGTGACCACCTGCAGGATAGGATTTGGTGTATTGGGATGGGGTGGGTGCGCTTGCCAGCACCAATCAGTCTGCATGAGGGGCACATTTGGTGTCCCTGTGCATAGTCCAGTTCAAACCAGTTCTGGGTGCTGTTGGCTACCACTCTGGTGCGAAACTGGACAAAGGACATGGGAGTAACCTCCCCTCTGCCCAGACCCTTCCCTGGGAGGGTCCTCTGAATCTTCCCAACCCTTTCGCTAGGGTACTTAAGGGCTTACCTGGGTGTAGGTCCCTATATGTCTTGTGGGATAAGATTCAGATCAGACACCACTGCAGTTCTACCGTCTGGGTACTCTGGACTTCTCTGGACTTCGTTTGGACCGAAATTTGTCTCCCAGTCTGCTGCATCCTCTGTGCATGTGCATCATATAGGAACCTTCCAAGGCCTGTAAAGCATAGAAGACACCCAAAGAAATCTCCATTGGAGAGAAGGAGACACTCCACTACATTCGCAGGCACTGCAACTAAGTTGACCGGTCTGCAGATCCCGAGCTCCTCTGGACTCCGTGGGCTCAGCAACACAGGTGGTAGTTTTCCACAGCTCCAAAGGCCTGCCCTTCCCCCCTCACAAAGTTTGAGGCCAGTATCCCTCGTGGGCATTACAATAACTGAACCCCTGTGCAGTTTGTCCAACTCGCAGTTGCAAAGGCTTGTTGGCTTCTTTGCTAGAAGATCTTCGGGCTCCAAGTAGCCCCAACCTCGAGCACCTCCAGTGACCTAAATCTTAAGCCACACCGCATTGTGTGCTTCGTGGCCTTTGGTGAGCTGCTTTAGGTCCTCTCGTAACTCCAGTGCCTCCACTTGAGGGTCACACTTGTTACCTTTGGATTCCCCTGATTGCCTGAGGCCTGCCCTGACTCCCCAGCCTGTGGTGAGTCCCCGGGACCTTGCTGGTCCCTATGTTGCTCCTTCTTTGATTCCTGTGTGGCTTGCCTTTGCCAAGGATTGTTGGTGCTCCCGCTGGACACCAACCCCTTTGCACTCGACATCCTTCGTGGGACAGCTCGTGTATGGCTCCTGGTCCTCCTCAGCATCACTTGGTCCTCACAGCTGCAGAGTCAAGGTCATCATCATCCATCCTGCAACACCCAACATCGGAGGGCATTCGTCTTTCCTGGTCACCCCTGAGTGACATAGACTCTGTTCCCTCTGCTTGGAGGTACTTCTCATCAAGAATCCATCCTTGAGTTCCACAGGAGACTATCTCCTTTTTTCGCCAGTGGCACTTTTTTGAAGTTCCTCCATTGGGTTCAACAGCTGTTTCCGACACTAATTCACACGTATGCACCCGGCTTCCCTGGTGTAGGTAACGTGGGTACTAGGATATCCATGGGTGGGGTGGATCTCCAACCTTCTGTCTTCCATGGGATTTCTTCAGGGTCCACTGGGAAGGGTCCTTAATATTTGAAAATTCAACCACGACTTGCACATGAAGTTGTACGGAGCACACGTTGTGTTTCCACACTGCACACGCTCTCCGTGGGGTCCCTATCTGCTCACCTTGGGTGGTTCCTTGGGGTCCCACCACTTCTACGTCCTCCCAACACTGTCTTGACTCGAGTTGTGATTCTTATACCACTTTCTTAGTATATGGCTTGGCCCCCTGGGGTCACTGTGTATTTCGTATTATTTACTGTGTTTCTTTGCTAATGTATTGTGTGCATTGTGATTATCTCAATGTTGGAGATATTGGAACGTACTAGAGAGTATTATATAATACATACATATTTGTATAAATACTTGGTGTGATTTTTCTCACTTAACTTATACTAAAAGATTGCATTCTGGTGAAACAAGCTGCTTTACACTCCTTCTGGACTAAGCATGAGGGTTGCTCTCCACAGCTTCCACTTAGAGAGCTTTCTAAGGTTGTCTAAGAGACCTCTTAAAACACCATAAGGGTTTTCTGGACTGGTGGAAGGTGCCCACTTACATTAGTGGACATCATATACCAGGTCAGCTTCTCACAAAGTTGTAGTGGTGAGTACCTGTCTGACCTGTGGTTGGCGTTTCATTTTTCTCCAGTAAACCTGAGCCGTGGTCCCTAATCTACGTGTTAAAATGAATTGTGAACCTGATTTTTCACCCTATACCACTCAGAAATTCTTTCCTGTCACTTATGGCATATTTAGATCATTTAACAGGCAGCCAGGCTCATTCTGAATTTACATAAAATGTTGCTATTCCAAATAACTTCTCTGTCAACCTAATTCGCTCCCAATCCAGGGCTGATTTCTGCCTGTCCCATAATTCCAGGTGTGGAAATGCTCATTTTTAGATGGAGTCTTACTATGCATTTTCATACTCCTTCTCTCAGAGCCTCTGGTCTCTACTAGTCTCTCACTTTACAAAGCAACATTTCAATGGCTGAAACTTTCCACCTCTTCCTTCTTTTCTTTGGAAATGTATCTCATATCATCTGTGTGCCATCTTAGAGTATATTGAACTTAGCCCAGCGAAAATACTCAAGACTGTTCAGGTCAGGCAGCACTGACTTTATCATGTTTTAAAATGATCTTTTACTTACATTTTAAAATTGCACTTGCTTAAACTGCACTTACTTGAAAATTGTACCTGCTAAACCTCAAAGCCGCTTTTTGCTTCCTTGTGTCCTTGGTGTCCCCCTGGTCTGTCGCGGCGTGTGCCGATTCCACAGAGGGGCTAACCCCCATCTTGGACTGCAAAATTACTCACTTCCTTGCGTGGAACGCAAGGTCAGCGCTCCATACACTGTTGCTGCGGTCCCACCCACTCCCTGCTTAAAAGCGAGTGTGCCGAGCGGACACGCGCAGCAGATTGAACTTAGCCCAGCGAACATACTCAGACTGTTCAGGTCAGGCAGTACTGACGTTGTCAGGTTTTAAAATGATCTTTTACTTAAATTGTACTTGCTAAAACTGCACTTACGTGAAAAGTGTACCTGCTAAACCTCAAACCCGCTTTTTGCTTGCTTGTGTCCTTGGTGTCCCCTAGTCCGTCGCGGCGTGTGCTGATTGCACGGAGGAGCTAAACACCATCTGGGACCGCATAATTACTCACTTCCTTGCGCGGAACGCAAAGTCAGCGCTCCATACACTGCTGCTGCGGTCCTTCCCACTCCATGCTTAAAAGCGAGTGCGCTGAGCGGACGTGCGCAGCGGTGCGCCAAAAGCAAGCCCGTCTGCCCCCGTCCGCACCTGACTGTTGCCAGACCCCAGGCACCCTGCCCAGTTTTACCTAGATTCTTCTCCCCACTGACTGCAAATGGCCATTCTTAAATATACGAGTCAGGAGCTCTACTCCCTTGATGCAACTCCCCACCGCCCACTTGGTAATTCCCCTCCCTACCTACCGAAGGCCACGCAAATCAGGAATTCCCCCATGTAGACGGCATCATATAAAAGCATCCAGTAGCATTAAATGTACAAAAAAAGAGCCCACCCCCCAAACATTCAAACACTGGACCTGTCTATACTGTAACGCACGGTCCCTTCCTAAGCACGCATTAGAAATCTGGTCACTATTAGACACAGAAAAACCAGACCTATTTTTTGTTACAGAAACCTGGCTCCAAGATTCATCACTACCAGACATTGTAGTAGCCCTCCCCCTGACTACAACATGACTATATTAGACAGGAATGATAGAAGAAGAGGGGGAACCGCAATTGCCCATAGGACAAATATTAAATTATATGTCATCGACACCCATCTAGTGGACTCGGGCGAAATTTGCATCTTCACAATAGAGATGGGGAACAAGGAGTCATGGAAAGGCGCCCTCCTCTACAGGTCCCCCGGAAACAAAGCAAATGTTGTCAACAAGCTCATGGAGACAATAGCTCCACACGTTCTGGCCTCTGGTAACTTTCTTTTATTAGGGGACTTCAACTATCATGCCGAACTAATACAAGATCCCAACACCAACAACCTTATTACCAGCCTCAATCAATCAATCAGGAGTTTGTTAAAGTGCAACTACTCACCTGTAAGGGTCTCCAGGCGCTAGGGGTGGAGGTGCAGGTTCCATTCCATCAAGGAGGGGGTCTGTCGAAGAGCCAGGATTTGAGGTTTCTTGCGAAGATGGGGAGCGATGTTGTCTGTCTGAGGTGGAGCGGAAGGGTGTTCCATGCTTTGGCCGCGAGGAAGGAGAAGGAGCGGCCTCCCGATCTGGTCTTTCTGGTGCGGGGGACCTCAGCGTAGGAGAGCTGGGCTGATCGTAGGGTCCTTTGGGGTGCGTGGAATTTCAGCGGGCTCTTCAGGTATGCTGGTCCGGCGCGGTGGAGGGCCTTGTGTGTGTGGGTGAGCATCTTAAAGGTGATTCTCGCCTCGACGGGGAGCCAGTGGAGTGTGCCCAGGTGCTGGGAGATGTGGCAGTGTTTTGGCAGGTTGAGGACCAGTCTTGCGGCGGCGTTCTGGATGTTCTGTAGCTTGCGGATGAGGTTTTTGTTTATTCCGGCGTAGAGTGCGTTGCCGTAGTCGAGTCTGCTGGTGACCAGGGCGTGAGTGACTGTCTTTCGGTGTTCGAGGGGGATCCATTTGAAGGTCTTACGAAGGAGGCGGAGGGTGTGGAAGCAGGAAGATGAGACAGAGTTGATCTGGCGGTCCATTTTGAGCTCGGAGTCCAGGATAATTCCCAGGTTGCGTGCGTGGTCTGTGAGGGTTGGCGGGTTTCCGAGGGCGGTGGGCCACCAGGTGTCGCTCCAGGCGTCGGGGTTTGGGCCCATGATGAGTACTTCTGTTTTGTTGGTGTTTAGTTGTAGGCAGCTGTTTTTCATCCATTTGGCGACAGCTTCCATGCCTTCTCAAAAGTTGCGTCTGGCGGTGTTGGGCTCGTTGGATAGGGAGAGGATGAGCTGGGTGTCGTCTGCGTATGACACGATGTTGAGTCCGTAGGTTCTGACGATGGGGGCAAGTGGAGCCATGTAGACGTTGAAGAGCGTCGGGCTGAGGGAGGAGCCCTGGGGGACTCCGCAGGTGGTAGGTGTGGGGTCTGAGAGGAAAGGGGGGAGTCTGACCCGTTGCGTCCTGCCGGAGAGGAAGGAGCAGATCCAGTCGAGGGCCTTGTCCTGGATTCCTGCGTCGTAGAGTCTGCGTATTAGGGTGCGGTGGGAGACTGTGTCGAACGCCGCTGATAGGTCTAGGAGGATGAGGGCTACTGTTTCTCCTTTGTCCAGTAGGGTGCGGATGCCGTCTGTTGCGGCGAGGAGGGCGGTTTCCGTACTTTATTTTTTTCTGAAGCCGGATTGGGAGGAGTCGAGGATGTTGTGTTCTTCAATGAATGCGGCGAGTTGGCTGTTGATGGCTTTCTCAATGACTTTCGCTGGGAAAGGGAGCAGGGAGATGGGTCTGTAGTTTTTGAGGTCGGTGGGGTCCGCTGAGTGTTTCTTCAGGAGGGGTTGACCTCGGCGTGTTTCCAGTCGTCGGGGAACGAGGTGGTCGCCAGGGAGCAGTTGATGGTGTGGCAGAGCATGGGTGCGATGGTGTCAGCGGCTCTGTTGAAGATGTGGTGGGGCAGGGGCCCGTGGGGGCCCCTGAGTGGATTGACTTTATTGTCTTCAGTGTGTCTTTGGTGGTGAGGGCTGTCCAGTCATCAATCCCTGGTTTCCGGGTGTCGGGGTGGTTGGTGAGGGTTCAGTGTGTTGGTTGTCTTCGACAAAGTTGTCGTAGATGCTCTTGATTTTGTGGTGGAAAAAGGTGCTGAGTTTGTCACAGAGGTCTTGTGAGGGAGGGATGTCGGTAGACTAGCTGGTGGGTTGGGCGAACTCCTTGATGATGCTGAAGAGTTCCTTGCTGTTATGTGCGTGGGTGGAGATTCTGTCTTCAATCGCTTTTTTCCTTGTTTCCCTGATGAGTTGATGGTGAGCGTTGGTGGCGGCTCTGAAGTTGTTGTGGGCTTCTGTGGATTTGGTGTTTCTCCAGGCCTTTTTGAGGCGGCAGCATGTGCGCCTGGACTCTCGAAGTTCGGTGGTAAACCATCTGGCTTTCTTGGCACGGGTATTGTTGTTTTTCTTGAGGGGGGCTATGGTGTTGGTGCTGTCCGAGATCCATCTATGCAGGGTTCGGGCTGCGGTGTTGGGGTCGTCGTTTTCCGCGATGGTTGGGGTGGAGTTGTTGAGTGAGGAGATGAGCTGGTCGTCGGTGATTTTGGTCCAGTTTATTTTATTTATTTTATTTTGAAAGTTTTATATAGCGCGAACAAGATCTTTGCAGATATCAGAGCGCTTTACAATGCAGGGGATACCAACAAGAGAATGAGAGCAGGTCATTAGGGAGTAAAGTAACACAGGTACAGCAATAAAGCAAATATTACAGATAAGTGTGTGCAAAGATAATCAGTTAAGAAAATAATACAGGTAAAACACATAGTCATAGGGATCGAGCAGAATAATACAGATCGGTCAGAATCTTTACAAATCAACATTAATAGGTCAAGTGTATTTGGCCATGAGAATAGCTTTTACTTCTTTCTTAAAAAGTGTGAAGGAGGAGATGAGTCTAGTTTCAGGAGGGAGTGAGTTCCAGATCCTGGGTGCCATTCCTGAGAAAGAGCGTTTATAAGTTTTTTCCTTCCGGAATCTTTGAGGTTTTAGCAGAAGATTGTTTGTGCCTCTAGTGTTTCTAGAGCCCCCAGAGATTGTCAGCTTCTGAGTGAGGTATCCGGGGGAGCTCAGGTGTACAGCCTTGTGTGTCATGCAGGCTATTTTCAGATGTATTCTGGCTTCAAACGGCAGCCAGTTCAAGGATTTCAGGTCAGGGGAGATATGCAAGTGTTTTTTTGATCCCGTGATGAGTCTCGCTGCAGCGTTTAGAGAAGCTCTTAAGGGTGCAGTAGTCGTTAGCGGGAGACCGCAGAGGGCGATGCTGCCGTATTCAATTCGCGGGATTACTAGTGCTTGTACTGCAGTTTGGAAGTCTTTGTCTGGCAGGAAGGGTTTAAGTTTCCTCAAGGTGTTGATTTGGAAGTTCGCTCCCTTAGTAGCCTTGCTAAACAACTGAACATTTCTATCAATAAAGAACAAGTTTTCAACCATAAAGAAAACTCTGGACCTGCTATATCCAGTGACTATTATGGACATTTTATGACATAATGAACTAAACTGAGATCGATAATTGATGTGTGCTAACTCCAAATATTTTCTTGTTTGAGAAAGAGAAGTCATTAGGGAGTGTGCCAAATAGACCGCGGTGAAAGAGTATCGTGTGGAGCCAATATTCCCTTTGTTGTAGACCACACTGCAGTAATTTGTGAAGGACAGTATGGTGGCCAGAGCTGGTGTTTGCCGCAGAGTGTCCAGTTGCAGTGTCAAATCTGGAGGCCAGATATTGTCATGTGCCACAAGGGGTTTCCCAGTTTAAGTGAGAGACAGTATAGGGTCCATGGTGGAGGATCCTGTATAGACTCCTGCAGTGACCGAGTGGGGCACTGTGTGTCTGCTGATGAACAGTGCTGAAGGAAGTCTATTAGAGAGTGTGTGGGACCTTATACGGACCCAGTAATATAATGTTCATTATGCATTCTTGTAGTGCAAGTTGGCGTGGAGCCCAGACAGCCAGTGCACTGTACAGAATCCAGCTGAGTCGAGAACTAATGGTGTAGACTAGAGTGGTCCCAGTGATGGAGTGTGCCATGCATAGGTGAGTGAGGTCATGCTCTGCACAGAGCTTAACAATGGTAGTGTGGGAAATCTTGGAATCCAACATAAATTATTTGGTTTGACCAGTTTTCCGAAGTGCTATATTTGCTAAGCACTACCTGAGAGGATAAGGCAGGGAAGCAATTAGATTGAAACCACTTCTAAGAAATGTATCCCTCTTTACAAGTTTGATTTCTCCCTTTTTATTCACTCGGTTGAAGTCCATGAAAAAAACCTTCCAAAATGCCCTTATTTTATGATTGAACAATTCTGACGATGTTGATACCACAAAAATGCTTTCCGTCAATCTCACGTTTCTGGGCTATATTTCCTATGACTTCTAGAGCACATTAATGCATTTTACCAACACCAAGTACAAGCATGGAATGTTTTCAGTGGTTGGAAAACATACGGGCAGTGATTACAACATGCAGCTGTTACTACTCCCAACCACTGCTAGTGCCTCAAAGTCTCCGATGAACATGCATAAGATATACTAGTACTAAGAATGATTCACACTGAGAGTATGAAGTGGAAAACTATTCCCCAGAAAACTTGCTTTCATGACACTTGTCACATAAAAACCACATAATAATACCATAGCAGTATTCGGACAACATACTAAGTAAAGAATATTGAGATTCAGAAATATTGACTTTTTCATATTGTGATCCACAAATACCGTGATGCAGAAATATCAGTTATTAATATTGTGTACAAAAATATCTATGTTGTTAAGATCAAGGTTAAAAATATCTATGTTAAGATCTTCCACAAAAATATTGTTCTTAATAATATGGTCTTCTAATGATTTTTATGTATTGTTGCAGGTTGTGGGGTTTATAGGCGTTCATGGGGGAAAGTAAAATAATTATAAGAAATGAATAATACATTTTTCTTTATTAATTACTTGGTAATTAATTATGTAAATTGTGCGATTATTATATTTTTCAAGTTATGTTTCTAGTGCAGGTTGTGAAATGTGTAGGGGAACAGCGTGGGAAGTAAATCAATTCCAATTAATTAATAACTAATTTAAAAAAAAACGTTAATTATTTAATTAAAAATTAATTGTGTAATTCATTTATTTGTTAGTTATTGTTTAGGTGCTGGATATGGGGCTTTAGGGGTACATGGTGGGAAGTAACTTAATCCTAATTAATTATTTTGTCATTGTAATTAATGTTAATTAATAATAATTATTTAATTGCTAATTAAGTAAATTGTGTAATTAAGATATTTTTTAAGTTGCATTTCAGGTGCAGGTTATGTCTGTGGTGGTAATGGTGCAAAGTTCATTAAAATGCTGAATTAGTTATTAGTTAATTATTATTGTTTAATTGATAACCAATTATGTAAATTGCATAATTATTATAATTTTTAAGATATGTTTTAGATGTGGGTTGTTGGGTTTTTAGAGGTACAGGGTGGGAATCTAATTAAGAAATAATTTTTGATAACTCATAATGGATTTGTTGCTAATTATTTCATTAATAATTATGTAAATTGTGAATTATTCATATTTTTAAGTTATATTTTGGGTGTGTGTTGTTTAGTTTGTAGAGGTATAGGGTGGGAAGTCGTTTAAGTAATAAATGTAAAATTATTTATTCATGTATTAACAATTGTATACATTGTTTTGCAATATATTAATTATGTTATGCTTATACATTTCAATTACATTCTAATTGTTGGCTGTTGACATTGTGAGAATATAGTGTGGTATTTTAATGAAATCAATATTATTTGTTATAAGTGATTCTAATTATTTAAAAATGTAATAATTTTGTAATTTGTTTACTTTTTGTTAAAATGTAGACATATCATTTTACAGTTTAAATATCTATATTTTTCATTATTTAATAGTTGTTAAAATATGTTATTTGATTGACGTAAACAACTCTTTTCCTCTACTGTAGCACTGACTGGAGTGGGAATAGTAAATGTTACCCCTGCTGAGTCCAACGCTTTTTATATAGTTGCAGAGACTGGAATGGGAATAGTAAATTTTACCCCTCTGAAGTCTGACGCGTTCCCTACTGTTGCACAGACTGGAGAAGGAATAGTAAATGTTACCCTTCCTGTGCCCAACGTTTTACCTACTGTTGCACAGACTGGATTGGGAAAAGTAAATTTAACCCCTCCTCAGTTTAATTCTTTCCTTTTTGTTGCACAGACTGGAGTGGAAATAGTAAATTATACCCCTTCTGAGTCTAACGCTCTCCCTACTGTTGCACTCACTGGAGTGGAAATAGTAAATGGTACCCCTCCTGAGTCCAAAGCTGTCCTTACTGTTTCACCCACTGAAGTGCGAATAGTAAATGTAACCTTTCCTTTGTTAAACGCTTGCTCTACTTCTGTATAAATTGGAGAGGTAATACTATATTTATTGTTTATACAGTTTCATTTTTTATTACTATTGCTTAAATATATATTATGATGTGTTTGTGTATATAAATTTATATTTTTATATATATAAATGTATGTCATTTTTCAGATATTTTAGTGAAATATATTGTCAAATATTGTCTACTTTTTATGTATAATTAAAACGGGAATATTTTAATTTGTTTGCAGTTTATTTGTTGTACTTTTTTATTGTTTATGTGTATGTAAATGTATATATTGGCAAATTTAAAAATAATTATAAAATAAGTTAAAATTAATATTTTTTTTATAGTTTTACATTATATATGTATATATGAACATAAACACTTTGATATATATGTGTGTGTTTGTTTAACCTAGTAAATATTTCTATATATATTTTTACATAATATTTAATCATATTTAATTTACATTATAGTAATGTTATGTTAAAATATTTAAGTAAAACGTATTTAAACTACATATAAAGTAAAAAACGATATTTTGTGTGTATGTTTCGTTATTAATGTCAAACTATACTTTTCTTCCGATATTTTTGTACTTATCTTTATATGTATAGAAAAGTAATATTTTTGTGAACGATATTTTTGACACGATATTTTGGTATCATGATATTTATGATTTCGATGTTGTGTCAGTGCCCAACCATAGCATTTTAAGGAAAAGGGTAATTTGATGGCATGAAAATTATATTCTGTCCCCTCAGCAATGGGAGAGAGAGATATACCGTGTTTTTCTTGGAAGGAATGCCTCTGACTCAAAAATAGCCTTTTCCAAGGAGCTGTCTTTACATGAAATAGCCCTCTTCCCCGCACATGTGTGTGCTGGACTGTGTGAGCTATTGGGAGCACCTTAATCTTTGACCTGATAAATCTGTCACAGGCCTAACTTAAAATCCTGGACAATGCCAGTCAGTGTGGTGTTGCACCAGACTCTGCTGATTAATCTTCACCGGTGTTTCCTCATACCCACCCTCATCCTATTGCCTTCCATTTCCACAGCGCTAGCCGGAAGAGAAGTCCCCTATTTTTTAAATACACCCCACCTTTTTTTCATATCGATGACACATTCAAAGTGACCATTATCCCAAGACACACTGTTAAGTGCAAGCAGGTGGAGATTGGATGTTTGGAATGTAGAATCCCAAACAGCATAACAGGCAGGTGTATCCTGATTTTCTTTCTGCAAAGTCTAAGAATGTTCAGACTATCCATGGGAGAGTGAGAAACCCGCCTGATTCACCATGATGTGTCCTCTAATTCTTCGATTTGACAGCTTTCACTTTGAGGGGTAGGATGAGGTAACCTCACAAGAGAGAGATGATCAAAATCCTTAGTCCCAAAGTTGCTTAAAGGCAGATTCTAGTCCTTTATATGGTGTGCACCACAATTGCAATTTGCAATTTCCCTTGTCACTCGTGTGATCACTGAGAGCTGAGAACAGTGGTGTGGCCACTGAATATTGTGTCCAGGATATCTGGGACACTAATATCGGGGACAAAAACTATTGAGGGACCTGGTGTCTGTGGATGGTGGGTGTTCTGAAGGTGAAGTGGACGCAACGATGGTCGGTCCATGGGAGTTCGGTGGTGTGGCTGAAGGTGATGGAGTTTCCTGTAGTGAAGAGGGGGTCGAGGGTGTGTCCTGCTGAGTGCTTGGGCTCGGTCACGATCTGGCAAAGTCCAATGTTGTGGAGGTTGTCCAGGAGGCATGTGGTGTTGGGGTTCAGTTGATTGTCGAGGTGGAAGTTGATGTCTCCCAGCAGGGTGTAGTTGGTGGATGCGATGGCCTGCGGGGAGATAATGTCCGTGATGGAGTTGGCGAAGGGTCCGCGGGGTCCTGGGGGTCGGTAAATGAGGGTTCCTCGGAGGGCGGCAGTGGGGCTGGCGAGTATCTTGAAGTGACGGTGTTCCATCAGTTCTGTGGACTCGTCAGGGAGTGTGCTCAGGCGGAGGCTGGATTTGTGGACGATGGCGATTCCTCCTCCTGGGTGGGTGGGGCGGTCCTTCCTGTAGATCTTGTATCCTTGGGGGATGGCAATGGCGATGTCTGGTCCTGAGGTGGCGTTGGTCCAGGTTTCGGTGAAGAATGCTACGTCCGGGGTGGTGCTGTCGAGGAGGTCCCAGATTTCTGTGGCGTGTTTGTGGAGGGATCGGACGTTGAGGAGGATGCATTGCAGGGGCTACGGTTCCGTTGTGTTCTTGTGGGCGAGTTGTGCTGGATCCGTGTTCTTGGCGGTGCTGCAGGTGTGCCGGCAGTGGTGACAGCTGAAGGGTCCATGGGTGTCGGCTGGTGATGCTAGCTTGCAGTTGTTGTTGCAGCCTGGGTTGAGTGCGTGGAATGCTGCTGGGTCGTAGCGTTGGCGGGGCGGAGGTCCAGGGTTCCTGGTGCTGGTCGCGGACCGGCCGCGGACGGGCGCAGACGTGCTTGCCTTTGACGCGCCTTCGGAGCACCAGCGGCGCGCCCGTAGCCCGTGGCCGCCATCAAGTAGGGGTCGGGGAGGGCTGGACAGCTGGGAGGCGGGAGTGGGGAGAGGAGCTGGATTGGGCCGGTCGCGCTGGGGGGGAGGGGCCACGGGGGCAGCAGCGGCGGGGAAAGGTAAAGGGAGGAAAGAAGGGATAAAGAAAACAGGGAAAATAAGCAGAAATAAGGCACAAAAGAGCAGAGATGCAGAAAAGGGCAGAAAGGTGAAAGATGGAAAGGGTAGAAAAACGAGTGAAAAAGAGTGAAGGAGCAGAGGGAGAAAAAGGGAAAATGGGCAGAAATAAGGCAAAAAAGATCAGAGGTGCAGAAAGGTGAAAGATAGAAAGGGTAGAAAAACGAGTGAAAACGAGTGAAGGAGCAGAGGGAGAGAAAGGGAAAATAGGCAGAAATAAGGCACAAAAGAGCAGATATGCAGAAAGGTGCAGAAGGGTGAAAGATAGAAATAGTAGAAAAACGAGTGAAGGAACAGAGTGAGAGAAAGGAGACAGAAGTCCACTGGACCACCAGGAATGAGGCGCAGGGAAACCTGCGGGTGAAGGAGGGCCTCGATCACTAACACTCAAGAGTGCAGGGGCAGAGGCACCTCACTTAATGGTGGAGCTGCGAGGGTGGGAGAGCAATTTCACTAACAATGAGTCAGTGGTCTTGCTCGCCTGTCCCCGCAGTGGCCGCCATTAAGTAGGGGTCGGGGAGGGCTGGACAGCTGGGAGGCGGGAGCGGGGAGAGGAGCTGGATTGGGCCGGTCGCGCTGGGAGGGAGGGGCCGCGGGGGCAGCAGCGGCAGGGAAAGGTAAAGGGAGGAAAGAAGGGATAAAGAAAAAAGGGAAAATAAGCAGAAATAAGGCACAAAAGAGCAGAGATGCAGAAAAGGGCAGAAAGGTGAAAAATGGAAAGGGTAGAAAAACTAGTGAAAAAGAGTGAAGGAGCAGAGGGAGAGAAAGGGAAAATGGGCAGAAATAAGGCAAAAAAGATCAGAGGTGCAGAAAGGTGAAAGATAGAAAGGGTAGACAAGCATTTGCAATGCAATAGGTCTCGCATTAGGAAAGTTTGAGCTATTGGTCTTGTAAATGACAATTTTTTTATTAATATGTTGGTTTTTGAAAATAGCAAAATTAATAGCTTTGTCATTTACAATGCCAATAGTTTTAACATTCGCTAATGTGACACCTATTGCATTTGTAATGCAATATGTGTTGTATTTACGTGACTTAGATGTATTGATATTACAAATAAAAATGGCTTTTATTTTTTTAATAATTAATACTTAAGTTATTGTAATTTATAATGGCAATAGCTTTTGTAAATAACTTTTATGAAGATTATGTTCATTGTATTTTATTGTGATGAAAATCCAAGAACAGAAGTGAACTATTAACATATTTTTGTGACATTTGTAATGAAGCTTGAAACATTGAGAGAATATATTTGAACCAGTTGTTGAATGGTTACAAAGATTGATGCTGTGGTGGCGCCGAGTGATGTCGTGGTGGCGACAAGTGATGCTGTGGCGTTCAGTGATGCTGTGGTAGCGCATAGTGATGTTGTGGTACCCGTGAGTGAAGCTCTGGTGGTGCTGAGTGATGCTGTGGTGATGCGATAGATAGATAGAGTGAGGGCGATAGATAGATAGAGGGAGGGCGATAGGTAGAGTGAGTGCGATAGATAGATAGAGTGAGGGCGATAGATAGATAGAGGGAGGGCGATAGGTAGAGTGAGGGCGATAGATAGATAGAGTGAGGGCGATAGATAGATAGACAGATAGAAGGGTGATAGATAGACAGATAGATAAAGTGTATTTATGTTGCATTGAGTAGAGTGTAAGTATGAGGCATGTAAATATATGGCACAGAGTGGTAAAATGGGCAGTGTATATTGTATTCAGTAGAGTGTAATTGTGTGCCGTGTAATTATGTGGCACTGAGTGGTATTTGGAGTGTATGTTGCATTGAGTGCAGTGTAATTATGTAGCGTGTAATTATGTGGCACTGAGTGGTAATATGGGGAGTGTGTGTTGCATTCAGTAGAGTGTAATTATGTGGTGTGTAATTATGTGGCACTGAGTGGTATTGTGTGGAGTGTGTGTTGCATTCAGTAGAGTGTAATTATGTGGTGTGTAATTATGTGGCACTGAGTGATATTTGGAGTGTATGTGGCATTGAGTGCAGTGTAATTATGTGGCGTGTAATTATGTGGCACTGAGCGGTATTTGGAATTTATTTTGCATTGATTGCAGTGTAATTATGTGGCACTGAGTTGTATTTGGAGTGTATGCTGCATTGCGTGCTGTGTAATTATGTGGCACTGAGTGTTATTTGGAGTGTATGTTGCATTGAGTGCAGTGTAATTATGTGGCGTGTAATTATGTGGCACTGAGTGGTATTTGGAGTGTATGTTGCATTGAGCGCAGTGTAATTATGAAGCATATAATTATGTGGCACTGAGTGGTATTGTGTGGAGTGTATGTTGTATTCAGTAGAGTGTAATTATTTGGTGTTTAATTATGTGGCTCTGAGTGGAATTTGGAGTATGTTGCATTGAGTGCAGTGTAATTATGTAGCATATAATGTGGCACTGAGTGGTATTGTGTGGAGTGTCTGTTGCATTGAGTGCAGGGTAATTATGTGGCATGTAATTATGTGGCACTGAGTGTTATTTGGAGTGTATGTTGCATTAAGTGCAGTGTAAATATGTGGCGTGTAATTGTGGGGCACTGAGTGGTATTTGGAATGTACGTTGCATTGAGTGCAGAGTAATTATGTGGAGTTTAATTATGTGGCACTGAGTGGTATTTGGAGTGTATGTTGCATTGAGTGAAGTGCAAATATGTGGCGTGTAATTATGTGGCACTGAGTGTTATTTGTAGTGTATGTTGCATTAAGTGCAGTGTAAATATGTGGCGTGTAATTATGTGGCACTAAGTGTTATTTGGAGTGTATGTTGCATTGAGTGCAGTGTAATTTTGTGGCGCGTAACTATGTGGCACTGAGTTATTTGGAGTGTATATTGCATTGAGTGCAGTGTAATTATGTGGCACTGAGTAGTATTTGGAGTGTATGTTGCGTTGAGCGCAGTGTAATTATGAAGCATATAATTATGTGGCACTGAGTGGTATTGTGTGGAGTGTTTGTTGCATTCAGTAGAGTGTAATTATGTGGTGTGTAAATATGTGGCACTGAGTGGTATTTGGAGTGTATGTTGCATTGAGTGCTGTGTAAGTATGTAGCATATAATTATGTGGCACTAAGTGGTATTGTGTGGAGTGTGTGTTGCATTCAGTAGAGTGTAATTATGTGGTGTTTAATTATGTGGCACTGAGTGGAATTTGGAGTGCATGTTGCAGTGAGTGCAGTGTAATTATGTAGCATATAATTATGTGGCACTGATTGGTATTGTGTGGAGTGTGTTGCATTCAGTAGAGTGTAATTATGTGGCGTGTAATTATGTGGTACTGAGTGGTATTTGGAGTGTATGTTGCATTGAGTGCAGTGTAATTATGTGGCATGTAATTATGTGGCACTGAGTGGTATTTGGAGTGTATGTTGCGGTGAGCGCAGTGTAATTATGTAGCATATAATTATGTGGCACTGAGTGGTATTGTGTGGGGAGTGTATGTTGTATTCAGTAGAGTGGTATTGTGTGGCGTGTAATTATCTGGCACTGAGTGGTATTGTTTGGAGGGTATGTTGCATGAGTTCAGTGTAATTATGCAGCACATAATTATGTAGCACTGAGTGGTATTGTGTGGAGTGTCTGTTGCATTCAGTAGAGTGTAATTAAGTGGTGTGTAATTATGGGGCACTGAATGGTATTTGGAGTGTATGTTGCATTGTGTGCAGTGTAATTATGTTGCATATAACTATGTGGCACTGAGTGGTATTGTGTGGAGTGTGTGTTGCATTCAGTAGAGTGCAATTATGTGGTGTTTAATTATGTGGCACTGAGTGGAATTTGAAGTGTATGTTGCATTGAGTGCAGTGTAATTATGTAGCATATAATTATGTAAACACAACAGGTGATGGACCGAATGTGGATCAATGTCACACACTCAACCCAGTCCAAAGATCTGGGCCCAAATCCATTGTTTTTTTGCACTCCACACCACCCTGGGTTAGACAATGGCGATATGCAAATCAGCTCTGACCCTGTGCCCCATGGGAACAGTCCAGTCCAAACTACAAAAGCCATGTCCTTCCCAGAACGGAATCAAGCATCCGAGGACCGGACCGGTTTCGAGGTAACACCTCTCATCAGCCCGGCTAGCTTGACTCCAGTGGTGTGGAGAGCCTGGGACCCACATCTGGGCATCCCTAGCGCACTTAGGGCGGAATATGCAAACACAACAGGTGATGGACCGAATGTGGATCAATGTCACACACTCAACCCAGTCCAAAGATCTGGGCCCAAATCCATCGTTTTTTTGCACTCCACACCACCCTGGGTTAGACAATGGCGATATGCAAATCAGCTCTGACCCTGTGCCCCATGGGAACAGTCCAGTCCGAACTACAAAAGCCATGTCCTTCCCAGAACGGAATCAAGCATCCGAGGACCGGACCGGTTTCGAGGTAACACCTCTCATCAGCCCGGCTAGCTTGACTCCAGTGGTGTGGAGTGCCTGGGACCCACGTCTGGGCATCCCCAGCGCACTTAGGGCGGAATATGCAAACACAACAGGTGATGGACCGAATGTGGATCAATGTCACACACTCAACCCAGTCCAAAGATCTGGGCCCAAATCCATCGTTTTTTTGCACTCCACACCACCCTGGGTTAGACAATGGCGATATGCAAATCAGCTCTGACCCTGTGCCCCATGGGAACAGTCCAGTCCGAACTACAAAAGCCATGTCCTTCCCAGAACGGAATCAAGCATCCGAGGACCGGACCGGTTTCGAGGTAACGCCTCTCATCAGCCCGACTAGCTTGACTCCAGTGGTGTGGAGTGCCTGGGACCCACGTCTGGGCATCCCCAGCGCACTTAGGGCGGAATATGCAAACATAACAGGTGATGGACCGAATGTGGATCAATGTCACACACTCAACCCAGTCCAAAGATCTGGGCCCAAATCCATCGTTTTTTTGCACTCCACACCACCCTGGGTTAGACAATGGCGATATGCAAATCAGCTCTGACCCTGTGCCCCATGGGAACAGTCCAGTCCGAACTACAAAAGCCATGTCCTTCCCAGAACGGAATCAAGCATCCGAGGACCGGACCGGTTTCGAGGTAACACCTCTCATCAGCCCGGCTAGCTTGACTCCAGTGGTGTGGAGTGCCTGGGACCCACGTCTGGGCATCCCCAGCGCACTTAGGGAGGAATATGCAAACACAACAGGTGATGGACCGAATGTGGATCAATGTCACACACTCAACCCAGTCCAAAGATCTGGGCCCAAATCCATCGTTTTTTTGCACTCCACACCACCCTGGGTTAGACAATGGCGATATGCAAATCAGCTCTGACCCTGTGCCCCATGGGAACAGTCCAGTCCGAACTACAAAAGCCATGTCCTTCCCAGAACGGAATCAAGCATCCGAGGACCGGACCGGTTTCGAGGTAACACCTCTCATCAGCCCGGCTAGCTTGACTCCAGTGGTGTGGAGTGCCTGGGACCCACGTCTGGGTATCCCCAGCGCACTTAGGGCGGAATATGCAAACACAACAGGTGATGGACCGAATGTGGATCAATGTCACACACTCAACCCAGTCCAAAGATCTGGGCCCAAATCCATCGTTTTTTTGCACTCCACACCACCCTGGGTTAGACAATGGGGATATGCAAATCAGCTCTGACCCTGTGCCCCATGGGAACAGTCCAGTCCGAACTACAAAAGCCATGTCCTTCCCAAAACGGAATCAAGCATCCGAGGACCGGACCGGTTTCGAGGTAACACCTCTCATCAGCCCGGCTAGCTTGACTCCAGTGGTGTGGAGTGCCTGGGACCCACGTCTGGGCATCCCCAGCGCACTTAGAGCGGAATATGCAAACACAACAGGTGATGGACCGAATGTGGATCAATGTCACACACTCAACCCAGTCCAAAGATCTGGGCCCAAATCCATCGTTTTTTGCACTCCACACCACCCTGGGTTAGACAATGGCGATATGCAAATCAGCTCTGACCCTGTGCCCCATGGGGGCACTGAGTGATATTGGAATTTATTTTGCATTGATTGCAGTGTAATTATGTGGCACTGAGTGGTATTTGGAGTGTATATTGCATTGAGTGCTGTGTAATTATGTGGCACTGAGTGTTATTTGTAGTGTATGTTGCATTGAGTGCAGTGTAATTATGTGGCGTGTAATTATGTGGCACCGAGTTGTATTTGGAGTGTATGTTGTGTTGAGCGCAGTGTAATTATGAAGCATATAATTATGAGGCACTGAGTGGTATTGTGTGGAGTGTATGTTGTATTCAGTAGAGTGTAATTATGTGGTGTTTAATTATGTGGCTCTGAGTGGAATTTGGAGTATGTTGCATTGAGTGCAGTGTAATTATGTAGCATATAATGTGGCACTGAGTGGTATTGTGTGGAGTGTCTGTTGCATTGACTGCAGTGTAATTATGTGGCGTGTAGTTATGTAGCACTGAGTGTTATTTGGAGTGTATGTTGCATTAAGTGCAGTGTAAATATGTGGCGTGTAATTATGTGGCACTGAGTGGTATTTGGTATGTACGTTGCATTGAGTGCAGAGTAATTATGTGGAGTTTAATTATGTGGCACTGAGTGGTATTCGGAGTGTATGTTGCATTGAGTGCAGTGTAATTATGTGGCATGGAATGTATGTTGCATTGAGTGCAGTGTAATTATGTGGCGTGAAATTATGTGGCATGCAATTATGTGGCACTGAGTGGTATTTGGAGTGTATGTTCCATTGCAGAGTGTGTGAGGGTGCTGGGTGTGAGGGAATGGTGGCATGCTGTGCTTTAGATAAATATGTTTAAAAGTAAAGTGTGCCATACTGCGATTGCTACAATAGTTAATTGTGGATGCGTTAACAATTGATGTGTGCACTGATGGCTGGTGGTGTGTGTGCCTATAGAAATGGTGCAATGATGGCTGGTGGTGTGTGTGCCTTGTGAAAGCATGCACTGACGGCTGGTGGTGTGTGTGGGCCTGGCCGGCTGGTGGTGTGTGTGCCTGGTGGAAGCGTGCACTGATGGCTGGTGGTGTGTGTGCCTGGTGAAAGCGTGCACTGATGGCTGGCGGTGTGTGTGTGTGCTGGTGAAAGCGTGCACTGACGGCTGTTGGTGTGTATGCCTGGTGAAAGCTGGCTGGCGGTGCGGTGTGTGTGTGTGCCTTGTGAAAGTGTGCACTGACGGCTGGTTGTGTGTGCCTGGTGGAAGCGTGCACTGATGACTAATGGTGTCTGTGCCCAGTGAAAGTGTGCATTGATGGCCAGTGGTTTGTATGCCTGGTGAAAGCGTGCACTGGTGGTGTGTGTGTGTGTGTGCCTGTTGAATGCATACAATGATGGCTGGTGGTGTGTGTGTGCCTGGCCGGCTGGTGGTGTGTGTGCCTGGTGGAAGCATGCCCTGATGGCTGGTAGTGTTTGTCTCTGGTGAAAGCGTGCACTGACAGCTGGTGGTGTATGCCTGGTGAAAGCGTGCACTGATGGCTGGTGGTGTGTGTGTGAGCCTGGTGAAAGCGTGCACTGACAGCTGGTGGTGTGTGCCTGATGAAAGCGTGCACTGACGGCTGGTGGTGTGTGTGCCTGGTGAAAGCGTGCACTGCCGTTTGGTGGTGTGTGCCTGGTAGAAGCATGCACTGACTGCTGGTGGTGTTTGTGCCCGGTGAAAACGTGCACGGATGACTGATGGTGTCTGTGCCTGGTGAAAGCATGCACTGACGGCGGTGGTTTGTATGCCTGGTGAAAGCGTGCACTGATGGCTGGTGGTGTTTGTGTGTGCCTGGTGAAAGCGTGCACTGACGGGCGGTGGTGTGTATGCCTGGTGAAAGCGTGCACTGATGGCTGGTGGTGTGTGTGTGCCTGGCGAAAGCGTGCACTGACAGCTGGTGGTGTGTGCCTGGTGAAAGCGTGCACTGATGACTGATTGTGTCGTGCCTGGTGAGAGTGTGCACTGACGGCCGGTGGTGTGTATGCCTGGTGAAAGCATGCACTGACGGCTGGTGGTGTGTGTGCCTGGTGAAAGCGTGCACTGCCGTTTGGTGGTGTGTGCCTGGTGGAAGCGTGCACTGACTGCTGGTGGTGTTTGTGCCCGGTGAAAACGTGCACGGATGACTGATGGTGTCTGTGCCTGGTGAGAGTGTGCACTGACGGCCGGTGGTGTGTATGCCTGGTGAATGCGTGCACTGATGGCTGATGGTGTCTGTGCCTGGTGAGAGTGTGCACTGACGGCCAGTGGTGTGTATGCCTGGTGAAAGCGTGCACTGATGGCGGGTGGTGTGTGTGTGTGCCTGGTATAAGTGTGCACTGACGGCCGGTGGTGTGTATGCCTGGTGAAAGTGTGCACTGATGGCTGGTGGTGTGTGTGTGAGTCTGGTGAAAGCGTGCACTGACAGCTGGTGGTGTGTGCCTGGTGAAAGCGTGCACTGACGGCTGGTGGTGTGTGTGCCTGGTGAAAGCGTGCACAGCCGTTTGGTGGTGGTGTGCGCCTGGTGGAAGCGTGTACTGACGGCTGGTGGTGTTTGTGCCCAGTGAAAGCGTGTACTGATAACTGATGGTGTCTGTGCCTGTTGAGAGTGTGCACTGATGGCCGGTGGTGTGTATGCCTGGTGAAAGCGTGCACTGATGACTGGTGGTGTGTGTGTGTGCCTGGTGAAAGCGTGCACTGATGGCTGGTGGTGTCTGTGCCTGGTGAGAGAGTGCACTTAGGGCCGTTGGTGTGTATGCCTGGTGGAAGCGTGCACTGATGGCTGCTGGTGTGTGTGTGTGCCTGGTGAAAGCGCGCACTGACGGCTGGTGGTGTGTGTGCCTGGAGGAATCGTGCACTGATGGCTGGTGGTGTTTGTGCCCGGTGAAAGCGTGCACTGATGACTGGTGTGGGTGTGTGTGTGACTGGTGAAAGCGTGCACTGACGGCCGGAGGTGTGTATGCCTGGTGAAAGCGTGCACTGATGGCTGGCTGTGTGTGTGTGTGCCTGGTGAAAGCGTGCACTGACGGCTGGTGGTGTGTGCCTGGTGAAAGCGTGCACTGATGACTGATGGTGTCTGTGCCTGGTGAGAGTGTGCACTGACTGCCGGTGGTGTGTATGCCTGGTGAAAGCGTGCACTGATGGCTGGTGGTGTGTGCGTGTGCCTGGTGAAAGCGTGCACTGACGGCCGGTGGTGTGTATGCCTGGTGAAAGCGTGCACTGATGGCTGGTGGTGTGTGTGTGTGCCTTGTGAAAGCATGCACTGACGGCTGGTTGTGTGTGCCTGGTGGAAGCGTGCACTGATGACTGATGGTGTCTGTGCCCGGTGAAAGTGTGCATTGATGGCCGGTGGTGTGTATGCCTGGTGAAAGCGTGCACTGGTGGTGTGTGTGTGTGTGCCTGTTGAAACCATACAATGATGGCAGGTGGTGTGTGTGTGCCTGGCCGGCAGGTGGTGTGTGTGCCTGGTGGAAGCGTGCCCTGATGGCTGGTAGTGTGTGTCTCTGGTGAAAGTGTACACTGACAGCTGGTGGTGTGTGTGCCTGGTGAAAGCGTGCACTGATGGCTGGTGGTGTGTGTGTGTGCCTGGTGAAAGCATGGACTGACTGCTGGTGGTGTCTGTGCCTGGTGAAAGCGTGCACTGACGGTGGTGGTGTGTATGCCTGGTGAAAGCGTGCACTGATGGCTGGTGGTGTGTGTGTGCCTGGTGAAAGCGTGCACGTACGGCCGGTGGTGTGTATGCCTGGTGAAAGCGTGCACTGATGGCTGGTGGTGTGTGTGTGTGCCTGGTGAAAGCGTGTATTGATGACTGATGGTGTCTGTGCCTGGTGAGAGTATGCACTGACTGCCGGTGGTGTGTATGCCTGGTGAAAGCGTGCACTTATGGCTGGTGGTGTGTGTATGTGCCTGGTGAAATCGTGCACTGACCGCCGGTGTTGTGTATGCCTGGTGAAAGCGTGCACTGACGGCTGGTGGTGTGTGTGTGCCTGGTGAAAGCGTGCACTGCCGTTTGGTGGTGTGTGCCTGGTGGAAGCGTGCACTGACTGCTGGTGGTGTTTGTGCCCGGTGAAAACGTGCACGGATGACTGATGGTGTCTGTGCCTGGTGAGAGTGTGCACTGAAGGCCGGTGGTGTGTATGCCTGGTGAATGCGTGCACTGACGGCCGGTGGTGTGTATGCCTGGTGAATGCGTGCACTGATGGCTGATGGTGTCTGTGCCTGGTGAGAGTGTGTACTGACGGCCAGTGGTGTGTATGCCTGGTGAAAGCGTGCACTGATGGCGGGTGGTGTGTGTGTGTGCCTGGTGAAAGTGTGCACTGACGGCCAGTGGTGTGTATGCCTGGTGAAAGCGTGCATTGATGGCTGGTGGTGTGTGTGTGTGAGCCTGGTGAAAGCGTGCACTGACAGCTGGTGGTGTGTGCCTGGTGAAAGCGTGCACTGACGGCTGGTGGTGTGTGTGCCTGGTGAAAGCGTGCACTGCAGTTTGGTGCTGTGTGTGCCTGGTGGAAGCGTGTACTGATGACTGATGGTGTCTGTGCCTGTTGAGAGTGTGCACTGACGGCCGGTGGTGTGTATGCCTGGTGCGAGCGTGCACTGATGGCTGGTGGAGTGTGTGTGTGCCTGGTGAAAGCTTGCACTGACGGCCAGTGGTGTGTATGCCTGGTGAAAGCGTGCACTGATGGCTGGTGGTGTGTGTGTGTGCCTGGTGAAACCGTGCACTAACGGCGGTGGTGTGTATGCCTGGTGAATGTGTGCACTGATGGCTGATGGTGTCTGTGCCTGGTGAGAGAGTGCACTTAGGGCCGTTGGTGTGTATGCCTGGTGGAAGCGTGCACTGATGGCTGGTGGTGTGTGTATGTGTGCCTGGTGAAAGCGTGCACTGACGGCCGGTGGTGTGTATGCCTAGTAAATGCGTGCACTGATGACTGATGATGTCTGTGCCTGGTGAGAGTGTGCACTGACGGCAGGTGGTGTGTATGCCTGGTGAAATCGTGCACTGATGGCCGGTGGTGTGTATGCCTGGTGAAAGCGTGTACTGATGGCTGGCGGTGTGTGTATGTGCCTGGTGAAAGCGTGCACTGATGGCTGGTGGTGTGTGTGTGCCTGTCCGGCTTGTGGTGTGCGTGCCTGGTGGAAGCGTGCACTGATGGCTGGTAGTGTGTGTCTCTGGTGAAAGCGTGCACTGACAGCTGGTGGTGTGTGCCTGGTGAAAGCGTCTACTGACGGCCGGTGATGTGTATGCCTGGTGAATGCGTGCACTGATGGCGGTGGTGTGTATGCCTGGTGAATGCGGGCACTGATGGCTGATGGTGTCTGTGCCTGGTGAGAGTGTGCACTGAGGTCCGGTGATGTGTATGCCTGGAGAATGCGTGCACTGATGGCTGGTGGTGTGTGTGTGTGTGTGTGCCTGGTGAGAGAGTGCACTGACGGCCGGTGGTGTGTATGCCTGGTGAATGCGTGCACTTATGGCGGTGGTGTGTATGCCTGGTGAATGCGTGCACTGATGGCGGTGGTGTGTATGCCTGGTGAATGCGGGCACTGATGGCTGATGGTGTCTGTGCCTGGTGAGAGTGTGCACTGACGGCCGGTGGTGTGTATGCCTGGTGAATGCGTGCACTGATGGCTGGTGGTGTGTGTGTGTGTGTGTGCACCTGGTGAAAGCGTGCACTGATGGCTGGAGGTGTGTGTGTGTGTGTGTGAAATCCAAGAAAGAGTTCAGAATGCAACGACAGATGGCAGCTCGGGTTACAAGCTGCCTTTGAAGAAGATCAGGCAGCACTGGGCAACCATGCCAGCATTCAAAGAAGCAGACGGTTGTTCACGTTAGAAGTGTGATGCCCTAAGGACATTTGGCACTGTGAGGAGCCTGGGAGACACACGTAGACTCTAAGTGCCTGAGGAGATAAGGAGCGGAAGGATTTCCTTTGAAGTGTGATGCAGAGGCTCGGGAGAAAAGCGCGTGCAAGGGCACATGCACTGTGCGCTATCCGTCTCCCAAAGCCCTTGGTTTTAAGAGTTGGTTTCAACACAATAGTTTCGAGTAATAAATTACTCGTCCTAAAAAACAAGTGAAGGAGCAGAGTGAGGGAAAGGAGACAGAGGTCCACTGGACCACCAGGGATGAGGCGCAGGGAAACCTGCGGGTGGAGGAGGGCCTTGATCACTAACACTCAAGAGTGCAGTGGCAGGGGCACCTCACTTAATGGTAGAGCCGCGAGGGTGGGAGAGCAATTTCACTGACAATGAGTCAGTGGTCTTGCTCGCCTGTCCTCGCAGTGGCCGCCATTAAGTAGGGGTCGGGGAGGGTTGGACAGCTGGGAGGCGGGAGCGGGGAGAGGAGCTAGATTGGGCCGGTCGCGCTGGGGGGGGGAGGGGCCGCGGGGGCAGCAGCGGTGGGGAAAGGTAAAGGGAGGAAAGAAAGGATAAAGAAAAAAGGGAAAATAAGCAGAATTAAGGCACAAAAGAGCAGAGATGCAGAAAAGGGCAGAAGGGTGAAAGATGGAAAGGGTAGAAAAACGAGTGAAAACGAGTGAAGGAGCAGAGGGAGAGAAAGAGAAAATGGGAAGAAATAAGGCACAAAAGAGCAGGGATGCAGAAAGGTGCAGAAGGGTGAAAGATAGAAAGGGTAGAAAAACGAGTGAAGGAGCAGAGTGAGAGAAAGGAGACAGAGGTCCACTGGACCACCAGGGATGAGGCGCAGGGAAACCTGCGGGTGGAGGAGGGCCTCGATCACTAACACTCAAGAGTGCAGGGGCAGGGGCACCTCACTTAATGGTGGAGCTGCGAGGGTGGGAGAGCAATTTCACTGACAATGAGTCAGTGGTCTTGCCTCAACACACTAAGCCTAAAACTGGCAGTGACCGGCCCCACACATATCGCTGGCCACTCTTTAGATCTCTTATTCACAAATTCACCTAAAGTAGAGGTCGATCAGCTACTCCCAGTCCTATGGTCAGACCACCACGTCATCAGGTTTCACATTCATGTAAACCTAACCCAACCCCAATCCAGGAAAGAACTGAAATGGAGTAATCCTGGGACAAGATTAGCTTGGATTTTTTTTCTACACATTTTTCTCCCCCTTCATTACAGAGCTTACCCAGCCTAACAAGGCAGCAAGCGATCTGGACCTCGCCATTACCACAACTTTAAATACTATTGCCCCTAAGAATCTAACTAGATGTCCTAATAAACTTTCTCCATGGTTCACCCCAAATTTGAAAACAACCAAAATCGCTGTCACGGCAGCCAAACGCAAATGGCGACGAACAAAAAATATAACAGACAGACAACTATATAAAGAAGCACACAGACTCTACATGAATAATATAGCCTTAGCAAAAAAAGTCTATCTGGGGAACAGGATAAACCAGGCTGAAAATTCACACAGAGAACTATATAAAATCGTTAAAGAATTTACCAATCCCCCAGCCTGTCAGCCCCCACTCACTGAGTCCCAAGATTGACAAAATTAATTACATCCATAAACTATTCCCCCAACCAACTAACACGACCTTAACAGACCTATCGTCCGAGCAGACAACCAAAGAGCCTTCTCTCACCCACCACACTTTTCTTAAAAAATTTCACACATTCACAGAGGAAGAAGTAGCCCTCACAATTAAAAGAATTAAATCAGGATCCCCAGCCGACCCGGCCTCCTCTCAAACTCTATCTAAAATTGCGCCGGCTCTACTTCCTGACCTGACTAAAATCTTTAATCTCTCATTGTCTCACTGTATTGTACCTTCTCACTGGAAAGAGGCCATAATCAGACCGATCTTAAAAAAAAACACTGCTGACCCACAACAACTCCTCAATTATCGCCCAATCTCCCTCTTTCCACTGTTCGGAAAGGTCATGGAAACCTTGATAAATAAACAACTATACAAACACCTAGTAGACAACAAGCTGCTGGATTCATCCCAATCAGGATTCAGAGCGTTTGACATCACTGAAACTGCCTTACTTGAGATCATGGACAATATAAGGCTGGCCCTTGATGCAAGACAATCCGCCATCCTGATCCTGCTCGACCTGTCAGCTGCCTTCGACACCATCTCACACAGCATTCTTCTAGAACGCCTAGCTGAGGTTGATGTCGAGGGCTCAGCCCTATTCTAGATCAAGAGCTACCTGAGTGGACGGCACTCAAAGGTCCAAATAGGATCATTTTCCTCAAAAAACGAGGAAATCAACACCCAGGGATCAAATTGATCCCTGGGTGTCCCCCAGGGATCAATACTAAGTCCTACACTTTTTAATTTTCATGTATCCCCGCTGGCAAAGGTAATCAGAGCACAAGGTTTTGAAACCATGTCTTACACAGACGACACACAGCTGCTCATTACCCTAGGTCCAGACCCCACTGACACCAAATTAAGATTCCAACAATGCATGCTGGCAATACAGGACTGGATGACCAACAGCTATATGTTGCTCAATGCCGGCACAACAGAGATACTGCTCTTTGGAAATGCACACAAACATTGGACAGATGAATGGTGGCCGCCGGCCTTGGGTCCCTGCCCCCCACCTAAGTCTACAGCCCGGAACTTGGGGATTACAATAGATAAACTTTCCATGACTGACCATATTAACAAGTGCACACCAGTTTCGGAATGATGTTGATGGCGTCCAACGTCCATTCGTTTGTCTGAGACCTTTTCATTTTCCTCATCCACGGGTTGGTTGCCATCTAGCTCCACATCTTCTCCCTCTCCTATATTCTTCATCTCGTATTTAGATAGTGCAGATGCATGCCATATTTGTCCATCGCTGAGAAGAACTGAATTGCAAAATACTTTTTCCCACAAGCAAGGGTTGGCTGAATCTGTTCTTTACTTTCACAATGTGTCCGCTTCTCTTTACTATCACCCTATCTCCTAGTTCTTTAAACTTGTTCTGTCCCATGGCGAAGTGTTCGCCCTTACTTTTTTTCACAATATTTTTATTTATTTTTTTATTTTCTTGCAGTTGTGTTTAGAGTCAAGCTTATCTTTGTACAAGACATTTGTCTTTTGGATTTTTATTTTTTTCCATTTCCTTCAACTGTTCGTTTTTTCCAATTGTCTTAGTCCATCCACTATTTACCCTGGCATTAGGTGTCCTTCCTCTCATAATCTCGAAAGGGCTTTCTAAAGTTTCCTCTCCCTTGGTTATCTTGTACTCCCAAGTCATTTTGTTGACCTCCTTCCTCCAACATTTTCCAAGGTTGTCGGCAAATTGAATGGTTTCTTTTAATATTTTTGTAAATCTTTCTATGGCCCTATTTCCAGCCCTATGGTTTAAAGAAATGGTTTCATGGGTAGTACCATTCCTGTCTAGGAATTGCTTAAAAATGTCCGATGTGTACTGACTACCATTCCCACTAACTATAGTCTTTGGTATTCCTGCCCTAGTGAATATGCCATCCATGAATGTGACCATGTTAGTTGCATCCCCTTTCTTGCAAACCTTCATTTCAGGCCATTCTGAGAATTGATCAATTAATACCATCACATGTACCCGTTCCTCCTTCCATTTTATAGGTCCTATTGTGTCGATCTCTACTCTCTTCCATAGCATGTTAGGGCATTTAATAACTTGCTTTGATGGTTTGATTTTCTTCTGACCCTTGTCTGTATCTCCACATGGTATGCATTTCTTTAAAATCACTTTCTATCCCTAAGGCACATGGTTCTGGGCTGTTCGGATTAAGTGTAATGCCTAGTTTACCTTGGTCCTTCCATCCAAGCACAGATGGTCCTGTAATAGCTACGTACAACTTGCTGCAAGTTGTTCTCTCTTTGAATGTAAAAGTGAATTCCCTGAAACCCATCAGTTCAATAGGTTCTCCAGTGAATGTTTTTAGTGTTATGTCTGGTTTTTCCATATGCATCCCATACTTTTTTTCTGAATTTATCTCTCCACACCTCCTTATTGATTATCGTGCACGGTGAACCAGAATCAGCTATTATCTCTGTAAACACACCTCCTATCTCTACCATGCACATAGGTTTCTCTTCCAGGTCCTCTACATTTCCTTCATTGTATTTTTCTTCAGTCACACTCAGTACACACAAGTTGTAGTCAGAATCATCTGATGAGTTCTTCTCGTCCCCATCCTCTGTTTCGACATATTTTACATTTGATTTTATTTTTCTATAACAAGCTTTTTGAAAATGCCCAATTAGGCCACACTGGGTGCATTTGTTATTCCTAGCCGGACATTTCCAGTCATTTGCCAGATGTTTTCTGCTACCACAACGGTAACATCTTAATTTTCCATTAGTTTTCATTTTTTCATTACATCCTTGCTCTTCCTTCTCTTTCTTCGTGTAGTCTACCACTTTATTTCTGGTTCCACTTATTTTAGCCACTACACTTTCTCCTCCATTCTTACTTTTATTCTCATTTATCACCTCCTTAGCGCAACAGCCACTTAAGTCTACCGTTTTAACGATATTGTTTACTTGTTAAAGGGGTTTCTCCCCTTTGGCCCACAGTGCATCCTGTATATTAGGGTTGGCAGAACACATTACTATCTGATCCCTAATGAAATCATCATGCATATTACCAAATTTACACTTGAGTGCTATGTTCTTTAAGGCTGACACACAGTCTTCTATGCTTTCCTCCTTACCTTGTTTCCTTCTGTTAAATGTATATCTGTGTACAGCAACACAGACGGCTGGTTTATAATAGCCATCTAAATCCTCTAAGGCTTCATTGAACACATCCCTTTCACCACCTTCTCTCACTTTTTTTGTAATGTTGTTGTACAGGTTTAAACCACCAGCACCTAAACAATGTAAGAGTATTTTCTTTTTTTCCTCTGCTTTTAGTGGTTCATCTTCCTTATCAAACGTTGAAATGTATTTACAAAAGTACACCTTCCATTCCTCCCATTTGACTAGGGGTACACCTGCTCCTTTTAAAAATACTTCTGGAGGCTGCAGATTATATTGATTCCCTGAAGCCATATTCCAATAATACACTAACAGTGTTAAACACTCCTAAAATGTTCAGTATTACATTTTAATGATTCAGAAAAGGGGGGTGGTGATGAACAGAGTGTCTGAATTAAGCAGACCACTCTTACCCAGTCCAAAGATCAGGGCTTTATCCATCACCGTTTTTAGCTCACTGCACCATCCCAGCTCAGAACTTGGCTATATGCAAATTAGTCTGACCCTGGCCCAGTGCATCATGGGAACAGGTTAGACCAAACTACCAAGCCAATTCTTATACTGGGAAGGAAACAAGCTACCGGGGACAGGTTTCTGGCATTTCAGCCGTCTTCGGCCCGGCTTGCTTGAATCCTGATGGTGCAATAAGCTAGGGACTCACATCTGAGTATACCCTTCCACGCTTATGGTGGAAAAAAATGATTCAGAAAAGGGGGGTGGTGATGAACAGAGTGTCTGAATTAAGCAGACCACTCTTACCCAGTCCAAAGATCAGGGCTTTATCCATCACCGTTTTTTAGCTCACTGCACCATCCCAGCTCAGAACTTGGCTATATGCAAATTAGTCTGACCCAAGCCCTGATCTTTGGACTGGGTAAGAGTGATCTGCTTAATTCAGACACTCTGTTCATCACCACCCCCTTTTCTAAATCGTTTTTGGCCACTATAGGTGTGGCAGGGTATACTCAGACATGAGTCCCTTTCTCACTGCACCATCAGGATTCAAGCAAGCCGGGCCGAAGAAGGCTGAAATACCAGAAACCGGTCCCCGGTAGCTTGTCTCCTTTCTGGTGAAGAATTGGCTTGGTAGTTTAGTCTGCCCTGTTCCCATGATGCACTGGGCCAGGGACAGACTGATTTGCATATAGCCAGGTTCTGAGCTGGGATGGTGCAGTGAGATAAATAACGGTGATGGATCAAGCCCTGATCTTTGGACTGGGTAAGAGTGGTCTGCTTAATTCAGACACTCTGTTCATCACCACCCCCTTTTCTAAATCGTTTTTGGCCACTATAGGTGTGGCAGGGTATACTCAGACATGAGTCCCTTTCTCACTGCACCATCAGGATTCAAGCAAGCCGGGCCGAAGAAGGCTGAAATGCCAGAAACCGGTCCCCGGTAGCTTGTCTCCTTTCTGGTGAAGAATTGGCTTGGTAGTTTAGTCTGCCCTGTTCCCATGATGCACTGGGCCAGGGACAGACTGATTTGCATATAGCCAGGTTCTGAGCTGGGATGGTGCAGTGAGATAAATAACGGTGATGGATCAAGCCCTGATCTTTGGACTGGGTAAGAGTGGTCTGCTTAATTCAGACACTCTGTTCATCACCACCCCCTTTTCTAAATCGTTTTTGGCCACTATAGGTGTGGCAGGGTATACTCAGACATGAGTCCCTTTCTCACTGCACCATCAGGATTCAAGCAAGCCGGGCCGAAGAAGGCTGAAATGCCAGAAACCGGTCCCCGGTAGCTTGTCTACTTTCTGGTGAAGAATTGGCTTGGTAGTTTAGTCTGCCCTGTTCCCATGATGCACTGGGCCAGGGACAGACTGATTTGCATATAGCCAGGTTCTGAGCTGGGATGGTGCAGTATGATAAATAATGGTGATGGATCAAGCCCTGATCTTTGGACTGGGTAAGAGTGGTCTGCTTAATTCAGACACTCTGTTCATCACCACCCCCTTTTCTAAATCGTTTTTGGCCACTATAGGTGTGGCAGGGTATACTCAGACATGAGTCCCTTTCTCACTGCACCATCAGGATTCAAGCAAGCTGGGCCGAAGAAGGCTGAAATGCCAGAAACCGGTCCCCGGTAGCTTGTCTCCTTTCTGGTGAAGAATTGGCTTGGTAGTTTAGTCTGCCCTGTTCCCATGATGCACTGGGCCAGGGACAGACTGATTTGCATATAGCCAGGTTCTGAGCTGGGATGGTGCAGTATGATAAATAACGGTGATGGATCAAGCCCTGATCTTTGGACTGGGTAAGAGTGGTCTGCTTAATTCAGACACTCTGTTCATCACCACCCCCTTTTCTAAATCGTTTTTGGCCACTATAGGTGTGGCAGGGTATACTCAGACATGAGTCCCTTTCTCACTGCTCCATCAGGATTCAAGCAAGCCGGGCCGAAGACGGCTGAAATGCCAGAAACCGGTCCCCGGTAGCTTGTTTCCTTTCTGGTGAAGAATTGGCTTGGTAGTTTAGTCTGCCCTGTTCCCATGATGCACTGGGCCAGGGACAGACTGATTTGCATATAGCCAGGTTCTGAGCTGGGATGGTGCAGTGAGATAAATAACGGTGATGGATCAAGCCCTGATCTTTGGACTGGGTAAGAGTGGTCTGCTTAATTCAGACACTCTGTTCATCACCACCCCCTTTTCTAAATCAGTATTACATTTTAGGCTAGAGTCACAGTACCTTCTCAATGTTACTACTTTTTCTTAGATTCTTCAGTTAGCGTGTTCTGCTTTTTTGTTTTCAAGGGCCATATGTATCAAGAAAACGATTTGCGATTCTGAATTAGCGATTATTACCGAATCGCTAATTCAGATTCGCAAATCGGGATGTATCAACGCAATCGCAAATTTTTAGCGATTCGGAGAAAATCGCTAAAAATTTCCGCGATGCAAAACAGCGATTCCCTTAAAGGTAAAAAATCGTAATTTCGCGAATTCTCAACCAGTATTTCGCTAAATAGCGCGATCGCAGCCCGAAAATCGCTAAATTGCGATGTTCCCACGAGATAAATCGCAATTTAGCGATTTTCTGGAAACATCCAATCGCAATCCTGATGCATAATGATGACATCATCATCCAGGAAGGGAAAGATTACCCAAGGTGCTTCAGGACAGAGACAGAGAGTGTGAGAGTGTTGTTTGGAAGTCAGGAGCAATGGCAGAAGGTGGAAACCAGGATGTCCCAGCAAGCCAGCAGGACCAGCAAGAAGGGGAAGCAGGCAGGAAGAGGAAACTAAAGTTTTCAGAGGCTGAACTGGAGACCCTCATCACCGAAATGGTGCCACACCATGAGGCACTATTTGGGAGGAGTTCCCACAAGGTTCCAGAAGCCAGCAAAAGGTGGATTTGGGAGGGCATCCAAGCCAAAGTGAATGCCCTAGGAGTCACCCACAGGACAGTGGATGTGTTGAGGAAGCGCTGGTATGACCTGAGACAGCGCTCCAAGGAGAAGTTGGCTGCCAGACTGGAGCAGTCCCAGCTCACCGGTGGGGGAACCTCCCACATCCCTGACTCTACACCACTGGAGGAGCTGGTAGAGGCCCCACTGCCTACACAGACTGTTGCGGGCGTGTCAGTGCTCGACAGCTCAGCACAACCTGCTGCAAGACCAGGTAAGAAGCATGCCTCCCCACCCTAAACCACCCCCAGCAACCCCCTGCAGCAACCTAGGGATTAGGGGAACCACATGGCAGGCTAGAGCAATTACACAGGCAGACACAGCAATGCATTATGGGAGTTGTAGTCACCATAGACTGTAATGTAGAAAGTAGCTACAGATTTTAACTTAGTACAATTTTTTAGGTCAGGATAGGTGAATGACACAAGTAAAGTCAGGGAAGACTGTGAAAAATGTAATTGAACATTCCATATAATGGAAAAAAAATTAACGTGTGCTGTTCTATCCACAGCACCTGCAAGTGGGAAGGCTACAGCCACTGCACCTGAGACAGGACCCCAAGCCTCTGGAGAAGGCAGCCATGGCAATGATTCAGATGGGGAGGACAGTCCTTTCATCCGGCCACAGGGACAAAGTAGGAGGAACGTCAGGCCATTGAGGATTATGGATCACGATGACGATGAAAATGATAATGTGCAGTCTGATGCACCAGTACCCCAGCAGCAGGAGTCCAGAGCAATGTCCAGAGGCAGGCGTAGACCCCGCACGGCCATCAGCTCCAATGTCCAACAGGAGGAATCTGTGTTCGCAGGCCTGGAGATGCACATGAATTTGAATTTGAATTGAATTTAAAATATTTATTGAGCGCAGCATTCACCAGCGGTTTCTTGGTGCTATGGAGGGCAGGGTACCAATGGGGGAGAGTGACCACCACACCTAAGAACTGGTGGGCCTAAGGAGAAGTGAGAGCATATCACAAGGGAAAGGCCTGTTTAAAAAGAAAGGTTTTGAGGTCACATGCTGCAGGTTCACCGGCTGCAAGCGAAGCACATGAAGGCCATTCAGAGGGAGATTAGGGCAGGGAACAGAGGAATACGGGAGGAAATCAGGGGGGCTGTGCAGGAGCTAACTTCAGAGTTGAAAGCGAAACGCGCAGCCAGGTGCAAAGAAATGACCCGCATGGACCACTACACGCGTGCTATTAATCGCCTGGCTTCCTCCACCAATATGCTGGCAAGGCGTGCCATAGAGACACAGCGTGAATTCTCCCATGGTATCCAGGACATAGCCACTGTAGTGGTGCAGTCAACTGCCACCCTTGACGAGCTGCGTGCGCTGCGCACTGCTGGACCCGGGGTGCTTATCCCCAGTGAGGAGGACTCACAGTCGGTCCGGAGCTCAAACACACCACCACCCACTGTTGAGAGGCGCCGTAGTGGCCGGAGCACCAGGCCTGCCACACTACAATAGGGACTGTTTTGAAAAGCAAATACCACACAGGGGAGTTATGGTGCCAGCAACAGTGTAGCACTTGCTGCACTAATGACTGATTGAGTAGCACTGTGATGGAAACATGTGCTTTTGTTTTGGAGACTTCATCCATGTTTGTTTTGGATGTGTTACATTGTTGCAATTGGGTAGTAAACACGTTTGCAAAGCAAGAAGTTGTCAGTGTATCATTTTCACTCACCTAGAAGTAGTTTCGCATGATCTCATCACGCCTCTGTCGGCCAGCAGCAGCAGCAGCAGCTACGCCAGCTTCCATGTGTATGGGTCCAGGTCCCTCCACGTCAGAGGCGTCGGAGTCACTCAACTCCATAGGTGTCCCTTTCCTTTCCTGGTTGCAATGTTGTGGAGCATGGCACAAGCTACAACAATTTTGCAGCACGTCTCAGGGCTGTATTGGAGGGCTCCTCCACTCTTGTGTATGCATCTGAATCTGCTCTTCAAAATCCAAAATGTTCTCTCGATGGTGCCTCTTGTAGAAATGTGTGCCCGGTTGTAGCGCCGCTGCCCAGCAGTGGCAGGATTCAGGTAGGGTGTCAGGATGAAATCCCGGACTGCATAGGCACTGTCCCCTGTGGATGGAAATGTGTAAAGGTCTGTCACTGTGATGCACATGCTGGCCATGTCAAATGTGGGCTGACAGTGTGTGCTGTTACCTAGTAGGTATCCCTCTCCAAATTCTCCTCTTGAGAGTCTACGGTATAGCCCACTGTGTCGGAATATGAAGGCGTCATGTGTGCTTCCAGGGTACTTTGCCACTATATCGGTGATAATGTTTTTGGCATCACACACCATCTGAATGTTCAGTGAGTGGTAGCATTTCCTGTTCCGGAATACATACTCTATGTTGGAGGGGGGTGAAATGGCTACATGTGTTCCATCTATACATCCTATGACGTGGGGAAATTGGGCTATGTTGTAAAATTCCTGCTTGGTCTGTGCTAGTTCCTGTGGAGTGCTGGGGAAGTGTATGTGATGTTGCATCCTGTGTGTCATGGCGTCGAGGAACACATGGAAAAAGCGCGACAGGGCACTCTGTGACACCCCTCCTGCAGTGGCTATGACCCCCTGGAAACTACCTGAGGCCAGCAGGTGTAGTGAAAAGAGGACCTGGATGTGAGTGGGTATGGCTTGTGTCCTGCGGGTGGGGTGTTCTAGGTGGGGCCTGAGTTCCTCTATCAAATCAAGTATGCTGTCTTCCTCCAGTCTGTAATGAGTGTAGATATCCTCCTCAGTGCGTTGAAAGATGGTGGTGCGTAACCGGAATATCCTCTCCTGCCGTCTCCTCCTCTGCGCCAGAGCTCTCACTCTTCGCCTCCTCACTATCATGTACAGGCCGGACATTGTGGTAGGGAGTGTGTTGCATTCTGGGCTGCAATTTATAGTTTGCACCTGGTTACCACCTGCTCCCACTTGATGGTAATTGCGATTCCTTATTTTGCGATTTTGAGTATTTCGCTATTTGCGATTGTTTGATACATTCCTTTGCGATTTCTGAATTGCGATTTCCACTTTAGCGATTTTCGCTAACAGGTTTCATCGCTAATTTGGAAATCGCTATTGTAATCGCTATTTAGCATTGTCGCTACGCTTGGGAATCGCTAATTTGCGATTCCTTATTTTGCGTGCGTTTTTGGCTTCATACATTGCGATTAGCGATTTTTGAGTCGCAAGCGCTACTTTTTACCGATTCGCAGCGTTTCTGACTCATTTTTGGCTTCATACATATGGCCCCAAGTCAGTTACCGGTAGGCTTCCCGGTGTATTCAATACCTGTGTAGTTCACTCAAAATGGCAGCACGCATACATCCTGTGCGTGGGACCCAAGCAAGGACTAGACTTCTGACTTAACTCCTTCAACGCCTTCGTCTGACGGCACGCTTGTTCTTCATGTTTGCGCCACCATCCGAAGGAGATTTTACCACAACAGCCAAAGGATCCAAACTCGGTCACAACAGTAGATGCATTGACTGCTACCCAAAAATTAACTTGACAGCTATTCTCTGATGCTTTTCAATGCTCCGCTTTTCTCCGCTGCGCTCCTCACCTTCCTCACTTCGTGTTTTCACTAGCACCATCGGTCAATGGTGATGCTATCACTTGCCGTGAAGTTACTTAATCTATTATTCACCGAGTTAAGGGTACCGAAGGCAAGCACACATGCTTGAATCTTATCCAGCTGGAAGCACAATTACTTTTTTTTCTCTTCTTAAACTGGAGCACACGTCTTTTTAAATCAGCGCTCTCTTCAATTCACTTCCTCGCCGGCAACCAGTTATTCCTCCTTACTTCAGTTTTACTCCTTAGACTTCCTTCCACTTCGTCATTATTTTTCATGTGACACGCGTGGATGTTCTGCTGTGTTGCTTCACCTCGTTGCCATTGTAAAGATGACCCAGGAGCAGAGTAAGTTATAGATATTTATTTATTCAAGTAATTAGGTATAACACACCGGCAGAGCGGAGGATAAGGCTGCCTGTAATCTCCTTTCAAGTAACTGTCAACTGTCAACTCGACTACAGCTGACAGAATGTCAGCTGATGACGCAGGGAGAGCGCGAGGGCAGGGGACGCGCGAGGGGACAATGGAAGCCTACAGGGGACAAAAGAGAGAGAAGAAATACTAAAACTCAACACAGCATCAAAGTGATGCTAAACAACATAAAAGAACTCAGGCAATATTTGTTGATATTCTTCTCTCACCGGGGACCACATTGATTGGTTTATTTCAATTACATGGAAGGGCTTCTGCAATGCATTTAATAATGTTTTTTGTCAGTAAATGTCACTATGACTTCCCTACGTTTACACACCTAAGAGATATTTATGTATGTTATTTTTAAATTACATATTTTAACGTTGAATCAATGTATGTTTAATCATATTGCTGTTTGTCCATCAATTGACAATACACGTGGAAGAGTAAACCAGGACTCATAATCAAAAACAATTAGATGGTACTGATTGAATAAAATCCCTGCATTGTTATGTTGAGTATTTGAAGTTGATTAATGGCCAGTATGGGGGTTCGTTTTCATGAATGAATGATTTACAGACTCCCTCCCTCGGGCCTTAGCAGAACCCTCCACCCCATTGTGTTGCATGCATTACAATAGGAGCCACCATGATCAATCTCTACAAAAGGAAATGTTCATGTGTCAAATAAATTAATTGTTTCCAACAACGTAACACACTAGTGTAACGCCGTTTATAATGCTCGTAAGTATGATTTCATGTGCCTTTCTAAGCGATGTATCCATGATAAAGAAAAACAGCGTCATTGTTGAGCAACTTAGGTTTGCTTGTTTAGTAATGAAAGGAAAATATCCAGAGTATGCAAAAGGCCTCTGTGGAGTAAAAGTATGTTGGCAGGCTCTCTTACTGAGTTTTGTAAAATGTATCTCTTGCCAGGAAAGGATCTGCTATCTATTTATAGAAAATGGAATTCTTAATCAGGCTTGCTCTGACATTTCGCAAGGGTTCACTTGTGTTAACGCCTCTACTTCACATTTTCAACTTTTCAGATACTGAAATTGGATTTGGCTGTCATAACCCCACGTGAGAAAACAAGCTGCGTCCAGTTAAGTGCTCACCACTACTTCGTGAAAGTTCTTCATTTCACTTCTGTGGGCACCGCAGATCATGGTCAATTGCGGCAGATGGTGGTCTCTGGTGGTATATCATTGCCTCCTGTGGTAGATGAAGGCTTCCTGTGGACAGATCATGAAAGCTTGTGGCATATCATGGCCGCTTGTGGCTGATTATGGCCTTCTGTGGAATATCTTGCCCTCTGGTGGCAGACCATGCCCTCCTACTAACCTCTCTCGCCATATTTGCCACAGTGCCATCACCCACCATCCTTTAGATGGCTACATTTTTTGTTGCCAGGGCGGAATCAGTAGATAAACATGGAGATTGTGTGTCATTGTCTGTATATGTAAAGTTTAGAGCTTCCTAGGATTCATTTTTGTCACCCCCGTTACTTGTTCAGACCACTAATAGGTCTTTCTGAACATGAACAAGGACTTTAGTACAAATCCTATACCGATAACACATTGACATCTCTGCATGTCAGAGTGTCCTACGTTGTCCAAGGTGCCAGAGGTATCATCCAAATACCCGAGTAAAAGCAATTAAAAATTGGATAGGACTCTATATAGATCTTTCTTCAGGACATCGTTAATTTTTTTTAAAACCAGCCCAAAAACGTCGGCCCTTCCCATCCGCCCCAGTTGTTTTGTCCCAGGAATTCTTTGTCACATAGGTAAATTGGGTACAGGCCCTTTGGGTCAGTTATTTGAGTATGTTTTCACGGGTAAGAGGTGTGGTTAAGTATGTCTATTTAAGGATTTGTTAGATGCAGTGGGCCCTTGATTATATTACTTTTGATCAGCATAAAGTATCAGTCTGTTCTCTGGTTAAGTTCAAACTAACTCCGACTGACCCATGAAAATCCCCTTTATCCAGTCTCCTGACCTATCAGTTGCAAAGACTCCAGGTGTGGCTACTTCTGTGCACATTACCTTTGGGGTAAAAAAGACAGACCCTACCTCTTCCATGCCAAGGGCTCTGAACTAGTGGTTGGTATCAAAAAGCTGATTTTGAGATTGTTTAATGTTGCCAAGGAGATGCACAACAAAACCTAAAGGAGAAGGATATTCCATAAAAATCAGTTGAGTTCAGTATATCTTTATTCAATTTTACATATAAAATCATGAAGAGCAGAATACAGTTCATTACATAAAAATACAAAACAATAAAAATTGGTAAATAAAACATGCAACTTTCATTCAATCCGCAGAGAATCTCATCTCCATACAATAAAAACTTCCATAATAAAGTGCATTTACAAGAAAGGAAAACACCTCCTCTAATACGGAAAATCCAAGAATTGACCTGATGATCTTCCAGCAGCCATCCATAGATTTCCCACTTCATATGAACATTTTGAGAAAGTACGACACGCTATAACAAACATCTGGACTATCTAACAACTGCAAAAACAATAAGGTATATTTACATTTCTGGAAGGCAAGAGATTTTAAAATATGTTTGAGACAACATAAGAAAAACAGTCTATAAAATTTACAAAAAAACATGAAATGCAATAAAGATTGTTACGCCAACCCATCACAAGGACAGGTCGATTAACTATTCCCCCAGAGCCTTGCCCCATCTGTAAAGCCCAATGCCCGCCCTGAATCGAAGGAGGAGAGACCTCTCCCACCGCCTGAGTTCCATAGATAAATAAAAAACGCCATCTCTCCCAAAGCTAACAACGTAAAGTAATTATGGATAGAGCACTTACTTAAAACCCTCTCTAATCTTTGGGATAAACAAAATTCTGCGCGACATGACTTCATCAGCCTCTTATCTGATTTTCTTAACGTGACCGATGCTGTGAATCCATAAAAAACTAAGGGACCTCTTTACTCAGCTGACTAACTTTTACCTATCCCCAAATCTCATTTTAAGAAGCTATGTGCCTTCAGTCTATCCAGAATGCACTACATTTAACTATAAAAAAATATTTTCTAAAAGGTGCAGTTTTGAAAGATTCTAAAGACCCATCTCTTAGACTAAGAACCTGATTTAGATCTTGGCTCACCGGTTACTAAGTCACAACAGTGACAGATATCCCTTCTGCTGAAATATAAATCCCATAGGCTATAATGGGATTTATATTTTGGTGGACGGGATGTCTGTCACCGTTGTGACTGAGTAACACATCTGCTAAGATCTAAATCAAACCCTAAGTACCTAACACTATTCCTGAAACTAAAACACTAAAATTAAAATGTGCATGTATCTTTATAGAGTGGATCATTGATGCTTGTAAGCAATTGAGTATCTGGTATGGCCTTGCAAAAAACAAATAAAAACATTAATAGGAATCTACATAATGAAACATGGGCTGCGCGGTATATATACTGAAAAATCAATACAGTTCTTTGCAAGTATGCCTCAGGTAGCCTTTTAAGCATTTATTGCTAGGAACCCTTGAAATATCTGAAAATGCACCCTGAAGCAGATCAGGTTGAAGCCCGATGTGTAAGTATTAGACTCCATCATGAAAACTCTATGATGAAGCATGCCTTCAGGATTTCCTGTTGAATGAGGGTTTTATTGTAAAAATCAATCACGTGCTAGTACCGTCCAGACGGATTAGACTCCTATTGGACCTCTTGTTTTTATTCATATACAGTTATTTCATAGATGTTGGGGGGTCCCACCTGATCTTCTCTCTCCTTCCCTTTGAGAATTCCTTTAACAAAACATTGCCAGCAGCATGCACAAATCCATGAAGTCTTTCATGCCTTGCAAAACACTTTTGCAGGGAGTCTTTACAACTTCAAAACTGCCCCTATTTACAAAAATGGGTCACTTTTTTGCTTTCTAATTCACTAATGGTGGCCACATTTACTTTGGAGCCCAGGCCTATTTTTGTCCCAGTTCAACCCTGGACAGGACATGCAGTAGTTTGTATTGCTTTTAATGTAAATAACACTCAGACATGTTAGTGATTTATTTCCTTGTGCAATGAGATGTTTCCTACATTAAAGGACCGCTAAAACAGAACAACAAAATAAGCTGGAAGGTAAGTTAATTTGTTCAAGAGCTGTCATTAGTACCAATCCTCGATTATATTTATGGTATTGTGTTATTTTTCCAACTTCATCTGCATCCAATGTGGTTCCTTCTTTTGAATATATTTAAACATTGCTTAATAGTTTCTGTGATGCTCATGTATCACAAATATGCTTATGTGAAACATTTGTATTGTATGCATCAAATATATACACCTTCACAAGTTTTCTATAGCATAGGAGAAATATGTATCCTGATAGTAAATTTAGACATGTTTACATTAATGCTATGGAGCCTCACCATTGTGACCGAAAGTGTCTGTCAGACTTTTCAAATGCAGTGTGTAAAGTGCAGGAGGCATATGGTGCTAACTTTAACATAATCATGCTATTTGCGGGACTGAGGTAACATTATCATTTACCATATACCTCTTTCCGTTGTTACATTGTCATTTACCATATACCTCTTTCCGTTGTTACATTGCCATTTACCATATACCTCTTTCCGTTGTTACATTGTCATTTACCATATACCTCTTTCCGTTGTTACATTGTCATTTACCATATACCTTTTTCCGTTGTTACATTGTCATTTACCATATAACTCTTTTCCCTTGTTACAACCAAGTATCAATCATTTTTGCCTCCTCATAAAAAAACGGTTTTAATCGGACCTTATTTAGAGTTTGGCAGATGAAATACTCATCCAAAATGTGGCGGATATGCCATCCGTCTTATTGCATGTTATGAACTATAATGCATGTGTGAGAAGGAGGATGGATAGCTGACACCTTTGTGATGAAGTATGCATTCCGCCAAACTCTAAATAAGGCTCTAAGAAATTTCAGGGTGTCATAGAAACAGAGAAGAGACCAAGGCATAGATCAATCTTGAGAAATAAAATAAAGGTGGATACATCATATTTGGAAAGAATTTGCTCCATCATTTGGACCACATTGCTGAGCTGCAACATATTACTAGAGGGCTGCTGCAGGCATTGGAGACATCAGAAAACTATTTGAGTCTTGCACTGACAACTGAAATTGATGACTAAAGTTAAGCTTAACTGTCACTTGCAACTTTTGTACGTCAAAACAGCGTATTTTTCTGTTTCAGTTGTAACTGCACTAAAAAAAATATTGAAATCCACTCCACGTTTACCTATAATGGTAATTCTCTTATTTGATGTTTTATTGTAACAATTGTTTCTAATTGGTTTTATATTGGTCATGTATTGTTTTGTTTTGTGTTTATGCTTTTTTGACTGATCTGTTTTTCTATGATGCATTTACTCTTTGCAGTTACATTGGGGCCGAGTCACAAAAGGGTTTTAGAGTATCTAAGAGTACTCCCGTAGTACTCTTTTACTTACTCATATATGCCTTAGTGAATTAGCCCCAAAACATCTTAAATGGTAATAAAATGGGCCTAGCCACGGAATATTCATATCCTTTTACTACAAATACAAAGAACCCTGCCTTCTTTTCACTTTTACCAATAGGGAGTTATTGTGTGGTAGATTAACAAAAGCATGTAAGACTATGTAAAAGCGGACTCTTGCAATACTATTGCCTGTACCCATAAATGCTTTTGTACTTTGTTTGCATTATTCATCACTTATCACTTTTCATGTTATTGGCGTTGTCATTAAAGTTTACATTTTATTTATTAATTAAAGCATTGATATATTATAAGGTGTTCCACTCTCCCTTAAAAGTTATTATTCACTTAGACAGATATGGCTTCTGAAGCACTAGGACTATTCCATTGCCTTCTTCAATTCTCTGGAGAGCTGGCAAAGGTGGTAGACCAGCAACTAATATCAGCTGCTTCAAAAACTGGGTATTCACCACACTCACCCCACAGCAATGATCAACAAAACACATTTTTATGTTAGATCCGTGGATAAGTGAATAACCATTTTCTGCTGGTGGAATTTCCTCAACCAAAACACTATCTGTCATAAATATTGTGTCCTAAACATCGTTTACAAAAAAATCATCTCATTATGTATAGATTTTCCATGGTTAAATCCAATAGGGTAAATCTTTGTCAACAATATTTAAAACCCAATATTTTTGTAAGACGATATTTATTACATGATATTCTGCTACTATTCCTGAACAAACAGGTTTGGGACCTGTTTTTTAAATAATGGCATCCTATAGAATATATAATTGCTAATTTCTTCATGCCTCATTTAGGGACACATTTGCATAAAATAGAGTTTGAAAGCAGTGCATAACAAAAAACCCCAAGGACTCTTCAGTTAAATAACACACAGCAAAAATAAATTGAATACTTTACAAGACATTTAAAAAACATTACAATATATGCCTGTCACATTCCTTCAAATGTTAGAAATGTGTATTAGAAGTTGAAGCTTACACATTTCCTCCACAAACCCAGAGAGTAGATTCTCATTTACAAAGGTAAGCTTGTATTATTATGTACGTTTACAACTTTTATGGTATTGAAAAACTCAGAGTTTAATTTTACTAAAAGTACTTTCATGATTGCGCACGCTCCGCAGATAGGGCAGAACACTGTACATAAAAAGAGAGGACTGGCCTATCTTTTATTGTGCAAAGTCTCCACCACAGGTGGAAGTATGGAGTAGGAATGGTTAAATGCTGGGACAGGGCAATGGGTATGGACTGTGTTTAGCCCAAAGTACAAGCAGAAAAAGGCCATTTACTGGAAGGCTTGGGGTAACAACAGCACAGAAAGGTCTAGGAGTGAGGGCTTCAATAGGAAAAGGACGGAAATGTGTAAATCCACCAATACCACTTGTGGCGTTTTGCTGTAGCTGGGATGGTTTCTCACTGTGGTGAAAGGGTGTTGAAGATATTCCTCGTTTTTAATTTATCCTTAATGAGCTTCAAACTTCTAAAAGCTCATGTAAATTTGTATAATTGCATTAACTCATGTTTGCCACAAATGTTAACCATTTTTTTAAATAGGGGTAAAGTGCATATATTGGACGGGTGAAGAGGTTACATTTACCACTCTACCTCCAATCCCTAAAAAATTTGAGAAAATGCATACATTGTTGGTGGTGGTCATTCAAATCTACTAATTGATCTCCCCATCCTGCAAACATTGAGGAAAGTGCATATATTTAAAAAACATACAATATTGAACCCCAATATTTAATTTTAAGAAGTTAATTATTAGAATTATTTAAATTAAATACTAAAACATGTTGATTTAATATATGTAATAATTGTATTTTAATTGAAGTAACCAATCCCCCAAAAAACACTCACAATGAGTTAAATAAAATAAAGTAGAACATGTCTGAAATTAATTAATCACAAAAATAATACAGAAAAACAATTAGTTATAAAACTAGAATGCAACATTTAAAATACGTACAGAAATGTCTTAAATATAAATATTCACATCTTAAAAAGAGTGCACAACCAAAGTCCCCAGAGCAACCCATGACCTCCAGAAAATATCATAACAAAGGGGTATATTCATAAAGACAGTTTGGAGTACATATAAAGTACTCTTGTACCACTCTTTTATGTAGTCTTACATTCAATTGTGAATTGGCATCAAAAAGTCCAACTCCTTAATAATAAAAGTGCAGAGAGGGCAGTTATTTTTATTTGTACTAGCTGTGTATAACAATTCCTTGATTATTTCCAATTTTGATGTTTTGATGTTTTGGGTTAATTCTAAAAGGCATTCAGGAGTGCATTAAGTGTACCTTATGTACTTTAAAATGTCTTTGTGAATAGGCCTCAAAATTGTTTAATAAATAGGAAAAACTAATGGACTTATTCAGAAAAGTATTTCAGAGTAAATGAAGTAGTGCTAGAGGAGTACTCGTTTGCATACTCTTATGAAACTTCCAATTCAAAATGAGTAAAAGTGCAAAAAAGGCACAGTCCTTTAGAATTGAACTAATTGTATATAAATATCCCCTTATTACTCCAATTTTAGCCCAATTTTATATGTTTTGCTTCAATTCACGGTACAAAAGGGGGTGGTGATGGTCGGAGTATCTGAATCAATCAAACACTCACACCCAGTCAAAAGATCTGGGTTTAATCCATCACTGTTCTATAGCCCACTCTGCCACCCCAGTTCAGACATGGCTATATGCAAATCAGTCTGACCCTGTGCCTCATGGGAACAGTCCAGCCCAAACTGCCAAGCCATGTCTTCCCTGGACGGGAAGCAAGCTTCCGAGGACCGGTTTCTGGCATTCCAGCCGTCTTCAGCCCGGCTTGCTTGAATCCAGTAGCAAAGTGAGCAAGGGACTCACGTCTGAGCATACCCTGCCACACTTATGGCGGCCAAAAGCGGTACAAAAGGGGGTGGTGATGGACGGAGCATCTGAATCAATCAAACACTCACACCCAGTCAAAAGATCTGGGTTTAATCCATCACTGTTCTTTAGCCCACTCTGCCACCCCAGTTCAGACAAGGCTATATGCAAATCAGTCTGACCCTGTGCCTCATGGGAACAGTCCAGCCCGAACTGCCAAGCCATGTCTTCTCTGGACCGGAAACAAGCTTCCGAGGACCGGTTTCTGGCATTCCAGCCATCTTCAGCCCGGCTTGCTTGAATCCAGTGGCAAAGTGAGCAAGGAACATTGTTCTGCATTCTGTCCATCAACTGTGTTTTTGCAATTTACACCCCGAGTGGTCTGGGTATGCTCAGACGTGAGTCCCAGGCTCTCCACATCACTGGAGTCAAGCTATCCAGGCTGAAGAAGGCTGATAGCCAGAAACTGGTCCTTGGATGCTTGATTCCAGTCTAGGACAGACATGGCTTGGTAGTTCAGGCTGGACTGTTCCCATGAGGCACAGGGTCAAGGCTGATTTGCATATAGCCATTTGTCTGACCTAGGGTGGTGTGGAGTGCAAAAAAACGATGGATTTACGCCCAGATCTTTGTACTGGGGTGAATGTAAGACATTGTTCTGCATTCTGCCCATCAACTGTGTTTTTTGCAATTTTCACCCCGAGTGGGCTGGGTATGCTCAGACGTGAGTCCCAGGCTCTTGACATCACTAGAGTCAAGCTATCCAGGCTGAAGAAGGCTGATAGCCAGAAACCGGTCCTTGGATGCTTGATTCCGGTCTAGGAAAGACATGGCTTGGTAGTTCGGGCTGGACTGTTCCCATGAGGCACAGGGTCAAGGCTGGTTTGCATATAGCCATTGTCTGACCTAGGGTGGTGTGGAGGGCAAAACAACTATGGATTTAGGCCCAGATCTTTGTACTGGGGTGAATGTAAGACATTGTTCTGCATTCTGTCCATCAACTGTGTTTTTTGCAATTTTCACCCCGAGTGGGCTGGGTATGTTCAGACGTGAGTCCCAGGCTCTCCACATCACTGGAGTCAAGCTATCCAGGCTGAAGAAGGCTGATAGCCAGAAACCGGTCCTTGGGATGCCTGATTCCGGTCTAGGAAAGACATGGCTTGGTAGTTCGGGCTGGACTGTTCCCATGAGGCACAGGGTCAAGGCTGATTTGCATATAGCCATTGTCTGACCTAGGGTGGTGTGGAGTGCAAAAAAACGATGAATTTAGGCCCAGATCTTTGTACTGGGGTGAATGTAAGACATTGTTCTGCATTCTGTCCATCAACTGTGTTTTTTGCAATTTTCACCCCGAGTGGGCTGGGTATTCTCAGACGTGAGTCACAGGCTCTCCACATCACTGGAGTCAAGCTATCCAGGCTGAAGAAGGCTGATAGCCAGAACCCAGTCCTTGGATGCTTGATTCCGGTCTAGGAAAGACATGGCTTGGTAGTTCGGGCTGGGCTGTTCCCATGAAGCACAGGGTCAAGGCTGATTTGCATATAGCCATTGTCTGACCTAGGGTGGTGTGGAGTGCAAACAAATGATGGATAAAGGCCCAGATCTTTGTACTGGGGTGAATGTAAGACATTGTTCTGCATTCTGTCCTTCAACTGTGTTTTTTGCAATTTTCACCCCGAGTGGGCTGGGTATGCTCAGACGTGAGTCCCAGGCTCTCCACATCACTGGAGTCAAGCTATCCTGGCTGAAGAAGGCTGATAGCCAGAAACCGGTCCTTGGATGCTTGATTCCGGTCTAGGAAAGACATGGCTTGGTAGTTCGGGCTGGACTGTTCCCATGAGGCACAGGGTCAAGGCTGATTTGCATATAGCCATTGTCTGACCTAGGGTGGTATGGAGTGCAAAAAAAGGATGGATTTAGGCCCAGATCTTTGTACTGGGGTAAATGTAAGACATTGTTCTGCATTCTGTCCATCAACTGTGTTTTTTGCAATTTTCACCCAGAGTGGGCTGGGTATGCTCAGACGTGAGTCCCAGGCTCTCCACATCACTGGAGTCAAGCTATCCAGTCTGAATAAGGCTGATAGCCAGAAACCGGTCCTTGGATGCTTGATTCCGGTCTAGGAAAGACATGGCTTGGTATTTCGGGCTGGACTGTTCCCATGAGGCACAGGGTCAAGGCTGATTTGCATATAGCCATTGTCTGACCTAGGGTGGTGTGGAGTGCAAAAAAACGAAGGATTTAGGCCCAGATCTTTGTACTGGGGTGAATGTAAGACATTGTTCTGCATTCTGTCCATCAACTGTGTTATTTGCAATTTTTACCCCGAGTGGGCTGGGTATGCTCAGACGTAAATCCCAGGCTCTTCACATCACTGGAGTCAAGCTATCCAGGCTGAAGAAGGCTGATAGCCAGAAACTGGTCCTTGGGTGCTTGATTCCGGTCTAGGAAAGACATCGCTTGGTAGTTCGGGCTGGACTGTTCCCATGATGCACAGGGTCAAGGCTGATTTGCATATAGCCATTGTCTGACCTAGGGTGGTGTGGAGTGCAAAAAAACGATGGATTTAGGCCCAGATCTTTGTACTGGGGTGAATGTAAGACATTGTTCTGCATTCTGTCCATCAACTGTGTTTTTTGCAATTTTCCCCCCCGAGTGGGCTGGGTATGCTCAGACGTGAGTCCCAGGCTTTCCACATCACTGGAGTCAAGCTATCCAGGCTGAAGAAGGCTAATAGCCAGAAACCGGTCCTTGGATGCTTGATTCCGGTCTAGGAAAGACATGGCTTGGTAGCTCGGGCTGGACTGTTCCCATGAGGCGCAGGGTCAAGGCTGATTTGCATATAGCCATTGTTGACCTAGGGTGGTGTGAAGTGCAAAAAAACGATGGATTTAGGCCCAGATCTTTGTACTGGGGTAAGACATTGTTTTGCATTCTGTCCATCAACTGTGTTTTTTGCAATTTTCACCCAGAGTGGGCTGGGTATGCTCAGACTTGAGTCCCAGGCTCTCCACATCACTGGAGTCAAGCTATCCAGGCTAAAGAAGGCTGATAGCCAGAAACCGGTCCTTGGATGCTTGATTCCGGTCTAGGAAAGACATGGCTTGGTAGTTCGGGCTGGACTGTTCCCATGAGGCACAGGGTCAAGGCTGATTTGCATATAGCCATTGTCTGACCTAGGGTGGTGTGGAGTGCAAAAAAACGATGGATGTAGTCCCAGATCGTTGTACTGGGGTGAATGTAAGACATTGTTCTGCATTCTGTCCATCAACTGTGTTTTTTGCAATTTTTACCCCGAGTGGGCTGGGTATGCTCAGACGTGAATCCCGGGCTCTCCACATCACTGGAGTCAAGCTATCCAGGCTGAAGAAGGCTGATAGCCAGAAACCGGTCCTTGGATGCTTGATTCCAGTCTAGGAAAGACATGGCTTGGTAGTTCGGGCTGGACTGTTCCCATGAGGCACAGGGTCAATGGCATATAGCCTTTGTCTGACCTAGGGTGGCGTGGAGTGCAAAAAAACGATGGATTTAGGCCCAGATCTTTGTACTGGGGTGAATGTAAGACATTGTTCTGCATTCTGTCCATCAACTGTGTTTTTTGCAATTTTTACCCCGAGTGGGCTGGGTATGCTCAGACGTGAGTCCCAGGCTCTCCACATCACTGGAGTCAAGCTATCCAGGCTGAAGAAGGCTAATAGCCAGAAACCGGTCCTTGGATGCTTGATTCCGGTCTAGGAAAGACATGGCTTGGTAGTTCGGGCTGGACTGTTCCCATGAGGCACAGGGTCAAGGCTGATTTGCATATAGCCATTGTTGACCTAGGGTGCTGTGGAGTGCAAAACAATGATGGATTTAGGCCCAGATCTTTGTACTGGGGTGAATGTAAGACATTGTTCTTCATTCTGTCCATCAACTGTGTTTTTTGCAATTTTCACCCCTAGTTGGCTGGGTATGCTCAGACGTGAGTGCCAGGCTCTCCACATCACTGGAGTCAAGCTATCCAGGCTAAAGAAGGCTGATAGCCAGAAACCGGTCCTTGGATGCTTGATTCCGGTCTAGGAAAGACATGGCTTGGTAGTTCGGGCTGGACTGTTCCCATGAGGCACAGGGTCAAGTCTGATTTGCATATAGCCATTGTCTGACCTAGGGTGGTGTGGAGTGCAAAACAACAATGGATTTAGCCCCAGATCTTTCTACTGAATTCTGTCCATCAACTGTTTTTTTTGCAATTTTCACCCCAAGTGGGCTGGGTATGCTCAGACGTGAGTCCCAGGCTCTCCACATCACTGGAGTCAAGCTATCCAGGCTGAAGAAGGCTGATAGCCAGAAACCGGTCCTTGGATGCTTGATTCCGGTCTAGGAAAGGCATGGCTTGGTAGTTCGGGCTGGACTGTTCCCATGAGGCACAGGGTCAAGGCTGATTTGCATATAGCCATTGTCTGACCTAGAGTGGTGTGGAGTGCAAAAAAACGATGGATTTAGGCCCAGATCTTTGTACTGGGGTAAATGTAAGACATTGTTCTGCATTCTGTCCATCAACTGTGTTTTTTGCAATTTTCACCCAGAGTGGGCTGGGTATGCTCATACGTGAGTCCCAGGCTCTCCACATCACTGGAGTCAAGCTATCCAGTCTGAAGAAGGCTGATAGCCAGAAACCGGTCCTTGGATGCTTGATTCTGGTCTAGGAAAGACATGGCTTGGTAGTTCGGGCTGGACTGTTCCCATGAGGCACAGGGTCAAGGCTGATTTGCATATAGCCATTGTCTGACCTAGGGTGGTGTGGAGTGCAAAAAAATGATGGATTTAGGCCCAGATCTTTGTACTGGGGTGAATGTAAGACATTGTTCTGCATTCTGTCCATCAACTGTGTTTTTTGCAATTTTCACCCCGAGTGGGCTGGGTATGCTCAGACGTGAGTCCCAGGCTCGCCACATCACTGGAGTCAAGCTATCCAGGCTGAAGAAGGCTAATAGCCAGAAACCGGTCCTTGGATGCTTGATTCCAGTCTAGGAAAGACATGGCTTGGTAGTTCGGGCTGGACTGTTCCCATGAGGCACAGGGTCAAGGTTGATTTGCATATAGCCATTGTTGACCTAGGGTGCTGTGGAGTGCAAAAAAATGATGGATTTAGGCCAAGATCTTTGTACTGGGGTGAATGTAAGACATTGTTCTGCATTCTGTCCATCAACTGTGTTTTTTGCAATTTTCACCCCTAGTTGGCTGGGTATGCTCAGACGTGAGGGCCAGGCTCTCCACATCACTGGAGTCAAGCTATCCAGGCTAAAGAAGGCTGGTAGCCAGAAACCGGTCCTTGGATGCTTGATTCCGGTCTAGGAAAGACATGGCTTGGTAGTTCGGGCTGGACTGTTCCCATGAGGCACAGGGTCAAGTCTGATTTGCATATAGCCATTGTCTGACCTAGGGTGGTGTGGAGTGCAAAAAAACGATGGATTTAGGCCCAGAACTTTGTACTGGGGTGAATGTAAGACATTGTTCTGCATTCTGTCCATCAACTGTGTTTTTTGCATGCTTAAAATCACAGCAGCCTTAGAAAGTTCATAAAAGAGTACCACAGAGATATAACTTTATGAACTTCCGAATTTCTTGATGAATAGACCCCTAAGTTACAATATACTAACCTATAAAACATTATGACAAAAATACACATTGCAATATAAATGATGTAAAATATAAATTAAAAGTATATTAAAACACACTATATTGTATTGTACTATGGTGAATATTTACCTTGGGCGGTGGCAAATAAAGAGCAAAAAAATACCTTTCATTGTCATATGCTTTTCTTGGGTACAAACATACATACCTGCCCTATTCCCAATCCCTATCGTAAGAATTAAGCTGATGGACCTCAGGTTAAAAACGTTGTCTAGTAATTTCAGTTTTTCCCATAAGTTTGCCTTACCAATTCTCAATGTCTGGAGAGCTAACATCACGGTTGTCATTCATTTTCTTAATTTCATACATATGTCTGTAAGTCAACCAGAAAGCACTAACGTGCCTTTATGGTTCAATCCTAAAGTGATCAAAAAGCCCATTCAAAATATAAAATAAAAACTAATACTTTTTAATACCTGTGCTGACAAATGTCAAAGAGAAAATCTGCTTAAATGGACGTGCGGAATGGACCTAGGGTAAGTGAAAAACATGTGAGAATCGGTGTGCAAACACATATTCATTTTCAGTTTTCATGAAAAAACAAAAATAGGCTAGGTACGTTTTCCTCCATCTCTGGTAATGAAGACTGAGAGTCTTTAAATAAAGATCCGCGATGAGTAATAAATAAGCACATTTCAAATTTGAAAACGAATGGAGAATGAATACTTCGGCAAGTTGCTTAGTAGACTTAGCAGATGGCAGAAACTTTGGGATGGGGAAATAGTGGTATTGTTAGTTATGTGTACATCAATCCATTTCCTTTTCATATGTAACAAACTGCAGTCTAACGGCATCATCTCTGAACACATCCACACATGCTCTACAGGGGGTGCATACAACAGAGAATCCTTACTGAAGCTGCATTCCATTTATTTAAAAAAAAATATATATACTGTTGCAAAATTATATTTATTTATTTAATATATTAAAGTTGTGAAATGTATCCCTTTTATCTCCCACGTTAGTGGAAACATCTCCCACTTTAGTGGAAACATGAGATTCTCCTTGGGCATGTCTGATATCTTCATCCTGAAACGCTGTGCAACAATAAAACTCATACTCTTATCTACTCTCTGGTATCTACGCTGCACCCCTTGATAATGTTATTCAGTGGAATAAACCCACCCTGCATATCTCCTACAAAGGTAATATTTCTCAAGAAAACAGTGATATCCTAAACAGATCTGTGGTGTCCAATCTAGTTCCAGGAAGGCTTAATCAAGGCCATAATTTCATTGAAACAACTATGTAAAATCTTTCATTCATTAAATGTAGTTAAATTACTAATGCCGATATCCTGAATATTAACATGAATTGAGCATTAATTTGACCCTAATTTTCCTAGGTACATGATAGCCTCAGACATCATCAGAGCCAAGTTTATTTTAACATTCTCATAAATGAGCAATTTTAAAAAAATGCTATGATCTTATTTGTAAATTACCTGTAGTGTTTAATCCTATAATGTTAAAATCAGGAAATTCAATTAACACAAAGAAATTTAAGTTGTTTAAACTACTCTTCAACATTACAAGCAGGTATTATTTCTATGTGTTTTCTATTTAGAACAAGTTGCACTGGAGTTTGCATTTGCTTAACACTTGTTATTTGCTGTAGGCCAAAATAGAAGCAAATCTGCTGAAAAGGAATATGTTCCCTGTTCAATCAAAAACAGCCTGCACACACACACAATGGCTAACCTCAGATAAAAATGCTCAAAAACTCCCTGCGTGGACAGACTTTACATTACTTGTACTGCACTGCAGACACTTCTAAACTTATTTCTCTTAATAAAAGCACCTACATTGTACGCTTAGGACCATGCTCATATGTTATAGGAGCAGCAGGAAAATCCAAAACTGCTAGTTTTACAGGTATTCTAGTGGGTACATTTTCTCCACCAGAACATGTTGTGACAAACTCCTATAAAACAATATTTTCTTCAAGAATGTTTGCTAAGGATCACATGGGCGTCTTGCCTGCATTTTACTTTTCACAATCCAAACTATGCAACATCAGCTCTAATAAGCAGTCGTCTTATTTACACAGACTAGCTAATAAGACCTAGCAATGCCCTTGCAAAACTATGTAGCATGAGGATAACCTACAATAATGATGGTATCACCTGAGAATTTTAGAACAAAACTACCCACATCTAGTTCCCCTTAAAGGTCAAATAAGGGAACAGCAATGTAGACTACTCATCCTTTCATAAAAACATCAGACAGGATGGGCAGTAACATAGCATATATATATATATATATATATTCATTTTATTAATGTTAACAATTTTGAAAACAGTATTACTGAATAGCCAATTATGGCTATTTCATAGACAGTTTAGACAGGCTCAAAAGATATTGAAAAAGAGAGAGAAAACATACATTTGCCTACCCTTAATTTGTAGAGGAGCTAGCCTCCTTCCCCCATTTTGTCAGTAGAAAACCTGAAACAGGTTTCAATTCTGTCAACACTATCTACCCCTATTTGTAGAAACTGGGCATAAACAAACTCTGAGGAGGTAAATAGTACATTGAGAGCTAAAAAACATGAATACCCAACCACCAATTCCTTTAGCAAATGTACAAGTATAACATGAGGGCGCATGAATTCGAACTAAATCCCATTGCCTCTGCCCTTGTACAGTAAGTGCCAAACTAAAAACATTAGTGCTGTTTATATGGCAAAGCTCACATATACAATTTTATTGCTGTTTATTCTTGAGTGCATTAGAACTTGCTTTTGCCAACAAAAAAAGCACAACTCCTCCTTCTTTCCCTGTGCTGTCATTATGTCTTTCAAAAAGTTTCAGAGGTCAAAATGTCAAAGGCAACCCTTGCTGTGAGCCCTGCTAGGCTTCTAAATGTAGAACTCAACATTTAACTCATTAGCAGCTGTTCCATTTTGTGTGCAAGGGTTTTCATGCGGTTCTCCCAGTTCAAAGTTTTCCCTGGAGACAGAGAGCTGGAAAGCAGACCTATTCCTTGTCCCTTGTGCTCATGCGCATTCTGGCCAGAAATGCGCATGAGCAGACTCCTGCGCATGCTCAGTTCCAAAGAAGAAGGCTAGATTGCCCAGGAATGCCAGGATGACCCCGCAATAAGGTAAGTTTCATTTTAAATCTCTTCCTAAGGCTTTTTAATTACATTCAATATTGCGGGCGGGAGGAGAGCGGGCGGCCACTTCCATTACGCACCCAAGTGTGCAGAGATTTTCCCAGTTTCCCCGCCTTCATTACGAAAGGCGGAAAGGGCAAATCTCCGCACATTCCGTGGGCGGAACGGATATGTCCGCCCAACCCTAATTTACAGTACTAGGCCAAGAAATAGTACTCCTAGAAAATATTTGTGAACTGCATTTTTCCATGAGCAAATTTGCATGTGTAGATTTGCTCATGTGAAAATCTGAATGATTCCAAGTTCACTTTTCCTCCAACCACTTTTTCCTAACCCTGGTAGAAGTTTTACGTCTGCCACTATCAAGAGTAAATTTACAACCCTTCTCATTATGAGAATATTTGAGAAGAATTGGTGAAAACCCTTAAACGTGCAAGTCAGTAGGTCTGCACAGACTCAAAAGGGCATTCCAACCCTGGAACTATTGCTTACCACTAACTTCATCCCCAGTATGTAGGCCTGCAGAAACGTGCCAACATAAGGGAATTGCTAGTATTCAAACCCTACTATGGTATGAGCCCTGGCATAATCAGAGATGCTATAACAAAACTTTTATATAATGAGATTGCAGCCATAATTTGTTGCAGCATTGCATGGCCCAAAAGGGACACGTGGAATATAGGACAATGTATGCAAAACCAGACTCTTTTTATATGCTTTACATTGTAACTGATTCACTGTCAAGAGTAGAGTGCAGTCACTTAACATATTTTCTATACTTCATATTCTTACCTTCATTTGAATTTTTCTCTCCTGATGGTTTTTTAAACAGCTTTCTAGTGAGCTTACCATGATTCTCATCTGAGATCCTGTCATGTGATATTTGCTTTGTACTCACAATGTGAGCTTACACCCAGAAAGATAAATTCAAAAGGTCTCCTGCAAGGGAAAAGTTGTTAGGCCAATTTCCTGCTCTCATGCACTAATGCACTTCATTTTTTATATAAATCAAGGAAACATAGAGGTTCAGTACTGAAGATCAATACCTTATTCAAATGCAGTGATTCATCCATGACATAACTACGCATATTTAAAAATTATTCCCTGTGTTCCGGTGCAACCAGCAAATCAGAAGCTCCACCCACTATATTCTGGGAGGGTTTCTTTTTGTGGGTAAAATCAATACCTCCTACTAGCATAAGTTCTCCTGAAAATGGAATTTATAAAACCCCAAAGGGTCTAGCCATTTGCCAATATTTATTGACATAAAGTAACTTAGCTACTTATCAGTCACCTGCTTCACTACTTCTTATATGTGTAGGTACACATACATTGTTCTCTAACCCAGGCTCTCCTGTAGTGTATGCCACATATTAATTAGAGTATTGGTACAGAGAATATTTTTAAAAACATTCTGTACAGTCCCCTGTCTATTTTAAATGCCAGTCAATGCCCCTTTTAATAATACTCTATGTTAAATACACATTAGAAAGACTGAAAAGTCACTTGCAGCAAGGCAAGTTAGTTATTTAGCTTACATCTCACTTACCAACTGGTGACATCACAGTCCTCCAATATGTCCCACTTTCTGACACCATTTTGATGGGGAAATACTGGCACCCTCCCAGGAGCAAATGAATGAAACTCACCAGATGTAGCAGGTTTGCTCAGAAACAGAGTGACATTTATTTATTGGTACCAAAAGCATGCATCATTGCTAATTAGCAAGGAAGAAGTCAGATCTGCCACCTTATGGGCTCTCAGACAGCTTCTTCCCCGAGGGACAAGTTTCTAGGTGTTATGTACTGTATGAAATGCCAGGTCAGCGGAACTAGAATAAGGCACCAAGCCAAATGTGGCTGACATGGATGTGCAATGTCTGCACCATGCAAAACAGCCAGATATGTCCAGACCAGAAAGACAGGCTCTGCGCTGTGTAACACTTGCACAACCAGGTTAAGAAATATCATGTAGTCAGGACAAGCAAGGCGACCTCTAGGGGGGTACAGAATAGCTTGTTGAAGCTTGTCCAGTCAAGGTCAGATAGGAAGCTCTTTTGTGCTCCAGGCCTCATGTTAATGTGATCTATCTAAGCAAGATATCTTATGGAGTGCATACACATGAATTTGTATGGATATTCAAATATGTTTTGTAACACTATGGGCCTCATTACGATGTCGGTCAGAAAGTAAAGCGCCATACTCCTTGTCGGATTTGGTTCCGACTGACAGATTTCCAATGCCTTCCTGTGTTGAAAAGGCCGGCACAGAAAGGCAGTGGGAAGCTGCTACTGCAATCTCTCGGCAGGAAAGAGCCGGCCGGCTTTCCAAATAGCAGATGGGCTCTCCGAGCCTGTCGTAAGCCATTCAGAAATCCGATTCAGATTCCCTTCCAACCAACCCCATCAAAATGGGTCGGTCGGAATGGAATCCGCCCAGCCGATCACGGTGAGGGCTGGAGGGCTCTGAGCCGGGCGGATGAGTTCGTACACTGTATAGGAGAATCCAACTGTCAGTCGGAGGCTTTCCAACTGACATCTTAATGAGGCCCTATGTACGCAATTGTAATGACATGTAATGAAAAAGTTTACTTTGAATAAGTGTTAACGTGAAAAAGTATGATTTTCAAGTTGTTCAGTATAATTTACTAAAACTATTTTTAAGTATAACTTTTAAAGAAAAGTGTTAAAAAATTCATTTATTCCTTTTTTTTACCTCATTTAGTCAAAATATATTTGCATTGATAGAGATTTTCTTTTCTATTGAAACACAAAGGTAGTTTTTTATTTCAATATTTTGGGATCCATTCACAATAGCATTCATAATGGAGAGTTTAAAGTAGTATTCCACTGGCAGTACTTCATGACTATAAAATACAATTCACAAACCTACAGGTGAAAATATTCACCAATGCTTCTTCTGTCTTTTTAGTGCTGGGTTCCCTTCCCCAATGGTGGAGATCACAGCAACCAAAGGTATATAATTTTGTGGTAAATGATAAAGGGAGCAGTGGGAAAATGGAGAGTAGTTCCTCCGAAATGAATAGTGTTAATGGACTGATTGCTGTTTTCATGGATGTGATTACTGTAAAAAGAAATTGTAAAAGTTAAAATAGATAAAAACATTGCCCTTTTCTTATGTGAAGTATCAGCAGTAAGTCTGGGTAGTGAACTCCGCTCTGCTCGCAAAGTTTGTGGAGTTTTCTGCACTCCGCGTTATGCGGAACTCGTGGAGTTCTGAAAAACTCTGCATAGCGGAGAAGAGGTTTTTTCCTCACTCACGTTCGTCAACGTCAAGTTTGCGAGCAAGGAAAATCCACCTCCCGGCGAGATTTTTCCTCGTTCGTGATCATCAAAATCAAGTTGGCAAACGTGGAAAATCAACCTCCCTGCGAGATTTCTCATTGCTGCCTACCTGATTTTCCATTGCGAGTGGTTGCGTATGGTTGCAACCCCTCGCATTGAAAACTGTCCGTTCGAATTGAGAAAGCTGCTGCTCGAGTAAAAATCTACTTGAGCGGCAGAACTGAAGCAACGCCTGCTTGCGCTGTGCATGATGCTGTTTGTGATGATTGCACAGTGCAGACAAGCACCTGGCACTGGTAATCACTGCGAACGGCAATTATCTAAGGCACTCCGGTGATTGTGGAGCTCCGCCTAGCACAGCAGAGAGTTTTTTGCACTACGAGGAGTTCTACGTAGCGGAATTAGGCCTAGGTTTAATCAGCACTATCACTTGACATAAATAACGTGTCAAAAATATCATCTACAAAAGTAATACCAATTGAAGTTAATGATAAACAGTCTGAACATGATGGGACAATAGTTTTAGCACATTATATTTAGGGCACAATATTGATGTCAGACACTGTTTCTGCATGAGATATTCTGACATACAACCCTTAAATAATCAGTGTCATAACCAATTCAATAAATATGAATTTTGTCACCTTCATAATAATGAATGACTGGAAAGTGCAGACAGGTCTACAAAAAAAGCAAATGTCTGCTTTCTGCCTTACATTGGAAGCAAAGCATATGTTTTGGCAACAAAATGGTTGCTTGTCCTACCCAGGGTCACTTAGTCTGCCACTGAGTTGCATGTTAAGCAGATGTGGTTTCTCTTTGTGGATTTAACAGCATCGCCACTCTTGCTGCGAGTGCATAGGTAAACGCAGTATAATAAAATGGTAATTCCTGTTTTATTATTCTGTGTGCTGCCAGCCATAGTGAGTGGATGATGGGGCAGACTCCTACAGATTGCAGGATGACGTTGCAGGTGCTCAGTATGCTTATCAGACTGGCCGGCTGCCTACAGCCGGCCAATCTGAAATGCACACTTTAAAGCAAGCAATCCCAGCATTGAAAACAGCCAAGGGACTGCAGGCACAGGCCCCCAGCCTCAAAATGAGTGCTAGGTTAGCCTGCTTCAACCTCCAGGATTGGTTTGCCTTGCGTTGCACAAGGAGGAAAGTCCTTCCCTTTCCTTCCTACTCTTCATCACCCCCAGAACTGGCGCGGGGAGAGGAGCATCGGTTTGGAGTGCCCGGCGGTTGGCAGCATTTATGGTGGGTGCCTCACCATTTATTAATGATGCCAGCCACCACTCATGATAAGGCATAGTCATACCCAGGATCACACCGGATGCCCATAGGTTACATATGAAGGATCCGGGTTCCACGTTCTAGATTTACTCTGGAACCCCTGGCCGATGTCTCTTTTTGTATGCTTGAAAGCATAGAGTGGAGGAAGAATCATTAATCAATTTTACTCATCACTGTTCCAATGAATCATGACTCCAAACAATCACAGACTCTCTATTCAAAGTTAAGCTTGATTTATTTCAAAGTCAAGAACAGTGGACACACAAACACCTCAAAACGAGGGTGTAGAAGTACATTGGAAGTAATACAAAGCCAAACCTAGGGGTGAAGTTAGGACAATGGAGCATACACAGAATAACTAATTCTAGAATCAGGACACAGAATATAACAGTTTTGATGTCAAGAGCCCCCTTCATTGGAGGTTCGTAGATAAAAAGCATTAGTCTGTCCCTACACTATTGCTAACGTGACATCCCTGTTTAGCATTCCCAAAGACAACATCTGAAAAGGTGCCAGCACGTGAAGGCTTCCTAAGAGGACCATTCATGTTGCCTGGATCAAGCAACATAAGCTACAGAGCCCATTCTAAGATGCTGTCTTCTCTTAAGGCAAGGCAGAAGTCCTCAGGCTCTGTCCCTAGCTCCAATTCAAGAACGGGTACAAGACTTCCCCTAATGCTGTGCGACATCACCCCATCCTCGCAAGACACCTCCTCTTAGATAATTTTCCATGCCGCAGCGATGCTCCCAAGCCTTGGCTCTATGACCTTGATTCCTAGGCTCTCTCTAGTGAGAAAGAACACCATCCCACATTATCAGCATCACTGTTCAGTGTATCTTCTCCTCCCTCTGCCTAACTCCTAAAACAAAGACATTATTCTAATTATTCTAACTAACAAGGATGCAATTCTCCACCTGCAACGTAAAACCTGAGAAAGAGCAAGTTCTGCATACACAGGAATTCTACTAACAGACCTATCATGAGAGTAACAGGGATAAATACACGTTAGGCCTACAGAATTCGGCCAACATAAGAAACAGCACGTAGTTCCATAAACACGTGTTGATCATTGTTACTGAGCGCATTTATGTCCCTGCATTACATAAGGATACAAATTATAACGTTCATTAGTCATATGTACAATTCTTCACATTAAGGTTTTAATCTAATCATACTTAATTGAAATGCTGATTTCTCCATGCGATACGAAAGTATACCTATCACTTCCCCTTGCAAGTTTATTATGATACACGATCTAATGGCTTAAATGTTAACATGATACAGATTATATGCGGGTGCGGACTACTCATGATTATAATGCACACAGAGAAAATCGGCCCTCAATTACATGTTTAGCATTGGAGTCATAGTGGTCCCTGTAGATTCTGATATGATGTCCCTACGTTTTTTACCTTGACAGGAACGCTCAAGCTGAATTTATCAAAAATATTGGTAGCAAAATAAGTGACATCCACTGCATCTCTCACCTGTACGCAATTGAGACACGATTGTCAAATATATTTCGTAATCTGAACACAGTGGAAGACTAGTGGTCAACTCAAAGTGAAATCAGAGGAAGAAATCAAGTGAGGTCAATTGAACCTAAGAAATGGACCAGAGCATCTTGTAGTGAAATTTTGGTGAACAATAATGGCACTGTTGACACAAATACCCGTATGAAAGCCTGTACGAAACTGCTGAGAGCCTTCATAATGTTCCTTTATTACTTCAAGAAGAGGTTCATGACATGTGGCAGTGGGGTGTATCCAGTACATATGTTTATGATGTTTGTAGAGCATTGTCATTGTGGTTACTTCTGAGCTCTACAAGGATTGATCACAGAGCAGTGGAGATGAGTTACACTCCGATCTGTGGTGGAAGGCCTAATCCAATATTTTTCATCATAGTCACCAAGCACAAGAGGTTGAACCGAAAGAGAGTGTGAGAAAGTTATTTATTAGATAGGGTGAGTGGTAGTCCACCAAAGTAACAAATCACTTACTAGGCGATATGAACTGGGGAAAATTATTGTATTTGCATAATAGGAGAAGAACATGGTGCAGAAAGTATGCTGCATATTCTTTGCCTGTATGCAAATAATATTTTATAGTTCACATGTTTTATGTCAAACTTATTTGATTAGTTTCCATAAGTATATTGTCACAGTTTGAAGATATATTGCCCCGATCAGATGGTACATACAGTTATTTCCAGAAACAGTTTCCACAACTTTCGGTGGGCATTCCTACATTTCACCATATGGTAACTGTGGTCAATACATCTATGCACATGCTAATTTACCCCCTCTCCCCTCCTCCAAGAAAAAATAGGGAAAATAACGGGATTGAAAAAAAGTTAGACAAAATCCTAACTAGTTGGTGCGCGGGGTGATCCAGCTATATATATTAAATTAGTAAGGAGCAATCTGGAGCCAAGGCCAGGTGAGGACGTCTGGTAGGAAAACTATCAACTTCACGAAGTCTAGGGTGGTTTAATGAGGAGGCTCTCAGAATTGGAAGAGATTAAGTGCTATTGTGTGATTGGGGTATGTCGTGAGAGCCAGTCCCCTGGAGAGTTAGGCTACTAGTGGTCCCCACGTATATTCGAAACCCCTTTAATTGTCTATAAAAATGCTTGCCATTCTCTCCATTGTGATTGCCTGTCACAATCTAGTGGGCCACTGATGTAAGGATAGGGCCTCTTTCTTCTTCCATTCCTGTGCTATTGCCATTTTTGCCACCCCAAGACAAAGTCACAGAATAGATCGGTCTCCCATGGTTTTGTGCTAAGAGTCATCTCAGAGACCCAGTAGTGTGAACCCTATTGTATCCGGTACAGTATAGCTCAGTATGTCTTTAATCTGGGCCATTATGTCCTCTCAGAATGGGTGAATCCCTGGACAGTGCCATCTATATGTCTGAAGTCTCAATGCAGTCCACAACCCCGCCAACATAAAACTGGGGTTTCTAGAAATATCGGCCGCAAATTGGTGAGGTAATGGTACCAGTCATATGCTATCTTGTAATGCGCTTCCCTTATCCCCATAGAGTGGTTGAACCATGATATATCCTTCCAGAGCTGCCCCCACTGCTTGTCTGTGATTGAGGCTTCTATGACCCTATCCCAGAAGGCTTTGTAACGTGGGTGTGTGATAGTGGTAGAAGTGAGCAGGAGAGAATACAGAAAGAAGATGCAGCCCTTAGAGCCTTCCCTCTTTCGAACAAACTGCTCTATGGGCTGTAAGCTTCTTCTGGCAGCCTCTTGTATTCCCGGTTGAAAGGCCCAGTGTTGAAATTGGGTATTACGGTTGTGCTCCATTGCGGAGAGATGAAAGTCTCTTTGGCAGCTCTCAATTGTTTTGAGTCCCCAGTTGTGGAAGAGGTCAGAGACCGTGAGGCAATCTCCCTGATGCCAGGCATCAAATGGGCCAGTCTGTAGGGCCGGAGGGAAGGCTGGATTAAAGTGGATTGGGGTATGCAAGGAGGGGAAAGTTGTTCAACCCGATCGTGTGGGGATTCCATCCCATATCCGTAGCAAAGTTCTGGTGGGTGTGCTAAGGTATACATTGGGTGGTCTATCTCCCTTAGGCTTCTAGAGTAAGTCCCATATATCTGCCTGCTATCGCTTGGTCCATATGGAGCCAATTTTTATCAGACTCCCTTGATGACTCTCAATTGAGAGGCTTGATAATATAGATTAAAATCTGGAAGTGCCAACCCCCTTTGTTTTTCGGGAGACACAGTTGCCTATAGGGAAGTGGAGCTTGTTTCCCTTGCCATAAAAAAGTTTGTAACTTGGGTTTTTAGTGCTGGGATAAAATCCTTCTCTAGTTCGATTGGTAAGCCCTGGAAGAGGTACAGCAATCTGGGCAGCACATTCATTTTGATTACTTGAATGCGTTCCATCCAGGAGATATACATTGGTACCCACCTGCGAAGGTTCTCCTTAAGACGTTGGAGGAGTGGAGGGATATTAACCCTAAAGAGATCCGTGATTTGGGACGTGATACTGACTCCTAGGTGTAATATGTCTTTTTTGGCTTCACAAAATGGTGTGGCGGCCATCGCTTGCTCCATATCCTCCTTTCACTGTCAGATTAAGGAGAGAGGACTTAGTAAGATTAATGGAAAAACCAGATACTCACTCGAAGGCCTGAAATTCTGACTTTACTGCAGTTAGAGAGGTTCTAGGGGCTGTAAGTGTCATTAAGACGTTGTCCGCAAATAGTGAAAGTTTATGCTCATCTACTCCAATAGGAATACCCAGAATCTTGGGATTCTCACGAATTGTTGCTGCAAACGGTTCAATGTTGAGAGCAAATAGTAAGGGCAAGAGAGGGCATCCATGATGTGTCCCCCTCTGCAGTGGAACAAGGTCTGAACTCGTGCCATTTATCAGGATCTGCACACAGGGGTGCACGTAGTTGGCTTTGAGCATAGTGATGAATTTCTGGCTAAATCCAAAAGACTGTAGCATAGAGAATAGGAATTGCCTGTCCGCTCAGTTGTATGCCTTTTTGGCATCCAACGTGAGTAGGACCGATGGGACAGTTTTCTTGCCAGCTTTTTTGTATAACTCTGCAAAGATTATCATGGGGTTTGCCTACCAGGTATAAAACCCGATTGGTCCGGGTGAATCAATTCAGGTAGGATGATTTCCATTGTAGTGGCTAAAATGTTTATATACAATTTGACATCTAGGTTATGTAACGCTATCGGTCTGTAAGAGCCACATTGTTGTCGGTCTTTACCTTGCTTATAGATTACTATTGAGTGGGTAATCACCCCATAGTGTGCTACGGCATTGAAGAGGTTTCCTGTGTGCGGTATAAGTTCTGATCGATAGGGTTTGTAGAAGTGAGCCGTTAAACCATCTGACCCCAGAGACTTGTGAAGCTTCAGAGCCATGATAGCCACTTGGAATTCCTCTTCCTCAATTGGTCATTGTAGTAGATTGTTTTGGGTCGCTGATTCTTGTGAAAGAGAAACTCACTCAAAGTATGCTCTCTGGTTTGTCCCACTGCAGGGTTCTGCTGTATATAAAATTTTATAGACGGCCCCAAAGGCTTGCACCTTCTCCCTGTCTTCCGTGACCAATCTCGCTGAGTCCAATTTTACAGCCCCAATGTATTATTTTCCCAGTTTTACATGTAGTTGCCTGACCAAGTGGGCCCCCACTTTATTTCCATGCTCATATGTAGTGCGCTTAAGTTTTAAGAGTTTGAACTCTGCTTTATTAGCTTAGAAAGCTAAAATTTTGCCTCAGAGAGCTGTGACCTTTCTCTGCAGGCTGAGTGTCGGGTGTATCTTGTGTGCTTGCTCTGCCTGGAGGAGTTCATTCTCTAGGGAAATTCTATCTTTAGGCCATTCTTTGTTTGGCATGGACATTAATGCAATGCATTTGCCCCTCAATCTAGCCTTGAAAGAGTCCCAGTAATTGGGTGATTTGTGTGTTGTGGGTCACTGAATTTGAATTTAATTTGAAATTAAAAACACTTATAAAGTGCGCATTTACCTAGCGGTTTCTTGGCGCTGAACGAGAAGTGCTCCCATATAGCTATCCAGAGTTCATCTCTCAGCTTACTGTCATCCGTCAGTGCAAGGAGAAAAAAACAGCGTCTGCTTTTCGGAGGGCCCTGTTCCCCCCGGAGGGTCAGCGAGACTGGTGCATGGTCCGAGATGGTAATCAAGTAGATGGTGGCAGCCTGTAAAGTGTGAGAAGAAAGTGTAGTCGCTGTCTTTGGGTGAAGTGCCCGCCAAGCCTCAAAAAGCCCCAGAGCACAAAATTATTTTTTCCGGGCTTTAGTGAAGGAACCCATGGTTGCCCTGTAAATGGATGAACTGTCCCGCCCCCCCTTCGAGGTGAGAATAAAATCTTCCATTAGAATCATGTCCCCCTCCGCTAACCCTCCCAGTGTTGTTAGCACGGAGGAGAGAAATGGTCCAGTTAACATGTTTTTTATGTAGAACAGTGGATTCCAGTACTTGACACAATTTTCCAGATGAGAACTCCAGAAATAGCACAATATTAGAGAGGAGCCATTCAGACCTGGAAACAATACTAGAGATGGGTCCCCAGAATTAAACACAATCCTTGTCAGGACCCTAAAGCCCCAAGTAGCAATAGTCTCGCATAAGAAGTGTTTTTACAGAAGAGTACGACCATCTAAGGCTTCCTGGTCTGAAATAATGCGAAATCGGCACACCAAGATGGCCGCCGATTTCGGTTTGGGCTTAGCGGTCTAGTCTTAGACTCTGCCGCGGTCGGAATCCAGGTGAGGCGCACGAGTAATAGGATCTGCGCACTTCACTGAGAATTTCACCGAGTGAGGGAGCGTTTCTAGGGTCTTAGGGCCAGATGTAGGTCGGTCGGTAACGGCCGAAAATCGATATTTTCGTCCGTTACCGGCCGGTATACATGATTTGGCATGTAGGGGCACAATTTTACAGAATCAGTAACTTTACAGATTCGGTAAAGTTACCGATTCTGTAAAATACCGAATCGGTATTTTTACCGATTCGGTAAATGTCAGATGTAGGTGGGACTCTTCTGAGTCCCAAAGGCCCTACAAAATCGGTATTTTACCACACAATCCTATTGTGTGGTAAAATACCGATTTCAGGTGTGCATGCACATGTGTGCATGCACACCTAGCCATGTGACAGACAGACATGCCCTTAGGGCATGTCTGTGTGCCACATGGCGCACATGCCTATTTGTGGGGTGCCAGAGGGTGTCAAAGTGACACCCCCTGCACCCTTGCAAAATTCGGTATTTACCGATTCTGGAAATACAGAATCGGTATTTCCCATTGATTCCTATGGGCATTGAAGCCCATAGGAATCAATGGGAAATACCGATTCTGTATTTACAGAATCGGTAAATACCGAATGTGACAGATTCGGTATTTGCACATCTGGAAATACCTACATGTCCACCACATTGATTTACCGATTTTCAATTACCGAATCGGTAAAATTCAGTAATTGAAAATCGGTAAATCAATTTTACCTACATCGGGCCCTAAGTGTTTAGAGGAGAGTTACGAGTAACATGCATGCTTTTAAATCAATAGCGTTGTGGAAAACAGCATTTTAGAAGTCAAAGATACTTACGTTCACCAAGGAAAAGAACTGGAGCTTACAGAATAAAAGCTGTCGAAGAATACCCGCTGGAGGAGTGTCGTGAGGAACCACTTAACACATTCCGGAGTTAACGAGAGTAGTGTCTGTGAATAGAAAAAAACGACAAACCAGAGATAAGTGACAAGAACTGTGAAAGACAATGTTGTAAAAATGCTATTGTAATGAGTGTTGAGAGAATTATCTGAGCACATACTTACCCAATGTAAAAAGGAGTTATCTATATCTTCGTGACCAATCCAAAAGTGTAAATAAAACGAAGACACCACTGAAAATAAAGGAATAAGAGAAGAAGTCAATAATAATACGAAATAAATAAGAAGGAAGAGTACACAGCAATTCAGCTTAGTCAGTAAAGTAAGTTAAGAGTAATAAAACACAGTATTTAGCTGAGAGGTAGAATAAGAACAGGTGATTAACAGTTGTGTATGTAATTTGAATAAACAGGAATTGTCTGGCTAAAGAAGAATAGTTAGAATAAGAGGTGACAAGAAGTCCACAAGAAAGAGTCTAAAATAGCAAGTGAGTAATCACAGTAAAGAGTGAGGTACATAATAAAGATAAACTAAGAAAGGGTTTTCTAGGGTAGTTAATAAAGGTTATTGTGAATTGCAGGTGAGAACCAAATTAGAACGCTGATAATCATCAACCAGCAGTTAAGGAGAAAGATACAGAAGAGGTGCTTAGTTCTTGGAAACAAATAGTAGGTGAGAGTTTTAAAGAATAGAAATAGAAAGAAATAGAGTAGGAAAAGAAAAGATATTAATTGTTATCCTATCCTCAGGTTTCAGAAATCAGTAGCAGTCTGCATGTCGGACAAGACGAGAGGAACCAACCAAGACAGTCTTTTCTCTTTTGTTATTTTATCCAATTTCCCCCTTCCCCCCAAGGTAACAATTTAGGGACTCGTGCAATTGAGCTCTGGGTTGTTGTCTAGTGGGATTCGGGATCTAGCATCTCTGTTCCTGTGCGGATAAACAGAAGGAGTTTTCTCAGAGTCTGACAGAGTGAAGTGCCCAACTTGCACCTTGCACCCGAACAGAGATGGCGGAGGGAATAGATTTGCAAGGCCTAGGAGCAGTCTTAGACACCATTCAAAAGGAGTTAAGCGCAGTCAAAGAGGAAAATCAAAACCTTAGACTTGAAGTAGTTAATTTGAGAAAAAAAAACTCAGAACTAGCACAAAGATTAAAGCAACCTTTTAGTTTAAGACAAGATGCACAAAACCCCTTATCAGAGAGCACCAATAGAATGACCACTCAGGTAATCCATTCTCTGTCTCCAGTTATTCCTTTAGCTGCCCCGGAGCGATTTAGTGGAGACCCACAAAAGGCGCAAATATTTATTACACAATGTTCACTACATTTCATGTTCCGCCCTTCAATTTTCCCAGATGCGCAGTCTAGAGTCGCTTTCATGTTGTCATACCTAAGTGGGGATGCAGAGTCATGGTCATTGCCCCTAATTACCAGAGACGATCCAATATTGCGGAATTACGAAGAGTTCAAACAGGAGTTTCTTCGAATTTTCGACAGCCGAAGAATATCTCAAGCCGTTGATAATGAATTACTTGACTTGAGACAAGGGAATCGGGACTTGGTGTTCTATCTGGCCCAGTTTAACAAACTCGTGGTGGAAACGGACTGGCCCGAGAGCAAGAGAGCTGCAGTTTTCTATCGCGGGTTGAAGGATGAACTAAAAGATGTGTTGGCCAGAATACCCAACCGACCCACAGAGATTTCAGCGTTAGTAGATTTAGTATTGGAAATAGATTTTCGACAAGGAGAAAGGAAGGGTGAAAAAAGAAAAGATTTTATGCCACTGGTTCCTAGGTTCAACAGAGTTAGGTCAGAAAATAGTGGAAGTTTCGAAGGACAATCAGGCACAAAACCTATGCAAATTGGAACCATACGCGGTCCTTTGTCGAAGGAAGAAAAAGAAAAAAGAAGAACTAGTAATTTGAGTATGCATTGTGGATCTGGAGGCCATTTTGTCAGAAATTGTCCAAAGAAACCAAAGACAACCTTCAAGCCAAAGGAAAACTAATAGCACCACCTGTTGGAGGAGTTGAACTGGTGGGTGCCATTCAAGAAAAGACTCCCGACGAATATAGAGTGACCAACACTTTACAGTCCGCAGCACCTCACTTGATTTTATCAATGGAGGTTAAATTTAGACACATAAGGTTGACTGAAGTCTCGGTAATGATAGACTCTGGAGCCACGGGAAACTTTTACGATTTGAAGTTTGCAAATAAGGTGGGAATGCACGCAATTAAAAAATGTAAAAGTGAACCAGTTAGAGCTGTAGATGGGACAAATTTATCATCTGGTCCTATTGTGAGTCATACGGAAGTAATTCACCTTATTTCAAATGAAGGACATGAAGAAAAGATCCAATTCAATTTGATCAATGCCCCCCAATTTGAACTAATGCTTGGCCTTCCCTGGCTCACAGAGCACAATCCAACGATTAACTGGAGTACTAGGACTATAAAAATGGATTCCAATTACTGCCTAGAAAAATGCTTTGGAGGTAAGGGAAAGACCCAAGAGTTAAATCCAGAACATTCCTTGTGTCAAACTAGAGGATCGATATGTGTTATTGATACTCAAGAGATACCTGAAGAATATAAGGACTTCAAAGACGTGTTTAATGAAGTGGAAGCAGAACAACTTCCTCCTCACCGAGTCTATGACTGCAAAATTGAGATAGAACCTGGTTAAAATCTACCCTGCAGTCGAGTGTATGCTTTAACTGAAAAAGAACACCTTCATTTGAAGGAGTACTTGGACAAGTACTTAGCTAATGGATTCATTCGGCCCTCACAATCCCCTGTATCATCACCCTTGATTTTTGTGCCCAAGAAGGAAGGGGATTTAAGAATTTGTATTGACTACAGAGCCATAAATAAAATCACAAAAAAGAATCGGTATCCGCTACCCCTTATTTCATTCTTATTGGACAAAGTGAAAGGTGCCCAAATATACACCAAACTAGATCTGAGAGGAGCTTATCACCTGGTTAGAATGCGAGAAAGCAATGAATGGAAGACAGCCTTCAGAACGAGGTTCGGATTGTTCGAATACTAAGTCATGCCTTACGGCCTATGCAACGCCCCGGCTGCCTTCCAACATATTATCAATGACGTCCTGAAGGAGTAGATAGATCAATGTGCGATAGTGTACATAGATGATATTCTCATTTACTCCACCGACATAATAAAAAGCATCAAGATCAAGTTTGAGGAGTTTTACAGAAATTAAGAGACAACAGATTATTTGTAAAACTAGAGAAATGTGCAGAAGTGGGGCTCAATGGTTAGAGCGGCAGACGCTGATGCAGAGGTCTAGCCCGGGACCAGGGTTCAATTCCCGCCTCGGCGGGTCTTGGGCTCAATTTCCACGGATCTGATAATTCTCGCCTCGGTGCCTATTCTAATCATGGGTCCCACTCTGCAACTCTGGGCAATAGCTTGCTTAATCTCCACAACGGCCTCAACAACGATGGGATGCCTGGCTTCACCTTGGGGGTGCCCAGGAGTGGACACTTCACAGGGAAATTCAAGGAAGGGTTCCAGAGTGGTATGCGTACAAGTGCCTGAGATACCCCTTCGGGGGTCAATTCGGTGTGCTATACAAATCTACTACATTTACATTTACATTCAATGTTTCCCAAGTGGAATTTTTGGGTTTCGTCATCTCCCCAAATGGAATACTCATGGATAAGCGAAAAATTGAAGCAGTGATCGATTTGAAGTCCCCTGCAAGTGTCAAGGAGGTTCAAAGCTTCATTGGGTTCGCAAACTTCTATCGAAGGTTCATCAGTGAATTCTCACGTTAAATCTTACCGCTCACCAAACTACTTAAGAAAGGAATTCAGTTTAAGTGGTCAAAAGAAGCCATAGAAGCCTTTGATTCCTTGAAGCAAGATTTCACCTCTGCCCCGATTCTTCAACAAGCTGATCCTACCAAACCCTTTTATGTTGAGAATGATGCCTTAGATCAAGCAGTTGGAGGAGTCCTTTCCCAACGGAACATGGTGACAGGGCAATTGAATCCAGTCACTTATAGATCAAGGAAACTGACTCCCGCCAAAATAAATTATACCATCACAGAGAAGGAGCTATTGGCAATAAAAGACGCCTTTAAGGAGTGGCGACACCATCTCATGGGGGCGCAACACCAGGTAACGGTATTTACAGACCATCGTAATTAGAAAAAATTGAAAAAGCCAGAACACTTACCCCGAGACAGTCGCAATGGTCATTATATTTTGCCGATTACGATTTTGTAATTACCTACCGGCCAGGGGCACAAAACGGAAAAGCAGATACCTTATCCAGATTAGATACAGAGAATCAAAAAACTCCCTTGGAAAACCAATCCATCATTCCGAAAGCTAAGATAATTGGTGTCACCAGTTCAGTCAGTCTCGAGACAAGCATTTCCGAAGTGATGAACGCAGAGGCCATGCAAAACTGGGTAAAGGAAAAAGAAGGTAGAAGAATCATCCGTCAACTGCCCTACTTTCAAGAAACCTTATATATACCCACCAAGGAGTTACAGCAACAGATAATGCATGAATGTCATGATGCAATATTGGCAGGACACAAAGGAGAGGCAAAAACCAAGGAACTAATCAAACAACACTATTGGTGGCCGGAAATGACTAAAGATATTGAGGAATATGTGAAGACTTGTGATATTTGCGCTCAGGGATAATCAGAACGGCAGGCCCCAAAAGGGTTACTTCAGCCCTTGCCCACTCCACCTTATCCATGGCACACAATCACGCTAGATCTTATTACTGATTTGCCACTTAGTCAAGGTTACAACACCATATTAGTAGTCGTAGACTCGCTCTCCAAAATGGCACACTTCACAGCCTTAACTGGAGTTCCAACAGCCCAACAGTTAGCCACACACTTTAGTACAGAGATAGTGAAGATACATGGAATTCCCAAGATAGTGATTTCTGACAGAGGCCCACAGTTCATTTCCCATTTCTGGAAGTGCTTTATGGAAGGCTTAGGGACAGAAGTAAGATTTTCCACCAGTTACCACCCAGAAACAGATGGCCAGACGGAGAGGGTAAACCAGGAGTTAGAACAATATTTAAGATTGTTTATTTTAAAAAAGATGGGATCTGGTCAGATTATTTGTGTACAGCAGAATTTGCCCACAATAATGCTAAGAATATGTCCACTGGTTTTTCCCCCTTCTATAGGAATTATGGTCGACATCCAAACTCAACCATTAGGCAAACTGAGATTTCTGTCCCAGCAGTTGAGGAAATAGTGTCGCACCTAGAGCAGATTCATCAGGATGCCAGCGGTTAAGGAGAAAGATACAGAAGAGGGGCTTAGTTCTTGGAAACAAATAGTAGCTGAGAGTTTTAAAGAATAGAAATAGAAAGAAATAGAGTAGGAAAAGAAAAGATATTAATTGTTATCCTATCCTCAGGTTTCAGAAATCAGTAGCAGTCTGCAGGTCGGACAAGACGAGAGGAACCAACCAAGACAGTCTTTTCTCTTTTGTTATATTATCCAATTTCCCCCTTCCCCCCAAGGTAACAATTTAGGGACTCGTGCAATTGAGCTCTGTGTTGTTGTCTAGTGGGATTCGGGATCTAGCATCTCTGTTCCTGTGCGGATAAACAGAAGGAGGTTTCTCAGAGTCTGACAGAGTGAAGTGCCCAACTTGCACCTTGCACCCGAACAGAGATGGCGGAGGGAATAGATTTACAAGGCCTAGGAGCAGTCTTAGACACCATTCAAAAGGAGTTAAGCGCAGTCAAAGAGGAAAATCAAAACCTTAGACTTGAAGTAGTTAATTCGAGAAAAAAAACCTCAGAACTAGCACAAAGATTAAGGCAACCTTTTAGTTTAAGACAAGATGCACAAAACCCCTTATCAGAGAGCACCAATAGAATGACCACTCAGGTAATCCATTCTCTGTCTCCAGTTATTCCTTTAGCTGCCCTGGAGCGATTTAGTGGAGACCCACAAAAGGCGCAAATATTTATTACACAATGTTCACTACATTTCATGTTCCGCCCTTCAATTTTCCCAGATGCACAGTCTAGAGTCGCGTTTGTGTTGTCATACCTAAGTGGGGATGCGGCGTCATGGTCATTGCCCCTAATTACCAGAGACGATCCAATATTGCGGAATTACGAAGAGTTCAAACAGGAGTTTCTTCGAATTTTCGACAGCCGAAGAATATCTCAAGCCGTTGATAATGAATTACTTGACTTGAGACAAGGGAATCGGGACTTGGTGTTCTATCTGGCCCAGTTTAACAAACTCGTGGTGGAAACGGACTGGCCCGAGAGCAAGAGAGCTGCAGTTTTCTATCGCGGGTTGAAGGATGAACTAAAAGATGTGTTGACCAGAATACCCAACCGACCCACAGAGATTTCAGCGTTAGTAGATTTAGTATTGGAAATAGATTTTCGACAAGGAGAAATGAAGGGTGAAAAAAGAAAAGATTTTATGCCACTGGTTCCTAGGTTCGACAGAGTTAGGTCAGAAAATAGTGGAAGTTACGAAGGACAATCAGGCACAGAACCTATGCAAATTGGAACCATACGCGGTCCTTTGTCGAAGGAAGAAAAAGAAAAAAGAAGAACTAGTAATTTGAGTATGCATTGTGGATCTGGAGGCCATTTTGTCAGAAATTGTCCAAAGAAACCAAAGACAACCTTCAAGCCAAAGGAAAACGAATAGCACCACCTGTTGGAGGAGTTGAACTGGTGGGTGCCATTCAAGAAAAGACTCCCGACGAACATAGAGTGACCAACACTTTACAGTCCGCAGCACCTCACTTGATTTTATCAATGGAGGTTAAATTTAGACACATAAGGTTGACTGAAGTCTCGGTAATGATAGACTCTGGAGCCACAGGAAACTTTTACGATTTGAAGTTTGCAAATAAGGTGGGAATGCAAGCAATTAAAAAATGTAAAAGTGAACCAGTTAGAGCTGTAGATGGGACAAATTTATCATCTGGTCCTATTGTGAGTCATACGGAAGTAATTCACCTTATTTCAAAAGAAGGACATGAAGAAAAGATCCAATTCAATTTGATCGATGCCCCCCAATTTGAACTAATACTTGGCCTTCCCTGGCTCACAGAGCACAATCCAACGATTAACTGGAGTACTAGGACTATAAAAATGGATTCCAATTACTGCCTAGAAAAATACTTTGGAGGTAAGGGAAAGACCCAAGAGTTAAATCCAGAACATTCCTTGTGTCAAACTAGAGGATCGATATGTGTTATTGATACTCAAGAGATACCTGAAGAATATAAGGACTTCAAAGACGTGTTTAATGAAGTGGAAGCAGAACAACTTCCTCCTCACTGAGTCTATGACTGCAAAATTGAGATAGAACCTGGTTAAAATCTACCCTGCAGTCGAGTGTATGCTTTAACTGAAAAAGAACACCATCATTTGAAGGAGTACTTGGACAAGTACTTAGCTAATGGATTCATTCGGCCCTCACAATCCCCTGTATCGTCACCCTTGATTTTTGTGCCCAAGAAGGAAGGGGATTTAAGAAGCTGTATTGACTACAGAGCCATAAATAAAATCACAAAAAAGAATCGGTATCCGCTACCCCTTATGTCATTCTTATTGGACAAAGTGAAAGGTGCCCAAATATACACCAAACTAGATCTGAGAGGAGCTTATCACCTGGTTAGAATGCGAAAAAGCGATGAATGGAAGACAGCCTTCAGAACGAGGTTCGGATTGTTCGAATACTAAGTCATGCCTTACGGCCTATGCAACGCCCCGGCTGCCTTCCAACATATTATCAATGACGTCCTGAAGGAGTAGATAGATCAATGTGCGATAGTGTACATAGATGATATTCTCATTTACTCCACCGACAAGGAAAAGCATCAAGATCAAGTTTGAGGAGTTTTACAGAAATTAAGAGACAACAGATTATTTGTAAAACTAGAGAAATGTGCAGAAGTGTGGCTCAATGGTTAGAGTGGCAGACGCTGATGCAGAGATCTAGCCCGGGACCAGGGTTCAATTCCCGCCTCGGCGGGTCTTGGGCTTAATTTCCACGGACCTGATAATTCTCGCCTCGGTGCCTATTCTAATCATGGGTCCCACTCTGAAACTCTGGGCCATAGCTTGCTTAATCTCCACAACGGCCTCAACAACGATGGGATGCCTGGCTTCACCTTGGGGGTGCCCAGGAGTGGACACTTCACAGGGAAAAGCAAGGAAGGGTTCCAGAGTGGTATGCGTACAAGTGCCTGAGATACCCCTTCGGGGGTCGATTCGGTGCGCTATACAAATACTACTACATTTACATTTACATTCAATGTTTCCCAAGTGGAATTTTTGGGTTTCGTCATCTCCCCAAATGGAATACTCATGGATAAGCGAAAAATTGAAGCAGTGATCGATTTGAAGTCCCCTGCAAGTGTCAAGGAGGTTCAAAGCTTCATTGGGTTTGCGAACTTCTATCGAAGGTTCATCAGTGAATTCTCACGTTAAATCTTACCGCTCACCAAACTACTTAAGAAAGGAATTCAGTTTAAGTGGTCAAAAGAAGCCAAAGAAGCCTTTGATTTCTTGAAGCAAGATTTCACCTCTGCCCCGATTCTTCAACAAGCTGATCCTACCGAACCCTTTTATGTTGAGAATGATGCCTCAGATCTAGCAGTTGGAGGAGTCCTTTCCCAACGGAACAAGGTGACAGAGCAATTGAATCCAGTCACTTATAGATCAAGGAAACTGACTCCCGCCAAAATAAATTATACCATCACAGAGAAGGAGCTATTGGCAATAAAAGACGCCTTTAAGGAGTGGCGACACCATCTCAAGGGGCGCAACACCAGGTAACGGTATTTACAGACCATCGTAATTAAAAAAAATTGAAAAAGCCAGAACACTTACCCCGAGACAGTTGCAATGTTCATTATATTTTGCCGATTACGATTTTGTAATTACCTACCGGCCAGGGGCACAAAACGGAAAAGCAGATACCTTATCCAGATTAGATACAGAGAATCAAAAAACTCCCTTGGAAAACCAATCCATCATTCCGAAAGCTAAGATAATTGGTGTCACAAGTTCAGTCAGTCTCGAGACAAGCATTTCCGAAGTGATGAACGCAGAGGCCATGCAAAACTGGGTAAAGGAAAAAGAAGGTAGAAGAATCATCCGTCAACTGACCTACTTTCAAGAAACCTTATATATACCCACCAAGGAGTTACAGCAACAGGTAATGCATGAATGTCATGATGCAAAATTGGCAAGACACAAAGGAGAGGCAAAAACCAAGGAACTAATCAAACAACACTATTGGTGGCCGGAAATGACTAAAGATATCGAGGAATATGTGAAGACTTGTGAGATTTGCGCTCAGGGATAATCAGAACGGCAGGCCCCAAAAGGGTTACTTCAGCCCTTGCCCACTCCACCTTATCCATGGCACACAATCACGCTAGATCTTATTACTGATTTGCCACTTAGTCAAGGTTACAACACCATATTAGTAGTCGTAGATCACTCTCCAAAATGGCACACTTCACAGCCTTAACTGGAGTTCCAACAGCCCAACAGTTAGCCACACACTTTAGTACAGAGATAGTGAAGATACATGGAATACCCAAGATAGTGATTTCTGACAGAGGCCCACAGTTCATTTCCCATTTCTGGAAGTGCTTTATGGAAGGCTTAGGGACAGAAGTAAGATTTTCCACCAGTTACCACCCAGAAACAGATTGCCAGACGGAGAGGGTAAACCAGGAGTTAGAACAATATTTAAGATTGTTTCTTTTAAAACAAGATGGGAACTGGTCAGATTATTTGTGTACAGCAGAATTTGCCCACAATAATGCTAAGAATATATCCACTGGTTTTTCCCCCTTCTATAGGAATTATGGTCGACATCCAAACTCAACCATTAGGCAAACTGAGATTTCTGTCCCAGCAGTTGAGGAAATAGTGTCGCACCTAGAGCAGATTCATCAGGATGCTATAGAAAATCTAAAACTAGGGAAGGAAAAGTATAAGAACTATGCAGATCAGAAAAGACCAGAAGGCCCCCTTTTAGAAATTGGAGAACATGTTTGGTTAAGTACTAAAAATGTGAGATTAAAGGGAAACCGGAAATTCCAGCCTAGGTTTATCGGTCCTTATCCAGTGGAGGAAAAGGTTAATCAAGTGACTTATCGAATTACTTTTCCACCCAAATTGAAAATCCACCCAGTCTTTCATGTCTCCTTGTTGAAGCAGGCCCGACTAATTTGCGAAAGAAACTACCTCCAAAACCTCTCACCCTAAAAACAGGAACAGAATTCTAAGTCAAAGAGATCTTAGACTCAAAGAGATCTAAAGGACAATTGTATTATCTGGTGGATTGGAAAGGATAAGGCCCAGAGGAACGATCTTGGGAGCGGGACAAGGATGTTCACGCTCCAAGGTTAGTTAAGTCTTTTCACCAACGATTCCCTACAAAACCAAGATGGAGAGAATCTACCTTGTTGGAGGGTACTGTCAGGACCCTAAAGCCCTAAGTAGCAATAGTCTCGCATAAGAAGTGTTTTTACAGAAGAGTACGACCATCTAAGGCTTCCTGGTCGGAAATGATGCGAAATCGGCACACCAAGATGGCCGCCGATTTCGGTTTGGGCTTAGCGGTCTAGTCTTAGACTCTGCCGCAGTCGGAATCCAGGTGAGGCGCGAGAGTAATAGGATCTGCGCACTTCACCGAGAATTTCACCGAGTGAGGGAGCGTTTCTAGGGTCTTAGTGTTTAGAGGAGAGTTATGAGTAACATGCATGCTTTTAAATCAATAGCGTTGTGGAAAACAGTGTTTTAGAAGTCAAAGATACTTACGTTCACCAAGGAAAAGAAACGGAGCTCACAGAATAAAAGCCATCAAAGAATACCCGCTGGAGGAGTGTCGCGAGGAACCACTTAACGCATTCCGGAGTTAGCGAGAGTAGTGTCTGTGAATAGAAGAAAACGACAAACAGAGATAAGTGACAAGAACTGTGAAAGACAATGTTGTAAAAACATTATTGTAATGAGTGTTGAGAGAATTATCTGAGCTCAAACTTAACCAATGTAAAAAGGAGTTATCTATATCTTCGTGACCAATCCAAATTGTGTAAATAAAACGAAGACACCACTGAAAATAAAGGAATAAGAGAAGAAGTCAATATTAATACGAAATAAATAAGAAGGAAGAGTACACAGCAATTCAGCTTAGTCAGTAAAGTAAGTTAAGAGTAATAAAACACAGTATTTAGCTGAGAGGTAGAATAAGAACAGGTGATTAACAGTTGTATATGTAATTTGAATAAACAGGAATTGTCTGGCTAAAGAACAATAGTTAGAATAAGAGGCGACAAGAAGTCCACAAGAAAGAGTCTAAAATAGCAAGTGAGTAATCACAGTAAAGAGTGAGGTACATAATAAAGAGAAACTAAGAAAGGCTTTTCTAGGGTAGTTAATAAAGGTTATTGTGAATTGCAGGTGAGAACCAAATTAAAACGCTGATAGTCATCAACCAGAGGTTAAGGAGAAAGACACACAAGAGGGGCTTAGTTCTTGGAAACAAATGGTAGGTGAGAGTTTTTAAGAATAGAAATAGAAAGAAATAGAGTAGGAAAAGAAAAGGTATTAATTGTTATCCTATCCTCAGGTTTCAGAAATCAGTAGCAGTCTGCAGGTCGGACAAGACAAGAGGAACCAACCAAGACAGTCTCTTCTCTTTTGTTATTTTATCCAATTTTCCCCTTTTCCCCAAGGTAACAATTTAGGGACTTGTGCAATTGAGCTCTGGGTTGTTGTCTAGTGGGATTCAGGATCTAGCATCTCTGTTCCTGTGTGGATAAACAGAAGGAGTTTTCTCAGAGTCTGACAATCCCCCAGTTGAGGCCTTCCGAACAGGGCACTGATATCCAACTGGGTTTTCCGGGCTGAAAACTGTACACCTCATGAGACTGCCAAATCTCACCACAAAATAATTCAGATGATGCATGCAGTGCCAGGTACAACAATCCAGGTATGTGGTTGAAAAACTAAAATGGTAAAAGAAATTGCTTTTAAAAGTAGGAGCAATATTCTTGGAAAGGCATTACAAACTGGACACAATAATCCAGATGTCACTTCAACCACTTGCCACAAAATTCTAGGTGCTCCCCCAAAACTGGACACAGCACTCAATACATGACCTGCTAAACTTGACACAATATGTTAGGTATGGTCGCTAAAAATAGTAGGACTGCTCTAGGCAAGGCACCAAGAACTGGAAGCATTAATAAAGATGAAGCGTTAAGCATCGGACACGATATCCCTCCCGAACTGGGGGAACCTCCATAACTGAGTACATTACTTCATATAAAACCATCAAAACTGGTCATAACATGCCATATATGAACCAGAGAAATGATGATTATAATACATAAGGAGCCTAAAAAATTAGACACAATAAGCCAGGGGAGACTTCCATACCCTGACACAATACCATGGAGGTGGCAAGAAGAAATGGCATGCTTCTCTAGATGAGGTCTCTGATGTCTACATATACTTGACATGGCCTCAAGAACTTGACCAAAAAAAAACTAAAGATGTGGTATTCAGAGCTGGGGACAATATGCGAAAAGTGGCCCCTGGAAATGTAATGTGGCATTTATATAGCGCAACTTTCACTCCAAGGAGCATCTTGGCGCTGTGCGGAAACTGGAATGGTAGATTTACCAGTTAACTGCAAACAATAAAGGCGGACAGGGAATCAGATAAGAGACTTGCACAGGGTGTCAGAGGCGGTAAAGATCCAGGTTTTTATGGCCTTCCTAAAATGGGATTCAGCTGTAATCTGGCACAGATAAACAAGGAGTTTATTCCAGGCCTTTGAGTCTATCACTATGAGTGATTTTTCCTCCCTTCAGATTCAATCTAAAAGCTAGTATTTTCAACAAATTGGTGTTTGGTGACCTTAAACTACGCGAGGGAGTGTATCGTTTGTATCTGGATTGAAGATATTGAGGGCCCATGGAGTGGAAGGGTCTAAAGGTGATAATAAGGACCTTGAAGAGGACCCGTTTATGAATTGGCAGCAAATGAAGTTTTTGTATCGCCCCAATGCGGATAACCTCCTTGGCCAATTAAGCACTAATCATGCTGCCGCATGCTGAATCATCTGCAGCTTGTGTAGGACTGACCTGTTGGTGCCTGCATATAAGCTATTGCAGTAATCTAGCCTAGAAGTAAGTAAGGCTACAGCAACTGTCTACCTAGCTGAGATGGGCAGCAAATCAAAAAATGTCTTTAAGCTTTTGATAATGTGAAAGCATGCACCAGCCACTGACAAAGATTGCTGTTTAAAAGAAAGGTTGGTGTCAAATTTTATTCCCAAGTTCTTACCAACGCTTACTGTGTTAGGAGGAGGGGTGGTGTATACTAAAGGTATTCCAATTAAGTTCAAAGCAAGTCAAATTCATTACAATTAATAAAAAGGTTAAAAAAGAAATGCCCTGCATCCAGACAGTATATGGCTGTAATACATACACGAACTTAGTTTTAAAAGCAACAATTTTTCTAGTATCATACGAGTCACAGTGTGGAATTTTAAATTTGCGATCTGAACATTATCTGCGCCAGCTTGTCACCTATGTACTACGTGCATGGCAGCCATTTTCTTTTAGATATCATGGTCTCCCTGTCCACGATCGATCGCCAGCACGTCCCTCTGACCCAGCAAGCATCCTCCGCGCACCCTGGCTCCCCCTCCCTCCTCCTCCTTATGAGCATGACCCTTCTGCATGGCTCAGTCCTTGGGAGTCACGCCAACGCCTGACCAACACCTCCTCTCCTCCCATGAATGCCCCTCTGTTGATAAACCTCCCTCCTGCGCTGGATTGTCCACGCAGCATGAATACCACTCCATTGATGGCCCCTCACCCCGTGTCCGACTGTCCACACAGGTCCGAGGCCATTGCCTAAGCCGGGAGATATCATTCACTGCCCTTTATTGTATGAGGTCGCTCTCCTTCAAAGGACCCTCTATTGATCCAGGCCTCCCCACCCCCTGTGATATGATCAGGCGCACACATCCTAAGACTCGACGGAACACTCAGCTGCGTGATGGCCCCCTCCTCTTATCAGCAGGTTGAGGACCTCTATTGTGAAGGTATATGGGGGTGGGATTAACACGAGGATTACGAAGATGTCTTTTTCTCTTGCCTTACAAAGACTTGATTGTATTAAAGGAAGGTCACATGCCATAAACCAGTGTATAAGAGGCCAGGCCTCCGAGAGGCTGTTAGAGCACCTCGACATGATACCTTGTTGTCTGATCTGATGTGTTCTGCTCCGTCGGAATAAACTTCTGTTTCCTGCCTTCTGGTCTCCGGCGCCTGCCTCATTGCTTGGTAAACTTGAATGGTACAAGGGCGGTTAGCGCCGGGCAAATCTTGAGAAAGGTCCTAGCCCTACCTTTTTCCACAATTGGCGTCCCAAAGCGTGGGGCCCATCAGCGACACGTGGATCCAGTGGGAGAGGTCCCGATGACAGAGTGAACGACTGCAACGATCGGGAAGAGCTCGTGTCCGATAGACCCTCGTCTGACAGCCGATCATCCGACCTTCACTAGTTCTGAACAGACCTCTCTCGAGTGATCTACGGTCCTGACTGGGAACCATCAGGAGTGCCGCGAACAACACGAAGGAGAGAGGACGATCGGGCGCTGGATCCAGAGGACAGGAAACCGTCCATGCGGTCCGGGTAAGGTCGTGTAAACACGACAAATTAAGGAAAATTGTTTTTGTTTGGATAATACTAGTATTACGCTTTGTTGAAACCCTCTGGGGATTCACTGTCTGCAAACGGGGAACAACAAACAGGCTCTCTCTTTGCAAGCAGTGAAGGATAGGTAACGCAGACTTTTGTCCCATTGTAAACCGTCGTGCCTATCTTCCTCCCCCACTGTTTCCCGAACTATCGTTCGTGGATTATTGTCTGGAGATTCTTTGTCTGCAAACAGGGAAGAACAAGGCCTCTCTTTGCAGGTAGAGAAAGAGTGGGTAACGATAATTTTTCGTGCCCACTTATTCTCCCCACTGGATTGTTTGATTGGCCGATTATTCGGTATTGGTTCTTTTGAGGTATTCACGGCCTCCAAACAACGTAGAATAGAAATATTCTGTCTAGTCTTTGTCCGCCGTGATAAGATAGGTAGTGCAGACTTTTGTCCCCGTTGTAATCCGTCATGCCTGTCTTCTCCCCACTGGTTGGTAGCCTGTTTAGCCCGGACCGCTTATTAGAGATGAACCATCCAGCTCCACTGGAGGGCACCCCTAATAAGGACATGTTCACTAAGTATGGACTAGTCGCTATAGCTTACACTAAACTATGGCATAAATATACGAAAAAGAACCCTGAAAGTCAGTGGCCACTGATAGGTTCCTTTGACGAAAATAAAATAAAAACATTAGAAATAGCGCTCCAGAAGAATAAGACCACGCCCACTATGCTCGACAGTATCGGCATGTGGCGCAAAGAAACGGAACAACGAAAGAAAAGAGAAGAAGCAAAAATAGGGAAAGAATTACGAAAGGCAGCCCACCTAGCCGCAAAGCAACTAGAAGAAGAAATAAAAGAAAGAAAGGAAACCACGCGAAACCAAGAACAGGGTCGACAGGCCAATGTCCTGTTAGGACCCCCTCTGCGCTCTACCCTGAATTGCCCTCCAAACAACGGACGAACGATGAGTTGCTACTAGGTCCCCCAACCATCTACATGCCCCCTCCATATGCCCCCTGCCGACAAAGCTTTCACGCTCCGAGTGTGAGCGAAAGCGATCTCAGGGCTAGTGCACCAGCCCTCACGGCCTTTGCACCAGCCACATTAACAACCTCATCAGACGACCCCGAGTCTAGCAAACAATCATCGGCCAGACTAAATAGGTTGAGCAAAGATGAGCGGGATGGGATTGACAAAATAGCAAAGACATTAGTAGAACGAAGGGAGAGCGAAGATTATACAATGAGCGTATATAATTCACATGCCGACAGCCACAGACGGCATTTCATCTTGCGATTCAGCTACTACACCCTGAACGCGTATGAAGATAGGTATCAGAGTAAGGGACCCGCTAAATTAACAACACTGTATAGGAAAATTGATGTTGGAGATGGGACTGAACGTGAGGCGACGGAGCTCTTCATGCAGATGCTTGAGGTCTTCCGCCACCTCACAGAACAGAAACCAGAAGCCAAGGTTACGGTCCCTGAAACAACCTCGGCAGAAGTAGCCAATACTATGATGCCTATCAGAGAAGCGGCTCCTTACTGGATCCCGCCACGGGGCCAGGGAACGAGCGATGATATTAATAATGAAAATGCAAAGGGAAGGGTTGTGTACAATTGGGTTTACCAACCATGGGACCGACAAGATATCCTAACCTTTAAGCAAACCCTGCCCGACTTAAGAAAGAACCCGACAGCATTTTATACCGAATTAGGCACAGCCTTGGGTTCGACAATAATGACTTTAGCAGATATTGACTTGTTCTTTGGGCTATGTCTGCCAGCTGACGTGTGGAAGCAAATCCGGAAGGCTGACCACACGGATCTGTTTGGACATACCTGGGACCAACTCGGTAAACTAGACAGACAGCGAGAGCCGGGGAGTAAACCAGTGAAGGACATACTGGAACTCCCAGATAAAATAGTCCAGAAATTAAAAACACTGGTCCCGGAAAGAAAAGTAGACTGGTCGATAGTCACGGCCTGTCGACAGAAACCCCAGGAAGATGTGTCAGAATACTTCTCCCGATTTGAGACAGTGTTCTCCGACTACAGTGGCCAGGACATGACCACCGCAACCGGACAGCACCTGTTTGTGCAAAATTATGTAAAGGGACTAACTCAAGAAGTCTCCCAAAAACTACAGACGAGTGAGAGTAGTTGGGGGGCCTCCAAACCCGCAGCCATCCTTCAGATGGCTCAGTATTACGAGCACCAAAAGAATGAGAATGATAGGGCATCCGAGAAAAAGAAGAAAGATTTAAAGGAAAGGGTAATGATAGCCCAGATACAGGGTATAGCGCTAGGACGGGAACATCAAAGGGGGAACTACCAATCAAACACCCCCAGAGATCTACCTCCTAAGGATCACAACCCGACATCTCACCCTGGACGGAGAGACGTTAGCAATGACCAATGCGCTTTCTGCAAAGGGCTCGGCCATTGGAAATTCCATTGTCCGGTTTTGCTAGAGATGAATAGAAATAGGGATTCCAGGGATGTGGCAGGTGGTCCGAGGAATAGAGTACAGGGACGGGGGAACTCCAACGACACTAACAATGACAGATCAGGAAGACTGAATACATTTGACCGTCCCCGACAGAATCAATATCAGCTATCCGAAGGTGAAAATGCCCCCGATTTTGCATAGGACTGCCAGGGGCAAGGGAGGGATCCAGTCGAGCTCTGTGTTGACCAGCAAGGTCCTTATGTCACCGCTAAGGTCTTGGGTACAGAGTCTCCATTCTTGGTAGACACTGGGGCGACACGTAGTGTGTTATCAAAACGACTGATTCCAAGGGCACCCTTGTCTGGCTCACACATAACGTCGATAGGATTCGATGGGACGCCCTCCACTAACCCCCTGTCCGTACCCATTACCTTTGACCTAGAAAGCAACACTGCTGACGCGACATTTCTACTCTCCTCCAACTCCCCTGACGCCATTATGGGCATTGACTTACTGAAACATTTTCGAGCTACCATTAGGTGTTCCCCAGATGGAATACGAGTCATTCTGTACGACAACCCAGACATGCCCAGATCCCGTCCCCCACGACACATGTGCTGCATAACTAACGCTGACCTGTCCCTGCTTGACACCCTGCCTCCGTACCTGTGGGCCAAAAATGACTCTGATGTGGGGCGAATGATGATTGACCCTATTCACATAACTGTACGACAGGACGCTATGCTCCCGAAACTCCCGCAATATCGGATATCCCCAGAGGGTGAGAAGGCACTGGTAGCGATCATTCAGTCTCTGGTAGATGCAGGAGTGGTTGAAGAAGTGGTTAGCAACGTCTGCAACAGCCCAATCCTACCTATTGTTAAGAAGCAAGGTGAAGGAGATGAGAAAGCGTACCGCTTCATCATCGACTTACGAGAGATTAACAAAGTGGTGGTACCCCAATATCCTGTGGTCTCTGATATCACCACCATTCTGACCCTCATCCCGTCCACTGCCACCACCTTCTCTGTTATCGACCTTAAAAACGCATTTTTCTCTATCCCCATTCATCCAGACAGCCGTTATCTTTTCGGCTTCACTTTAAAATCTCGCTCGTACCGATTTTGTAGAGCTCCCCAGGGGTACACTGAAAGTCCCAGCATTTACAGCCAGGCTCTCAAAAGACAGCTGGATGCCTTCCAGCTACCAGAGGGAGTGGTGTTGATCCAATATGTCGATGATATCCTTTTGGCGGCCGACACCACCCCGCTTGCAACGACAGCCACCGTCCAACTCCTACACTTCCTTGCAGAAAATGGCCATAAAGTCTCCAAAAAGAAGCTACAGTTCTGCCAGCCACAAGTAACTTACCTAGGCCATCTTCTGTCCAAGGAAGGGAGGAAACTTACACCCGACCGAATCCAAACCATCCTAGACACCCCCATCCCAAAAACACAAAAGCAGGTCCGCTCTTTGGTCGGCCTAACCTCTTTTTGCAGACAGTAGTTGCCTAATTACAGCCTCATTGTGAAACCATTACTTGCCCTGCTGACCAAAGATGTCCCCTCCCCGCTTCCTTGGACCACTGAGTGTCAAGCCTCCTTTAAGGAATTACGGGATGCACTCTGCTCAGCACCCGTCCTCGGAACGCCGGATTACTCCAAACCCTTCTCCCTCTTCACCCACGAAAGGGAGGGATGCGCATTGTCTGTCCTGACTCAATCGATTGGCCCTAAGCAGCGCCCTTGTGCCTACTTCTCCGCCACTCTTGATCCTGTAGCCAGAGCCTTACCTGCCTGCCTTCGAGCAGTAGCTGCCGCTGCTGTCTCCATCCGTCAGAGCAAGGGAATCGTACTTTCCAACTCCCTCACTGTATTAGTGCCCCATGCAGTTGACACCCTTTTGAACCAGACAAAGACCCAACACCTGACTAGCGCACGACTGACAGGGTACGAGTTGACTCTGCTTGCACCCCACATCACACTAAAGAGATGCACGACTTTGAATCCTGCCACATTGTTACCCCTGCCTGAAAACGACCCCGACGTTCCTCCCATACACGACTGTGTGACCCTCACAGACGAACAGACTAGGAGTAGGGTTGACCTCCGAGACACTGCTTTTCCTGACCCCGATGGAGAGCTATGGGTAGACGGCTCATGCATCAAACTCCCAGATGGCACCACTTCAGCTGCCTATGCAGTAACGACAGCCCGAACAGTAGTTGAGACAGCCTGCATCACACAACGATCCGCCCAGGCAGCAGAGCTGATAGCCCTCACCCGAGCATGCATCATAGCCGCAGGGACCACCGCGAACGTATATACGGACAGCCAGTATGCCTTCGGAGTGGTCCACCATTTTGGGCTCCTGTGGAGGGAGAGGGGATTCCTGACGTCCCACGGTACCCCAATCCTCCACGGAGATTTAGTGTCCGCTCTGATTGAGGCAGTTCTCCTCCCCAAACGATTAGCGGTGATCAAATGTCAGGCACACAAAAGAGTGACAGACTTAGTCGGACAAGGGAATGCATTAGCCGACATCACTGCACGAACCACAGCTGAGAATAGGACAGTGACACGCATATATGTGACTAGGTCACAAGCAGAAAAATGGAGTGACACAAGGGAAATGATCAGAGACATACAGTCGGCCAGCACCCCTCACGAATTGACTAAATGGGCAAGGGTGGGTTTGAAGGACGAAGAGGGTTGCTGGCGAACAAAAGATGCAAACAAATGCTTGCTGCCCGACTCATATCTGATTCCCATACTGACAATGGCTCACTCCCCCGCACACATAGGATCTGCACCCATGATCGAACTCGTTTCCAAAGTCTGGCATAACGACAAAATCCCCGACTCAGCCAGACGCCTAGTTCAGCAGTGCCTCATCTGTCTGCAACACAACCCCGGGAAAGGGACTGTAGTACCCCGGGGAGGGTTCGGGACCCCCAATCACCCCTTTGAGGTCCTTCAGATGGATTACATCCAACTAGAGAGGTGCCAAAACCTGAAGTATGTACTAGTCATTGTGTGTGCCTTCAGCAAATGGGTGGAAGCCTATCCAACCCGTGACAACACTGCCATGACTACTGCCAAAGTACTACTGAAGGAATTCTTCCCTCGCTATGGCCTTTGCCGAATTTTATGGAGCGACAATGGCCCCCATTTCATAGCTGAGGTTATCCAATTAATCCTAAAAGGGTTGGGGGTGAAGCAACGATTTCATGCGGTCTTCCACCCCCAATCCGCTGGTCTAGTGGAACGCCATAATGCCACGCTGAAGCTGAAACTGGCAAAAATAGTGGCCACCACTGGACTTAACTGGCCGGATGCCCTCCCACTGGCCTTGTTATCGATGCGCTCCACTCCCACCAAGCACCATTTGACCCCCTACGAGGTCGTGTTTGGGCGTCCGATGAATCTCTGGACTGCCCCCAAACCGACCTCCATTCATGACGTCCCAGACGTCCTACTGTCTGATTATTTGTGCAAGTTAACTAAAACGTTGTCTGTCATTCATCAACAGGTGCAGCAGGCTATCCCCGATGCTTCCAGGGGCCCCGGCCACGACATCCAACCGGGAGATTTCGTATTAATACGAAATTTCCAGCGAGCCAAGAGTCTGGAACCCCGGTGGACGGGCCCCTGGCAAGTGCTGATCACCACCCGAACGGCACTCCGAGTGGAGGGGAAGAAGCACTGGCTGCACGCGCATCATTGACGAAAGGTCTCTACAAACCTGGCCACGACAGAAAACGTCAGCACCCAAGAAGAGCTCCTGAGCAAAGACCGACCGATATTGGACTGTTATCCCGATACTGAGGCACTCGAACTTGCAAAATTCTCCGATCCCACTGTGCCATCCAGAGAAGGGTATTTCCTGCGTCGAAAGGAGGGAGTTTCGGCTAAGTAGGCCACGGACTAAGTTAAATCTAAGAACGGTGACCTAAACACAATCAAGGGTTGCCGGGAGAGAAGCTAAACGAGGTCTGTGGTTCTGCCCGCTACCGAGCTCCCTTGAAGGTGATGGAAGCGCCAGATAAGAAGATGATGGAAGCGCCAGATAAGAAGATGATGGAAGCAACAGGAAATACCCAGTATAGAAATCCAAAGACTGACAACTTGCACAAATCAAAGACAATCGCACTCTTCATTGTCTTCCTCTTCTGCCTCCTCCTCATGACCTCCTTCTGGATTCTGGAGGAAAGCACACCGGCTCATGAGGCATTGCTACCTACTGCACAGCCGACCCCCCTGAAAGAGCATCACCTAATCTCTCTGTCGCCTCAGCTCCGAGAAAGGCGCAGGGAATTCTGGAACAATTCCTTCGTGCAACTGTTGCACCAACACAACATTGCTGCAAATGCTACAAACTGTTGGATCTGCGGGTTGCTCCCGCATGCCACTGGACACTCTATTCCCTTCATCCCTTCACCCTTCTCAGTTCACGGCTCTTGCCTCGCCTGGCTGATCCTCATGCAAGAGAGCCACAAGGACAACGCCACCTCCGGCCGGACAGTGTCACACTTCTACTCTGGGTTCTGGCTGAACAGAACCGGAAAGACTCCTGCTGCCCTGTGTCCTGCGCTCGCAGGCGCCACCTTCATCAAAGACATTCCAGCCAAAGAACGAGTCGAAGTACAGGTGCTCCACAATCCAGCCAGGACCACCTTCTCTCATCTACAAAAACAAACTACCGCTACACTGACTGTGGCTCTGTCTGTCATCAATGTCACAGGTCTCGTGTGTCTCGAAGGCCATGGAACGCAGCTGGTGGGTCACAGCGCCTGCCAGATCACCAGAACATTGGACTCAGCTGACCCCCCTTCCTTTGTTGCTTCTCCAAACATGTACTTTGTGTGTGGCACCAAGGCTTACACCTGGCTCCCGAAGGGTTGGAAGGGTACCTGTTACATTGCCTTCGTTCTCCCACCCACATATGTAGCCCCTGCCAACCATCACCGGCAGAGGCGTGCAGACGACCTTGGACAAGTCGACTCCACCGGAGCACAGTTCCTAGATGCAGCAAAGGGACTTGTTCCTCTGTGGGGCCCAATGGCAAACAGCCGTGCTATCCGACACCTGACCCAGGCAGTAGAAACAACGATCAACATCACTGCTGGTATCCTCGCCAACAACACTGCGGAACTTCAGGCGGTCCGCCTCGTGACCCTCCAAAATAGACTTGTCCTAGACGTGGTCCTAGCCGACCGAGGAGGAGCATGCCGCATCATCGGATCCAGCTGCTGCACATACGTGCCTGACAACTCGCCTTCAGTCTACAAAGCCATTGAACACCTCCACAGACTTTCCTCAGAGGTTCACCAAGAACAAGAAGGATGGTCACTTGGGAGCTGGTTTTGGGACACCTTGAAGAATTGGGGTTGGAAGTTGTTTTCCTTCGTGCTGATACCTGTTGTAATATTATGTGGGTGTTGCTTAGGTGTCCAATGTCTGCCCCCTTTGTGCGGCCTTGTTTCTAACTGTATGTGCCCAAAGACTTTGGACTTCCGAAATGAGCACATGAGCCCCCTCTATGAAGTAGAAATACGTGGCCTTATGGGGATAAATCCAAACTGACAAGTTGGCGAGACATGTTAAAAGGGAGGACTGTGGAATTTTAAATTTGCGATCTGAACATTATCTGCGCCAGCTTGTCACCTATGTACTACGTGCATGGCAGCCATTTTCTTTTAGATATCATGGTCTCCCTGTCCACGATCGATCGCCAGCACGTCCCTCTGACCCAGCAAGCATCCTCCGCGCACCCTGGCTCCCCCTCCCTCCTCCTCCTTATGAGCATGACCCTTCTGCATGGCTCAGTCCTTGGGAGTCACGCCAACGCCTGACCAACACCTCCTCTCCTCCCATGAATGCCCCTCTGTTGATAAACCTCCCTCCTGCGCTGGATTGTCCACGCAGCATGAATACCACTCCATTGATGGCCCCTCACCCCGTGTCCGACTGTCCACACAGGTCCGAGGCCATTGCCTAAGCCGGGAGATATCATTCACTGCCCTTTATTGTATGAGGTCGCTCTCCTTCAAAGGACCCTCTATTGATCCAGGCCTCCCCACCCCCTGTGATATGATCAGGCGCACACATCCTAAGACTCGACGGAACACTCAGCTGCGTGATGGCCCCCTCCTCTTATCAGCAGGTTGAGGACCTCTATTGTGAAGGTATATGGGGGTGGGATTAACACGAGGATTACGAAGATGTCTTTTTCTCTTGCCTTACAAAGACTTGATTGTATTAAAGGAAGGTCACATGCCATAAACCAGTGTATAAGAGGCCAGGCCTCCGAGAGGCTGTTAGAGCACCTCGACATGATACCTTGTTGTCTGATCTGATGTGTTCTGCTCCGTCGGAATAAACTTCTGTTTCCTGCCTTCTGGTCTCCGGCGCCTGCCTCATTGCTTGGTAAACTTGAATGGTACAAGGGCGGTTAGCGCCGGGCAAATCTTGAGAAAGGTCCTAGCCCTACCTTTTTCCACAACAGCAGCCAAAAATCTGAGCTCCGTCATCCCCGAGGACTATTCAAACAGCTATTCTACACAATACATCATGTATGCTCCTCGGAACTAGACACATTATTTCAAACATGGCTTCTATCAGAACTGAACACATGATCTCAGTGGTGATCTCCAAATCACCTCCCATTGAAGTTACAATGCTTCAGGGAAGGCACTGAGAGGGACATCTGATACAATTCTCCACGAAATCTCTACTGAGCTGAACACAATACTTCATATGTGGCCTCCAGAATGGAAGGAGCATGCTAGGTATCATTTATAGTATTATCAATATGTCACAAGTTATGGAGAATGAGAAAGAACGCTTCCGATGATGCCTTTCAGACCTGCACACAACACGAATACCATTTTGGTAAAAAGCAGTAGCACCGGGCTCAGTGCTGATTAAACAAGAAAAATGTGCGCCGACTTTAGATACTTTATAACATAATATACACTGTATCAAACAATTTAAGATTTTTTTTATTTTATTGATCTTTGTTTTTTGTTGATATAAAAATATATGTATATATTCACTTTATACATCCTTCAATTAAACACATACATAATTCCACATTGCTACATATATTACACTAGTAAATAAACCCACAAACTCAATTTCAATTCACCATTTAGATAGCCTATTAAGTTTTTCACATGTTTTATCTTCTATACACAGTATGCTGTCGGTTTTAACACTATGTAAACAACAAGACACTGGTAGTGATTTGCAGAATACCACCAACGCGTTTCGGCAAATGCCTTTTTCAGTATTTTTCTTTTACCAGTGAATACTGTATTTGTATATTGAAAGATAATATTCGTGCCGGTCCTTCCTCACTTGTAGAGTGTGCTCTATAGTGTGACCACTCTGATAGATGTCAAACTTTTATGAACACCAATACCTCCAGAACTGCAAACAATATGCCAAAGATGGTCTCCAGATTAGAGCAGAATGCACCAGAACTTAACACAATAAGCCAGGCTTGGCTTCTGAAACAGGCCATAATGCACCAGAAGTGTCCCACAGAAATATATAAAACCATCTATGTGTGGCCTTCTGTACTGGCGGAATATGGCAGAGGAGCCCTACTGAGTGGGACAAGTTATTCCAGAGGGTGTGCTTTGTTCTTTCTGGAACCTAAGTACATGTTCTTAACTAGGAATTCTAGAGTGAGATTCCAGAGTGGCAGTTGACCCAGGCATCTCTCTTATGTCAATGCTTTATTGCGTACTACTAATAAAAGCTGCTTACCAGTACTCACGACCTCTGTCACCTCTTCCTTTAAGGAAACTCAACAGGTGGCTCTGAATAAGCCAAAAATAAATAGCAATACCCCAGTACAAGTGTTAAAAAAGCTCACAATTCTCCAGATGGAGCTTTGCTTTTTAAAATGGATATCATGCTTTTCATGGAGTAACCCTAAAACTCCCTCCCTGTTTTCTTTTTTTGTAGGTAACCCCTCAAAACTCCCTTATTAGACCAACAAACATGGACCTCACTTTACCTCTACCCTCCCCAGAAGAACCCTAAACATCCACTACGTCCCTTTACCTCTAACCTCCATTACTCTTACCCATCCCTTAACCATTACCCATTCCTTAACCCTTAAATCCCTTGTTTTAAAGTTACATAATATGTATGTCATATAATGAAAAATACTTACCTGCACGGTAAAGTGCAGCAGGGTAAAATAACAAAAAGGGGCCTGCGGGGTACTTACTTACCTGATACTTGTGTGATAATGTCCTGCAGGATAAAGCCTATATACCACTTGACTCCATAACTGACACACCACGCATGACTTGTCCACCTGCAGTGAACACAAGATACTCTATGAAAGAGTGGTTATATTCCATGTGAGGCTTCAGTTGAGTTGAGCCCTCATGAGCTGTACATAGTACTCTAGAATCTGGAATACAAGTGACGTGTACACTGTCCAACTGTAAAACATCCTCAATTTCCTGTCGCTCACGTTTCTCCCCCATCTCCCCTACATTCCAGTGGCTCTCTCTGAGGCTTCGTCATAATGGTTATCAAGGTGGAAGTCATCTGATTGGACGACTTGAAGACGACCAAGACCAAAAGAAGCTTGCACTGTTGTTTCTGGTGTGTGAGGTGTGTTTGCACTGCTGCTGCATATACTGTAGGTGTGTGTGATTGTCTTTGGACATATCTATGCGGGCTTAGACTGCTGTTGCACGGGCTGAACTTGATTGTGAGTGTGTGGGAAGCTTGTCTCCTGCTGCTTGTGCTGTGCATGTGCAAGCACATGACCTGCAGCTGCTCAGACTGTTCTCGCAGAGGCCCCCCGCAGGAAGCTCTAGGGCCGGCGCCTTAACCCACGCCAGGCCAGGAAAACCGGTTTGGTGTGGCGCCCCCAGAAGTGGAAAAATGCGTGTCGCACATCCTTGCGACCCCCCGCTAGCCTCGCCAGCTAGGCGCCTCGCCCAGCGGCCAATGGGGCTGGGGCGAGGGGTAAACCCCCCAATAGGGAAGAAGGCCGGCTAGCCAGAGATGCTAAGTTGAGGGGCATAAGAACACCGCATCCCGGTCCAGTTGGCTTCTTGGACCCGGGGACAGCGGCAGCACGGTGAAAGGATCTTGTCCAGGAAGACGACCAGAGGTGGAGGCAAAGCGCTGCCAAGCAACCAGACCATCAACAGCGATACCAGGCAGAAGACCGAGCAGGGCCGTGCTGGGGCCCGAGTCCGGGACGACAACGAGCGGGAACAGGCCGAAGGTGATCCGAGAGTGATTCCACTGAGCGGCCGAGCACTTCCAAACAAGAGATAGCACCCAGCAACATGGCCAGTAAGAGGGAGCTGGGGGAGCTGTTGAAACAGATCCGAGCAGCCTCCGAGGTGCATGAAACAGAATGGCTGCAGGCGCACCTCGGCAATAGCGCCGGAGGAGGTCCGAGCAAACGACCGCCAGCAGAAGCCGAGGAGCCAGCGCAGAAGTGGCAGAGAAGAATTCCAGCGAAGCTGAAGGAGACGGCAGCGGTGGTGAAGAAGACGCAGCCAGGAAAGAAAGGCCTCACGCCGGCAGGCAAGCCGAGGACGGATGCGGTGCGCATATTGGCACGATCGTGCAAGAATGCATAAAAGCCATGACGCCCCTCAACCTGCAGGGGTGGAACGTGCAAGGGGAAGGGGGCTCCAGCGACCCAGAGGACGAGGAATGTTCAGGCCTTCTGTTCTGTGGCACTTGAGAGACCCTGGGTGGGTGCGGCAAGCGCAGCTGGGGGGACAGAGCGCTCCAACAGGGCAAGGGGGCTTAGGGTCTCCAGTAACATGCTGGGGCAGCCCTGTCGGCGGCCGGCCACCCACCCTCCCCCGGCCCCGCGTCCTTAACAACTAGAGCCACGGGTCTAGCCAGTTTGATACCTCTGTCAGTCAAAGAGAGAATTTGGAAGAAGGAGTTTATAGACATTTTTACTTTGTTAGAGATCCAACTTGACGGGCTAGACCTGACGGCTTGCGATAACAAAGAGGAAGATAGGAGAGAAAGGCGGAAGGAAAGGAAAGAGAGGGGCTTTGACAATTTGTTAGACGCCTTTAGGATCATGGCCTGCATAATTGTGGAGAAATTCCCGTGCTGCGCCGCAGACCTTTGGCTCTATGAGGCCAACATACACAATGCGCTGAGACAGTTCCCCGGTGACGCTTGGCTGGAGTATGATAAGGGTTTCCGTTTAAAGATGCAGACCCATCCAGAGATGGAATGGAACGAGGAAGATGTGTCTGGGTTCATCCACAAGATGATGATTGCTAAGGAAACCAGGCACTGGCCAGGGAGGAGCGAACAGCCCTTTCGTTCCCCCATCACAAGGGAAAGAGTAGGACTTTCCAGAAAGGCAGAGCGCACAACACATGGAAGACCTCGCCACCGCGGGGAGGGCCAGCCATATGCTGGAAATATGAAGCTAACGAATTTTCATGGGGATCGTCGTGCAAGTTCCTGCACGCTTGCTCCAGTTGCGGGGGCGGACACCCAACAGTGGGGTGCAAGCGAAAAAGCAACCAAAGAAGAGACAAAAAAGAGAAAGGGAAGAAGCAGTGAGGGGGCGACCGAGGAGGGGGGGAGTCCAGGAGAGTTCTATCAATACAGCCTAGTCAGGTCCCCCATCAGCACAGCACAACTACGCAGGCTTGCAAACATGTACCACAACAAAGCTGACGCCGAGACATTAGTGAAAGGATTTGAGGAGGGGTTTGTTATCCCCTTCGAGAGCACCCCGCCGCGAGGCGGGGCAAAGAATTTAAAATCGGCCCTCCAACACCGCGAGGTAGTCTCCAAGAAGTTGCAAAAAGAGAAAGCACTGGGCAGAATAGAAGGCTCCTTGCCTCCCCTATTGCAGGCGGGGCTAGGGGTCTCTCCACTGGGGGTGGTACCAAAAAAGGATCCAGGTCAATTTAGATTGATTCACCATCTCTCATTCCCCGAAGGGTCATCCATTAACGACGGGATCAGCCCCGAGGCTTGCTCAGTGGGTTACGCCACAGTGGACGACGCCATCGACCTAGTACGAGCATCAGGCCACGGAGCCCTTATGGCTAAAGCAGACATAGAATCGGCATTCCACCTCCTCCCAGTCCACCCTTCCAGTTTCCACCTCCTGGGTTTTCAGTGGGTGGGGAGCTCTACTTCAACAAAACCTTGACCATGGGTTGTTGTGTGTCTTGTGCTTATTTTGAGACGGTCAGCACGTTCCTGGAATGGGCCCTACACGCCAGGCACAAGGAAGGGGGGAAGCTCCATTACCTGGATGACTTCCTCTTCACTGGCCAGACCGCTACTGACATATGCGGACGGACATTAGCCGCATTCCAAGCTTTGGCTAAGGAGTTAGGGGTCCAGTTAGAGGCAGAGAAGACAGTGGGCCCGGCAACATCAATCACGTTCCTAGGGATAGAGCTTGACTCCATTGCAGGCACCTCCAAGTTGCCAGAAGGAAAGGTGACAGAGTTCAGGGATGATATCAAGAACCTATGTGGAAAAGAAAAAGCGACACTCAGGGAGCTCGAGACGCTGATTGGTTAGCTCAATTTTGCGGCATGGGTGATCCCGGCAGGCAGGGTGTTCTCTAGGAGACTGACCAGGGGCGTAACACAGTCCCACGCAACCCACGCAGTGCGGGGGGGCCCCGCCCTCCTGGGGGCCCCCGTCGGGCCCCTCCTCACGTCATAGAATATACACTATTGTGGTTCTAAAATGTTGCGCAGCGCGCCGCGGCCCGGGGGGCCCTGCGAGTGCGACACTTTTTTTTAAATGGTACTGGGGGGGGGGGGGCCCTGCCGGGGCCCCTGCGAGTGTTTGAAAATGGTGCGGGCCCCGGCCGGGACAGTGAGACTGGGTCACTGGGAGTCTGTCTGGAGAGGAGTCTTCAAAATGGTGCGGCGTGCGGGCAGGCCAGGCCCCCGGCGGGGCCCCGGCGGCGGGCCGGCCCGAGTCTTCGAAATGGTGACGGTGCACCGTGCGGGGCCCCGAGAGAGGCAAGTGCCAACTAGTGAAGTCCGAAATGGTGGGGGGGAGGGAGGGTGCGACCGGGGTGTGAGTGTGCTTGAGTGTGGCAATGCTGCATACTGCACTGTGAGCAATGCATTCATTTATTTCTTGACCGTTGACCCTGCTGCCACTCGTTTCGAATCTATGAAATGGCGGCTGGCGCTGGCGGACAGGGACAGAGTAGACTTTTCTTCACTTTCACTTTCCATTCCTGGACCTGGTTCCGCCGCCGCGTATGCGCGTGCCGTGTTGGGGGCGGGCTGCTGGTCGTGGTGACCCAATGCCAGGCATCCGGCCCCGGGCCCAGGGGTGCAACACTGTCGGCGGCCCAATCAGATAAGCAGTAAGGTCTTAGGTCAGGTGTGTGTGACTGAGGACAGAGGTGTGGCCAGGGCCCAGGGCAGGGGGCGCACTCGCATAGCCTTTAGCATAGTGAAAGTGAAGAAGAGGGAACTGAACAACGAACTTCGATACGAAATCGAAGTCGTAGACAAAAAGCCAGGCCCGCTCGCCCACGGCGCCTAGGACTCACTCGAGTGTGTGTGTGTCACCGAACCGGCGAACAGAACTCCGAAGTAAGTCGCGGGGCTGCTGCTGCCTCCAGGGGTCCTCCTCCTCCTCTTGCCATCACCTCCGAAATAATTGCACTGTACAACTTACAAGTCAATAAGTAACATGATTCATACTTTGTCAGTGAGTTATGATATGATGAGGCAATATATAAGATGTTTGTTTGTACTTTACTGGTGTTTTAGCCAAATGTATTGTACGCTTGCAGGGAGCCGTTTTCCCCTCGGCTCCGGAAAGGCCAGGGTGCGTGTATGCAGTATGGGACTGAGAGTCCATAGGAAACCCCAGGCAATCCTGTGGTGTTTACTGAATGTTTAGGTTTGGACGTGGGACCGCTCAGAGAGCAGACTTAGCGCTACCGTAGATACCTACGTGGTCTGGAAATCCTTGATGCTCCCAATACCCACACACACTCGCACTCATTCAGTTTGCCGCTCTTTCGTTTTCTGACTTCGCCCCGGCCACGTGCCCCCATTAACACATACCTACAAGTACAAGCAGTGTGGTCCACTTAGACGTTCTTGGCCACCTCACCACACAGGCACCAGTTGTAACCCTTCACATTCTCCCGTGTTTCAGCAGTGCGCACCTCTTCGATTCCCTAATAACCCCCCCCCCCCCCGCCCACCCCACCCACACACACACACACACACACACACACTCGAATGTATCCAGTTTAGTGGTATTTGTCTCCCTTACACCTGACCCAGAGTCCTGGTCTCACACGTCAGTTCTGGGGGAGTGCGGTGCCCCTTTTACTCCCCAGATGGAAGGCAGCCTGTTTTTTTTAAAAAAATCATCCATTTGCTTACCCCTATGCTACAATATTACAGACGTTTCCTTAAAGGTCGCGCTTGTGCAGTGAAATAAGGAACAGTTATTTTACAGTTGTTTCATACTTTTTAAACAGAGCTTATTGGCATATTATTTGAAAAACATTTACTCCAATCGAATTGTGTTTACTTTGGTGTTTGTGTGTTTCATTAATTATGGAAGTCAGCCCACATTCTTTTTCAAGAATTCATAGTTTGATAAGTGCTTCGCACTGACCAGCCATCAATGTTTTTCTATAAAACGTGCTACAGATTTGTGGCTTCTTAGCACTTTAAACAGTAGGCATGCTATTACCCGCACCAGTGGCAATAGTTGAATCGACTTCCGAATTTTAAGGGTCTGCGTCAGTCATAATGGCATTGAACCCAGGAATAATTTGATTGTGCATGCTCTCAGCTAAAACTTGACTCGCCCACCGAGGTATCAGACGAAATGACATTACTTGCGAATCTTCCACATCACGTGTATGGGTACAGTGATTTATTTAGATTAGGTGAACGGATAACACTGCTCGTTGATGAAGTGTATATCGCAAATTGAATTGTTTCTAGGTGGTTAAATAATGAGTATTGTAATTTTCAAATCAATCAACCAGAAGAACAGCAAGAGATTTGTACGTGTAACTTCCGTTCTGTGACTTTGAACACTATCCAAGTGGGCTCGGAAGCCTGGATGGTGTCGGTGAATACACATGCTCAGGTAGCCAATGGTTGTGCTTCATAAAGATAGGTGTGGCGGGGTGTGTGTGTGGGCAACCAGGTTTCACTCCTGTAGAGCCCTGTGTGAATATAGGGCACGAGTTTCATTCTTCTGAAAGTACCAGATTGTGTCACTGGAGAGTGACGTCACCCACAGCCCAGCACTGCAGCTTGTCAGTGTGCCATGTTGGTGGTAGTTAGTGCAAAGTAACACCTGCCAGGCTGACACTTTAAAGGGACAATCCAGTGTAGAGAAAGATACAAGTTCTGTTTACCCAGTCCTGCAATAGGCATTCCAGAATGTTCCTTTGTTTGATCATGTCACGGGGGGGTTATGAGACGTACTGTGACATCATTCATGCGTTGCCCTTTCGAATTAATTTCACAAAGAGTGCTGAAAAATATCAACATTGCTAATATTCAATATAACTCATGTTCGTATGTGGCATTTCCTGTTGCAGCCTTTGGCTTTGTAGTGCATACTTATGAGTTCCATAAAGCTCGTCACTGATCTACCCTTAACAGATGAAATGCAGAATCAGCCCTGTGGGTGACCTAGTCTGGGCCGCTGGCAATATGCAGTTGTGCAACCAGAGCACTTTCCACATAATTATGAAGGGATAAAAGGATAGAGAGGAGAGGGAAAGAGAGAGCATGTGAGAGGGGGAAGGGATAATGACAGAGGAGAGGGATAGAGAGCGAGTGAGACAGAGGAGAGGGATAGAGAGAGGGGAGAGGGATAAAAGGATAGAGAGGAGAGGGATAGAGAGAGCATGTGAGAGGGGGAAGGGATAATGACAGAGGAGAGGGATAGAGAGAGGGGAGAGGGATAAAAGGATAGAGAGGAGAGGGATAGAGAGAGCATGTGAGAGGGGGAAGGGATAATGACAGAGGAGAGGGATGGAGAATGAGTGCGTGGGACAGAGGAGAGGGATAGAGAGAGGGGAGAGGGATAAAAGGATAGAGAGGAGAGGGATAGAGAGAGCGTGTGAGAGGGGGAAGGGATAATGACAGAGGAGAGGGATGGAGAATGAGTGCGTGAGACAGAGGAGAGGGATAGAGAGAGGGGAGAGGGATAAAAGGATAGAGAGGAGAGGGATAGAGAGAGCGTGTGAGAGGGGGAAGGGATAATGACAGAGGAGAGGGATGGAGAATGAGTGCGTGGGACAGAGGAGAGGGATAGAGAGAGGGGAGAGGGATAAAAGGATAGAGAGGAGAGGGATAGAGAGAGCATGTGAGAGGGGGAAGGGATAATGACAGAGGAGAGGGATAGAGAGCGAGTGAGACAGAGGAGAGGGATAGAGAGAGGGGAGAGGGATAAAAGGATAGAGAGGAGAGGGATAGAGAGAGCATGTGAGAGGGGGAAGGGATAATGACAGAGGAGAGGGATAGAGAGAGGGGAGAGGGATAAAAGGATAGAGAGGAGAGGGATAGAGAGAGCATGTGAGAGGGGGAAGGGATAATGACAGAGGAGAGGGATGGAGAATGAGTGCGTGGGACAGAGGAGAGGGATAGAGAGAGGGGAGAGGGATAAAAGGATAGAGAGGAGAGGGATAGAGAGAGCGTGTGAGAGGGGGAAGGGATAATGACAGAGGAGAGGGATGGAGAATGAGTGCGTGAGACAGAGGAGAGGGATAGAGAGAGGGGAGAGGGATAAAAGGATAGAGAGGAGAGGGATAGAGAGAGCATGTGAGAGGGGGAAGGGATAATGACAGAGGAGAGGGATGGAGAATGAGTGCGTGAGACAGAGGAGAGGGATAGAGAGAGGGGAGAGGGATAAAAGGATAGAGAGGAGAGGGATAGAGAGAGCGTGTGAGAGGGGGAAGGGATAATGACAGAGGAGAGGGATAGAGAGAGGGGAGAGGGATAAAAGGATAGAGAGGAGAGGGAAAGAGAGAGCATGTGAGAGGGGGAAGGGATAATGACAGAGGAGAGGGATGGAGAATGAGTGCGTGGGACAGAGGAGAGGGATAGAGAGAGGGGAGAGGGATAAAAGGATAGAGAGGAGAGGGATAGAGAGAGCATGTGAGAGGGGGAAGGGATAATGACAGAGGAGAGGGATAGAGAGCGAGTGAGACAGAGGAGAGGGATAGAGAGAGGGGAGAGGGATAAAAGGATAGAGAGGAGAGGGATAGAGAGAGCATGTGAGAGGGGGAAGGGATAATGACAGAGGAGAGGGATAGAGAGAGGGGAGAGGGATAAAAGGATAGAGAGGAGAGGGATAGAGGAAGCATGTGAGAGGGGGAAGGGATAATGACAGAGGAGAGGGATGGAGAATGAGTGCGTGGGACAGAGGAGAGGGATAGAGAGAGGGGAGAGGGATAAAAGGATAGAGAGGAGAGGGATAGAGAGAGCGTGTGAGAGGGGGAAGGGATAATGACAGAGGAGAGGGATGGAGAATGAGTGCGTGAGACAGAGGAGAGGGATAGAGAGAGGGGAGAGGGATAAAAGGATAGAGAGGAGAGGGATAGAGAGAGCATGTGAGAGGGGGAAGGGATAATGACAGAGGAGAGGGATGGAGAATGAGTGCGTGGGACAGAGGAGAGGGATAGAGAGAGGGGAGAGGGATAAAAGGATAGAGAGGAGAGGGATAGAGAGAGCATGTGAGAGGGGGAAGGGATAATGACAGAGGAGAGGGATAGAGAGCGAGTGAGACAGAGGAGAGGGATAGAGAGAGGGGAGAGGGATAAAAGGATAGAGAGGAGAGGGATAGAGAGAGCATGTGAGAGGGGGAAGGGATAATGACAGAGGAGAGGGATAGAGAGAGGGGAGAGGGATAAAAGGATAGAGAGGAGAGGGATAGAGAGAGCATGTGAGAGGGGGAAGGGATAATGACAGAGGAGAGGGATGGAGAATGAGTGCGTGGGACAGAGGAGAGGGATAGAGAGAGGGGAGAGGGATAAAAGGATAGAGAGGAGAGGGATAGAGAGAGCATGTGAGAGGGGGAAGGGATAATGACAGAGGAGAGGGATAGAGAGCGAGTGAGACAGAGGAGAGGGATAGAGAGAGGGGAGAGGGATAAAAGGATAGAGAGGAGAGGGATAGAGAGAGCATGTGAGAGGGGGAAGGGATAATGACAGAGGAGAGGGATAGAGAGAGGGGAGAGGGATAAAAGGATAGAGAGGAGAGGGATAGAGAGAGCATGTGAGAGGGGGAAGGGATAATGACAGAGGAGAGGGATGGAGAATGAGTGCGTGAGACAGAGGAGAGGGATAGAGAGAGGGGAGAGGGATAAAAGGATAGAGAGGAGAGGGATAGAGAGAGCGTGTGAGAGGGGGAAGGGATAATGACAGAGGAGAGGGATGGAGAATGAGTGCGTGAGACAGAGGAGAGGGATAGAGAGAGGGGAGAGGGATAAAAGGATAGAGAGGAGAGGGATAGAGAGAGCGTGTGAGAGGGGGAAGGGATAATGACAGAGGAGAGGGATGGAGAATGAGTGCGTGAGACAGAGGAGAGGGATAGAGAGAGGGGAGAGGGATAAAAGGATAGAGAGGAGAGGGATAGAGAGAGCGTGTGAGAGGGGGAAGGGATAATGACAGAGGAGAGGGATGGAGAATGAGTGCGTGAGACAGAGGAGAGGGATAGAGAGAGGGGAGAGGGATAAAAGGATAGAGAGGAGAGGGATAGAGAGAGCATGTGAGAGGGGGAAGGGATAATGACAGAGGAGAGGGATAGAGAGAGGGGAGAGGGATAAAAGGATAGAGAGGAGAGGAATAGAGAGAGCATGTGAGAGGGGGAAGGGATAATGACAGAGGAGAGGGATAGAGAGAGGGGAGAGGGATAAAAGGATAGAGAGGAGAGGGATAGAGAGAGCATGTGAGAGGGGGAAGGGATAATGACAGAGGAGAGGGATGGAGAATGAGTGCGTGAGACAGAGGAGAGGGATAGAGAGAGGGGAGAGGGATAAAAGGATAGAGAGGAGAGGGATAGAGAGAGCATGTGAGAGGGGGAAGGGATAATGACAGAGGAGAGGGATGGAGAATGAGTGCGTGGGACAGAGGAGAGGGATAGAGAGAGGGGAGAGGGATAAAAGGATAGAGAGGAGAGGGATAGAGAGAGCATGTGAGAGGGGGAAGGGATAATGACAGAGGAGAGGGATAGAGAGCGAGTGAGACAGAGGAGAGGGATAGAGAGAGGGGAGAGGGATAAAAGGATAGAGAGGAGAGGGATAGAGAGAGCGTGTGAGAGGGGGAAGGGATAATGACAGAGGAGAGGGATAGAGAGCGAGTGAGACAGAGGAGAGGGATAGAGAGAGGGGAGAGGGATAAAAGGATAGAGAGGAGAGGGATAGAGAGAGAGCGTGTGAGAGGGGGGAGGGATAATGACAGAGGAGAGGGATAGAGAGCGAGCGCGTGAGAAAGAGAAGAGGGTTAAAAGGATAGTAGGGGGATGAAAGGATAGAGAGGAGAGGGATAAAGAGAGCATGCATTCTATTTATATTTTCTTTTCGAAGTATACACATATAAGTGCTGAAAATACTGCTTCAAGTGGCTGCTTATTTTTGTCGGTGTGGCAAAGTGGTAGGTGGTGAGCCAGGCCACTGGGGGGGGCCCCTCATTGTACTTTGCAGGGGGCCCCCTCAAGTTTCGTTACGCCACTGAGACTGACCCATTTGACATCAGGCATGACACGCAAACACCACCATGCTGGATTAGGAGTGGGCGTGAAACAGGACCTGCAGATGTGGGACTCATTTATGAGGAACTTTAACGGGATCCTCATCTGGAGGGAAGGATGGGTGACATGCAGGCAGATTGCGCTTTTTACAGATGCAGCCAGGAGCCATGGTTTTGGGGCCATCCTGGGCAGCAGGTGGTGCAGGGGGCAATGGTCAGGCATCTGGCACAGCTCAGGCAAAAGATGAAACATAACATTCTTCAAGCTATTTCCCGTCGGGGTGGCCCTGGCGATCTGGAAACACGAGCTGCGCAACATGAAGCTCACAATCTGGTCCGACAATAAGGGGGTGGTACAATTTATCAACAAGGGGGCGGCCAGGTGCCCAGAGATACTGGCACTAATGCGCCATCTGGTTAAATTGCAGTTGGAAGGCAACATAGACCTGAGGGCACGGCACATACCAGGGGTGGAGAACGAGCTGGCAGACGCCCTTTCAAGAGCACAGATGGACAGATTCAGGCAGCTGGCACCCAGGGCAGATCAGGACCGGACCCCTTTCCCGGGACACCTGTGGGACCTAGCGGAGTAGACCTCGCAGTATTGGTGAACCAGGCCCTCGAGCCCGAAGCAGCGAAGAGATATAGGAAGTATGTGGGCGCAGTAATGCAGATAGAAGGTATCCAAAACCTAGAGGATGCCAGGGCAACAGGCACAGCGGTGGAGAGGTTCATCCTGTGGGCATACAACAGTAGCAAATCAAGGTCTTGGGCCCAGGCGCACCTAGCAGCAGTGACACACTTCACAAAGTTGGCGGCAAGGCACGACCCAGCAGCATCTCACTACATTAAGGCAGCCATGAAAGGTTGGAGGCGCGTTGAGGGCAAGAGAAAGGACAGCAGACGGCCGATAGATTTTTCCAAACTGGCTCTCCTATTAGAAGCCTTGGGAGGCGTCACGAGGGACGCATTCGAGATCAGCCTGTTTTGAGCAGCCTTTGCCATCCCTTTTTCGGTGCCTTCTGCATCAGCGAACTGGTGGCACCGCGATGGGGTGGGCCAGCTGACGACTCCATTTCCCTTAATAACAAAACACAAAAGAAAATGAGTATCTGGATTAAAATATTAACAGAAAGTAAGGACCAGAACTTTTACAACAAGATAATTGAACGATGGAAAAAAGGGAAGATATTATAATTAATCAACAGGTATGGGACAAAATAAACAAATTCAATAAAGCCATCTTTCGAGGAGCAAACTTTAAACGTATGCAATTCTACAATAAATGGTTATTATATAGAACCCCGTCCTTTTTACATAATATCTTCCCCCTAGTAGCCGATAAATGCTTTCGATGTGAAGAAAAAGGCACTTGGAAACACATTATCTGGGAGTGTCCAAAAATCCAGGTTTTATGGAAGGAAATAGAAAAATATCTTTCAATCGTCCTTAAAACAAATATTATATTTAACGACCTAATTCCCCTCCTAGGCTGCTCTCCTGTCCACACCCAATATGATGAGCCCCTTTTCATAGCTTCTCTAATAGCTAAATCCCTTATATTACAGTCCTGGAGAACAGATTCTGTCCCATCCTTCCAGGCATGGAAGGCAAAATTACAGCGAATCCAGGGAAGGGAGAAAAAATATGCCCTTAGATCAGGGGCTCTCAAAAAATATGATAAATATTGGAGTGTGTTCGAAGTTTAGATTTCTCTTGTTATTACTTAACCTGATTTATGCTTTATTGAAATTATTTATTAGTCTATCACGACGGTTCTACCTCCGCACGCTGCACTTTAGAACTTAGCTTTGGAATACTAAATGTGAAAACGTTTATTATATATGTATGCTATGTACTTTTTCAATTCTAAACAAAATCTTTTGGTTATTTGAACGAGTTTACTAACTGTCTGCTCTTACACAACTTTGCACTTTATAACTTAAATGTTAAAACAACAATTTGTATGAATGCTTTCCAGTATTTTCCTTCCTCGTACTATATTAATTGGATTTCAATTGTATTGCATTGCTATATTTGAACTCTCAATAAAAAAAAAAAAAACAAAGTTGGCGGCAGGGCACGACCCAGCAGCATCTCACTACATTAAGGCAGCCATGAAAGGTTGGAGGCGCGTTGAGGGCAAGAGAAAGGACAGCAGACGGCCGATAGATTTTTCCAAACTGGCTCTCCTATTAGAAGCCTTGGGAGGCGTCACGAGGGACGCATTCGAGATCAGCCTGTTTTGAGCAGCCTTTGCCATCCCTTTTTCGGTGCCTTCTGCATCAGCGAACTGGTGGCACCGCGATGGGGTGGGCCAGCTGACGACTGCCTACAAGCCAGGCACATAATGCCGAAAAGGGCCCAGATTGAGATTCAGCTACGGCGCTCGAAGACCGGCCAGGCTGGGGCGGGAGCACCATCCGGCTGCACTGCATAGAGGAGATGAGGTATTGTGCAGTATGCTGCCTGCAGGCCTTCATGGCAAGTAGACCAGTAGGGGAGGGGCCCCTCTTCAGACACAAGGATGGCAGCCATTTGAGCAGATTCCATTTCACGACAGCTTGCGCCTAGCATTGAGCAAAGCAGGTCTCCCAGCCGCCGCATTCGGGACCCACTCTTTCAGGATTAGGGCGGCCACGTCAGCAGCTCAGCACGGGATGTCAGAGGAAAGAATAAAAGCTGTGGGTAGGTGGCGATCCCGCTCTTTCCAGGCATACGTCAGGCCCCACCTGATATAAAAAATCAATTGATCATCGACAGGCCCGGGGGCATCACCCAAGCAGCAAACTGACTATTGTAAATGTTACTCCAGCAGGGAGGAGACCTCGGCTGGTGCTGGTGGTGGGCCATTCATTTGTGGCCAGGTTGCAGGCCTGGTGGCAGCAAGCCGGCTGCAAGCGGAAAGATAGGCCGGTGGACACATGCATCCGGTGGTTGGGCAGGCCGGGGATGAGATGGGACCAGCTACCGGCGACGCTGGAGAGAGTACAGGCAGACAAACCCTGGCTACCCGATGTGGTGATCATCCACTTAGGGGGGAACGACCTGGTGAGCAGGGGAAGGAAGGCGCTCCTCCATGACATCCAGAAAAACCTCACAGAGACAGCCAGAGCGTTTAAGAGTACGGCTGTCATATGGCCGGAGCTCATCAGCAGACAGGTATGTGGGGCAGAGTCAAGAAGAGCAGTAAAAAATTCCAGGAGGAAGCTGAACATAGCAGCAAGCAAATTCCGCATGGTCAACAGTATGGGAAGTGTAAGGCAGGGGCTCATCCACCGGGCCGCCGCGAGCTCTATGCAAGGGACGGAGTCCACCTGTCTGATGTTGGGTTAGAGGCGTTGGGGAACAACCTGTGGGGTGCGATGGCACTGGCGGGTTGCAAATAAAGAGAAGCGCCCTGTCTCGGACACAAACGGGGGAGCCGCAGGAAGACGTAAGCCTCCCTGGCGGCGTGGCGTAAATAAGGAGATAATACTTGCTACGGAGACACACCGACTGGCGGTGTGTAAGAATTGGGACCCTCACACTAGGATGCCAAAAGGCAGGGTGAGGGGTCAAACAAGGAGAATGGGGTAGCAACGGAGACGGCACTCGCCGCCCAGCCCCCGCCGGCTGGCAGGGCACAACAGAGACCAACATGGTGGCGAGTAGGGTCCTAACTCCGGGAAGGAAGCTACCCCCGCACAGAGGAAGCGCGGAGACAACCCAAAAGAGAGAACAAATGAACCGCCAGTCCAAAGGGACAACGAAGTGATTCGCAAAAGGCAAGCAGATGATTTATGACCATGCATGACAAGTCATAAAATAGTGCTGTATGACAAATGCCTTATGACGTATGAATATGCATGTATGATAATAAAACTGTGACCAACATTACCACTAAGAATATAAAACAATGTTGGCTTATTTATTCGAAGGACCATCGAAGGTCCCAAGCATATGGGTACATACACATGAATGGGGCGCAGTGCAGGGGTTATCGCAGAGGCCGTCCCCACAGGGGGCTCGAGGGCCGTCGCCTTAACCCACGCCAGGCCCCTGGAAGGAAAACCAGTTTGGGGTGGCGCCCCCAGAAGCGGGAAAGTCTGTGTCGCACATCATTGCGGCCCCCCGCTAGCCTCACCAGGTAGGCGCCTCGCCCAGTGGCCAATGGGGCTGGGGCAAGGGGTAAACCCCCCAATGGGGAAGAAGACCGGCTAGCCAGAGATGCTAAGTTGGGGGGCATAAGAACACCGCACCCAGGTCCAGTTGGCATTTTGGACCCGGGGACAGCGGCAGCACAGCGAAAGGATCTTGTCCCACCCACCCACACCAAAGGAACAGCAAATGTTTCAGTGCTGGAACAAGGGCTGGGAATGGGCGAAATAAGGATATAATACTTGCTACGGAGACACACCGACGGGCGGTGTGTAAGAATTGGGACCCTCACACTGGGATGCCGAACGGCAGGGTGAGGGGTCAAACAAGGAGAAGGGGGTAGCAACGGAGACGGCACTCGTCGCCCAGCCCCCGCTGGCTGGCAGGGCACAACAGACACCAACATGGTGGTGAGTAGGGTCCTAACTCCGGGAAGGAAGCTACCCTCGCGTAGAGGAAGCGCGGAGACAACCCAAAAGAGAGAACGAACGAACTGCCAGTCCAAAGGGACAACAAAGTGATCCGCAAAAGGCAAGCGGATGATTTATGACCATGCATGACAAGTTATAAAATAGTGCTGTATGACAAATGCCATATGACGTACGAATATGCATGTATGACAATAAAACTGCGGCCAACATTGCCACTAAGAGAATAAAACAGTGTTGGCTTATTTATTCGGAGTATCATCGAAGGTCCCAAGCATATGGGTACATACGCATGAATGGGGCGCAATGCGGGGGTTAATGTTCTGTGTCTAAAATGCACTTGCTTACTACTTACCCTGTGTCTTTTAAGAACATAAGGGAGGGTTTAACTTTTGCTGCCCATGCCATATCTTTGCTGTGTGCTTTATAGAGCTCTCAAGTTGCCAACGTCCATGCTAGAGTAGATTATGAAGGCCAGGTTTCTCTTCTTTGCATTCTGGGATTTATAGTGCTTTTTTAACCAATTATAAAACCAGGAGCCCAAGTTCCGGAATGCAAAGGAAAAACCTGTCGCAGGTGAGCTGCTCACGCATGGCCATGGGGAATTTAAGAGCTCTGGTGCTAGTGATAAGTGTTGACTTGTTTTAACTACACAAAAAGCACATCTATTGGCTTTATCAGTGGGTAATTGACGTTGTTGCCAACATTCTTTCTCACAGGCCTGCGCAGCCTGGCGGTGCCGGTCTCTTCTTGTGATTTATCCGGCGCTGTCAGTTCTGCTCTATTTATTTTCACAGTCACGTGTTCAGGAGCCGGCGTAGTTGGTTCCCCGAGTGCTTCCTTCAGCGTTGCCAGATTTACAGGCCGGCTTCCTACCCCAGCCCCTCGGCTGCGATTGATTCTTCAAGGACATGCAGAGGGAGGGAGCAGCAGAGGGGGCGGGTGTTCCCTGGAAGCAATGGAGGGGGATTCACCCCCACGCACGAAGTGGGAGCTGCCCTAACCCTCAAAGGAAACCATATCTCCCTTCAGCCTGTGCGGAATGGCCCTGAGTACAGCCTGCGAAGTTATTTGAGGAGAGACCCTTGCACTTTGCACTCATGAATGATGTCCTTTTCTGTGCTGAATCACTAAAAGAAATGTCAAATTAATGTTATTGTCTAGCATGGCCACTGGAATTATGCGATTCTGTGGCCATGACATTTTCCACATATTTATGGATTTGTCGCACATGCCACAAAATCAGTCACCTGCTGCATAATTTGCTGATTTTTAACAAAATAGGTTTCCATCTCAAAAAGATCAAACGTTCCTAAAAACGCTGCCGCATGTGCTGTCCCTCAGAGGCAGGCCACCTTTCGGTTATTGACTACTGTATTTAGAAGTTAGATTGACATTAATGAGGTGCAATCTTTGCCTGTGCAGGTAAAAATGACAATATAGTGAAGTCGTTCTGCTTCAAAATGTGTCGCATTTAGCTACATCATTTCCCTTCTATTGTTGCACATTTTAGTCAGCCCTGCTGCATAATTTGATCCTCTGCTCCTGCATAATTTTAGTGACCCTTAGTAAAAGCCCGCCAACAAGACTTGTCTCTATTCTTCTATACCAAGCAGGTTGCACCAGTCAATGTTCAGAACACAACACCTTAGGCAGAAATGGATATACCCCATTCCACTAGTATTGTTTCAAATTTGGTGCTTGAAGCCTGCCACACAACCTGCTTAATCACAACTAATTTCCAAGAAGGGAAGCACTAAAAAACAAGGTAAGTTCTTCATACACATATTTACACATTCAAATGAGTGAAGTTCCCATTGTCCATGATGTTGAGTTGATGCATTGCTCATATATAGTCCAATACGTAGACTCAAACGTCATGGATTTTGAAAAACGGAAGGGTCAACATTTATTCTTCAATCTTCATTAGAAAAGATAATGTCAGCCCAGTCAGGATGCTTCGTCTCCACATGGAACTTCATCACGACTACACAGAACATATATAACAATAATTGCAATTAATACCATCAAGAATACCTTATCTCCACAAGTCTAATACTACTCAACATTTCACTCTTACTCATGATACAAAAACTCCAGAAATCGCACACCTGTGTTATACTTTCCCCAGCATCATGATAGGGCTTCTTTAAAACTAGTCTTAATTTTTCGAAGTATTACATTTACAAATAACATAATAAGTATCATGTCCGCAAGAAGGCCGCCTGTGTAATTATCTCTTATCCACATCCCTAATGTCCAAGTCAGTAATAGTACCCTACCAACATCGATTTTGAGTATCAATTCATGTACTATATCACCAACACACTTCTTTTCGATATTTCATAATATAAACTAAGATCTCTTAAAAATGTAAATACCTACTTTACTTTCTTCAATGATATCATCTAAACCACAATACATTTGATTTCAATTTCATTTCCATTGTCACCCTGTACATTCTATAAAAATTTCATCCACAAACTGATTTTTGGGATTTCTGTATCATGGGTGGGAATGAAATGTTGAGTATAACCAGAATTTGGCAGCCCTGATGAAGTCCCATGCATGGACAAAATGCTTTGGCTGGGTTGACATTATCTTTTCCAATGGAAATTGAAGAAATTGAAGAATAAATGTTGACTATACCTTTTTATAACCAACGATGTTTGAGTGTTCTTATTGGACAATATATGAACAATACATCAGCTCTGCTTTATGCACATGGGGAACTTCGTTCATTTGACTGTGTGAGTAAGTGAGGACTTAACTTATTTTTGAGTGGTTCCCTTCTTGGAGATTGCACTGGTCAATGTTTTTAGCGTCTAAATTAATTATTTTCTAATGATACAATGCCCCCAGCAAGTCAAGGCAATAAGAAAAGGCTGACAAGATACCTTCGAAGGCAGATATGCCGCTGTTGAGCTCCCGCTGAAGTCACTGGTTTTGGTGCCAAAAAAAAGCTCCTAGCAGGACAAAGAAACATTTTGTAGCTGCTGAGGTCGCTTTCTCACTGCAGTAGGTTAACCGTTGCCCTTAGTAATGTTTTGGTTCTCATAATCCTCCTCTAGGTCTAGGCTGGAAGCTGTAGCTCAGCATGGCTCCACTGTGTGGAATACCTTTGCCACATGGTCCTGCTATAGTATTTTTCAGCAAGGTAAAACATTTCCAAATGGGACCAACATGGATTTGTTGTCAATTGAGGGGGCACACTACCTGTGTAAGCCTTCGCACCTGGCCATGGGATGAAAACAATGACAATGTCCCACATTTACGCAGGGCAACTTCTTCCTTGTCACCCCTACGGCCCTTTGGTCCTCAGAGCAGGCTTCTAGGCACCAGGTATTTAGCCGTCCAGGGCTCTTATGGCGCCCACTCCGCCGTGGTCAGTTGGGCCTCCTTGAAGCCAGGGTTCTTCTGCTTTTTGAATCCCAGTAGCAGGTAACACAAGGCCAACCATTTGACACTTGAAAAGTGATACCAGTTCCTGAAAGCCAACAAGAGTCAGGTGTCAATGTGTCTTCTTTTAGCAGTTAGACAGAATCTGCTCTCTTAGAATGTTTTCTTCTCAGGTTCAGGAATGATCCGAGGCTGTGAGATGCCAGTTTTATCCTGTGCACTGGTTCAGGACTGAAAAATTCCCTGCGCCCAATCCAGGCTACTTCCTCGCATAACATCTCACCTCCTTTCTATAGCACTTGGTTTCATAGTGTACTGCTAATATTTCCAGAGCCCCTCAAGCAAAATGCCTCTACATTTCCTGCAGCTGCAAGAGTAATGGCACTCCCTCTAGCCACTCCCCTATGGAGACGAGGCTTCCTGCCCTCTGTCATTGCTATACATGGTTTCCCCCTCCTGTTGGAGATACAGAATGAAAGTTTGAAGGCCTTTGGAATCAATACTTGCAGTTTCTGGCAGCCCCATTTGGCTTTTCCACAACAAAGGAAGAACTGTGAAAGCTGCCCTATGTGTTGCCAGCTGCTCCTATCCCCCACGCACGAGGCTAATCATTGATAAGTGGCAACTGTTAATCCTGCTTCTAACTTCCCACTGCTATGGGCCAAGCCTTTTCTTGCAGGAAGAAGGTGACGTAGGGTGTTTATTCCGTCTCTGGAGTAGAGTTTTGATTTAAACCAGTTTCAAATCAGTTTACTCCCTGACAGGGCCGAGTACAGTTTTTCTAAAGTTGCTTTTAGGCTAGAGGTACTAAGAATGTACTTTCACCACTTAATTAGATTTTTGAAACTAAGTGAAAATAACTTTAAATGACGACTCTATTATTTTCACATTCCTAGAGTGGAAACAAGTGATTTCATTCATGACTGTACCTGTTCATGGAAAATGCAGCTTTACCTACAATGTGAAAACAGCTCTGAGTAACTATTTACTGTTCAGGCATACTTTTTCCAGTTTCCAGAATTAAGCACCCTGCCCTGTGGGCTACTACTTTAAAGATGGCTTAACTGACGTATAAAAGTAGGTTTTCCTAGACGGCAAAGTAACTTTTCTGTCATCTTGTCACTGCAGTACTTTTAAACAGCTGCCCAGCCACAGAGCGCTGGTGTTCTCTGACACACTGTTTTTGTCATATATGTGGGTGGTGTGGATACACAATGCAGCCCATACATACCATTTAACTTCCACTCCTCTGGGGCATTTCTTGTGCCATGTACAATGGCCTAACAGGAACGTTAAATAAGCTAATTAGGTCAAAACAAATGGTCAGTAAATGTTTTTGAATAATGCAACTTACACCAAAGTGCTACAGCATCACTGAATCATGGTTGTGGGTTATGTGAATGCACACTGTATATCAATGTAATGGTCATTGTCATTGATAAGGGAGTATTGCATGGTTCAGGGCAGTAAGGAAGCAAGTTTGTTCCAGGTTACGTTTCTGTTCATAACATCTTTATGTAGCCAGAGGTTGGTAGGTTGAGATCCCAGCAGGGCTAAGTAAGGCTATCAACATCAGCATTTGAAAAAAATATGTGTGTTGTTAAGATGTTCAGCATAGAACAGTAAATGTGCTGATTACTATTGGAATATCTGCATTTGATGTAAAAGGTGTGAGACAGATCAGAGTCTCTAGCTGCCACGAAATAGGGCGCTTCCTGCTTCTCATCCACTCCACTCAAGGCATAAGGAGGCGACACAGCAAAAAGTGAATTCACTATTCCTCGCCAGATTGTTCACAAACTTTTGAGTTGTGATCTTCCCAGCCTTCAATTGCTCTTACATATTTATTTGGGGAGTTTAGTAAATTACTAAATAGAACCTAGCAATTATTTCAGAGCACTAGACTGGAATAGCTTACATATTATTTTTCAAATATTTACATTATTTAAATATTTTATTAAATGCATATATTTTCAAGTCTGTAGATTTCACTTTAAATTGTAACAAATATGTGTTTTCACCGCTATTTGCTATATGATTTTTTTTTAAGAATCTACTTCTGTTATTTTCTATTACAGGGTGTTGTAGTACCAATGTTTGACCTTGTGTAATGCTTGCCCTACTACTGTTTTGTAGTTTTACCTGTACTAATTTAGAAGTGCAGTTTGCTTATCTCAATGGCCTTATTACTATTTTGTTTGTGGGTGATATCCATATCTAAACCCCTTCCCGGCCCTCCAAAAACCACTCCTCGCTCCTACTATTCCCATCCCGTTTAATAGTAAGTCTATTCCTTTTTCCACCCACTCCCTGCAGTCCTTCCCACATTTACTACTAAAACGTATACTTAGCACAGAGTTATTGAATAGCATTTTGTAGCATGTCTTGTAGTACTACAAAACGCGCCACAGAGTACAGTTTGTGACTCAGATCCTTATTGGAGGAATTGTATAGTGTAATTTTCTGACTCATTCAACCATGAGTGATATCATCTGTGATGTCACTAGTAATGCAAATATACCAGTGATGTAATTGATGATGTCATGATCTGTGTATTTACTAAACAAAAAGGGCTTGTTCTGTATTTCTGAAGGGAATCCAGGTTGAGTAAGAAACAATGGATTGCTAAGATATAAATGAATGAATGGAAAACTTGTAATGTGCAGATCTTCACCTCCCAAGGCATCTTGGTGCTGAAACTCATTGAAACTGAACTGAATAAGACCTGTGTGCAGCAAGGAGAAGATTGCAAATATTTTTCAAGATGTCAAAATATATACAATCAAATGTAAGTCCATCAAAAGACACAAGAGGAGCTTGCAAAGTTGCTGACAGTGCCTTGAATAAAACGTACACAATGTTTGACGCAACACAGGGTAAATACATATGAGAAACCACCAAAACACATAGGGAGCATAAGTGAAGCAACAAGAGGACCCATTGTGCCAAGTGGCCCTTTTTGAGTGCTTTAGTCACTCACTCACTCAATCATTCACAACCATAGGGACACAACCGAGACCATCAATGCTCATTGGGCACCCACTCACACACTCACTTGTTTCTTCACTCACTCATTCAGCCTGCCTGTACTAGCTCACTTACCTGATGCCATGTGGCCCTTTTTGAGTGCTTTATTCACTCAGTTACTCAATCATTCCCAACCATCGGGACACAACTGAGACAACCAATGCTCATTGGGCACACACTCACTTGTTTCTGCACTCACTCATTCAGCCTGCCTGTACTAGCTCACTCACCTGATCGAAAGCCACTCACACACACATTCACTTGTTAACTCATTCCACCTATTTATATTCACTCTCTTAACCTACCCCAGTCACTCAATCATGATTTCCCCAGAACTACCTATATCACTCACTCAATCACTTACATTCACTCTCTCCCTCATTCACTCACTCGTTCTCACTCACTCACTCATGGAAGCGGATGTGGTGCAGTTGCCAGTGCTGCCGACTGGGGAGCTGGGGATCCGGGTTCAGCGTTGGCGCATCATCTTGTGATTCTGGACAAATCACTTCATCTCCCTGTTCCCATGGACAGCGCCTGGATACCCTCACGGGTAATAAGCAGCACTATATAAACCTGCTATCTTTTAACTTTAACGTTCTCTCACTCATTCGATTCTCTTATCCTTGCTCTCTCCCTTGACCCACCCATACTCACCCAAGCACTCACTCATTCAATGAACCCTCCGATTGTTCACACAATCGCACGATCTCTGTCTCCCTCGAACATACGTCCCACCTATACTCACTGGACTCACCCATACTCACAGCAAAATTATTCTATTTGAATAAGAATTAAATAAAACTGCTCTACTGGAAACTGGCTCCTATTCCAGAATCATGAAACCCAAGCAGTAGCCTTCCTAGCCAAACTATGTCACAGAAGATTACCACTGTTTCCTGGGCTGAAATGCATCTGCTCAGAAACTACAGCAATGTTATTACAAGATTAGAGCATGCCTCTCTAGCGTCGTGCACTGTGTATAGTGCTGTTCTTCTTTCAGAGGTTAAAGGCTTCAATATGGCCTCATCATGTGCGGTCTGTCAGGATTCGTCAGTCGCAAACTCGAAAGGAAAAGCACACATCATATGTGCTGCTGGTAACGATACTGGACTATTTGGTTTCTCTTCTTTGCCCCGAGAACTCCGCCTTGTATTCTCCCTCAAACCCCACATTTGGGAGAGTAACCAAAGATAGCGCCTTCGATCTCGGAGCAAGAGTTTATCTGGTTATGCCCCTGTACCTGAAGTACACTACACAATCAGCTATTTTAACCTGTTTGCCTAGAAAACCGCATCAGAAATTAATTTCTCACTATTCAGTTGAGAGCAGCAGGCCAGTGCGTATTTTTGTAATTGTTATTTTGATTCAAATCCTACTTAAAAATGATGAAGGTATGTCCTTGATGTTAAACGTAAAGTTCAAAGGCCAGCAACCCAATTTGTTTTCTATGATGAATGTGCATTTATACCGACTTACATGGGTTTTTCTCATGCATTTCCAGGAGTAAGACAAGTACTTAATTTATAAAATAATTGTCTCAGGGCCCAAGATATTTCTAAGGAGGTCCCTGCTGCTTGTGCCCCTTCAGCTCCCTGACAGTGCTGCCAAATGCCAGTATCCACAACACCTAATTAACATTACAGTCTTACAAATGTCGAAGTTTGGACTACACTATGTGACCCAAAGCTGTAAGAATAGCATGATCACCCTTGTATTATTATTTTAAATTGTTAAACACTTTGCTCATATGCCTTTTTTCGAAATAGACTGACAGCATCACCTTGTGGTGGTGTTAAATATGCCCTGGTGTTATGAAATAAGGGCTGGTGCTGAGCACTAGATGACACTGGCCCAAATTAAGCACTGATAAAACATGCTAACTATAGGAAACCTGCTGCTTCTCTGTGGTCACCACAGCTTTTCCCCCTTTGGCTGAACCGTTGTTTTTTCTGGGTTAGAACTCTGTGCACTTGCCATCTGCTAACCAGCAGTAAAGGGCCTGTGCTCAACCTTTAAAGATCGCAGAGTAGGCCAATTTCTAATTGGTTCGCAGTGCCTATTGTACCATCCTACAAATACACAAAAACCCGGGGGTCTGAAATCGCAAAAGAGGCAAATGTGCTCAAAAGACTATACTGATTATTTAGTCATCAAAGTACTAATCTAAATAACTAAATAGTCTTATTATAGAGTTTACTAATCCAACACATATGACCACCAGCAAAGGTAGGTGAGACCCAAGATCCAGAGATGGATTACCATCAAAATCTTGTTAGTGATCTTATTTTCTCATCTGGCCATCTACAGTACAGGGCTGGAGTGTCTCTAGGTCATTGAGACTTTTTCCAGATCCGCCTGGCAGAACTGGGGTCAAACCCACAATCACTTGCTGACCATGCGTGGGATCACTAAATGGGACCAAGTGCAGTGCAAAGTGTGAAAGTGTAGGGAAAGTGAAGTTAAAAAGGAATAGAGAACTCACAGTAAGGTAACTTTAATAGCTGTAAGCCTCTTTCTGTTTAAAAACTAGAACAGTGCAAAAACGCAGTGTAAACAAATGACTGCTTAGGGGCCGACATGTTTCTGCCAGGTAGGGGAATGACTCCCTTGGCTTTCCTCAGGGCTTCTGTTCTTAAAAACTTTTGCTACTGCTAGTGCAATGTACACTCAAAATAATAAAGAAAACAAAACAAATACAGTGACATCTTAAAGGATATATATTCCTATTCCTCCATGTCAGCTGGTGTATCAATCACCTAAAAAGAAAATGCAGAGTGGTATAAATACATTGGATATTCAACAGTATAAATCAGTTTGGAAAAGGACCACTGCATTTACCTGTATTGTAGCACCAATCAGGAGAGACTATTTCTTTTTAAACAACACGCCGTGCGCTGAGAACTTTCTTACACCTTTGAGCACTGATGAAAGCTACGGCTGAAACGCGTCTGCGATCCAATAAAAGTGTGCAAACTAAGCCCCGCGAGCGCCTGTGCCTGCTTTATGTCTGCAAGCGTTGGAGCTGACATTTTACCGTGAGTCCCACCCTCACGCTACATGGCACCTGCCTAGAGTTCGACAAAGCCTGTGTTTGGTGGACTTTGGAGCTAGGAGATTTATATATATAAGTATACTTAAATTACCCCATAGCTAATCCTAATGTGAAACCTAACCTTCAATGAAAGTTAATTAAATAAAATATTTAATGTATTCCTAATATGAGCCACAACAATAACCTAACATTAAATTAAATTAATTAGCTTCAACTAAATCTAAAGCTATCCCTTGAACTTACCTTATTCAGTGTATTTATATCTTCACTAGTGGCATTCTCTTTAGCTGTAATTCGAATGTTGCACCACCCATGCAGTGGTACCACATCCTAGTGGATGCAAAGTATATGAGTACACCTCAAGTACATTGAAAGATTTATTTATCTGAGATATCTAAAAAAGAAACAAAAATTGAGGAATTAAACAATATGAGGAAGATTCATATTGCTGATGATAATGTTGCTCTTACCTACAATAAAATATCAATGTTGGTACAACTAAAGAAGATATCAAAATTATTACACTCCAGATAGACTAGTCTGAGGTGTCATGATTCAAATGCAATGTTTACATGTATAACCTATTCCCTAAATTGCACTCATTTGGGGGAGCAAAATGATTTACCTCTCTCAGAGTCTAACTTGCTAATAAGATTTTTTAACTTAGAATTAAGTTATACTTGCAAGAAGATGTTTAAACTTAGAATTAATTTATACTTCCAATTAGGAATACCTAACGTGTGGAAGCTATGCCACAGTTAAAAAAGTTGACGACTTGGCATTATTAAAGAAAATAGAAAAAATGTCACTTACTGAAATGTGCAATACTTACTCTGTCTTAAGTTTTGTCTTAAGTGTCACTTGTGAGCATCAGTGTCCTCGGGCTTGTGTCAAAGGAATAATCAGAATAATCCTATACAAATGTATTGCAGACCTACCCAGGTATCATGTTTTTGTACATTTGTCAAGAATTGTAAGTGCAGGAACTAGGTTTGTCCCACTGAAAAAGTTACCTTTTCAGTCCAGCACCAAGATTTCCATTCACGTTGGAAGGGGAAGCGAGGAGCAGAGAGAGTTTTGCAGGAGTTCTTTGAAGTAACTCGAAGAGCTAGCTGGGTGTCATGGATGGTTGTTTCTGTAGCGAGAAGGACTTGGTGTTGCGGACGGTTGGGCTAGAGCTTTATGTTGGTGGTCACTGCAGCGGCCAATGCTGCAGCGCAAAGAAATGCTTCTCCAGAAGTTCGAGTTGGCTTAAGCGCCAAGGTCTTGGCATGAATGGGCATTCACGAAGAGCTCGAAAACTTCAGAGGAGCGCAACTGAGCAACACCAAGGGTCAAGGACCCGAGGGACACCCCTTGGTGGTCAGGAACCTACTTCAGCAAGGGCCATCAGGTCTCAGGCAGCAAGTCAGCTGGGCAGTTACAGGGAGCCTCTGGAGCTTGTTATGTCCCTGTAGCTCAGAACAGGAGGTCAGCTGACTGACCCTTGGAGTCACTTCAGCCTGGAATGAAAAGTGCAGGTCCAATGTTCCTTCTCAGCAAGCAAGGCAGCAGAGCAGCAGAGCAGCAGAGTACCAAGGCAACAGAGAGGCAGTCCTTATGGCCACAAAGCAGCACACATTCCTTCTTCTGTAGTATCAACAGGTCCAGGAGTGTATTGATGAGTTGGTGTCTGGGGTCCAATATTTATACTTGGTGTCTCCTTTGAAGTGAGAGAAGCTTCTAGAGGCTTCCCTTTGAGGTGCACAGGTTTTCTGTCTGCCCTTGCTCCAGACTAACTACAGGGGGTATGCAATCCTTTGTATGAAGGCAGGGCACAACCTATTCAGGTGTAAGTGGGACTGTGCCTATCTCCGCCTTTCCATCCTGCCAGTGAGGGCCCATCCAGGCACACCTATTGTATGTGGCTGTCTAGCACGAATACACAAAGTACAACTGCCAACTACACCCAGTCTGGTACCCAGAGACTGGCAGCAGACACTAAAGGGCTAAGGCAGGAAAATGCCAACTTTCTAAAAGTGAAAGAATTCCTAGAACAGGTGTCCCAGACAAAGTGTGCACTACTGGCTCCCAAACATGGGTTAACAATAAATTCACTATATAACCAAAAGCTTATATGAAAAGTTCAACACAGTTACACTCCCCTCTCCTAGCCACCCCAACAGACCACTCAACACACACACTCCCACCCGAAGCACTCTTCCCATCCATACTCTCACACACAACAAACCATACACCAGACCAGACCCCATCGCATGCATCCAAATCCACATCCAAATCCACATATACCACACGCCCACCGGCACATAACCCCATAATTGATGAGATCATAACTTCTTTGAACCAAATCAAAGAAGAACTACAAGCTCTCAATATTCGTTTAGCGAAACAATCATGGGGTATTAGAAAAACTAGATACCCCAAAATCTGTGGGCGCAGAAACCAAAGTACCATTAACCTGAATCACCACTCCTCCAACTGGTCCTCAGTCCCCTCCCACAACAATTCATCTCGACCACTCAGAAGCACCAATCCGCTCTCAGAGAGCGATTTACTCTCCCTGTTGAGCTCTTATGATCCTGCTCCTTTGAAACCTACCACATCCACACCATCGTTAATTCCTACTATCCCTCTTAATCCCTATAGGACCTCTAAACCAAACACTAGATGCGCCATAAACTCCAACCTCAGAAGTATCCCCTTCACTCAGGAACCCTCTTCAACCATCAGCACGCCCAAACTCAAATGTATTCTCCTAAACTGCAGATCGGCCGTAAGACATGCAGCGGACATAGCTGACCTCATCCTCACACATGAGCCAGACCTATTAATGCTAACTGAAACCAGGCTAAAAGAATCCTCCACACCAATCATTGACATTTTAGTTCCACCCAATTACAACATCATCAGACTAGATAGAGCTAGAGCCGACAAGTTGGGGGGAGGCATAGCCTGCATACACCGTAGTAATATATTGGTAAGCAGAACCATCTCCCCATCATTCCAGTCATGCGAATACATGTGCCTTAACATCACTAGCAAGGGTAAACTTGTTTGCTCTATGCATACCATCTATCACCGACCAGGTGAGAACCTCGCCTTCACCGAACACTTCATGGACATGGTTTCATCTTACACGGAGCGACAAATTACCCAAATATTCCTTGGAGATTTCAATCTCCATTGGGATGACCCTTATGATACTGCAATGAACAGTCTTAAGAAACTCCTGGCTGACCGACAACTGATGCAATTCTGCAACATCCCAACACATGACAAAGGATCGATCCTGGACTTAAATATCTCTAAATCAGACTCCATTCAGCTAGATTCCATCCTACCCTGCGACTGGTCTGACCACCACATCATCACTTTCACCATTAAGGAAACAGTGAAATTGAACTCAGCCCAATCCACAAGACCAAAAGTCTGGAAATGAGACCTGAAAAAAGGTAACCCCAACACCCTGCCTTCCTCTTGTTCCAACCTACTGCTGCCTCCAGCGGGATCCTCCACAGTTCACGATTTCACCAGTCACTACCTTACGACCATGACTTTAATAATAGACGGGGTAGCTCCTTTGCAACTAAAAAGAGTCTCACTGGAAGATTCCAAACCTTGGTATAACGGTATACTCAACGAGGACAGGCGCTCACTCAGATTTGCAGAACGGATCTGGAGATCTACACCATCAACCTCCCACCTCATGACTCTTAGGACAAAGAGGAACGCATATTTCCGCAAGATCAAGCGCACCAAAGCTGATTTTTTCAGCCTCCAACTTGACCAGGCAAGAAACCGTCCCAAAAAACTCTTTGATCTGATAAAACCCCAATCTAAGGATACACCCCAACGACCACAAGACTCTGAATACTCGCAGCCAAATTGTGAAGAATTCTCCACCTTCTTCACCCTGAATACTGACGCCATCAAGAACGACCTCCTAAAGGATCAAACCTTATACGCAAGACCGAATACTCTACCCTCACTTGCCCCCAGTCCTACGCCTGGTAAACTCTCATCAAAGTCCATCCCCAAAAAATAACGCAGACTGGTCATCATTCTCCTATTACTCCGAAGATGCTCTAGGCAAAATTCTCAGTGCATTGAACCCAGCTAACCACTCTTCCGACCCGATTCCGGCAAACGCAGTCAAAGCCCTAACTCCACTACTTCTACCTCTCTGGTCCAAGATCATAAACAGTTCACTTCAGCAAGGATGCATCCCAGACACCCTCAAAGTGGGCCAGGTCTCTCCCATTCTTAAGAAGCCCACGGCAGACCCCACAGATCTAAACAACTATCGCCCTATCTCCAATATCCCTACCGTAGCCAAGTTGCTGGAAAAATGTGTGCACCTACAGCTAACCAAACATATCGACCACTTTGACCTTCTCAACAAACACCAGTCAGGTTTCGGTGCTGGCCATAGCACAGAATCAGCCATGACACACATCATCGATGATGCGCTGCAAATACTCAACCAAAATAGATCTTGCTTACTCATCCTACTTGATCTCTCCTCAGCCTTTGACACGGTCAAGCACGCAAACTTGTTAGACCTCCTGAAACACAGAAGGGGCCTATCTGGTGTAGTGCTGAGCTGGTTTACTTCTTTTCTCCAAAACCGGACACAACAATTCAAAGTCAATAACACCCTGTCCAAGCCCGTCCCAGTAACCCTCGGTGTACCGCAAGGATTCGCACTATCCCCAACACTGTTTAATAACTTCTTGAAACCTCTCACCGAAATTCTACAATCCTCTAATGTGCAATATCACATGTACGCAGATGATACACAGCTATACCTCAAGATTCACACCCTAGAGGACATCAAATTACTTAACACAGCTCTTAAGAATACCCAAACATGGCTGGCAGAAAATCATCTTAAATTGAACGCCCTCAAGACCGTATTCCTATTAATAGCTCCGCCAGCTCAAATCCCGAAAATGCAAAACTTGATCAAACATATCACGGCGTTTAACGTACAACCTACCATTGTGGACTCTGCGAAGTCACTTGGAATGACTTTAGATAGTAACCTTAACATGCAAAAACATATCAGCAATGCTACAAAGGGAGCTAACTTCCAGATAAACACTTTAAGGAAACTGAAACCCTTCCTACCACATAATGACTTTCAGCAGGCAATTCAAGCTCTGGTTATACCAAGAGTGGAATACGGTTGTGTCTACCTATGTGGCCTACTCAAATCATCAACTGCACCTCTCAGAGCCTCTATCAACGCCGCAGCAAGACTCATAACTGGATCTAAACGCAGCTCCCATATCTCCCCGGACCTTTAATCCTTGAACTGGCTACCGCTTGAGGCGAGAATTCATTTGAAAATTGCGTGCATGACACACAGAGCCCTACATCAAAAGACACCCAGTCACTTGGCACAGAAACTTACGATCTCTGGTGGGGCCAGGTCCTCAAAGAAATGCGGAAAAATTACTTCTGAAATCACAAAAATTCCAGAAGAAAAAAACTTATAACAGATCCTTCTCTGGGATGGCACCCAGAATTTGGAACGCCTTACCCCCAGAAACTAGACTTAACCCGTCCTCTGCTTCGTTCAAAAAGGTAGTTAAATCCATCCTCATGGCCCAATACACATGACTAGGGTCTGCTGAATCCCTGTAATGAGATGCTTTCGCGCTCTCAACTATAAGACACTTATTGATGCTAAATCTAACTATGCTGCTTTTTACTACATTTTATGTACATTTAATTTTATATATTTCTGTTTCCTGTATAAGTAACATTTATTGTCTGTACAGCTCTCTGATATCCGCTAGGATCTTGTTTGCGCTTTATAAAACTCTCCAAATAAATAAATAAATAAATAAAGTAATCAATTCAATAATAGAGAGTCCATGTACACGAAATAGCCAATAGAAAATGATGAACTGTGCGTATGCGTTGTTTTTAATCCAATCACTTTAATGACAGCAATGTAAATATTCGAAAATAGTTTCAATGCATCAGCTAGTCTTGACAATCTTCAGATGCTAGCTGTGAAAGGAGTTCCCAATGCATTTCGGGCTACTGAAAATTCCCTTCATCAGAGGTAATTCCAAACAAAACATAAGGAATAATTTTGAATTAATTTCTTGCATGAAATATTGCTATTTACCAGCTTAAACAACATCATAATGAGCAGAACATACGTCAAGTACAAAGCCATCAACCAAAAAAGAGAGGATAAAAGTCTGAAGGACCAGAGAAAAGGAAAAGGGAAAGATGAGTGGACACTTAGAAACATAGTATCCAAACACAACTAATCGAATGGTCATGCATTATCCATTCACAAAATATGTAAAGAAAACAACTAAAGCACGAAGCTAATATAAAGGAAAACAATCTAGTGGAAAAAATGAAAACACCAGGTGCTAAAACATAGAGCAGGAAAGTCACCCCCATACATAATAAATAGTGTGGCAAACAGTATCTTAATACTTGTCTGGTAATCAATAACAGTTACCATCAATATCTGTGCCTTTCTCAAAGTCTGTGCCTAACACGGAAAGCCAAACCCAAAAGTGAAATTACAGGTACCCCAATGTATAACTCACCTTGAGTGTCAACGCGGGAATTCTTACCGAAGAGACATGTGCGAACCAGAAGAGTGCATAAAAAATTAACTGCCAACAGGAAAAAGAATGAAAAGAACAGTAAACAGAAAACCGGAAATGTGCAAAGAACGGTGAAAACATGAGTAAAACTTGACCATAAGAGAGAAGTTTTCGCTACAATTCCAAAGACACCAAACATGAACTGTTTATCTGTTCCCATTTGGAAGTTACAGCTCATTAAATCTAATAAGATAACTCTAGTATTATCTATGGGAGAGGCAAGCTTTTCATTAGTGAAAAACGAATTTAGATGTTTTTCACTAACAGGACATGTAAAACTTAAAAGTACATGTCCTACTTATTTAAATACACTGAAAGCTGCCCTCTGTGCTGTTTAGGGCCTGCCCTAGTGAGGATATATATGTATTAAAAAGGGAGTTTTAAGCTTAGCAATGGGGTTCTTTGGCCAAGTCGGATCGGCAGTTCCAAAACTGCTAACAGGCTGCAATGGCAGGCCTGAGACATGCTTTACAGGCCTACTTCAGTGGGTGGCACAATCAATGCTGCAGTAGCATTTAATATACAGGCCCTGGGTACAAGTAGTACCCCTTCATTAGGGACTTATAAGTAAATTAAGTATGTCAATTGGAGGATAAGCCAATGTTGTCCTGTTTTAAGGAGTGAGCACATGCACGTTAGCACTGGTTAGTAGTGGTAAAGTGCACAGACTCCTAAGGCCAACAAAAGAAAGGTCAGAAAAATATGGAAGAGTAAGGCAAAAAGTTTGGAGGATGCCCCTGCAGAAAGGGCCTGGTCGATCAATGTCAATCAGAAACCCTCCATGAGACCTGTTATTCTGAGCTAACCATCTCTAATTGTATATCTTCTCCCAACTAGGATACCATTGGTGATCCTAGTCACTGCCTCGTCAGTGATAACACTGACAATAATTTCTATACTACCCTGGTCTTCTCAATAATGAAATGTACTAATACACCCGAAGTCTTGTGCCACTGTTGGAGAGCCTATTTCGGACAATACTTATATATATCTGGTAGAATCTCACTAACAACTAAACTAAGTGGTGGTGATGGCTGAAGATCCCCTCCAATGTGTTCTTGGTTTGATCCTTTGATTGCTCATCTGCCATCATCGAAGCATCGCAACAGGCTCAGTGCACCCTACTGTGGAAAGTATCTAAAAGATGGAGCTCTAAAAAAAAAACATTAATTAAACATTTTCAAAATATTATTCATTTACATATTTTTACGTTTTAAAATAAAATAAATGAAAAAGTAAAATGCATCTAAAATAAAAATACTATCGGTATAAAAATAATTAAATACATATTGAAAAAATATTACAATAGAAATAGCCTTACACTGAAAACAATATAACCTTATAAAATTCATGAATTAATTTGAAATTTGTAAAGCGTAACATGAACCCTAAAAAGAGGTATCCAAGTGCTCTTAAACATCAGCCCATTGAAAGGAAAAAGTAAGGCTAGAAGCGGGGACTCAGCATTAAGATATTTAGATTAAATAGGTAACTCCCCAGCTATTTGCGAAAGCTCACAAAGTTGTTTTGGGACCTGAGAGAGATGGGCATGGCATTCAATACTTTGGAGGTTATCATTGTTAGGGATCTTTCTCCTTTTCTGAGTTTTTATATCTTGGAATGCAAAGCAGTTTTTGGAACGCAGAATGCAAGGTTTGAGATAAGAGGTAGCAGAGAAAGAAGGAGGCCTTGTAATTGTCCCTCCTTGTTTCATTGAAATCTTTGTGACAAAGGCTGAGTCCCTTGAAGAGGCCCCTTTTAGTGACAGGTAGCCAATGGAGGTGTCAAAGGTGATAATTTTTTTATTTAGTCCAATGACCAACTGAGAGGTAGCATTTTGACCCATCTGAACTCTATGAAACGATTATTTTGGGGGGGTCATCACATAGAGAGTTGCAGTAGTTCAGCCGGAGAGTATCAGGGTGAATAGTATGTAACTCTAGAAGCTGTGGGAAGAAGAAGAATTTTCTAGATGGTGAAACAACCTCCACAAAACTAGTTCTGAATGTGATCAGGATTAACATAAAAGAAAACAATTGCATAAAAACAAAAAATAGTATTTACAGGAAAATGTATAAGTAAACTTAAAAATGATTTAAACCCTAAAATATATTAAAGATGCTCTTAAAAACTAGCTCCAAAGATAACAATGTTGGCAAATAACTTAATTCCATGTCCCCTTCACACAGAAGTGCCACAACCATGTTTCCTTCACTCACATTTTTGTTAAAGATAGCTAATTGCTATGGTCAGACTTCTGAAGGGAATTATAACACATTTCATGTGTGACCGGGGTTAGGAGCTGGAAATCAAATGGGCACACCAAATGCATGCGATGCACATGTGATAGTCAGTGAGGATGCTGCTACAATGGGACACATTTGAGCCATGTGTGTGTTGAACATTTCTCTGCAGAAGTCATGTCCCAGGCCTGATTGACAAAAGGGAGAAGGGGCACATGCAATGTGCCATCTTCTGTCATCTATGAACTAATGAGGGTATGGGGTGCACTCAAAACGTATTATTTTGGAGTTTTCCTTATTCAATTGCTCTTAAGGTGCTGCGACTGACAAGGGTAGTCAACCCTTGTGGGCTTAAATTCAACACTAGTCACAAGCTGCCTGGCTTGAGTAAGTCGCGCACTGTTCACCTGGTGATAAATCACCTCTTACTTATGCTCAAAATAAACACAGTGTTTTTGTTCATACAATTGTATTTTCATCTTATGTTTTGACAATCAAAAATCATAATTAATAATAACTCTGTACATGGAATTCAAATCAATTGTTTGTCAATATTACAAATATGCATTGGTCATTATACATTGTACATTAATGAGTTAAATAGTTGCCCAATGCATTTCGGAACCTAACTGGTTCCTTCTTCAGGGGCTGATCTGTAAATGAGATGTATAATGTAAAAGAATGTTAGTGCCCATGGTATGAGTGAACCAATTTTTTTTGATGAATTATGTAAATGTAATGTGTGCCTACCTTCTTCACTTTATGCGTGGTACAGCAAAAATCTCAAGGAAACCATATCTGCAAAAATCAAAAACGCTAATAGTAACTAACGTCTGCTTAAAACTCATTCAATCCAAAAAGCAAATATGCAAACTGGTATGTTGATGGAGGCTTACCACTGTGGACGTAACAAAAGGACTCCACTTAGCTGCAAACCCAAAAATCAGTATGGTTGTCAGGACTGAGCGATATAGAATCATCTTACAACAAACTAAACCATTCTATTTGCCATACCTCAAGTCCTCTGTCAGCACAATATACTGTAAACACAAATATAGAAATGCAACCGTTAAGGCCCATACTGTGATATCTCATGTAGCGTGTGATTATAAATATCAGTATTATCGTACCTGATTTCCACTAGTTCAGGCATTCACCTAAAAAAAAAAACGGAATTATGTTAACGACCTAAAGCCTGCAACTACTCGCTGCCAAAGTATACTAGAATAAATGTCAATGTCATGCTATTCACGGGGGTTCATACCTGTTACTCCGACCAATGTCTCAACGTAAACAATCTTCCCACGGCCACACGGAATGCCGTGACACCATTAAATGAACACCGGGGTTAAAAATGGACGACGGACTGCTGTACTCTAGTGAGTCACTCTGGGTGAAATTGCAGCGGCCATCTTAGGACGCTCATAACCAATCACAATACTGCATTGCAGTGTTGTGATTGGTCAGGGGCGCCTGAAGGACCAGGTTTTTAGAACCTAGCGGCGCCAGGGAAAACGCCTGATGCCTTCGAGTTTCCCTGCCTAGGCAAACAGAGACACGGGATGCTTCTTGATGACGTCAAAGACCAAAGTTTATTGGCTGCAACCAGGAACAGAAATCTACGAAGCACAACACGGGTGGTTCGCTAGAGACTGCACAAATTCAATGAGCGGCGCATGGTCTTTTATGCCAAAAATCACATTCCAAAGGTGGCATCGGTTACACACAAACTAGCCAATCACATAGTGACATTTCAAACATATCGCATGACGACAATCCCATTTTCCGTTGTCCAGCCCACCAGAAATGACCAAGCACATTCCAATTTCTTGCTCGATCAGTCCGGACAAACCCATCATAAAACCTCAACCCAAATCAGTGATTATGTCGTAAAGGAAGGAGCAGAAACAGATTGGAAACAAGATAGAAAGGTGGGTGCAGTGTGCTGTAAACTTCAGCATGTCCTGCTCTTTGATCTTTATCTGATCAGCTGCTTAACAAGGAACTGGCTCAGCGAGGTCAGCCTCGGGCAAGGGAGTCAGTTCGGCCAGGTCATTCAGAAGTCAGCTAAGATGTACGTGTCCCAGTGACTCGTTTGGCCGTAAACATCGGCCTATGTAAGGGCAACCACACAAAATGGCTGCCGTTCACAAAATGGAACCCGAAGGTTAAAACGAAATCCCTAAAGACATAGTGTTCTCATTGATCGATTAATGCGAAAATACTCGTACATACCGCACTCATGATTTGCGGTCCGCTGATACCAAAATCGTCTATTTCCGACGACCTTTATTGAACGGGTTCGGAACCACCGAACCTCAGACCCTCAAACTACGGAACTACAGACCCTCCTTTTGCCCTTACATAGGCAACAAACCCAAACTCATTTCAATCTGAATCTAGGTCTATCATCATCAGATCATCGATATTTTGCTGTAGCATCATCCTAGTACTTAGTACCTCTCTCTGGACAGGTCTCTTTGCACACGAAGTAGCACAGAGGCCACAAATAGCAGGAGCACACTGTACACAGAGACAGAACAGGAAAAGGATAGCTAAGACCATCCCAATAACCATCAGAATCTTAGATCCCCAAGTGGATATCAATCCCCATAACCATCCCATTAATGACCAATCTCCTTTGTCCAAATGGACAGAATCAGAGATCTTATGTAGCTTGGAAATGGCCTGGAAGACTGTCGGAGCGTTGTCTGGAATGAAAACGCAGCAGCTCGATTGAATCAATGTACATACTCCACCTCTGTCTGCGAGTATGACATCAAGAGCAACCCTATTCTGAAGTGTCATAAGTCTATCCGACTGGAGCTCAGCAGTCAAGTTACTAAGGGCACCGGCAGTTTCGACTATGGTGGACTCAACCACTCTCGTCAACTGGCGAATATTCCTGCTGTTAGCCATTGGTCCCCAGAACGGCAGAAAACCCTTAAAGAAATCTCCCAACTCTTGCCCTGCAGTGTCCTCCTGGCTGAAGACACCTCTAGCAAATCTCGTCTTATGGTAATCTGCCGCAGCTGTAAAAGTGGGAGGCAACAGGAAGGAAATAAAACTTGTGCCTGAAAAGTCAGGGGGCAACCATGTATATGCTTTATCGTAGCAGACAAAATAAGTACCATTAGCAGCTAGAAATGCTGGGGAAGTCTGAGACGTAAATACATAAGTGTCAGTACAAATGCTCTTCCCTAGCTGAGCTCTCGGATTCTTGCCATTACCCTGCAGACAATAGCGACCCTGATGGGGCACTATCCAAATCGGTGGAGAACTTTTCGCTCGCTGGTAAACACTCAGACTAACTCCATATCCAGTAAAGTTCCAACCAATGTATTCTTGTGTCTCATCTCTCGGAATAGTCTCATACAAACTAATCCCTCTAATCATATTGACTATACCCTTGACCAGAGCACTATTCTTCGGGTTGTCTTTCACTGAACGTTGGGGATAGACACTATGGGCATAGATAAACATTGTTCTGTAAGCCCAAATGGAACCATTCAAGCTAAAAGGCAAAACCAGGTACGGAATACCTTTATCGGTCGTATGGGGCATTAGACCACAAATCCAACAATTCGATGTATTCATCACTAACTGGTGTTGGTGCAAAAGTTGAATAAAGGAATTATTGGCAAATTCCAGTCATCTAACTACCTCGTGTTCAGGCAAAGGGTGAAAAGAATGAGAAGAAATAGTAGGTGGAGGTGTAGGTTGTACAGTGAAAATAAACATCACTTTAAAAGAGAATGTCACATAACCAATTACAAATATCATTAAACTCAATAGCAAAAGCAAACACAGTATTAAAAATATTTTCTGTGTGATCAGCTTGTGTATCTTATTCTTAAAATTCATTGTCCTTACAGGTCTCGCCAACTCGAAGAAATCCATCCTAACTAAATATGCTGCTTGCGATGGTAGGGTGTTCTATGCTAAGGAATGCCTCTGTCAACCCAGGGCAACTCCCTTAGGCCAACCAGAACCTTCGACCTAGTGTCTCAGGCTTGCACTCCAAAGACTTATCAACCGCGACCCTACAGCTGAACCCGGATGGCGGTTCGAAAAACAAAAATGAGTAGATCCTCGGTGGAGAGTTAACCTGTAAACAGAAAAATCATAAAAAACTTCATTTATTTTATTTGTCCCACGACTCTTGGTCGCAAATTATAACGATCTTTTCCAGGCAATGTTTGTTCTTTGAACAAATGTTCAGGCTTGGTAGTGTTCAATCGATTCAAAGGAGGCACAGCTTCTTGCAAGAGATCGTCACTTTCTTTCTCAGAATTTGCTCCAATCAGACGGGCATCGCTGAATGGCAAAAATCGTGGCACAGTTTCTGTTTCAGAGTCTGGGAGTCCTTCCTGGACCCACTGGTCGTACAGTAAGGGCAATGGAGCCCGCTTGCAGTGTACGCCATGGATCCAGTGTTTCTTGCCTTGCACTCGAACTGCAGAGCGTGTAGACAGGAGAACTAGATGTGGTCCTGTCCAACAGGGCTGATTGTTCTTGTTCTGCTGGAAGTTTTTGGTGAGAACCCAGTCACCGGGTTTGATGGCGTGACCTGGATCCTCATAAGCTTGTGGCAAGCTCTCATAAACCTGTTGGTGTAAAACACGCAGTTTAGCCGTCAGTTCGTGCAAGTAATCAAGCAACATAGGATACTCGAGGTCACTAAACTTTGTTGGTATTGGTACGCCCCAAATATTCGCCGGGCGACCAAACACAACCTCATACGGACTCAAACCCATTCGCGAATGCACAGTCATTCTTGTGGACAGGAGCGCTAACGGCAAAAGCATATGGCCATTGTAAACCAGTGCTCGCTTGGATTTTGGCCAACTTTAACTTTAGAGTGCCATTATAGCACTCGACTAAACCAGCGGATTGGGGGTGATTTGCAGCGTGGAACTTCTGCCGGATTCCTAATCCCTCGCATACTGTCTTCATTACTTGACCCACAAATTCACTCCCATTGTCACTACAGATAATTCTCGGCAAACCGAATCTAGGGAGAAATTCCTTGATTAGGGCTTTCGCTGTGGACAAGGCAGTATTGTCCTTCAAAGGATAAGCTTCCACCCATCTAGAGAAGGAGCAAACAACCACCAAAACATATTTCAGGTTGTTGCACCTCTCCATGTGGATGAAACCTAGCTGCAAAGCCTCAAACGGATACGTAGGAGGAGCAAAATGACCAGCTGGTGTTGGAGTTCCCTTACCAGGATTGTACATCAAACACACCATACAGTTCTTTACCAAATTCTCTGCACATTTGGGAATTCCCACATTCTGCCAAACCGGAGCCAACAACTTACAAATCCCTTTCACGCTGATATGTGCCATCCTATGAGCCATTGTAACAACTGGAAGCACATACGCGTCAGGCAACAACCATCTTTGATGCTCAGACAAATCAGTCCAACAACCATTCAAGTCCAATCTACCCTTACTTTCTCTCCATTCATTCAACTCTTTCTCTGTAGCCTCAGCTTGGATGGATTTCACACTCTCAATCGTATCTTCACACATACTTTTCTCTGGAACCCATCTCGCCGGACCTGCAACATACATTCGGCTCATCACATTTCTCGCAGTCTCTTTCGCAACTTCATCCGCAAACGCATTTCCACGACCAACATCATCCTTAACTTTCTTATGGGCACTACATTTCACAATCTCTACTTGCAACGGCAAAGTAAGTGATTCAAGGAGTTCATTCACCAACTGCCCATGTTGAATCTTCGTTCCATGCGAAGTCAAAAACCCACGTTCACGCCACAAACGTCCAAAGCTATGAGCCACACCAAACGCGTACTGGCTGTCAGTATACAAATTCACTCGTTTTCCTTTTGCCAACACACATGCTCTCGTTAATGCAATCAACTCTGCTGCTTGCGCTGAATTAGGTGGGATACTTGCAGCTTCAACAATTGTATGCAAAGTCGTAACAACATATGCCACAGTCGTATCACCATTCGGCAACTTAAAGCACGAACCATCAACCCACAAAGTACCATCACACTCTGGAAGAGGAGTATCCCTAAGGTCTATTCTCCCTTTTGTTTCTTTCTCAGTTCTCAGAAAACAATCATACTGTTCTTCAACATTATCTGTCTCAACTGAAATCGGCAACAACGTGGCTGGATTCAACGTGTTGCATCGTTTAATGTGCACATGACTCGCTAACAAGGTCAACTCGTAACCCGACAACCGAGCACTAGTTAAGTGCTGTGTCTTGGTACGGTTCAATAAGGTATCCACTGCATGTGGAACCATTACGACTAACGTGTTGTCCATAACCAAACCAGCAGACTGTCGAATCTAAACAGCCGCTGCCGCTGTAGCTCTCAAGCAACTCGGCAATGCTCTAGTTACCGGATCTAAAGTCGACGAAAAATACGCACATGGACGTTGCTTATCGCCAAACTGTTGAGTCAAGACTGACAATGCACATCCCTCTCTCTCGTGGACATACAATGTGAAAGGCTTACTGTAGTCGGAAGTACCCAACACAGGAGCCGAACACAACGCATTGCGTAATTCGGAAAAGCTCTTCTGACAATCGTCAGTCCAAGGAATAGGATTTGGAGTATCCTTAACAGTAAGAGCTATCAAAGGCTTCGCTAGCAAAGAAAAATTAGGGATCCACTGTCTACAGTACGACGTAATACCCCAAAACGCACGTACTTCTCTCTGTGTTGTAGGAACACTCATTTTCGCAATAGCTTGAATTCTCTATGGGGTCAGTTTCCTTCCCTCCTTCGATAAGAGGTGACCTAAGTAGGTTACTTCTTGTCGACAATATTGCAACTTGGAGAGAGAAACTTTGTGATGAAAATCAGACAAGTGGCGTAACAACGACAAAGTGGCAGCACCATCAGGCAAAACCAACAGATCAAGTTTTGTTTTCAAAGCTCGGCTATAGATCGATGGACTCTCGCAATAGCCTTGAGGAGCGCGCTTAAAGCGGAAACTTCGTCCTCCTAAAGAGAATCCAAAGATATCTCTACTTTCCACAGCAATCGGGATGCTGAAGAAAGCATTCTTCAAGTCAATCACCGAAAACCATGTGGCTGTAGCTGGAATCAGAGTCAACAAAGCAGTAATATCAGGCACAACAGGAAACTGCGGAACAACAATCTTGAACACTTCGCGAAGATCGATCACAAACCTATATACAGGAGGCTGCGAAGAATCAGTTCTCTTCAGAACAGGCAAAACGGGACTGTTGCACACATTACCTCTCGTTTCCTCAATCACACCCTTTTCGATCAGATCATAAATAATCGCCAAAAGTGCTCGCTCACCATCACTCGAGATACGGTACTGTGGAATGCGCGGTAACTTAGCATTCGACTTTAATGTCACAACATATGGAGGAATCTCTAAAAGACCTACATCGTTCGGACCAGTAGCCCACAATGAATCTGGTAAAGAAGACAATTCAAGTGGAAGTCTGTCTTTCGATATGTACATCGGAGAGATCACTCTCTCACCCAACGTAAGATGTACTCCTGACGGAGAACAATACAGCGTCGCATACAATCTCTTCTATAAATCCAATCCCAACAAGTTCTCACCGCAACCTGTAGCCAAAATGAGGGGTGCTTCAAATTTACGAGGTCCAACAGAAAGAGACAACGGAGCAGAAATCGGATTCGTAACCGGGGCGCCAGAAAAACCTACAGAAACATTCTCAAAGCCAGACAAAGGTGCGCCAGGGAGTTTAGAGTGCATAATAGAACTCTTTGTAGCACCAGTATCTAACAGAAAAGGCTCTGACATACCTGATGCAATCACTTCAACATAAGGTCCACTCTGATCTACTGGAACTGAAACAACTCCCTCTTTTTGTCTATGGCTGTCCTAGTAATCATTACCATCCACTTCCTCACCTTCGACGTAGTAATCGTACGTATAGCACTGTGCTGTCCTACCAGACGAACCTTGCTGCTGATCAAAACTATTCATTGAGTTCTGTGGAGGCAAAGAACGCCCATTCTGTCCTCGACCTCTACCTCTAGGTGTTTGTTGAGCACCTCGACCTCTTACACCGGAAGCACCATTCGTGCGCTGCAACAAAACCGGACAACTATTCTTGAAATTACCTTCTTCTTTACAATACGCACACTGATTAGGCCCATACGGAAAACGCTGTTGAGAAGACTCGTTCCTTTGCGAGTTTCTCGAATATTGCTGTTAGTAAGGGGTGGATAAGCTTGTTGTAGAAGAACTTTAGTCTTCAATTCCTTAGTCTTCTTATCCGCTTTCTCTAACTCATCTTTGCGCATATTTTCATAGTACTGGGCTGTAGCTAAAATCTGCGCTGACGTGGAAACAGCCCAAGCACTCTCAGAATCTTTCAGCTTAGTACATAATTTGGGAAGCAAATTATGTACAAATTTGTCGACGAACAATCTCTGGCCACCCTCAGTAGCCATATCCTGACCACTATGATCTACAAAAGTCTCTTCAAACTGCTTGAAAAAGTCAGACACCGTCTCGTCTTTCTTCTGCTTACAAGCAGACAACTTGTCCCAATCAACACGCACTTCAGGCATCAAAGTCTTCATATAATTAATTATCCTACCAGGGAGTTGAGTAATGATATCTTCAGGCTTAGCACCTCCTACTTGTCTATCATTCGCAGCACTAATATTAACCCATGTATCACCCAATTCTTGGTCATAATCTGTATGTCGAATCGTACTCCAAATAGGCTGTGGAACAACATTTCCAAACAACATATCTATGTCTGCTAAATTCATGATGCACGAACCCACAGTCTGAGTGAGCTCTTTATAATATCCTGCTGGATTTTTGCGCGGATCAGGCAAAGACTGTTTAATTGCCAAAACTTCAACACGCTTCCAAGGAACATGTACCCATACACGTTGAAAGTGCGCAGCAACATTTCCATACTGAGGTCTCCAAACTGGAGGAACCTCATGCATTGGATATTGACGCGCTTATCTCCTAACTAACGAATCAGGCTCAAACAATCGCTCAGAAGGAGTGCCACTACGAAACGACAAGATAGTCGCAACTGCTCTCTAAACATCACGAGGACCCACAACGGTCCCTTTCGCAAATTCAGAATGTATTCAGTACAACTCATCAGGAGCTTTACCTACTTCTTCAACCCATTGTTCATGGAGGAATCCACACATCATCTCAAAGACATACCGTTGCTTTGGTGCTTCCCATTGAAGGAAAACATCCATAACACCCTCAAGATCATACTGGGAAGCGTACGTAATCCATTTACGTGCCAAATGATCCAAACTGTACGTTCATCTGTATCAGGCAACTGACTACGTGATTGTCTACGCTCACTAACAGGAGACATACCCAATTGTCCCAACAAAGGAGAAAAGAAACCAGAAAAAGCAGCAGTCATTCTCTGTCTAGCAGAAGGAGAAGATGAAAGAATAAGAGAAGACGGAACAATAGTAGAAGAATCCAAAGTCGGAACAGAAGGAGTATAGGTAGGCGTAGGAATAGCAGACGAAGAAGGAAGCAAAGTTGACGGCCCCTGAGGAGGCTGCGCCAAAGGAACAGTAGCCAACGGAGGAGGAGCTGGCTGTGGAGGAATTGCATGTGGCACAACAACCGGAGGTTGTGGAACTACAACTGGTAGTGGCGGTGCCGTAGCATTTTGTGCATAAGGGGGTGGCGAACTCAATAGATGCGACATTAAAGGATCTTTCGCAAGATCTTTCTTGTCTTCCTGCTCTTTCAGTGGCAAAACAGGGTAGCATTTATCTACCGCTAACTTCCTAACCCTAAGCATCTGTTCGCTCTCTTGCTCTTCCTCATTATCCCTATACGCTATAGCAGCTTGCACCATTGACAAACCTCGTTCTCGTTTATTCTTCTTCACTAATTTAATTTCTTTCTGTTTGGCTTCTTTGCGCCATATGCGGAAAGAGTCAAACATTGCCGGCCGGGCTTTCTTTTTGAACAGTTTAACTTCGAGATTATCTAAAATCTCAGTTTCGAAACTACCATAACGGGGCCACTGTGAGACACCGTCTTTCTTCGTATATTTTACCCAGATGTCATTATAACTAATAGGACCCACACCATGTTTCACATAAAGATCATATGTAGGAGTTCCAATTGGAGGAACCGGACACAAATCCTCTAACCGGGAATCCTTAGAACAACCACAACTAAATATCTTTCCAAGTCTGCTAAGACCAGGCATCTTCGCTCACTAGTCTAGCTTCAAACTTCAAGGGGAATCCGAAAAACTATACTCTCGTGAATACAGAAGTCCCTTGGCTTTGGGGCCTGCAGCTACCAAATCAAAGCGATCCACGAAGGGATACCAAACAAACTAAGGACTGGGAGACGCTCCATTCATACTTAACTGAAATGTCGATGGCGTCACCAGAAGACCCGTCAATCGTCTCGCTCTACAAATCGTCTACGGCTACAAGACAGGGCGACAGTCAGGGCAGCAGTCCTTCGTAGCCGTCGGAAAGCGGGGAACCTCGCAGCAAAGACTTTCGGACCACAACGACATACAGGGGTCGATGAAGTGGCAGGCCTTCCTCCAGAATTTCCACACGAAGCTCTCCACGATCTTCGGGCTTGGACCGGTACCGCTGAAGTCGCCCCACGTTGGGCGCCAACTGAAGGACCAGGTTTTTAGAACCTAGCGGCGCCAGGGAAAACGCCTGATGCCTTCGAGTTCCCCTGCCTCAGCAAACAGAGACACGGGACGCTTCTTGATGACGTCAAAGACCAAAGTTTATTGGCTGCAACCAGGAACAGAAATCTACGAAGCACAACACGGGTGGTTCGCTAGAGACTGCACAAATTCAATGAGCGGAGCATGGTCTTTTATGCCAAAAATCACATTCCAATGGTGGCATCGGTTACACACAAACTAGCCAATCACATAGTGACATTTCAAACATATCGCATGACGACAATCCCATTTTCCGTTGTCCAGCCCACCAGAAATGACCAAGCACATTCCAATTTCTTGTTCGATCAGGCCGGACAAACCCATCATAAAACCTCAACCCAAATCAGTGATTATGTCATAAAGGAAGGAACAGAAACAGATTGGAAGCAAGATAGAAAGGTGGGTGCAGTGTGCTGTAAACTTCAGCATGTCCTGCTCTTTGATCTTTATCTGACCATCTGCTTAACAAGGAACTGGCTCAGCGAGGTCAGCCTCTGGCAAGGGAGTCAGTTCGGCCAGGTCATTCAGAAGTCAGCTAAGATGTACGTGTCCCAATGACTCGTTCGGCCGTAGTCATCAGCCTATGTGAGGGCAACCACACAAAATGGCTGCCATTCACAAAATGGAACCCGAAGGTTCAAACGAAATCCCTAAATACATAGTGTTCTCATTGTTCGATTGATACGGAAACACTCAGACATACCGCACTCATGATTTGCGGTCCGCTGATACCAAAATCGTCTATTTCCGATGACCTTTATTGAACGGGATTGGAGCCACCGAACCGCAGACCCTCAAACTACGGAACTACACGCCTGGGTGTTTACCAAACACAACGCTGCATTGCAGCATTGTGATTGGTCAGGGTAGCCTTTTCTGTGCTTCCTGTGCCTCGGTCTGATGAGGAGAGCAGGAGCAGAGATGCGGGACCGGCACAGCAAGGTAAGTGTTGCTTATATTTTATTTTATTTTTTAATGGCCCCCGCCTTCCCGCTCCTTTGCCTGTGAGGAGGGGGAGGGGCTTCATGAAGAGATGTACAAAGCACTTTTGTCGCCTCCCACCCACCAAACCCATCACCATCAGACTGCCACCACTGGGATGGTGGTCCATGGACTGCCTAACTCGTAATAAGGCCCAAAGAAGGGTCATGTACCACCCATGGAACACTTTGACACAAAGTAATGCAAAGCAGCATTAGGTACTGCCTTGTGTTACTTTCAGGTGAGTTTCCAGCATAAAACTAGGTTTGCACTAGATAGTACATTTCAAATAAACATGTTGTGCCTTTTTGTGCCATCAGAGCACTGTCCTGAGGGGGCACATTCCCATGCTAGATCCTTGAAGCCCTTGTGTCCTAGCACCAGCAGGTGGACCCTAGTGTTGGCAAGCGTTGGTTAACCTTGAAGGCCTGCCCACCACAATCCATACTGAAGTTCACCTCCAGTCTTTGGGGTAGGCCTATGAAGCAGCACACTCTAGATCAACAGTGACTCAGTCACTGTGGTCACAGGACCCTTGGCGTCAGTCCGCCTTGCCCATTGGTACCTCCATTGGTCTTGTTTCAGCAGTAGTAGTGGAACTCAGAAGGGATCGGCAGTGCAGGATTTGCATGCACACCAAACTACGTTTGCAAACGTCATGGTCTCTCTACTTCATGCACAAGCGCTTTTAACTTGTTCTGCCTGCTTTGGGGTCACTGGAATTATGTAGCAATGAAGGACAAAATGATGTTGCAGTGTTGGCTAAATTATGCAGCAAAAAAAAGGCTGCAGAGTAATGCGGTACATTCTCTGAAACATTATTTTTACATTTTTACACATAATAACAGTCTTTGTAAAGATGTTGCCTCTTTGGTACCAGTTTATTATGTAAGTGCAGCAGCGAGAAAAGGTGACCAGTCACCTTTGCAAAGAACCCTCCACTTCTCAGCAACACAAGCCAAATTTTTTAGTAACTGTCGATCCGTTTGAGCAGCAAACAATTCTTTTCTTAAAATCATCAGATTATGCAGCAGATGATGCATTATGTGGCAAATATGGCAGAGCCATAATTATGTAGAAAACATATGTAAACTAGAATATTCTGCCATTCATGTTTGAACTGCTCTTGTGGAAAAGGGAGAAGTGCTGATGACAGAGATTGCATGGCTAGGAAACAAATGGCTTGTGTATCCACTTTTGAGTGTATTTGGGACATTTTGTGATTGTACACATATCCCACTTTGTGAATGTATTTTTTTTTTAACAACAAATTTTATTTGTGATACGTAGGGGCCACAGCTCCATCAAGACGTGAAAAGCGAGATGATATTTTGCTCCAACAACCATATTTCTGACTTATAACAACACCCACTAAACATGCAGGCGTAAAGAACAAATAACATAAGACAGTTTCCGATCTCCACATATGTGCAAATGGTGCATCAGTCGCAATTTACATTATGAAACATGGCAATACAACCTTTTTAAGACATACATTGGGAATAATGATGCTCAAGAAAAACAGGGGCATCCTCAGGGGTCCACCTCGGGCAAAGGGGAAGGTCAATTCCATGATAGTCCGCCCATTGAGTCCATATCTTGCGATCTTTCGCAGGGCACCCTCGGGCATCAAAACTAGCAATCTCAGCCCCCATACATTTATCTCGCTCAGTTTTCCACTTACCCAGATTCGGGGGAGATGTCTCCTTCTAGTGAATGTATTTTAATGTCAATAACTCGTATCAAACCTGAAACATGTGTATCCATTGGTTGTATTAAATAACATATTAAGCTGTAACTGGTCAGTGAAATGCCAAATAAATACTAACATTTGGTATTTTTTTCGCTCTCGGGCCACACCTGACCCCAACCACTGACCCAATCCTCAGGTTATTCCCACCCTCTGATTCTCTGCCCACAGTTTCCCTACTTTTTTTCCCCACTTTGACCACTGCCCTTAATGCATATTGGCTCTTTGTGGTGGTCTCCAGCTCGTTTTCCCTACCACCGTCTGAAATCAGCTTCACAGCGGGTGATCAGATGAAAGTAGCCGATATCCTGCACAATGGATACATGTGTACATGTGAGTTGGCTGGTCCAATAGCATTTCTTTTACAATTGCAGCAACGTTTTGTGATTGAGGTCATGTGAAATCTGTTTAGGCTTACTCACTGGTACTGTATAACGGCACTTCTCAGTTTTCTCACCCCCCCCCCCCCCCCCGAGTACCGGAACTTGTTTTCGGGAAAGGAGAGTACCAGTACTCCCAGAAGCAGCAGGGATCAGGTCCTGAAGTACAGGTTCGCAAAATGCAAAAACTACTAAAAATGACCCTGTCAGATGGAGCATGTTTATGGGCTGATCTGGCAGGCAACGGGTAGTGTATTTCTGCGCTCAGTTGCTCCTGCATTGTTAGGTTCTAATTGGCATCGCAACAAGAATGAGGATGTGTCCAGAGCTGCCGACAGCGGAACTGGTGAACCAGGTTTGAATCCCAACATCGGCTCATCATCCTGTGATTCTGGGCAACTCACTTAACCAATGGTGCATACAAAAAGTAAGCTTCAATGGAAATGTTCTGATCATCATTTAAGGCGCTCTGATGCCCATAGGCCAAACTGCCAAAAAAGAGGCCCTGCAAGTATGACAAAGCAGCTGATGCTTGCCATGTCTCCTAATGTACGTGTTGGGAGCTGGGTGTTGGGTGACCTGGCTTAGTAAGGAGGTAGTAAGCTGAGGCACAGAACATCTAAACAGGACCGCAGCCACATGCATAACAAAAAATAAATTCATGGTTAAATCAAATGCGGACCTGAATTTTCTTGAATGTATGCGTATGTGCCTATGCCCGTTGCCACATACCCACATGTGGCAGAACTGGAAAAAACAAGCTGGTACTTGCTCCCTCTCACGCCCAATTCAAGAAGCAGAAGGATTAGAATGTGGGTCTCATGGTGACAGTTTATAACTATTGAGACGACAACTTCTCGGCAATCCTACATCTTTAACTTTTTGTTGTGCTATACGATGTTTGTTTGAATGGTTCAAGGTTCACCAACCTCTGATCCGCGCCAAAAATAATTGGCTATTGGTAAATACCTGGCTCACAGACAGGCCCCTAACTGTCCACCCAGTCTAATTAGTGGGTACCAGCACTTCTAATTTCCCATTTAAAGCAGTACTTTACAATCACCAATTGAAAAACAGATGTGTGGGTCTGGCAGCTACGACCCCTCTCATTGCCTATCATCTCTCTGCTCACCTCACGAATAGGTGTCTCCTGTAATCACACTACTGGCATCATCGTGCCCTCTACCATAGCCATTAGCACCTTTCATGTCCTGCCCTTTTTTATGATTCAGCGCATTGATGCACTTTAACTGGTTTCATAGTGCCATCAAAATGTACTCGGATTGGAATTATCATCTTAAAAAAGTGGTAGCATGTGATAACGTTGACTTTAAATTATGACCACTACATTAAAGTTGGGTTGAAATGTCCAGGTAATAATGTTGTGTCCTTGACTATTACCTTTGGTAAAAGTGCTGTATTGTATCAATTGGTTTTATTAGATGCATTCTTTGAATTATCTAACTGTACCCTAATAACTCCTTACTGTTCCTTAATGCTTCCCATCCCTGAACCCTTAAAGTCCCCAAACTATCTCTTAATGTTACCAGAACCCTAAAAGCTCGTAACTACGTCTTAATACAACCACTCCCTGATCTGTAGCAACCCCATTCTACTTTATAACACTATCCTTCCCTGAGCCCTAAAAAGCCTTAATACCATTTTACACACCCTTCCCTGAACCCTAAAAAACTCTCAAAACCCTATAACCCTACCCTTCCCCGAACCCTAAATACCACTTGCTACTCCTTATCACTACCCTTCCCCGAACCCTAAATACCCCTTAGTACCATTTTAGCTACCCTTCCCGAAACACTCAGCACCATCAAAACACATCCCTGATCTCTAAAAAAATTGAATCCCTCCTTAATACTGCCCTTCCCTGAACCTTGAAAAACCCTTTTGTATTTCTATTATTTTCACTTTAACGTATTATCTGTTATAGAGTGTTTATTTTCTAGTTTGCCATGTGTATCCTGGGGTTGTATGTCAGAACCACGCAAGCCATGACAGCACATGGCTTTATAAAGCGGTCTTTACAACGACCTGTTTTTTATCACTGCGTTCCTTTACCACGCAAGTCTTTACAACGAGCAACGACTTCCCTTGGGGGAAAGCGCTGGACTTTGGAGAGATATCAATTACTATTCCAACTCCAGTTGGCACAACCAGGGCCTGACTGGCTACCGGGCATTTTGGTGTGCTGCCGAGCTGGGGGCTAATTGCGTTGATGGGGACCTGCGTGTGCTGAACAAAATTTGTTTTGCTTTTTTTATTTCAAAGGGCACGCAGGTCCCCATCAACGAAATCAGCCCCCACAGCAAAGAAATTAGCCCCCAGCTTTGCAGCACACAAAAACGCCCGGTAGCCAGTCCGGCCCTGGGCACAACAGTAGGAGAAGCATTGGACTTCGAAGTCCAACGCCGCTTCCCCTATTGCAAGTGGTTGTAAAGACTCTTGTGGTAAAGAAATGCAGTGGTAAAGACGCCTTGTTGTAAGTAAAGACCACGTTGTAAAGGCAGTACTTGGTTTAGACTTCGCTGTAAACGCTGTTTCTGGAACCCTGAGGTTGTTATATTGTCTGTTTAAGGTGATATAAGTGTGTTAGTTACATCACTTTCACTTAGTAGCTGTTATGGTGTTTATTTTCTAGTATGCCATGCGTACTTTCATGAGGGTTTCCGAATCTAGAATGTAAGCGGGCTGATTGCTTGTGACCTGCCTGGCATACAAATGTGGGCACTGTACTGCGCCACACATAAGCGTCCTACTAAAACTCAGTGGATCTCGGCGTGTTGAACTTAACAAACCCTTACTACCCCTTAAAGCTACCCTTACCTAAACACTAAAAGCTCCTAACTACTCCTTAACGCCACCAATCCTTGAATCATATCAATCCTTTTTTTTAAGTTTTATATATCACAACTCTACCCAACGATATTGGAGCACTTTACATGAGCATCAGTTATATTACACAAGGACACATTCATTTTTGGAATTTTGGTAGGCATGGAGAGATTAAGTGATTTTCCCAGAATCACAGGATGTTGAGCCGACGCTGAGTTGCTAACCTGGTTCCCCAACTCCAAAGTTGGCAGCTCTGCCCCTTATGCCACATCCTCTAGTCCCCCCCCTTTCCCCACATCACTTTTAAATGTTCCTCTGTACTGTAGCAGGATGCCACCTTGCTCCTAGTAAGCTTACCCTTTTCCAATGGCGTATGAAGGGGGGTGCGGGCCTCCCTGGGTGTCATCACTGAGGGATGTGACAAAATGGCAACAATATGTGTTTTAAACACATATTTTTGCCATTTTGTCAAGCCGGGGGTGACAAGAAATTTTCCGCACCGGGTGCCACCTGACCTTGCTACGCCACTGCCTTTGCCCTTTAAGTCACAATATTTTTCGATGTTGCTGTAGCAGCAGCCTTTTTTTCATTTTAATTATACAGCGCACTGCGTTTTTTGCACGGCTTTTTTCAGTGTACTTTTTCCCCCACAATATTTTGACTGCAATCTAAAGAAACAGGATTCCAAGCGCTCTCAACACATGGGTCTTTCTATATTTAGCCCATACTAAATGCCCAGTCACATAACCTTACTTCCCAAATATTGTTCACTGACACAAATCTATCAGGTACATGCATCAATATTGCTTTTTGCGATTCCTTAATTGCGAAAAATAAGGAATCGCAATTAAGGAATTGCAAAATGCAATGCATCAAGAAATCGCTAAATAAATTGCGATTTCTTAATATTCCTTAATTGCGACTTGGAAATTGCGAGTCGCAATTAAGGAATACGTCCCCATTCATTCCTATGGGCCTAGAGGCCCATAGGAATGAATAGGAAGACATTCTCAATTTGCGATTCGCAATTAGCGAATCGCAAATTGAGAATGCGATTTCAAGGGTGCAGGTGTGTCCAAAGGACATCCTGTTGCACCCCTGAAATCAATCTGTGCAAATATGTTGTGCACACACATGCCCTTAGGGCATGTGTGTGCACAACATGAAACTTTGAAAAATGCACAAAAGTGCATTTTTCAAATTTTTCACAAATTACCATGAGGTTCAACCTCATGGTAATTTTCTCCCCCTAATTGCAAAATCGCAATTTTTTAAAGTTTCATGCATTGCATTTAAGGAATCGCAAAATGCGATTCCTTAAATGCAATTGCAATTTGAGAATTTGCAAATATTAGCGCATTCTCAAATTGCGAGGGCCTTCACCCTTCATGCATTCCAAAAGTAGATTTTGCGATCGCAAACAGCCGATTTTTGCGATTCGCACCGTTTGCGATCGCAAAATCCTTTGAGGCATGTGCCTGTATATTCTTAAAGAAAACTCGATTTCTCAGCGAGTTCACTGGTGTGTTCTTTCCACCTTACCCTCGTAGGAGCAAGTGTGAAGATAAGTACAAACATTATATATTTATTAGCATCTGGTGTAGCTATGGTTCGTGTGCCTAAGAGACCTTGTTAGTGTGTGTTCTCAGAACCTGTCCTATAGGAAGTAAGTAAATTTCTTTATTGTTCGGTTAATTAAAACTATTACAATTTGTGACATGCTACAGCATTTAAAACAGAATTCTTAAAATATTAGCGAGGAAATAAATAGGAAAAGGAAAAGGAAGGATTTAAAAGAAGGGTTTACATTATAAAAGGTTTGTGATACAAAGAGTCCGACAAGTCGTAGCAGGATTTGCTATAAGACAGATTTATCTATCAACAGTGATCTTAAGTCTCGATGGGGGTCCGGCAAGCGGCAGCGTGCCTTGTCTCCTATAGGAAGCCGCCCCTCCCCCACACCGAAGCACTGCTCTCCACTGCTTATTTATTTTTGATGTTATACAGCGCAGGACACGTGGCAGCGGTTTACGCTGGTGAAGGCAGAGCAGAGTGCCATGTGCGAGCACGCTGTGTGCAGTACAAAATACAGAAACAACGAAGGTGTATGCAAATGCAGATCATAAATTGATACCTGCACCGCCGGTTGCCTCCATCACACTGGTGAGCCGCAAACAGAGCAAAATGTATCTTTGATCGCCGAACATCCTTGAGAGAAACTGGTCTTCAGCAGACAGTCCTTTTTTCACTCACGCCGCGGAAGGTGACAAGGTGGCATCCCAATATAAAACATAAGAGTTCTCCACTTTCTGTTGTTAAACTAATTAGTTGGTTTAAAAAAAACTCTGATGACAAAAAAAAACCATGGCGCAGCGGTAAGTCAATAATGTCACACTCGTATTTATGGCGGTGAAAAACAGCAAACTGTCAGTGAGGCGCTATTTAACGAAAACACGTTTTTGATTTTTTTTTGGGGTGGGAGTGGGTCACGGCAAGGGGTGGGCAGGAGGAAGGTGATGTGGTGAGGTGACAGTCGCGTTGTTTACCGATGTCGCGAACCGCAGCAAAGCCGCTTGAAACACTGTATAGAAATACCGCTTATATTATTATGTTTGGGTGTCTAGACAAGGTGTGTAGCCAGTGCTGGGATGCTGTGCTCTGATGCCCTATTGTTTTACAGCACTTAGAAACCACACCACTGGGGTTGAAGTGCTATATAAAAGAGGGTAATATTGCTGAGGGCTCCTGTATGGTTGACGCGTGGGCACCGGGAGGAGGGTTCTCTGGAATGTGCAATTTTTTTTACAGCGGTTAGAAACCAGACAAGTGCATTGAAGCGCTACATAAAACAGGTTCTCGTTCTCATTAGCGGGGCCTTGAGAGGAGGCTGGCTGAGCTGACGGGCTGAATTGAGCGGTTCCCAGGTGCAGTCTCAGTTGTCTTGTGCTGCCGCTGCCTCTCCCGCGAGCTCCACTCTAGCGCTGCGCCTGCACCTCTGGGCGCACTGCAAAGCTTGTCTGCAGATAGCACGTGCAAGGGAAGGAAATGCGAGCTTCTCTCTGGAGGCACGAGGAACTCGGAAAAAGCGGCGGAGGTTGTATGACTTTAACAGGGGAAAAAACATCTACGTGGGACAAAGTTCAGCGGAAAGGGGGCGCAGCAGGCTGCGGCGGTGCTGTCTGACAACGGGGGTGCAGGAATTGAGCATATAACCATTTACCTTCTAGTCTACCCTATTAAGCAATCCATTATTTGATGGCCGCCTTGTATGGGGCTGCACACTTTGAAAACGGTGTTTTTTATTACTTTGTTAAAGTGTCCGATTTGTCGGAAACCCTTTGATTAAAGGTGGCGCCCACTTCACGTAGAATTAGCACAGTGAAAGCGATCCGAGGCGCTAGCAAATCTTTTCCAAGAATATAATCAGACAGTCTGATTATATTCTTGGAAAAAGCTTTGCTAGCGCCTCGGATCGCTTTCACTTCAGACGCCCCGCAGGATGCCAGGGACATTATTGGTGGCATAGGAGCGGCCGGAACCGACCGAGCATACCTCTCACCATACCAGACCTCCCTCCCTTGTCATTTAACGGATTTAACTTTACTCACTGAAACAGCAGACAGTACATTTTATCCATTTAATCCAGGTAAATTTTATCCTTTCAATCCTGTTAATGAAAAGTGTTTTTTCTCTTCTTTGCTTCTCATTGGGTTTGCTACGGGTGGATGTTAGGACGTGTCTCCATGTCACCCGAACCAGCTTTGAGAAAAATCAGCACTGCGCCGAGCAGTGACGTTTCCGGGCCCTGTTGGTAATCCCAGAGGACCAGTCCCTAATGTTTTGTTTAGTTTGTAGAAAATAGGCTTTTAGCAATTCAAACTGAATTTTACAATTGACAATGATAAATAATGTGGCACGTTCAATTAGTTACACAAAGAACAAATTACCAGTTTCCAAAACAACTGGAAATCTTTCCATTGTAGTTTGTACCTCATATGCCTTCACCTTTATACAGTGCTGATAGATACGGTGAAATGGTCACCAGGGAGTGAAACGAACATTTGCATCCCTTCTATCCACTAAAAATACCCCTCCCACCCCCAAGCACAACAAACAAACACCACAGCATATATTTTCGTCACAGGTTCGGCTCTTCAATTCATTTTTTCCTTCCTACGGTGCAGATATGAAGGGTTAATGCTTTGCAGCAAATAATACGGCGGAAGTGGGCAGCGAAGGCAAAGATTCCCAGTCGTTTTCGTTTGGTTTTATTAAAGAATACAAACTATGTAGTTTTGGGCTTCCGGTGAAAAAAAATCAAAGCAATAAAGAAAGCCTGCCTGCAAAAGCGTGGCTTTACTTCTCTAGCGCTTCGGGCTGAACACGTCGCTTCTGTGAGCTATGAGATATCCCACTCAGGTAGATTCATGTGTTTCTCGGGCTTGGTATGGCAGTGACCCCCTGTCTTGAAGTGGGGGGGAGGGGGGCAGACTGTGCACATACAATGCGCTCACTTCTCATCCGGGCATACGGTGGAAACCTCCCCATGTTTACAAAAATATAAACCGTGCAGGGGACTTCAGTCAGAACCTCATGTTAACGCCCCTTTGCTATACACACCTTATCTCTGATCGTGACAACCTCTCGTGTAGTTGCAACAAACAGTCGCAGCGCTCTGGGCTCCACGCGGCGAGAAGACGCCAGCGCGTTTGGCCCATTTGGTAGCTTCGCGGCGCTGTGAAAAAAAATGTATTCCGTGACGAACATGCAAACTCTGTTTAGGCCTCTAGTGAAAGAACGAGGCTTGATTATTTGGAACCATGTGGGAGGCCACAGAGAGCAGGTATGTCAGAGTCCTTTATGTATATATACATCAAGGGAATTGTTAACACAGATGTATATTCAATTCACATCTTTTTCCAGAAGACCTACCCAAACGCATATTGTAAGAAACCATACGAGTACATTAGATTGTCCGTCTATGGGTTTACTCTGTATTCCTCGTGCGCCTTTCACCCCAGGCTTTGAATTACTCGGGGGCATATTATCAAGAAACTGAGTTAAAATGATCGCCGCTTTAGCGGCAGAAAACTGCCGCTAACGGGGCGGTAATGGGCTTGATAATAGCCCTTGAGAGTTCCAATAGAAGCCCGTGTTTTGGTGTGAACATGGAATTGACTTCTATTGGAATTCTCAAGGTCATATTATCAAGCCCATTATCGCAGCTTTAGCGGCAGTTTTCTGACGCTAAAGCGGCGATAATTTAAACTCCGAGCTTGATAATATACCCTTAACCAGCATTTCACGAGGTCATTCATGTTTTGCTTCAGTGGTGACACCCCTGCACGGGAAGGGAGTTACTGGAAGATGCGAAGAGTAACGTGGGCTCCCAGATGAAGCTGTGCCGCCCAGAGCACGTGCCCCCCGCCCTCGGAGGGCTGTAAATACCCGCTATCACCGTGTGACCTTGATAAGCCACACACGGCGAAGGTGACTGTGAAGGAGAAAGGGAGAAGTGCCCGGAGCCTGCGCCACTTAGCGCTCTTATCAGCCGGGCCCAGCTCGCCAGCGCTGTGGAAAGTGGACCCAGTTACACAAACACAGCGGGGGCAAGAATGTTTCCGCGCGCCTCGAGCCGAGATAGCGCCTCCCCTGCCGGAGACAGAGAAGCCGTGGGGAGCAGAGTCTCGTCTGCCGCCCTCAGAAGGGCAGCAGACGAGACAGGGTACCAGGCAAAACTATCGGGACTTACCTCAAGGTACCAGGCAAAACTACCGGGACTTACCTCAAGGTTCCAGGCAAGACTACCGGGACTTACCTCAAGGTACCAGGCAAAACTACCAGGACTTACCTCAAGGTACCAGGCAAGACCAACGGGACTTACCTCAGGGTACCAGGCAAAACTAACAGGACTTACCTCAGGGTACCAGGCAAAGCAACCGGGACTTACCGGGCGGCCCTCTGGGGCACCGCTAATGTGGCGCTGCACCTCAGTGCACCTGGCAAAAGTACTGGGACTTACCTCGCAGTCCTCACTGCAAAAATATCGAGACTTATCTCAGGGTGCTAGGCAAGACTACCGGGACTTATCACAGGGTACCAGGCAAAACTACCGGGACTTATCACAGGGTACCAGGCACAACTAACGGGACTTATCACAGGTTACCACGCAAAACTACTGGGACTTATCACAGGGTACCAGGCAAAACTACTGGGACTTATCACAGGGTACCAAGTAAAACAACCAGGACTTATCTCAGGGTACCAGGCACAACTGACAGGACTTATCACAGGGTAACAGGCAAAACTACCGGGACTTATCTCAGGGTACCAGGCACAACTAACAGGACTTATCTCAGGGTACGAGGCAAAACTACCCGGACTTATCTCAGGGTGCCAGGCAAAACTACAGGGACTTACCTCAAGGTACCAGGCAAAACTACTGGGACTTACCTCAAGGTACCAGGCAAAACTACCAGGACTTACCTCAAGATACCAGGCAAGACCAACGGGACTTACCTCAGGGTACCAGGCAAAATGAACAGGACTTACCTCAGGGTACCAGGCAAAACTACCGGGACTTACCTCAAGGTACCAGGCAAAACTACCGGGACTTACCTCAAGGTACCAGGCAAGACTACCGGACTTACCTCAAGGAACCAGGCAAAACTACCGGGACTTACCTCAAGGTACCAGGCAAAACTACCGGGACTTACCTCAAGGTACCAGGCAAGACTACCAGGACTTACCTCAAGGTACCAGGCAAAACTACCGGGACTTACCTCAAGGTACCAGGCAAAACTAACGGGACTTACCTCAAGGTACCAGGCAAAACTACTGGGACTTACCTCAATGTACCAGGTAAGACTAACGGGACTACCTCAAGGTACCAGGCACAACTAACAGGACTTACCTTAAGGTACCAGGCAAGACTAACGGGACTTACCTCAAGGTACCAGGCAAAACTAGCAGGACTTACCTCAGGGTACCAGGCAAAACTAACGGGACTTACCTCAAGGTACCAGGCAAAACTAACAGGACTTACCTCACAACACACCTGCAAAGCCGCGGGGCAGATTACAGCACACCCCCATTCAGAAGTGTTTTAAATATTGAAGTGATATCCAATAATTGTCAAAAGCACAAAATAGACTATTTTTATTCATTTCCCCCTTGATATATTTAAAGTGTATTACTTTTGTGCAGTAACCGCCTTGTTTTTCTGGTACTGAACAGCAGCCAACACGCGTGTCGTCCTTTAAGTTGGACTCTGACAAAGCTGTAAAGTGTAAACAAGCAACAGGGAATACTTTATTTAAAAAATATATATATATATATATATGGCATGTATTTACACGTATACATCATCTTCGTTCCCATCGTTATCACATGGTGTATCGAGAAATATCTACTCTTTCTCTCATTCGGTACAAAATATAAACAAGCACTGGCAAAGCCAATAGGTCTAGCCTATGAGACCCATAGGTGTTGCTAATGTTTCTTAGCTATATGTGACTGCTTTGTAGCACGGTTAAAAAAAAGTGAAGAAGTGTCCGCCCAACATTATCTGGGGCTGTACATTTTTCCAGCACACAAGCATGCACCTACAAAAGGACAGTGCCTTTTTTTCCAGTACAAGATGGATAGATACATAAAACATTAGTAGCGCAAAAGCACGTTTTAAAATCATAGCGTGGAAGTGCTTAAAAACAATTATGAGACAGTTAAGCGGGTAGCGGAAGGGGGTGGGTTGTCTCAAGAAACATGGCGGACTAAGGTGAGAGACAACAGCAGCGTAGAAGAAGCAACATGGCTGTCAGGGAGACAAGCGACACGAGAAAGAACATGGGGCAAAGGGAGTAACACATGAGAGAGCACTGTGGCGTGCAAAGATGACAAGGAAGACATAATCCACGTCATGTGCATCAGTCTTAAATTAAAACATTTTAGATACAATCTATTACGTCCCTCCTTCAAATCATATGGCGTTCGGACATGCAGGCAGGCTGTTAAATTGTGTTTTAACCCCACTAAAACAAAATTAAACTGTCGGGTCGTAAAGTTTTTTGAATTAGTAGAAAAAAGACACAAAAGCACACTGGGAATGTACCAAAAAAAAACCAGACATTTGATGACCTCAAAACATTTTATGGACAATTATGAACTGAGATTAAGTAAACTAGTAAAACTGAGGAAATTGCGCATAACACATTTTTAACAATTTTTAGCAACGTTTTATTGTTTTGTAAAGATTTTAATTAATCATGTACAAATAAACAAAATACTTACTTACTTACTTACTCACTGTGGCGTGCAGGGGGAAGAAGCACACAGGTGAGATAGAGAAACATACGTTTGAGTGGGGGAGAGGAGCACATAGATAAAACAGATCTAGTAGAAATGGGGGGAGGACATAAGGGAGACAGCTGGAAAACACATGTATACTCATGGAGTGCTTAAATAAAAACAAGTTATTCCCTAAATGTGGGCGGAGGAAGCACAGAAGCCATTCAATCAACGAGGCGGTAAAGGGGCTAGATTCCATGGGAGGGACACACCCAATATGGACAGACTGAAACAAGGAAAGGCATCCAATAGAAAGCAAGCATTGAGAGTAATAGTACGGGTTACCAATGGTAAGCTAAGGGTGGGCCTCAAGCCCTTTTATCTTCTTGAAGCCCACAATATGTCTTTCCCAACCACCGACTAAAAGTAGTTTTGGGCCCTGTAGTCAGATGAATCATCCAGCATGTTTCAGTCTCCTATAGGGCCATTGTTGGACCAGATGAGCGGAGGTTTGTGCCTGGTGCGCAGTTTCCTGCACGTCCAGGACCTTTGTCCCAGTACACTCTACGCACATTGCAAAGTATTCTGTGCTTCAGCTTGGATTCCGCAGGAAGCCAGCAAAGAGCGTTCAAGGACTGGCTCCGTGTGATTATGTCACTGTAGGTGCAGGCACAGTTTTGACTGCCTGCACTTATACTGTCTGTTCGTACCTCAGAGTGGGCCCAGATACCTGCTGAACTATCTCAGAGGGCACCTGGCAAAGCACCAGGTACATACCTCAGAGAATACATCTGGAACAGTACCACAGACACACTTTGTGTGGACCCTGCAAAAGTGCTCAGATTAACCTGAGAGGGCACCCATGAACTACTGGGACGCACCTCAAATGACACTCAGCAGAACGAAAAGAACTTACTTGACAGGATACTTCAGAACCAATGCACCAGTCCAACAGCACCATTTATCATTTACGGCACAGTGCACACAGCAGCCAAATTGGGACATACCCGAGAAGCACACAGCACAACTACTGAGACTTACCTCAGACCACACCCGGAGAAACTGCTGGATTAACCTTGCTTGTTGTCGAGGGCACTGCGTTGAATTGGCTCAGGAGCTACCTGACCGACCACGCATCCTGTACCTATCCCCCCTGGCCAAAATAATCAAAGCTTACGGCTTTGATACAGAGTCATATGTTGACAACACCCAATTATTAATCACCCTTGGCCCAGAACCTACCTCTACGAAACTCAAATTTAAACAATGAATGACAGACATTAAGGATTGGATAACCACCAATCACCTCCAACTTAATGCCGGAAAAACTGAGATCTTACTCTTTGGAAAGGCCCAACAGCTGTGGACCAACGACTGGTTGCCCTCCACTTTAGGGACCTGCCCTCCACCTAAAAAGGCAGCACACAATCTTGGTGTGATACTAGACACCAAACTTTCAATGTCTGACCACGTCAATCAGGTAGTAGGCACATGCTATGGGCTATTGCATAGTCTGAGAAAAATCTTTAAATGGATACCACTCTCCTAACATATGCCATTAGTGCAGGGATTAATCATCAGCTGCCTAGACTATGGCAACGCCTTGTGGCATCCATTAATGAAGCACATCTAACAAAACTTCAGGTCCTACAGAATACTGCTGCCAGACTAGTCCTTAAACCCCTCCCCCCAGTTTGCCCTCTGCCCCCAGTCTGAAGTCCCTCCACTTGCAGCCCATTAAAAAACAGATAAAATATGCTGTCTCGTACATAACACCCTAAACCGAAAGGGACCTCACTACCTTGCGCAGAAACTAATCACGTATCAACCCCAAAGAACCCTCCGCTCAGCCAGCAAACATTTCCTAACCATACCAAAGACCCGCACCGTGAAATATGGCAGCAGATCATTCTCCAAAATTGCCCCCACAATCTGGAACACACTGCCCATACACCTCAGAACAGAAAGCGATCATAAGAAATACCGTAGGTCCCGCAAAACCCTATTATTCTAACTCCCCTCACCCTCACCTCGTCCGCTCAGTTACTTACTGTGATCGCTAGTATCAATGTTATGAGACCTAAGGGTGATATATGCGCTTAACAAATGTCAAATAACAATAACAAATGAAGCCGCATCTACTATCTATGCCGTACATTAAAGGACACCCGCCCCAACAACACTACTGGGGCTTACCCTGACAGTACACTCTGTCTGGGAATTACCTGAGAGTACACTCTGTCTGGGAATTATCTGAGAGTACACTCTGTCTGGGAATTACCTGAGAGCACAGTCTGTCTGTGACTTATCTGAGATTAAACTCGGTCTGGGATTTACCCGAGAGTACACTCAGTCTGGGAATTATCTGAGTTCACACTCAGCCTGGGACATACCTGAGAGTACACTCAGTCAGGGACTTATCTGAGAGTTAACGCAGGCTAGGACTTACCAGAGAGTTCACTCAGTCACTTCTGCACCCCTGCCATCTTGGACTTACCCGAAAGTACACTCAGCCTGGGACCTACAGGAGAGTACACTCCATCACTTCTGCACCAGTACCGCCTGGGGCATATCTGGAAGTACACTCTGTCTGGGACATATCTGAGAGTACCCTCTGTCTGGGAATTACATGAGAGCACACTCTGGGACTTATCTGAGAGTGAACTCGGTCTGGGACATACCTGAGAGTATACTCAGTCTGGGACTTACCTGCGAGTACACTCAGTCTGGGACTTATGAGACTTATGTTGGAATTGAAAATGTTATTGCCCCCTTGCTCATGCTCTATACCGGGTTAAGTTAGCATTCATGGTGCAATTTTATTAGCAGGCACCATTCTGCTCTATGATTGAAGCTAAGCTCCTGCCTCATTTTGCATGCCTCAGCAGAAAACTGTTTCCATGCATCTTTGCTCATGTTTCTTCACGGCTGATTTCAGCTGCACTAATGAATGTACTCTCAATTGTCGCATACCTTAGCTGTTAGATAGGCTAATTCCAATCTTCACTCCAACGGCAAGAAGGGGTGAAATGGCCTTGAAGTCAAGATAACATGTCCCCGGTCCCAGGACTGCAGCTCATCCTTCTGTGCTTCATTAGTGTGTTTGTGCCTGGACTGGAATTTTTCAGTCTGGGTGGGTTCTTAGGGGTTTAGAATTATATAATATCTTGTGTTATTTTGGGGGAGTCAGTCCCTCAGCAGCTATCTCGCGAGGCTGATCAGACTGGACTCTGCTGCAGTGCAATTACTAATAAATAATTTGGTTTGTATTCTCTAATGCTTCACTGACTTCATTTCTTGGAAGGCTAAGAGGTGGTCGCAAGTGACCAGGGTGGTCCAATTCGGGTCACTTCCCAGGTGGCGCCCAAACAGGGACCTACCAGGTGGCCCATCCTTGCCCGCAAACAGGTGTGGAGAACGGGGCTGTGTCAGGCCAGATAGGCAGATCGAGGATCCACACAAGACAGAGCTTAGTTCTTGCAGCTGCCCTGCCTGTCTGATTGGGCAGTGCCTCACCCAGCGGTCATCCTGGCTGGGCCCTGAAAGGCGAAACCCTTGGATCTGATCATTTGGTCCTAAAAGTCGGTAGTAGAGAATAACTTTATTCGACCTGTGTGTATCAGGTGGGTCTGTCTTGATTCTTGGTGAATATGGCGCCATTTTGAATAATCTTGGGTGTGGTCTGAAGACCATTTCGTGGCTTGCTTGAGCTTGGTAGGTCTGTTGGCCGGTTAGTCTGGAACTTACATGGCAGTACACTCAGTCTGGACCTTACCTGAGAGTAAACTACTGTACCAGTACCATCTGGGATTTACCAGAGAGCAAACTCCAGTGGATGGAGGATAATAACATTCTTTCAGACCTGCAGGCTGGGTTTAGGTCGGGTACTGGGACCATCGAGCAAACCTTCAGACTGATGCTCCTGTATTGGAAAGTGGTCATCTTGGGTAAAGGCAGCTTATATCTCGCCTTTATTGATCTACGCACAGCGTTCGATCTTGTCCCCCGGAGCCACTTGTGGAAGGTTCTGCTCGATTTGGGAATGCCCATTTATCTTTTATCTTTGGTGATCAAGCTCCATTCGGGGAACTTTGCCCGGGTGAGGTGGGGTAAGCAGGGTGAGAAGACAGCTAAAATACCGGTAAATAGGGGTGTCCGCCAGGGGTGTGTGCTCGCCCCCACTCTGTTCTCGTTGAACGTGAACGGAGTGGTGGAACATCTTCTGGAAAATCCGTCCGACTCACCATCTCTGCCCTGCAGGAGAGTTCCCACCCTACTCTTTGCCGATGACACCCTGCTCATTTCTAAGTCGCCTATGGGATTACAAATTCTCCTTGACAACTTTCAACTCTTTTGCGAGAAAAGGGGCCTTCAAATTAATACAGATAAAACCAAATATTTGATCCTCAATCCTCCGAAAAAGCCTGGGAAACCACCATTATTAAATCGGGTACACTTGGAAAGGGTCAAAGAATTTGATTATTTGGGCATTCGTTTATCCGACACCATGAGGTGGTCAACACACCTCCAAAAGATGTTGCTGAGCCATAAAAGGGTAGTAGGGGCTCTTCTTAAAGAGCAGCACTCATCTTCCTTTAAACCTATAGGTCCTGTATTGGACATTTATTCAGCCAGAGTGGTTAGTGGGGCCCTGTACGGCGCTGAGCTATGGGGTTTGGAGAATGTTGACCAGTTAGCATGCTCAGACTACAAATTTTTGAAAGATTTACTTTCCCTCCCTTACAGTACCTCAACCGTACCACTATTTTTGGATTTGGGATGTCGCCCCATCAAGGACCAGGCAAGGCTGCGCCCTCTGCTTCTCTGGGCTCACCTCTGGAGAGTCCCAGAACTTTCTAGTTATGCAGATGGTCTCAGGGAGATATTAGAACTGCCTGGATGGTCAAAGATTGGGTGGCTGCGGGATGTAAAATTCCTGCTTGGGGAGTTAGGGCTTTGGGAGTCATAGTATTCTAGGACTGCCCCGCCCAAATCTACCCTGAAGAGGATTTATTGGGACTGGTTGTCGGGGAAGAAAATCTCAAACCCCGATCTTTGTAGATCCTCAAGGGACTTTATCTTGGTAAAGCATGTGTTTTCTCGGGAACCCTATCTCGATGTAATATTAAAATCTAGAGACAGGGCCCTGTTTATTAATTTTAGATTGGGTATTTTACCAGTGAGAGAATTGACATCGACCTGGAAAATCCCGGTGCAAACCATTTCCACTTGTGCCTTTTGCCCCCAGAGGACTGAGTCGGTTCCTCATTTACTTTTTGAATGTCCTGCTTATAAAGCCCCTAGAACTAGATGGCTAAAGCCTATTTGCAGGGGTTTGGGTACGATGCATTGTATGGTAGCCCTGAGAATTTTAAAACACAACACTAGGCCCTTATTTGTGTGTGGCATTGCCACATTTTTAAGATGGGCCTGGGTGATCAGATCAAGAAGGCTTAAATTAATTATTTAATCTGAGTTATTAATTGCGTCTGTTTTAGCTAATTTATAAATGTTATCTTTTTTATGGAAATCTTAAAGAATGTACTGTTTTGAACCTTTTTATATGTATGTACTGCTTTTTAAGATTTGATTATCAAAATAAAGCCCTTTTGACTGACTGACTGATAGAGAGCAAACAGGCAAACAGACATTCTAGCTTAGAGCACCCAGCAAAACTACTGGAACCTACCACAAGCACCAGGCCCCAAAAAACTGGTGACCTCAATTTACACCACTGCCCAGGCCCAGTAATGTGATTTACCTAAAAGTACATCAAGCCTTATCAACACTAATGGGACCCAAGTCACAGGCCCAATACTGTGACTTACTGCAGCGCATACTCAGGATCTCTGAGACTTACCTGAGTGCAAAATATAGTAAAATATATTTTGAGTAAACTCAGCACTACTGCTATTTCTTACCTCAGTCACAGACACCTCGTGGGGCAGACTGTCCTTTAGGGTCAGTCATAGGGCACACCAGATTTTCCATCATTGGCTTGCCACCCTTTTATTTACACCCAACTTTAAATGCAATCCTGAGTAGTACTGAATAAGGTACTATAGGCCAGATGTAGGTAAATGTCATTTACCGATTCCAAAATACCAAATTTTACCGATTCAGTATTTTAGAATCGGTAGATGCTATGTGGAAAAAAAATTGGTACGTATTACAGAATCGGTACGATTCGGTATTTACTGAATCAGTATTTACTGATTTGGTAATTCCCATTCATTCCTATGGGCCTGGAGGCCCAAAGGAATGAATGTGAATTACCGAATCTGTAAATACCTATTCAGTAAAATAGGGAAACATTCAAGGGTGGCAGGGTGTCATATTGACACCCTGTTTCACCCCTGAATAGTGATTGTATACATATGTGGCACACATACGTGCCCTAAGGGCATGTATGTCTGCCACATGGCGCTGTTGAAAATGCACAGAATTGCATTTTCGAAGGTATTCGGTATTTACCACCAACTAATAGTTGGTGGTAAATAACGAATCCTTAGAGCACATAAGCACTCTTAAAAGTGCTTACTACATGCCATTTACCGATTCGGTAAATACCGAATAGGTAAATAATGATTTGGTAAATACAGAATCGGTAAATACCGATTCGGTATTTACCGAATCATCCCCTACATCTGAAATGGCTGAATACCGGTCGGTAAGCGTGAAATTTACACAATTTCCTGTTTACCGACCGGTAATGGGCCACCTACATCGGGCCCTGTATTGATATTTGTTTCTTTATTTTAGACATTCCAATCTTATAATATATTAAGACCCATGGCAACTTCCATAAGTTGCCTTAAAGCAATTATCATGGCATTCCAATCTTATAACATAATACGACCCATGACAACTTCCATAAGTTGCGATAAGGCAATTACAAGGGCATTCCAATCTTATAACATATTATGACACATGACAATTTCTATAAGTTGTGATGAGGCAATTATCTTGACTTTCCAATCTTATAACATATTATGACACCTGCCAATTTCCATAAGCTGCGATAAGTCAATTATTATGACATTCCAATCTTACGGCACAACAACTTCAAGAGAACAGTTCCATCTTCGTAAAATTGCCTAAATATTCACACCTATTTACAGTTTCTGATTGCATGATGTGTTACACAACACTCAGGTTCCTTTCTAATATCATTCTAACAACACCACACTGTTGAAACCACCTGTATGCCTGGGGGGTGGTCCTCCACCTCTGCCTAACGAAAAACAGAAGTCGAATACTGACAACTTTTTTGTTGATGCTACTAGCAACCAAGTAGGTGAAAATCTTGGTGATCTTGGAAAAGAGCTTTGAACCTAATAGGAGACGGTATGGAGCCAATGGAGAGATGCCAAATGGAAGAAAATATGAGAGCTACATGGGAGATGGAAGATAGCTCATACTGTTGCATACTGGATACGTCAAGGCAAGCCAGTATAACAAGCATCTGCAATGCAATAGGTCTCTCATTTACATGAGTTTGAGCTATTGGCATTGTAAATGACAATGCCTTTTATTTATGTTTTGGTTTTTAAAACATAAAAAAGGCAGTTTCTCATTTACAATGCGAATAGCTTAAATTCTCGCAAATTCTCGCAAATGCAAGACGTCTTGCATTTCAAATGCTTGAATGCATTGTCCTCTTCTGTCTCCTATGGCCTCTGAAGAGCTCCCTGTTTGCTACGAGTTAAATAAATAAGCCGGTGGTCACAGCTGCGCACAAGAGACCCCCCTGCTCTCCTGCTGTAAGAGAAATTCATTAAACAAAATAGTGCTTACAGTCTAAAGAAGATGTACCGTGTAACAACCGAAGTAAAAGGGCCAGTCCTCATGGGAAGTTACATATGAAGACAAGGAGGTACTAAGGAGGGACTAATAGGCCCAATAATAAATCAGAAGCCAGCATTAACGAAGGATAATGACACAAGCAAATTACAAATATGGGCGGAGAGTGGGCAGGGCTTTAAGTACATAGTCCAATACAGCATGCCTTGCAGAGTAGAGCAAGCACTGCCCAGGCGCGACCTAAAAATGAGGTTCGACCCAGATTCAAGGAGTTACAGTGGTCAACGCAGGAGAGAATAAACCCCTGAACATCTGATCTGAGGTGAAAGTGAGTGCTGACGATCAAAGGTGAAACTGCAATTTATCACTGAAGTGGACGTAGAAAGTACAGGAAAAGGATCTTCAGGCCACCATTTAGGAGTCCATACAGGAAGAGAGGTACAGACATTAAAGATTTCAGTTTTGTCAAGATTGATTTTCAAGGAATTTGCATGCATCCAGTGGACCTCCTGTAAGACGTCAAATAAGACAGGAGCGAAATTATGTCACAGCCACAACTAGGTGGATTAAAATCATTAAGTTCGAAAGAATGAATCAACTAGGCTAATGGAGTAACATATATGTTAACATCGACTCAAGACCTAACCTTTGGGGGACTCCAGTGAAGTCGGGAGAGGTTATGAGACAAACTAAGTGAATCAATCAATCAGTAGATTTGCAGAGCGCTTCGTGTCACCCTTAATGGTATCTAGGCGCTGAGTTGTGGTTACAGATTGGCATCTGCCAGTCAGATGTTAAATGTCCCAAACCAATGCATGGCCCTGCACTCCCACTGAAGGAATATGAAATTGTTGTAAAACAAAGATGATAGAGTTGATATAACCAGTGTCGGAGTGTCCCTGTGATAAACCATAAGTCTTAGGTCATCTAAAATGGCAATCAGTGCTTATTCTGTACTTTGCAATTACTGGAAAACTGATTGATTAGGGTCTTAGCAATTTTTGGTTGCCAGAAAATTAGTAACATGACTATTGATATTGCTTTCTAAAATTTTGGTAGAAATTTGGAGAAGAGAAACAGAACAACTGTTACTAAAAATTGTTGGGCTGGTGGTAGTTTCTTTTTAGCAAGGGAACAACATGAGCATTCTTCCATTTCACATGAACAGTTGTACTGAATATAGAAGCATTGCAGAACTCTTGAAAAGTCTGTCCAATTGTATTGGAAATGTTATGGTTAACATGCACTAGAGAGGGACCGAGGGGTGAACCAAATGTAAAAGAAACTCTCTAGTTCACTGTGGAATCTAAGGATGACAAAGAAAAAATAGAAAGACAGGATTCATTCTGACTAGCCAGACTCAACAAAGGAGTGGGCAAGGGAGAGCGATGCTGCAAATTATGGAACTTTTGTCCTAGAAAAAAACTATATTTTCGCAATGCAATTTAGAAGGATATATATATATATATATATATATATATATATATATATATATATATATATATATATATATATTCTTTTAATTTATGTTTATTAATTCATTAACAGTGAAATCATAGCACAGTAGTACACCGTTTCTAAAATGTACAGTATTGATCCCCAGAGTACAGTTGGACACAGGTGTTACAGGCAGCGACGGCTCGTGGAGGGAGTTACGGTGGGGCAGGAGGGTGGGGAGGGGGAGGGGCATGGTGGAGGTTGCTAAAACCCGGCATATGGATAATTGCAGGTAAGTAAACAATTTAATTAATAAAACGAATTTCGTAGCTCGCACTGCATTGCATTTTGCGATGCAAGGCGCACTACGAAATTCGTTTTATTAATTAAATTGTTTACTTACCTGCAATTATCCCTATGCCGGTTTTTAGCAACCTCCACCCTGCCCCTCCCCCTCCCCACCCTCCTGCCCCACCGTAACTCCCTCCACGAGCCGTCGCTGGTTACAGGCACAACATCATCAAAGCTTGTTCCTTTTACATAATCCAGTCCTTTTTTGTCCTTTTCCGGCATTATTCTTTTCCACATTATTCATCCTCTGAGACCTCCCCATCCAGATCACCCGGTGGGTCACATATATCCCCTCTGAATTTGTTCCACTTCCCCCAGACTTTATTCCATTTCCGGGGACACCCACTATTGACGAACACCGTTCTTTCAACAACCATGGCCTCGTCCATGTCTTTTCACCATTGGGCCAGTGTCGGTATTTCGGATGAGCTCCATTTGTGTGCAATATTACGTTTGACGAACATAATCCCCAACGTGGCCCAATCCTGCGCCTGATGAGTCAGCTCGTTTGGCTCCCAAACATTCAGCAAACAACATCTGGGTTCCGGTACTAGCGAGACTTTCTCTGTTTGGGAAATAGTTCTCATCACTTTTACCCAGAATTCCATAATTTTAGGGCATTGCCATATGGTGTGAAAGAAGGTACCCTTGTCCCCACAGTGGCGCATGCAGTACGGTTGTGATGTGTTTCCGATCTTGTGTAGGGTATATCTGGTGTAGTATGATCGGTGTAGTATTTTTAGCTGCACCAGTCTGAGTGGTGACGATATACCAATCAAACGTGGGGAAGTCAGCGCATCCTGCCAGTCAGTCTCGTCAAAGTCACCCACGCCCATTTTTCCCTAGGGGGTCTGGTAGATTATTGACCAATTTACGGTAAGTAAAAGATGTCGCTTTCTTAAACATACAGTCTGTCAACACTCTGTGCTCTAGAGGAGATGCCTCCAGGATATCTGTGCCTGATGGTAGCGCTTTTTCCAGTGCGTGTTTTATCTTAAGATATCTAAACTTTTCGGAGGAGGCCAATTTGTAGGTCCGCTGCAGACCCTCAAACGTGATAACATCCCCTTTACTCCACATATCCCCTACTGTAGAGATGCCTATATCATCCCACCTATCAAAGCCCCTGCTATTTCTGAGTTCACCCAGTCTCTTTATGTCCCACAGAGGTGTCATTTGAGTTAGAACTCCCTGCCATCAAAGTTTGGTTTGCGCTTTGTGGAGATTGTGTGCTTCACAGGCCCCACCAGTGTTGCGGACCTCCCCCGTTCGTACAGGGCAGTCAGCATACCATTCGTTCCCAGTGCTGTTCTGTCCGCCTTATACGCAGGGTCTGTCTGTGGAGCATGGATCCATTGGTTGATGACTTTCAACTGTGCCGCCCAGTAGTATAACTGTATATCAGGGAGCGCAATACCACCATCGTACCATCCCGAATTAATTTAGATCGCGCTATGCGCGCCGGTTTATTTCCCCACAACAAGCTTGAGACCTGGGCTGCGATCGCCTTAAAATAGCTCACAGGGACTGTAAATGGTGTGTTTTCTAGCACATATAAAAATCTAGGGAGGGCCATCATTTTGTAAAGTGCTGCCTTACCTAGTAGCGTTAACGGTAGGGTTCCCCAGTGCGTTGCATCTCTTTTCAGGCAGTCTAGGGGGGGTTGGAGATTGCGTCTAAAAAACTCAGCAGGGTCGGTTGATATACATATACCCAAGTATTTAAAGAACGTGACAGAGATTTGAAGTGGGCAGTCTGAGGGGAGCTGCGGCGGAGGACCATGCAGGACATATAGGACTGACTTGGACCAATTTGGAAGGTTATATATTTACATATAAATAAGCATATAAGGCAGCAGTACATGATATGTAATTTATTTGCACTGTGTGTCTAAATTAGGAGTGATCAGAGCTTGCTGAGTTTTGCTCTGCGAAATTCCACTCTGCAAGATTATGTGGATTTCTGCGAGCGTGCGGAATTTGATACATTTCGCTGCTTGTGCTGATTTTTAGCACAGAGAGCTTTCTCCACACTGTAAAATCAGCACGAACCACACCATGCAGCATGCCATAGTTCCCGGACCCCCTAAGATGCTCCCGCCCCCATGAAAACCCCACAAATCAATACTTGATACCATACCTGTGTGTACAAACTTCCATGTTTTTATCACCATCACACAAAAACATGACAAATTGAAATTACTTATTTACATATTGCACAAATCCATATTCACACTTTTAATATTGGCAGTCATAGAAAATCAGCCTAACCAACTGACTTACTTATCTAGAAGACACTCAATCGCTCCAGCACCAAGGGGCCCTCAGGCTTGCAACCGCCAACTGAGAACCACGCAAGGCGCAATCCACCTGTGTCCTTGAGAGGTGAGCCACAGCCCTCGGGTCCTTGTCCACCATTTTAGGGCCCACCCCTCTACCACCAGGCTAACAAGGAGGATCGTAGGGAATAACCAAGGGCCACTGCCCCATACCCAAGCTTGCGACCTGGCGCCCTTACCCCCCAGGTGGTGTCCCCTTTCTCTCTGCGGAGAGCTTACTGTCTTTCCCCCTCAGTGCTGGCCTAGGGAGTATGTAGGAGGACTCCCGTTAACAATGTGAGTCAATCTTCTGTGGCTTCTTTACCGCCTACACCTACCCAAATGCTTAATCTAAAGGACGTGTGGGTGGGAGATTCTGCGCTGATGATTGCGACTGGGGCCGGCGCGGGATAAAGAGAGAATGAAGACTTGAGTCCCCTAGCCATAAATAGGCTCCAGCTCCTCCCCCCTCCCAGTGCCGGTCCCAGCCGGAAGCGCATCATCATGTGACCCAAAAGGACTTGTCTACTCACCGGTTGCCAATCGGGCCACCCTGGCTTGCTAGGTGGGCGTGGCTGGAATCCCAGGTTGCCGGGCCCTAATGGCGCGCTCTTTGAATTACGCACTCTCCATAGAGCCCAGACCCCCTGGATGCTCCCACCCCCGCCCCCATGAGAACCCCACAAATCAATACTTGATACAATAACTGTGGGTACAAATGGCCATGTTTATTTTTAACACTATCACACATAAACATGACAAATTGAAATTACTTATTTACATATTGCACAAATCCAAATTCACACTTTTAATATTGGCAATCATAGACAATCAGCCTAATCGACTGATTTACTTATCTAGAAGACATTCTATCGCTCCAGCACCAAGGGGCCCTCCGGCTCGTATCACCCAACTGAGAACCACGCAAGGCGCAACCCACCTGCGTCCTTGAGAGGTGAGCCCCAGCCCTCTGGTCCTAGTCCACCATTTTAGGGTCCACCCTCTACCACCAGGCTGACAAGGAGGCTCATAGGGAATAACCAGGGGCCGCAGCCCCATGCCCGAGCTTGTGACCTGGGGCCCTTGCCCCCCAACCGGTAAACCCATTCTCTCTGCGGAGAGCTTACCGGCTATCCCCCTCAGTGCTGGCCTAGGGAGTATGTAGGAGGACCCCCCATTAACAATGTGAGTCAATCTTCTGTGGCCTCTTTACCGCCTACACCTACCCAAATGCTTAATTTAAGAGATGGGTGGGTGGGAGATTCTGCACTGATGACTGCGACTGGGGCAGGCGCGGGATAAAGAGAGAATGAAGACTTGAGTCCTCTAGCCAAAAATAGGCTCCAGCTCCTCACCCCTCCCAGTGCCGGTCCCAGCGCATCATCATGTGACCCGGAAGGACTTGTCTACTCGCCGGTTGCCATTCGGGCCACCCTGGCTTGCTAGGTGGGCATGGCTGGAATCCCAGGTTGCCGGGCCCTAATGGCGTGCTCTCTGAATTTCACGCTCTCCATAGAGCCCAGACCCCCTGGATGCACCCACCCCTGCCCCCATGAGAACCCCACAAATCAATACTTGATACAATAACTGTGGGTGCAAATGGCCATGTTTATTTTTAACACCATCACTCAGAAACATGACAAATTGAAATTACTTATTTACATATTGCACAAATGCAAATTCACACTTTTAATATTGGCAATCATAGACAATCAGCCTAACCGACTGATTTACTTATCTAGAAAACCTTCTATTGCTCCAGCACCAAGGGGCTCTCCGGCTCGCATCCCCCAACTGAGAACCAAGCAAGGCGCAACCCACCTGCATCCTTGAGAGGTGAGCCCCAGCCCTCTGGTCTGTAGGGAATAACCAAGGGCCGCTGCCCCATACCCTAGCTTGTGACCTGGCGTCCTTGCCCTCCAGCCGGTGTCCCCATTCTCTCCGCGGAGAGCTTACCGTCTCTCCCCCTCCTTGCTGGCCTAGGGAGTATATAGGAGGACTCCTGTTAACAATGTGAGTCAATCGTCTGTGGCCACTTTACCACCACGAGGGTGACCAGGGCCCACAGGTCCATCTCGTCCTCCCCACCACCGAACAAGTTCTGCACAAATTACCAGATGCTGTTGATTCAAACATCCGTCCCAATGTCTGCCAAATGTACGCCGTCGTGGTGAAACATCTGGTTGCCTCTGATCAGTCTGTGCGGTATGTGGCGCAAATGGACTGTCCAGTGCAGAGCTTGAGGCACCTTACTGACACGTTCAATGCTCTCGATCTTACTCTCGTGCCCCAAGTCTTCCGCAGAATCATGCATGACCAGGGGATCCGCGCCAGCAGGAATGTCAGTCCCAACCATGCGAATTCTGTCAGCAATGTCTCTCTGACTGCCTGCCACCCAAGATCCACTATGTCATTGCCGCCCAAATGTAGGATAATTAAATCTGAGGATGATGTCCCTTGTGTGCTCTCGTTTCGTTCACTAGCCGCCGCAGTTGCCCGATTGGCAGGCCCCCAGTGCCTCACCAATGGAACGACATCTCCTTCAAACCCACCGGTTTCGACACATGATGCTGCTGCAACAAGCATGCGTCAACCCATAGGAAAGAGTGTCCCAACACCCATATCACCTTAGAGGGCATACTGCAGCGGAAAGAGAAAGTGGGTTCATTAGAGTGGTCACGCCTGTGCATTCGTGTGTCATACTACAATAAGTCTGGCCGCACATAGCACTTGAAACATGAAGAACACCAGCTTCACTTCTTCCACTGATAGGCCTGCTCCCACTGCTAAAGTCGCTGCCCCAATTCTGAATGATTAACCGATGGGATCTAACCCCAAACTCATCAGGGAACTCCTGAACACCGCCCTGTATTGATATTTAGACAGGCACCCCTCTTGTTCATGTATGAACAGAGCTTGCTCTCTCCCTTGTGGGCGGATAGTCAAGTATGCTTCCATCTGGGCTATTGGGCACACTCGTGCTCTGAGTGCCGGACTGAGACTAATCATAAGTCCTTCGCCCAAAGGGTCTGACTTAGATCTACGCAATACAACCAACAGCCCTTCCTGAACTAACTTCATATGGTGCCACTGCAAACCGCCAGGATAATCTGTCTTGGAGGCCCCTACCAACTCGCCTAATCTAAAAGCTCCATGAAAGGCTAGAGTGAAAGCAGCTGCAAATAAGGTGCTCTCATAATCCAGATAGCATACTGTCTGCATGGCGCCCAGCATATCCCCCAACGTGTGCAGGTCTAGTGGCCTTCTGCAATTCTTCTTCACTTTCTCTAACCTGTCTAAGAATTAATTCCCCGGAGCCTGCACTCCTGCCAATTTTGCAAAGAAACCTACTGCTGCTATATGTGCCCTAGCATGTGAAACAGGCCTGCCTTGCTCCCTTAAAGCCTGCAAGAAATCACATATGGCTTCAGATGAAAAGAGGCCTGCTACCTCTGAGCGCTGCATGAAAAACATGTAAGCCTTAAAATGCTGCTGATAAGCCTTCCGGGTGCGCTCGCTCAACGAGGTCCCCACCAACCCCGCTAATAGGAGGCTCCAATCCTCCACAGAGCTGTCGGGAACACTGCCATCTGATCCTCTGCTTGTGGATGGTACCTCCGGAATTCCTACAACTTGGAGCGAGACAAAGCGTCAGCAGCCTGATTCTCTACACCTGGGATATGTGCCGCTCTGAACAGCAGATTCAGCTTCAAACATGCCAATACTAAATGTTTCAAAAGTCTCAGAACATGCGTACAGGTAGCCCCCTGTTTGTTAATAGCTTCCACTACAGCCATGTTGTCTGACCAAAAAACTACGGATTTATTCCTGAAGAAGTCGGCCCACACAGTAACCGCCACCACAATTGGAAATAATTCTAAGAAGGTCAATCCGCTCTCATGCCAAGCTGCCGGCCAATCGTCCCTGCACCAGTGCGGCCCTAACACTGCCCCAAAACCTACATTACCAGCTGAGACAGTGAGTAAACCTAAGGCCTCCCTGGTAACTGCCGGCTCTGGCCACACAACTTTACAGTTAAAATCTTTCAAGAAACTGCGCCACACTCTCTGGTCGTCCCTCACCCCAGACCGCAGTCTCACATGATGGTGCTTCTGAGTCAACCCAGCCATTGCTCTTGCAAGTGACCTCGAGACGGGGCCCCCCATCGGGATGATACGTAAGGCAAAATTCCACTGGCCCACCAATACCTGGAGTTGGAGTTTTGCTCCTGCCAATGCTGAATCAATCTCTTGGGAGAAGGCCTGCACTTTGTCCTCTGGTAACCTGCACTCTCCCACCACAGTGTCTATCTCGATCCCAAGAAAGACATGGATGTCGCAGGACCTACTGTTTTCCCGAGCCCCAATGGCACCCCAAATTCCTCAAACATGGAGACCAGTTCCCTCAAAGCCTGACCACATGTCCCAGACGCGGAGGGACCATGACCATGAAGCCAAGTAATGCACAATGTCAATGTGCCCTGTTCTGAAAGTAAACAACCAATGGAGCATGGAGCTAAACATCTCAAAATATTTACAGGACACAGCACATCCCATTTGCATACATTTGTCATAATAATACTGGTTATTCAGCTGGAAACTCAACAAGTGATAACCCTCAGGCTGCACAGGCATGAGCCGGAAGGCGGACTCAATGTCTGTTTTCGCCATGAAGGCACTGGGACCTAGGTCCAGCAGCTTCTGCAATGCTGTGTCAAAGGAAGAATATGTCACTGAGAATAATGATGGGTCTATGACATCCTTCACTGATGCCCCCTTAGGAGCAGATAGGTTATGTATCACCCTGAACTGGCCTGGATCCTTCTTAGGTACCACCCCTAATGATGAACAAACATAATAACATATTCTGGCCATTGGGGGGGGGGGGGGTATCGGTAGTGAAGGGACCGGCTTTCCGCCCCAAAGCGCTTTCCTTAATAACCTTTTGAGACACCACAGTGAAATGTGTGTGTGCAGACATTAAGTTATTGCAATGACCGACAGGTGTCACCCCCTGGGTGGCAATGCGAAAACCTGTAGAAAACCCCGGGTACAATATCTTGGCTGCATTCCTGTTGGGGCACTGATTCAGCCAATCCCAATCTCAACTTGCGTAGGCAACCTATTCTGGGGGCGCCTTGTGATCCCTACCTCTATCCTTCGATTTTTTGATGCATTTAAACTCAGGGTGGGATGGGTGACCACAGAATGCAGAGGAATGCTTAAACTTACACGATCCTGTTGGCCGAGTACATATTTTTCGGTTGAATGCCGAGCAGGTCCCTTTTTTCTCACCTGACCCCCCCTTGTGAAGTCTGAGAGGGCTGCTTCATTGGTGTTTTGTTGTTAATGCTCTCTAACCAAACATTCACCTCTGTCTGATCCCAACCCATGCCTGGGTCCTCTACCTTAGCCCATCTGAAATGCCTGTCGTAATCCAGCCATGCCGCCATACATTGTGTGTGCCTTAAGGATTTTATTAGCATAAAATATCAATGGTATCGCTAGCTAGGCCTTTTTTCAAGCATTACTGTTGTAAATACATTAAAACCAAACAGCCAATTCGTAATTTATTCCTCTACCCTTGGTTTCCTGTCTTTGAAAGAACCCTCTTTCCCATCCCTTTCTCTAGATTCCACTTCCCTCCTTTTTGGTCTGATTAAGGAGAATATATCTATGAATTCGCCCTTTTCCCTAATGTCCACATGAACATGCAAAGCCGATTTTCCTGGCTTGAACAACAGTGTATCCTGCCCCCAATGCCTTTCACCCCGGCTTTGGCACTCTTGCGTGTGTTCTCAACTGCCTTACCTGTTGCAGCCACTGTCGCTGCAGCAGATTGTACGGGGGCCACTTGACCCACCGCTGAAGAGGCTGTGCTCACGTTTTTATCCTGCGCCCTTGCCAAGAGACCTACTTGCCTACTAATTTCATTGACAGTGTTCCCTACAGCTGGTGGTGGTGCCCATGGCGCCACCGGTACCCCATTGCCCTGACTCCCTGATGCAGGTGCTGCCAATTGTGCTAGTGATGTTACTACTGAGGCTAATTTGCTAGCCATGTCCCTTGCGTTAACCCTGCTGGCCCCCCAGAATTACCTGAAGCGGCGGGAGCTACCTCCCCCAATGCATTACCCTGTGGTGCCACTCCCCCCTCCTAACCCACCCTGGGTCACTGGGGCTAGTACCATTGCAGGAGGGATGTATGTTGTTACAACGCATACTTTTACAACGCATACCTTTACAACGCATTTTTTACACCGCAACATCCATTACAACGCATTCCATTACAACGCATGCCATTACAACAAATTCTTTGAAACTACCTTTACAGCGCATTACACTACAACGCATACTACATTTACAACGCATACCATTACAACGCATACCATTACATTGTATGTATGGTAAGTATTGGATAGTGTAGGGGTAAAAAATAACTATTCTAACTCCAGGGGGGTGCAACAGTAGGGTAAGTGTTGGATAGTGTAGGGGTAAAAATTACTATTCTAACTCCAGGAGGAGCAACAGTAGGGTAAGTATTGGATAGTTTAGGGATGAAAATTACTTTTCTAACTCCAGGGGGTGCAACAGTAGGGTAAGTGTTGGATAGTGTAGGTATGCGTTTTAATGGTATGCGTTGTAATTACTGCATTGTAATGACATGCGTTGTAGTGGTATGCGTTGTAGTGACATGCGTTGTAATGGTTGCGTTGTAATGGCATGCGTTGTAATGGATGTTGCATTGTAAAAGTTTTGTTGTAAAGGTTGTGCGTTGTAAAAGCTGCGTTGTAAGTGTAGTTTCCCTTGCAGGAGCTGGGTCCTTCTGGGCACTCTGCCCTGTCTCCTCAGTTCGTGGCCCAACAGTTGTCACTGTGCCTGGGGGTTGGGGCGTGGGCGTTAATGCCTTCAATGCACCCCTAATCTCTGCTAACACTGCCCTTACATCACTTGCTCCACCACATTGGGTACTGCTTGCGCTGGCGTTGGACTGGGTGCTTCATTGGGTGCCCCGCGAGGTGCTTCATGAGACAGGAGCTGCTCCTCCAGTTCTCCTTCCCCATTTCTATCATTATTCCTCCTGCCCCCTCTCCCACTCTTACTCTTCTCTTTACTCGGGCAAGTCCTGGGCATCTTTTCCAGGGGAGGGAATGCTGCCCTGAGGAGACATTGGTTCTACGGGGCGATCTTACCCCTCCATGCCCTGATCACGCTCTGTGACCTGCCCCACAGCCTCATCTTTACTCCCTTCGTTCTGACTTAATTTGGCCAGGACAAGTTTTCACAACTGGGACAGGTCGGGGTCTCTGTCCTTCCTCTTTGGGTTACGCCCTTTGGCAGGCATTCTATTTTTTCTTGTGCAGGACTGTATGGGTGGATGCGTGTGTATATATGTGTGTTAGTGAGTGAATGCCTGCCTCACTAGTGTCTTTATGAGTAACTACATATGTTTTAATCTAGTATATGTGAGTATAGATGTATATAAGTGAGTATATGTGAGAGTGAGAGATTGAAAGACTTCCTGTTTAAATAAGTATGTGTTTCTATAAGTGATTGTTTAAGATGTATGTATGTATGTATATGTATGTATGTATAGGCATTTATATAGCGCACTACTTACCCGGAGGGTCCCAAGGCGCTTCGACCGCTGCGAAACCCTTCCTGGCTTCCCTGAGAGATGGTCCCTTAATGGGTATCTCCAGGGTGGGGCCAGGCATCCCCGGCGGTCTGGTGGGGCCGTTAGAGTATTTATGTGTACGTTTCCTTAGAAGTAATGTGCTAGTGTGTGTGTAGCTGTATATGCGAGTAAATGGATGTTCAATAGTTTATTTGCATGTGTGAGTATGTGTGTGAGTAACTTTTGGATGACTGTCCGTGTGTAACAGGATGTATATGTGTATCACTACATATGATGAGAGAGTATATCTATGAGTGACTATATAGAACTGTTTCTGAATGAGTGGATGTGTATATAGATGTTGGAATTACTGAATTGGTTGTTGTAACTGGTATGGGTATCTCCATTTTTTTGAAAATGTTAGTTCTATTTTTGAATATGTGTTTCAAGGCTTACATTACACTGAAAGGAGGTCTGTCAGTCTGTTACAAGGATGGTGTCATCAGTGATGTCATGAGTGATGTCACTGACCATGTCATCAGTGATGTAATATGTGACGTCATCAGCAGTGCATTGCAGGCGTGCAAGTTATAGTGAGTCCAACTAACTATAAGGTGGGAATTTCAATGGTTTTATGTCAGTAAAATGTCCAGCTAACTATAACTGGTGTGAAACCTATGGTTTTTTCAGTGAATTTAATAGGTTTTTTAAATGCTAATTCCTAACTATAACTGGTGTGAAACCTATGGTTTTTTCAGTGAATTTCATAGGTTTTTTAAATGCTAATTCCTTTCTATATCGAGTTTCTAACCTATGTTTTTTTTTACAATTTGCTGTTTTGTGTAAGTATTAATTTTAATTTTTTTTATTTTTTTTAATCATTTTTTCCTGGGGAGCTCTGGGTGCGCGCTCCGGTAAGCTCTCCGGAAAGCGCACCCAGAGCGCTACTTTCGTTCGTGAAAAAAATATGAAGGAAAAGTTAATAATAACACAAAACATTTCGTACCATACAAATAAAAGCAGTTTTTTTTATAAGGAAATGAAAATGATTTTGCATTTCCTCAAAACTATGAAGACGTCACTTCGGCGCGCAACGTAAGCGCCCCCGGAAGTGCCTACGTTCGCGCCGCGTATCCGCCCCGGAAGCACCTACGTTCGCGCCGCGTATGCGCCCCGGAAGCGCCTACGTTCGCGCCGCGTGTGCGCACCCAGAAGCGCCTAAGTTCGCGCCGTGTGTGCGCACCCGGAAGCGCTCCGGTGCGCGCAGCGTCAGCGCGTCAAGTCATGTGACCTTAAAATAACACTTTTCATTGGTTGCTTACATTTTTTTTTACAAAGAATGAAATCCCCACCCATTTCCTTCACTTCTTCTTTCACTTTTGTGACTGAAAGACCTCTTTTTTGCTCCTGGATCTTTCTTGGTTTACCATGGCTGCCAGAGAATCCAGCAGTGATGAAGAACCTGAATTCATCAATGAAGAGCCTCCTCAACCAAAGGTGAAGGAACATTTTATTTGGAAATTTTTTAAAATACCATCTCACCAAAAAAAGGTGAATGCTCCAAAAGTGGAGTGCAGGATCTGCAAACAAGTCCTGTCACGGGGTGACCCCAAGAAAAAAATACTCATTTGGGAACTTCACGATGATCTGGCATGTGGAGAGGAAGCACCCCCAGAATTTTGCCCGCGAAAGTGTCAGGGCTCTGGCACAAGAGGTTCCCAGTGATGGGGCCTCTACATCCACCGGAGGAGCAACTACTTCTGGGAGGGGGCAATCGCAGGAGCTCGTGCCAAATATTCAACCTGCTTTTAACCATGGTATCCTGAGATGCAGATACTGCAATCAACTCCTTACCTATGGGGAGCAAAGTGTCCAGCTCATGGTTCGAGCATTGGAGAACCATCACTGCCCTTCCCACCCCTATTTTTTTTTGTTTTTTTTGCTCCTGTTGAGCAGTTTCCATTCCCTGTTTTTGTTCGTGTTTTGAAAAAAGAAGAAAACAAAAAGTTCTTTTCAGAACTACCTCCAATTCTCATCAAAGAGCTATATTCTTAAAAAAATGAAAAAGAGTAAGTGAAATGGAGTGCATTGATAATTTTTGAGACACACTCCAGCAATGAATCACTTTTGCGCTAACAGATACGTCTAAAATACTGACGTATCAGTAAGAACTTCCAACATAATACGTCATAAAATTAGTATGACGCATGAGTAGAAGACTGAAGGACTCATTTATGAGGCCATGCGTCACTTTAACGCCACTGATGCGTCACTTTTTGTGACGCACCAGTGCTGTAAAAAATGCACCTTATTCAGTCATATTTACAAAGTGACGCTGTAGGAAGGTACATCCTGACTATGGTTGCCCCCAACTTTTTGCCCTGTGTTTTAGCTGGTTTTGGACATAGTCGACCTGGGACCCTGCCAATCAGGACCCCAGGCCTACTGCTCTCTCTTTAAAATGGATTCCATGTACCCTAGGTACATTTCCAATTGGTACTGGGCCACCTTATCAGACCCTGTAACTCAGGGCATAGGTGTACCCAGGGCCGCCAGGGGCTGCAGCATGTATTATGCCACCCCTGGCTGGCCTCCTAAATTTGACACAACTGGCTGCATGACAGCTGGGGCGAAGTCGTGTAATCACCCTTTGCTTTGGATATAGTAGTCTATATCTAACCATACCATGGACACCCGAGTTCCTATCAGTCACTCCTATGGCAGGCCTTGACAATCCAGAAGGCAGAGTGCATGGGCTCGTGTGAACTGTGTTCTGGCCCGAGCCGAGCCGGTTGCAGCTTGCGGAGAAAAGACCCAATGGCTGTTCCATGATAACGCGTACCACATCGGTAACTTCGGTGTCGCGTTATCAAGACATGTCGAGTAAGGTGTCATACGAATCGGGGTGCTGCCCTCTCACCAACCCTGGCGACGAGGTTAGCATTCCGCCCTTCTAGAGGGACACGACATGTACGTAACTGTGAACCCCGGTTAAAGTTAACGAAAGCCTCAGCTCCACAAAATGGATGCTGCCACCACAGACACGAGTCTGACCTCCTGCTGCTGGGAGTCCTTCCAGCGAGGAGCGCTTGGACAAAGGGTTTCCTGTCGAGGGCGGTGTTCGCACCGTCCCAGACAGGGTTTGTGTATTCTGGGTAGGTAGGGCTTTTGCGAGAAGGTGACTGCGGAGTGGCACCCCGGTGCTCACTACGCATCTGCCGGTTAGAACCAGTTCCAGGGGCGACAGCCCTGGCCTGGGGAAAGTCCGGCGGGGGAGAGGGGTGTAACTACCTCCCTTCCTGGTCCCACCCTTAGGGCAGGACCTAGTCATGTACCCACCCCTTTCTTTAGGATAAAGGCCGGAGCGGGGACCCTTCCAAATTAGATCATCTTTGAATCAAGAATACTTTCTACGAAAGGACTTCAAGACTCTTCTCAAGATTTCTCCCTTGTGGCTAAGGAGTAGTCACCCTGCATCAGCGGGCACCATCTAAGAACTCTGCGGTTTGCTGTAAGTCCTTCCTCAAGGAATCCGACGGCCCAGCTCGACGAGAACCGGCTTCCCTGGCACCTCTGACCTCTACCCCCGTCATCAGCATTAGCTGTGATCTGTGGGTGCGACGAGACCTCGAGGGACCGGCCATCATCAGAACCTGCACGCTCTTAAAAACCAGCACGACCATCGAGGTAACTCTCTGGTGAGTGCTCTGGGGTCCGAGAAGCCCCGACCCTGAGCCGCTCCAGCTCCGAAGTGCAGTCCCCCAGCATCTCCACGATCTGCGTGGGGCCCTTCTGCTCGCTGCTCAGCACGTTGTCTGGTCACTAGCCGCTGGCTTGTGTCCTTCTGTGACGACATCCGAGAATCATCACTGCCGGTCTGGTTGCTCCAGACTGGCCCTTGCTTCCATCTTTTCGAGAAGCACCCCGGACCCTCCTGGTCCACTCAAGACGCCGACAGCGTCATCCGTCGTGGGACAGCTCGCACCTCCACCGTGGTCGCCGACAACGCCTCCTGGTCCGTGAGACTGCAGAGCCTAGCGTCGCCCACTCACCTGGTCGAGGTGACGGCCAACTGGTGCCTTCCTGGTACCCTCTGACTACTGGCTAGTAGTACGAACTTGGTCCCCTCTGCTTTCAGGTTTCATCAATCTCCGATCCAGGCTTGGATCTCTACGAACTATTCATCACTGGTCGCCGGCCAGCAACTCCTTTTCTTCCGGCTCCTGGCTCGTCAGCGAAGACCCCGACGCCTGTAAGACTTGTGCAGCCGCAGCCCTCGTGGCTAGGTAACTCGGCATTTCAGTGCCTGCATAGCCTCCTTACTCTAGGGTCCCGAGTCCCTCGCTTCCGACTTGCCTTAACCTTTCCGTGTCCTCGGACACTTGTTTTAATTGTGCACTTAAAGTATTTGCTAAAGAGATTTGGTTTGTGCTAAGTACCCTGTCCTCATAAAGAGTACAGGGCTGTTGTGATTCTTAATAAATATACTGTTTATTTTCATAACACTTGTGTGGTGTCCTTTCACTGGGTGTTCAAGGGGTACATGTGTGGTAAACAGCTGGCTTAACGCGCCCTCTCGAGTCTTTAGCCTTAGACTGCTCGTATCCACGCTACTAGGATAGCTGGTCTATAGGTTGACTTACAACCAAACACCATAAGGGTCGTTGGAACGATACATAGCGGTCGCTAGAATAGCGAACGTTGCATATCGGGCCAACTTCTCACAGACGCATCTAGGTAGTTATGTCACTTTGTAAGCCCCTGCGCTGCATTATTCCTACCTCAGGTGTAATGTATGCAAAAGGGACGTATTGACGCAAGAAAGGGTCGTAGAGGTGACACAGTGAATAAACTGGGGGCCTCAGTTCTGAAAAGTGACGCATCGCTGCGTGAAACCAGCGATGCGTCACTTTTTTGTGCGCACTCCTTACGACATTCCAGATGTGTCATATTTAATGTATGACGAATCATGTCGCAAGGACTTACAGATACGTGAGTATTTCTGACGTATCTGTAAGCACAAAAGTGACGCATTGCTGGAGTGTGTCACAAAAGTGACGCAACTCCAGTAATGCATCCTTTCACATGGGGAAAGCCCCATGTGAAAGGTCTTGCGTCAGTCTTACACCTGCTGTGAGGCAGGCGCAAGATTTTGACGCAACAGCATCCTAAAAGTGACGCAGTGAAATCTCATAGATTTCCCTGCATCACTATTACGAGGCTTTTTGCGGGGGAACGCCCCCTCTGCATACATTATACCTGACGCAGGTATAATGTGGGGCAGGGTTTTAAAAAGTGACCCATCTACCTAGATGCGTCACTTTTTAAATATGGCGCAACGAGGCACATTTTTTACACCGCTGGTGCGTCACAAAAAGTGACGCACAGGCGGTGCAAAACTGTCGCAAGGCCTTCATAAATAAGGCCCTGGATTTTCCCCATGCTTCGCTCCCCGGTGCGCGTACCGGGCGCTCCCCCCGCGCAAATCGAATTCTTTTTTTTTTTAAATGCCCCGCGGGACCCTATTTTAGCCCCCACATCAAACCTAGGGGGTCTACCCTGCCCCCTTATAGTCATTTCTCCCTTTTTTTATGTCACCTCTTGTGTCTCGATCCTACTGAGACACAAGATGGCGGCCGCTCCGGACTGTTTTGAATGTTTACAGACACCCGTGAGCCAATCAGCTTTCCGTGCGCAAGTCGCGTGGCGCGCCCGGTGCGCTCCCCGGTGCCCGTAACGGGGCGCGCCTATAGATATATATATTTGTTTGAACCTAAATTACTAAAAATCCACTGGAGCACATATCATGAGACATAGCAAAGGCACATCGGGCATCCAGTCCCTACAATTTTGCCAAGTTTGGTGTAAATCCATTCAGCCGTTCGGGCTAAAAGTGAGGTCGACCGCCCTATGGAAATTAACATGGGGAAAACGCGTTTTGGGACCCCCCTTTTATCTCGGCCCCCGCTTGACGATTCACCCCCAAAATTTCAGGGAAGGACCGGAGCTCGAAGAGGCCATTTTGAGGAAATTTTCAGGCAGATTCGTCAACCGGCGCCAAAGTTATTCCAAATAGAATTTTGAGATTTAACATTGAAAAAAATCCTAACTATAACTACCTACTGGCGACCGCCAGTAGGTAATATATATATATATATATATATATATATATATATATATATATATATATATATATATATATATATATATATATATATATATATATATATATATATATATAGATATATATATAGATATATATATATATATATATATATATATATAGATATATAGATATATATATAGATATATAGATATATAGATATATATATAGATATATATATATATATATATATATATATATATATATATATATATATATATATATATATATATATATATATATATATATATATATATATATGCAACAGCTGCAGCCTCCCAGGGCTCCGTACTGAAACGACCAAGGAAAACCACACAAATCCAGCGTAAATGAAGGCACAAAGGTTTATTTAAAAGCTGAGCCTAACAAAGTCTGACGCGTTTCGGACATCCGCCCTTGCTCACAAGTTTAGAAATGTTTCAGTCTTCAGCTCAGTCAAATAATATCTAAACAATAAAATAAAATGTGTGTCACCTCAAAGAAAAACAACTTCGAACAATAATAAAACATTTACATAAAAACACAATAGGCTCACGGCACAAAGATTATTGTTTGTGAAACTAGGAAATGCAGTCTTGAGAATTAAATTATCAACCACAGTTTTTGCTAGAATCATCCCAGGTGTACGGCTAATTCCTCATCGAGGTTATGGCCTAATGGGGTCATTGTTTAATACTGGATAATGAGCTAGGAGTCAAGTCTCCGTAGTTCTTTAAGTCTGTCACCACCTCTCACATCCATTTTAACAAAGTCAAGTACCGCAAAACTCAGCAAGTTCGTGTTTTGTTCGTGGTGGCTTTGGAAGTGGCGTGCCATTGGGTACGCTTTATCCATATTTTTTATAGCACGTAAGTGTTCTAAAACACGAATTTTGGCCTTGTGGATGGTACTCCCAATGTAGGCTAATCGGCATGGACAGAACAGCGCATACACAGCGTACTCCGTGTTACATGATGTGTGTTTCTTAATAACATAGGGTCTGCATGCTGAGCATGCAGACCCTATGTTTTTAGCAGCAGATTCTGTGTCCGTGATTGCTGTCCGGCTTCGAGTGTGAGACGGCTTTGGTGCATATATATATATATATATATATATATATATATATATATATATATATATATATATATATATATATATATATATATATATATATATATATATATATATATATATATATATATGCAATTCAACGTCCTGTTCCGCTGCCTCAAATCAGGACCAAGATCCTATCTGCCACACCGGATGACACAGGTACAAACCACTCCACAGCGCAAAGATGAAATTTTCTCAAGTTTATTCACACGATTTCGCCAGCATGACGCGTTTCGGTCACTCCACGGTGACCTTGATCACATGACGAACAAAACCAATGAAAATGTATATATAGGGCTTACCAATCAAGAAAAGGGGCGGGAGAGTTAATGGAAACTGAAAGAATCTCTACATGCACAACTTCCTGTCATGGAAAACAGACAAAGAAATGGATTTGAAATTACCTATTTACAATCCATATACTAATTACACTATTCACACGCACACACTATAGAAAAAAACATCAATTCATTGTATCATTGTTACTATACATTATGTACATGTGAATCCATCGAGATTGCTGTTTTCATATATTTACAAACTTAATGCCCTATTCCATTACATATATTTGCAAAATCAAAAGGATGGTGTGCAGTTATATTTCTTATTCAATATATATATATATAAATCCCCTCTCTCACTCCCGAGTTGATTGGTATTTGAACCCCTAACGTGACCACCTAGTGTGCAAAAAACGGGGGGGGAAAAGGACAAACCCATAACCCAAAATTCAAAAAAGGGATCAAAATAAGTGAATTCATTTGTGATTAGTATTAAAGTTTTAACACACTGGTCAAAAGTATGAAAATTGGGAGATACTCATGCTTAACCATGTTGCGCCAATTAGGAGGTTTGCATGTGCAAGAGTAAATACACCTACTCAACCTGCTTCCCAACCTTAAATGAAACGTGACAAAAGTATTGGCAAATTGGATACCCCATACAGATAAACACCTGAGTGTATATACAATCTCAACTATAAGAGATAACATTCCGACATAGTGCCTTAAGGGTATCAAAACGTAACACATATATATACACAAACACACACATATATATATATATATATATATATATATATATATATATATATATATATATATATATATATATATATACATACATATATATCATACCATAATGTTCCTCCACTGTGTATAGTTGTTCTTTTGAGAATCTTGCAAAGTAATTTTGTGTAACAGATATACTTTTGTATATGTTTTAAATCGTTTTAATGATGTAAATGTTATGTCTCTTTCAGGAGATTAGGATGGGGAACAGCACTCTCTTTGATCACCTCACCAAGGCCCCACCTTTCTCCAGTCTGAATGGAAGAAATCACGTCACCTTGTTAAAGATAAGACTTTCACTATGGGCACTTTTTTCCTCCTTTTCTTTGTGATTTGAATACAATTCCTGGTCTACATAGATGACTATGGGACATATTTAATGCATCCCTCCTTTTTGACCCCGAGGCACTAGACCGAATGCACTGTTTATTGAATTCCGCTTCTTACCGGGGATCTATGAACTGAGTACCAACAGGGCACTAGACCGCTTATATATTACCTTCCCTGTTAGACTTGTGTAAGCATTATTACCGGTCCGGTACTAATTTTGGACGTTAATGTTTCGTAACCTATTGCCGAGACAGTATTGGCAAAAACTATCAGTTGGGTTAATTTTATTTAATACACAGGGTTAAATAATTTCTCACTTAGGAAGTCATCTAAGTTTCAAATGCGGTATTACATCACGGGATGTAATGATGAATCACTTTAATTTATGTCGATTCCTAGAATGTATGACTTGTAAATACTCCATTCCAATATGGCCGACAATGATTTGACTTGATTGCATTGAGGGATGCAAACCTCATCTATGTTTACTATTATGTACATTCACTGTGTATTTAACTTGTTGAACACGGGGGAAAGGTTATCGTGTGATCAAGACACCTTGGTGTGTCGAAACGCGTAGCGATATCCGGTGAATAAAACCTTCATGACTGAATCTCCTTGAGTGCGCGACCTTGCTTATGGGCAGAATTGTGGATTTTCATTAAATCATTCGGCTATGGGTTTGCCGAATTTTCGCGCCACCTGACGACGGGAGGAGGTACCCGGAAAGACCCAGTGTACTTGGAATATATATATATATATATATATATATATATATATATATATATATATATTACCTTCTGGCGGTCACCAGTAGGTAGTTATAGTTAGGACCTGCTTTCCATAGGAAATCCACAACTTTCTATTTGGAATAACTTTGGCGCCGGTGGATGAATCTTTGCAAATTTCTCCAAGAAAATGGCCTGCTCCGCTCCGCTCTTTCCCTGTAAGTTTGGGGGTGATTCGTCAAGTGGGGGCTGGGAAAAAAGGGGGGCCCAAAACATGTTTTCCCCATGCAATTTTCTATAGGGACCTTTAGCCAGGGCTACAGCCCAAACGGCTGAACGGAATTACACCAAATTTGACAGAGAGGTAGAGTTTGGTTTGCAGATTATGCTTTTTGTTAAATGGTGTAAATCCGCTCATTAGTTCCTGAGAAAATCAAAAGTAAAATCATACTGATATCTAGAGACGAAGTACAGCACATGTACGGAAATCCGTACAATTACGAGCACGAGCTGCATGCTGATTGGATGTCAACTGTCTGGCAACACTCCAAACCAGGAAGTGTTGGCAGCCATCTTGTGCCTCGGTAGCACCGAGTCACAAGAAAACAGTAAAACAAAGTTGAAAAATAAGGAAAGGGGGTAGGGTAGAAACATGTTGACCCTCTAGACCTGCTCAGGGGGTCTCACATGGATCGTTAGGCGCAATTTTTGTTCATTAGCTTTGCAAAACACAAAAGCAAATAAAGAAGAAAGCTTGTCAATCAAAGAACGCTAAGCATTGTTAGCTCTCAAGAACAACAACGCAATAGAAATGAAGTCAGCTGATAAAGACGGTAACATTGTCATTCAAAATAAAAAATGACTATGTAGAAGAGGCAAACCGACAGCTAAGTGATGAAACCAACTATACTTTGCTAAGAACCAACCCTATTGCTGAAATGACAAGAGATGCACACAAGCGAATATCTGAATGGCATGACAAAGGATTATTGAGTCAAGATGAGAAAAACTTCTTAACCATATCCCATCCAATAACACCGACGATATACTTCTTGCCAAAAATCCATAAGACTCTGCACAAACCACCTGCCCGTCCGATAATTTCCAGCTGTGGTTCACTCTATGAAAACATGGCCTCCTACGTTGACTACTTTCTGGCATCTATAGTTCCAACTCTGAGTTCGTTTATCAAAGACACTGGAGATTTCCTGAGAATTATAATGGAAACTGAGTGGCAACCTGAATACCTACTAGCTACAATCGACGTTGTATCCTTATACACGTCCATCAATCATGACATAGGATTAAAAGCCATAACATACTTTTGGAAACAACGCCCCATAGGTGAACTACAGCATACCAATATGTTATTGGACATGATGAAACTTTGTTTGACAAATAAAAATTTTCTTTTCAACAATCATTTGAACTCTCAAAAATGTGGATGTGCTATTGGGTTTCCTTCTCTCCAAGCTATGCTAATCTCACCATGGGTTGGTGGGTGAAATACATAGCTTGGAGAGAGGAAAATGAACAATACACAAACAATGTCGTATTATGGTTACGATTTATCGACGACCTCTTCTTGCTATGGAAGGGTCCGAAGCAAAAGCTCATACAGTACATAGCAATTTTGAATCTGAATGAAGTTGGTCTTCAATTCACCTACAACAAACAAAAGAAAGAAATTGACTTTTTTGAAACCATAGTATACATCAGGAACAACAAACTAGAAACAACAGTTTCTCAGAAGAAAACCTCAACGAATAGCGTTCTTCATGGCACAAGCTTTCATCCTCAGTCACTCAAGCGGAGCATTCCATATGGTGAATTTCTGCATATAAAAAGAATTTGCTCTGAGCAAAGTGAAATGGAGAAAAAATTTGCAGAAACAAAAACTCGTTTCACTAAATGTGGATACAAGAACAGCGACATCATACGGGGTGAATTAAGAGCTAGATCGAGGATCAGAACTGACACCCTAATTGTGAGAAATAAAGATGAAAGTAAAATAGAGGATGATGATGATAAACCCCGACTAATCTTAACATACTCCAAAGAAAGCTTCAAAATTCAAAAAACCCTGATGAAGTACTGGAGTGTGCTAAAGAAAGATCCTGACATCGGATGTCTGATTGGAGAGAGACCGCTAATCTTCTATAGAAAGGCGCCATTCCTCCAAGATACACTGGTCAATGGTCATTTTAACCCCTTCCATGCTCATGACGGAACGGTTCCGTCATGAGCGTCGGTTGAGCTGTGCTCATGACGGAACCATTCCGTCATGAGCCGATAGGCTCATTAGAACCTTCAGCACAGCGTGAAAATTCGCGCCGCGCTGAATGGGTTAAGAATGAAAAACCTGAAACTTGGCTGGAAAAAAGACAGAAGGGCTTCACTAAATGTATGGTCTGCAAAGCCTGCAAGATAAGCAAAAATCTTAAAACCATTAAAGACCAAAAAGGAAAAACGTTTGAAGTTCAAGACAAAATTACATGCGAATCTCAGTTTGCGGTCTATTTGATTGAATGTCACTGTGGCAAACGATATATCAATTCTACCATATGTCCCCTATAAAAGAGGATATTAGAACATATACAAGCGATCCAAAACAACAATAACAGTTATGCCATAGCCAAACATTTACAAAATCATACCAACAAAACCTGGCAAGATATCAAATATTCTGGACTTGCAATCATCAATGAATGTGAAAGAGGAGGTAACCGCATTCAACAATTGAGACGTCTGGAGTCCAAATTAATAATATGCTTCAAGGCTAGAACACCGTGGGGACTAAACGGGGATGAAGAAATGCATGTCCACTTGTAAACATGATACATAAATCAGAAATGAACCATCAAAATATTTAAAACTACAATCTGCAATTGCATCAATTGTGACAAATAAGATAAATCTTATTTTGCCCCGTTTATAAATAGCTCCTTCTCCAGACTCCCTTCCTTTCCTACTTGTTTATTCACTTTCTTTCTCTCTTTCTTTGTCTCTTTAACACATTCCGCAGCCAGGTTGCTGTGTAAAATCCCCAGAACAGCAAGGATTTCTAAGTACCATAAAGACCTGCATTGGCTCAGGGTGGAGAACCGGGTTTGGTTCAATGCCCTGAGCTACATGTTCAAAATAAAGGCAGGAATCGCACCAAGGTACTTGCAAAAATTAGTTAGGCCCTACTCACCTGCACGTAACCTTCGTTCCTCTAATGCAGCAAACTTTGTGGTACCCAGATTTAAACTGGCCAGAATGGGAGGGAGATCCTTTTCCTATCTGGGACCAGTCCTCTGGAATTCCCTTCCTTCAGTTTTACGTAAGGAGGAAAACTTCGCCAGCTTTAAGAAAAGCGTTAAAACGTGGCTATTTAACAAATAAATAATTGTGGCCTCTGGCTGTTTTTTGCTTTCTGTGCTGCTGGTCTCTCAGTCCTGGCGCCGGGAAACCCTTTGTGGGTATCTGTGCGCATTACAAATGCAAAAAATAAATAAATAAAATAAATTATCGCCTGTTCTACTGCATTATATACCACTGTATATAAGTATATATCACACGTATAGGCAAATGGATTAAAATTTGAGAAGTATAATACTTAAATTATACATCAATACATTTTTTAACTACTGGTATCCATTGTGCCTTACCGTTGAAGGAGTCAGTAATGAAACACCTTTATGTGATAGGGATTGCATTTTTGAGCACTTAGCCGAAAACTTAGATAATGGACACCCAGTCCAATATCATATAGTGAGCAACAATCATTATCACGTAATGGACACTTAGTCCAATACTATACAGTCGGCAACATATATTACCAAAACTAATATCATGTACTAAGGGTAACCATACCAATGATTATCCCACATATATCCTCTCTATTTCTTGCGCCAATGAACCATACTGGCAGCCAATTGACAACCTCACTGGAGGTAAAGTAATCCCTGACTCCTAAAATTGGTTTGACACATGGATAGGCTATAAAATAGCCGGCATCTATGTTGAAGGAACTACAAAGCCCATAATGCATCATTAAAGGCAAAATGGTGACTCTGTATAAAAAAGTAAAATAAACCATTGACTTATGTTTGCTACCGTGATCATTAACCTGTTGGTTCGAAATGCGTAGGTGGAAGAAGGAAACCGGTCAAAATAAACTGAAACAACAACTCAACAACTTCAAGAAGAGTCTAGTGTCTTTTGTTTAAAAAAATTGCTGTTGCAATATATATATATGCAGCAATTGGGCCTCTTTGCTTGCTGCATTTTGTGACGTTTTGACGGGCTTCTCCGTGCCCGTTGTAAGAGGCCGCCCTGAAGGGTCGTGGGCTCCATACTGGAGGTTTTTGTGTGGATGTTAAATAATGGAGCATGACCCACTCACCGGACTGTGAATCCACTAAGGGATGCTATTGGCAAATCGGAGTTCGGCGCTGGAAGGGATTGTGTGTGGAGAACTTCCTCACAGATCTTGCTGGGGACTGAAGGTTTTGGACGAAGTCCAACAACATCGAGCATTTGCTGTGATGGACACTCACGTGACTGCAAAAAATATTTCAAGATTGAAGGCACTGGTAATGAGCAGTGAGCTCGGCACTGACTGAGCCATGAGAATAAAAACTAACTTTGAAACCAGCTTAACATTTTATATTCCAGATGCATTGTGGTACATTGATGCTTATAGAGCTACGTGACTTAAACATTTAAATTGCGTGCATTGACGCACTTGGTGGTTGGCTTTCTTCCGTGACCAAGGCTTATCCACCGAAACATGTTGGAATATGGAAGCTTTCGAATGCCGCATGACTTTGAATAAATCCTCTTTCCCCGGTATTGGGCCTCTTTGCTTGCTGCATATATATATATATATATATATATATATATATATATATATATATATATATATATATATATATATATATATACATATATATATGTATATTCACTGAGAGAGAGAGAGAGAGAGAGAGAGCAAGAGAGAGAGAGGGAGAATTAACGATGTGGACCAGCCTGCACTCAGGGTGTCTGCATGCTTGACTATGTTATGTATTTATTTTCTTTCTTGTGACTATCAGTCCAGCTTTGTTACACCCGGCAGTGATTGGATTCTGCTATTTAGTACCCAGGTATATCTTCAGCAATAGCAAATACATGAATCTCTGTGCCCAACTGCTCTTGACCCAGCTGATAAGTAACATTTTATTAGGTCACACTTATGTTTTACTGCTATAATACAAGAATATCATTGGGTAGTTAACTTGAAAAAGTTATTTCCTGAAATGCGACTAACAGTGAGCACAGATTGGATTTAGAAAGTTTGGTTTACTTTGCCATTCATGAATTAATTTTTGATAAGGCAATGAACACTGGTGAGGACAAGAAATATATGCATGTCTTTGACTGCAGGATTTATCTGCATTAACCCCTTCACTGCGGCGGCTATTCCGCCCGCAGTGCTCAGGGGGCCGGGTTGGATGCGCGGCGGGCGCATGCTGGTGATGGAACCGCTCCGTCACCAGCCGCGGTTGCGCTGTGCTCATGACGGAGCGGTTCCGTCACGGCCCCGCCCGCTCAATAGAACGTTCAGCGCAGGGGCGGAATCCGTGCCGCGCAGGCGTTCCGAGCGGGCCGTGACTGAACCGCTCCGTCATCAGCACAGCGCGACCGCGGCTGATGACGGAGTGGTTCCGTCACCAGCAGGGGAGGAGTTAAGTACTTATAGCATTTGTCATGTAATTGGCCACTCGGGGCTAGATGTAGGTAATCACAATTTACTGATTCTTAAATACCGAATTTTACCGATTCGGTATTTAAGAATCGGTAAATGTGATGTAGGTAATAAATTGGTAAAATTTACTGATTCGGTAATATTCCTTATTACCGAATCAGTAATACCGATTCAGTAATAAGGAATACCTTCCCATTCATTCCTATGGGCCTGGAGGCCCATAGGAATGAATGGGCAGCCATTCACTATTACCGATTCAGTAAATACCGAATCGGTAATAGTGGGAGCATATTCAAGGGTGGCAGGGTGTCACATTGACACCCTGTTGCACCCCTGAATCGTGCATGTGTACAAATGTGGCGCACAAACATGCCCTAAGGGCATGTATAAAAAAGGAAATAATTTATTTTTTAAAGGTATTATGTATTCTGTATTTACCACCAACTTGTAGTTGGTGGTAAATAACTAATCCTTAAAGCAGAAATGCATTCACTTGAGTGCTTCCTACATAGGGTATAAGGATTCGGTAATTTACCGATTCCTTAAAATAAGGAATCAGTATTTTACCGATTCCTTAAAATACCGAATCGGTAAATTGCTGAATCCTTATTTAGAGCTTCCTACATTGGAAAGGGCTAAATACCGGTCAGTAACTGGAAAATTACCGATTTTCGGACATTACCGACCGGTATTAAGCTACCTACATCTGGCCCATAATTTCCAAATTTCACAAAAATATTTGTGCGCCCAATGGATGACACCATATTGCCAGAGAGTAAGATGCATATTTTGCTGCATAAATTATATACGGTTGCAGCATAATTTAGTCTACACATAGGGATGTTTTTTTCAGTCATTTAAAGGAAAACCTCGCGCTGCCTAGATAAAGGGAGTATTATTTAATAAATACAAAAAGGAGTCTGTACAAGTGCCCTCCATTCTTTTCGGATTAAGTGAAATTGGAGTACCTCAGACACACACACACGTGGCTCTGATATAGGTAAAATCTGTCTTCAGTGGTTACCGTATTTCACATAGTTACTGCAACCGGTAATAGTTTAAAAGAAAAGCTGTGGAGAATCTTGTTAGAATAATGCACAGACCTCGCAGTGACGCGCCCGTGTGCACTGTTTTCACATAGCGCACAGGACATTCGCGGTGCACTCTTTATTTAAAAGAAATAAAAATAACCGTGCCACTCTCTCGTCCCTCCCATCTGTACCCAGTGCTGCCTCCAGTCTCCTCATACGCCAGCTCCCGCTAGGAGTTGAGGTAACCCCCGCAGGGCTGCCGTCTCCGCCTCGAGTCCCTTTGATTGAAGACAAGGCGCTATTTTTTCCCAAATGAGGCCAGAGACATAGCGACAAAGGGCGCAGTGAGTGGATTACGGAACCTCTCACTGGGGCTGCGGTTAGGGGTCGTGGTAATGATATCAGGGAGGCCAGGGCAGTCAGTGGAGCTGGGGGGCAGGGGAGAGCTGCGTGCTGCCCAATGTGGGGTAAAAAAAAGGGGTTTCTCGGCACTATGCCTGAGTCCACAAATCCCCTTCTATTCCGAAGGGGCGCGGTGATCATATCCGAGGCCCCGGCAGTGGATTTGGGGCAGGGCAGAGCTGGATGTGGGGTAAAACCAGGGTCTCCCGGCATCAGTCACTAGGGGCTGTGGACAGACAGGAACGGGCGGCAGGCCAGAGTCAATCCTCAGATGGAGGGCGGCAGGGGGCACAGCTCGACGTCCCCTCACCGCACCAGGAGGGCGCCCCCGCGTCAGAGGAATGCGCGTCCCTCAGAGTCATCCGTCCATTCCTCGCGTTTACTTCTCCCATCTTGGGTCTCTCCCTTTCAATGCAGTACGTCCGTGTTTCATTCTGAGCAGGTATTAAAGCAGACACCATACAGCAATGCTTTCAGGAAGGTTCGTGATACATTTACACGGCAATATACAAAATAACATGAGATTATATAATTTCATACCATATAACTTTTCGTTGCGTTGCGAAAAACAACATGAATCAATACACAATGTGATAAAATAATACATGAATGTAAATAAAATATTGTAACTCAAAAGAGTCGTAGAATACTGCCTAATATGTTATGGGGCATAATAATGAAATGTAACATAACAAATGTATATGACAATAGCATACAATATAATAACTGTAATGCAATATGCAAATGTATAATCTGACACTATGTATGTAATAATATAATTTAATATACTATACTAGAATATATTATAATATAAAATATACTATAATTTAATATATCATACTATAACACACTATAATATACTATAATATAAAAAATTATAATACAATAGTACATTCAGGGCCACTTGTTCAGCAGGAGAGGACTAAATGATGTGGCAAAGTGGGCTAAATCATGTGACAAAAAAATGCAAATTGTGCGCAAAATGCAGCGCATTATGTGGGATAAAGGTTTCACCCCATTGATACCAATTCAACACCCAAACACAGCGATAAGCAACAGAAAGGACCCAGTCGCCATTTGTGACGTGGCTTCTGCTGTGTGCAGCATGTATTACTGCAGTTTTAGTCACTTTTCATCCGTTTGAGTTTAAAGCAGCATTTTTTGTAAATCCTGCAGATTATGCAGATGATGATGGACTGTGCAATGTATGAGGCAAATCCACAATTATGGGGAAATGCTGTCGTAAAATCGCATAATTTCAGTGGATCTCAGTACATTACAAGGATATTCCAAGTCACCAGGGAGTACCGGGATCATATAAAGGTACAATACCAAAGGCCAAGTTGCATTATTAGGTTTTGAAACGCCAAGGTGACTTTCAATTTTTTTTAAATATACAGTAGAGGGTATTTTGTTCCTCGCAATGCACAGTAACACATCACTCTTCTCACAAACCTCATGGGAATCTCGCTCGTTCATATGAAAGTGACAGTGCGGTTGCAGAGATGATACATAAAAGCAGAATCTCAAATATGAAATTAAACCCACCAAAAAAAGCAATTTTTGCAAAAATATACCAAAATCAGTTAAATGTAAAGCTTATTAAAAAAGAATGTCTAGAAACACACAGAGAGGTTGTCTTTCCTGTAATGACCTATAGCATGCAAAAGATAAATATATGGACACAATATCTCCCTTCTACTGGTCACTTCCCTTTGGATAAGCAGTTAAAACAAAGAGCAATGTTCCGTAAATGCAACTGTAATTTGGCTCCCCGGCTCTCCTCTTTTACCCTGGCTGCAGCATCTGGCAACAATGATGTCACGACTCATGTGTAATAATTTATTACCGTTGAGTCAGTGCGTCTTTTCGTTAATAAAGGTGACTAGAGAAGTCAAAACTCAACCGTAATGGAGGAATTAGAAGCAGGCTTTCATGTTGGCAATATATAATATAATACAATATAATATCCTATAATATAATTTAAACATAGTATAATATAATATAATATAACATAACGTAATATAATATAATATAATATAATATAATATAATATAATATAATATAATATAATATAATATAATATAATATAATATATGACATGACATAATATAATATAATATAATATAATATAATATAATATAATATAATATAATATATGACATGACATGATATAATATAATATAATATAATATAATATAATATAATATAATATAATATAATATAATATAATAATATGTGTGTGTGTGTTATGAGATACAGTTAATTTTAAAAATATAACACACAATTTGTTACATAATACAATATAATGTGACATGCTGGAATAGCATCACATGCGTATATTACACTATGAAAGGAACAGTAAAATACCAGACACGTGCATAGAAACATATCAACACTGCGTTCAATAATTCTCCTACTGTATATTTGCTACGGCTGTGCAGACACATCACATTCAATCCGAAAACATTATATACGTACACATTAAACACAATCCTTTGCCTCGCGCGGGCGGACGCTTAGTGCCCGTCACAATCGTAGTTTCTCCGGCTCCTTCCCTCGCTGCTGGCAGAGGGGCCGCCCGCTCTGGGGGTGATTTATGACCGGGCGCCACTGACGAAAACGAAATCGCGACTGTCACCGATAGAGATGCCGAAGGAACAGGTTGTAAGTCAATTTTTCGTCGCTGTTGTGTGTGATGGGGTCTTCCGAAGTCGGGGCAGCTCTGGGCAGACCGTGTGAGAGTCTTTTGAATCCCAGGAGTGGGCAGAAGACTGCGCCCGAGTCCCCGGACCCACGGGGTCCCCTTGCCAGCCCACGCACACCTCAGGGGCCGGAGACCGGGCACGGGGTGCCGGTGACCCTCCGCCCATCCCTGGAGGGGTCTGTGTCAGGCGAGGCAGTGGACTCACACCCAGCTCTATGGATGCGCCTTGAGGTCTGATCACCCTCCGCCAGGCGCTCTATCCCGTGCCAGGCGCATCCCGCGACCAGCCCTGCCGCCCTGGGCAGCTCCCAGCCCCGCACTGCGCCGTCCCGCGGGAGCCTCTCTCCTTCCCTTCCCCACGATGGGTCATATCAATGTGTACACACGACAGATAACGGTGGGCGCTCCGCACCGAGGCCTTTATTCTACTGCAGAGTGCGTGACCAGGTCACACACACCTCACCCCTGGCACACCCTGGAGGGGCCACAACCATAAACACATCCCCCATTTGAAATGAATGGACCGGTCGAACTCACTGCGAACTAACGCATGGCCTCGGCTGGCTAGGAAAGATAAACTTACCCAGGGTCACACCAAGTGATTAAACGGGCAAGGTGGGATTCTTGACTGATAATATAAATGCATGTATATGTCGTCGTTCCCGTTGACGTTATCTACAGTGGAAGCAGCACTGGCAGGGGGCGTGTCGTTGGGTTACCTTCCACCCGCGGTTTATTTAAGAGATGACCACATGGTGTTTCCAATAAAACGTGAACTGTCGTTCCCTCTGGTTACCCTGGGTCTGGTTACCGTGAGCGCTGCCACCGGATGGAGATGTTACGTCACAGGCTTGGGGCACAGTCGCCATTGCTAGGCCTCAGCAGGGAGCAGTCTTTTCACGGGGGTCTTGGTGCTTTATTATTACGCGTGAAATCAGAGGGCCTGTATGCTTGTGCTTCCGAAAAGCCTGCTCCCTGAATGGGGAGTCGCTGGTTTGGGTGGCTGGTTGTTCAGATGGGCCAACTAGTCCCCATTCACCATAACCATCGCCACCAGCTCGGCGAGGGTCCCAGATGTTGCTGGACAGGCATTTGCGTCATTTCCGGAGGCCCACTGGCTATTGTACTGAAGTTTTGGGAGTGGAAGGATAAGACAATAAGGGCCCGTCGAAACAAAGGGATGCTCTCTTTGACGGGCTTACCTCTGGCCTGATGCCCTGTTAACGTTGTCACACCCTGCATGTCAATTTTACTAGGGTTTCACTTGAGGTTGCTTATTTCTGGTTTGATTTTACGTGAGGGTGCGTTATTTACTTCAGAGTTAATTGAGCGATTAATGTCAGGCAATTTATTTGGTAATCATGTACACAATTAAAAGCCTCATTTTGATATGTTTCTAGGCTACCATGTTGCGGAAGTTTGGGTAAAAATTAATGTTCAATAAAGGGACTCTTTTTTCCCGCCACTGAACATTATTTATAATCATGCCAAAAATTGCGGACCAAATGTTTCCCTGGTTTTTGGACACCAGACACGGATTAATGGGGTAAAGAGCGCGCGCCTGGCCTGCAAGGTGCATGTTTGTGGGCTCAAGTCTGCTCCTCAGTAGGTGCAGAGGGCTCTTGGTTAAAAGAGGGTCTCGGAGATCGAACACTCTCGCACAGTTATTTTCAATGTGCTCTTATAACTTTTTGCAGACGTGACGCACTTTATTTTACCTGTATGTTATGTCGATATGTTTTTCTTAAGTATAATAAAAGCGACCTTTCATTAAACACAGGTTGCTTTTATGGGAGTCGGCACTGTGGCGTGGCTCGGCGTTCTATAGGATGGTAAACATGCTCATTGTTGGGCACTAGTGACGTCACACGCTGCCCTCCCCGGAAGTAGATGTGCTCTATTCCGTGCCACAGAAGACATGTCCTGGGCTTTAGAATGATGATTCAACAATAGAAAACAACTAGTGAATAGAAGTTGTCAAAGAGTGCGCATTGGTTCGCTTTTTTTGGGGGGGGGGGGGGGGGGTTATATAGCGCGAATTCGACCTGAAGGTATCAGATCGCTTTACATGAGCCCCAGTTGCGCCCATGCGGGTGTGGCCCTGGCCAGTCTACTGGGATGGGGGGGGGGGGGGGGTGAAAGAAGATACATTCATATGAACTCCATTGGCACCACAAGCTATCCAGCAGGTTTTGCCAAAATAACTGCAAAACATGCGGGTCGCAGGAAGGAAACCACTTTTCATTATTACATGTATGCTTCCACAGGCAAGTAAGCAAACACATGCTTTCTCATCTCATAGACGTACACACTAGTCTGCGTGTGTGTATACATATATGTGAAATATAAATTCATCATTATAGTGAGAGCCCCAAACCACTCAGCAGAGCTGTTCGTCCATTGCCTAATCACTTTTACTACTCATGAAAGGTAAACAGAAGCTGGACACTTTAATTGCAATCAGTGCCTATTGTTAGATGCACCTTGAAGAGAATACATTCAACCAGCTCTCTCTTCGAAAGATGTGGTTTTTAACAAAGAAAATGGATTTTTCTAAAATTCTACATTTGTGAATTAATTAAATATGTGTTGCTTCCATTACTACGGACGAACCAATCAGTACAGTCCAGCACATCACTTATTATTTTCGAGGAGCACTCACCCGTTTGCAAAAACTGCTGTTTCAAGGTCATTTCCCAAAAATAAATCTATGACAAGAAATAAATAACCGGAAACATCTTTAATGTGGCCTTGCACTGTCCTCTCAAAGTGCTGCTCAGCATCCAAGCTCAGGATTTATGATATCAACAGAGCCCCTTCATGGCAACGAGGCACCATATTGCACGGTCAGCAGTTATGTATCCCTATCAGTATACATATCTAGCATACATTTTGGCCATTATATCAGCATTCATGAGTTTGCAGATGAATTTGGGTCTTTGAAGTGAACTTTTTTGAACACATTCATTTTTGGGTATTATAGTTTTTAAGTCGGTGCCTTTTAAACTGCTGGAATGTAATTACATTGAGCACTTTTGTGATCTCAAACAGGAGAAGCGCAGTGACTTTCTGTTGAAGACATGTGTAGGACCAACAGAAATATGTGCATGCCTGTATGTGGTGTGGGTGTGTATGTAGTGTGTGCTTGTTTGTGTATGTGGAGTGTGTGTGTTTATGTGTGTGTATGTGCTGTGCGTGCGTGTATGTGGTGTGTGTGCTTGTGTGTGTATGTGGAGTGTCTGTTTGTGTGTGTATGTGGTGTGTGTGTGTATGTATGTGTGTACGTATGTGGTGTGTGTGTGTTTGTGTGTATGTGGTTTTTGTATGTGTGTGTATGTCTGTGTCAGTGCCAGTACATGTGAACTCCTGTGATCCACATCTGTCTGTTGAATAACATATTTTGAAAATAGGAAGAATCCCCTGGTGTTGTAAACTATCCAAGCATCAAGTGGTGGACCTAATGAGATTTTCTCTTGTCGGATGGAGGTAACTCATTTTTTTCTGATTGAATGCCTCCATGTATAACTTCTGCACATAAAAAAGAGCATGACATAAACCATATATGCCAAGTTGCAAATGGCAATATGCTTCTTATCACAGTTGTTAGAGGAGTTCCTTGATCCATCCATCCATCCACCCATCCATCCATCCATCCACCCATCCCTCCATCTATCAATGGTAAAAATGCATCACTCAGATACAAAATATTTACAATATATAAAAGAATTAAAAAACTGAACTGATTCAAAGATGCTAATAGGAACCTGACCTAAGATGATAGAGAAAGTGGAATTCGTGTTAATCACAGCGCCAATACCACCAACACTTCATCAGAGTAAAATCTTAGGTGTGACACTTACCACATTTTGCTCAGTCTGAGAATGTATTTTAACCGCATCGCTGCGGCGGCTTTTCCCGCTGTGTGCGGCAAATTATGAAAAGCAGCTTTACATGACGAGCTCAGCTCGTCATCCGCACACGACCACCGTGGCTGATGACGAGCTGAGCTCGTCATCAGCAGCGAAGGGGTTAATGTTGCACTACTATTGTAAATATTTCCATCTCTTGTACTCAATGTATTCATCCCAGAAAGACAGAAAGCTGAATAAGGCCTCTGAGGGGTTCAGAACTATGACTTTAGGAACACCACATGTTTTAGTGGCGAGTGTGAAAAGCTACAAAAAGGGAGTGAAAAGAACAATATTATGGGTATTATGAAGGGCAAGTCTGAACTGCTTGTTAGAACGAAGGTAACAAGTTTTTCAGGAATTAAGGAAAAATCATGAATATACTATGCTTATTCCCTCCATTACCCTCATATAAACTCTGCATTCATGGCCCTTTCAAAACTGGGTGCAGGACTGTTATCTACATCTTATTCAGCTAACAAGCCTTGAACCTGAGGCCATCACTATAGGAAGAGAGCTCAAAAACATAGCAACACCTTTACGTTTGTAGTTCCCTTTGGGGATTCCAGTTCACCAATAACAAATGGAGCTTTTGGTTTAATTATACGCATACAGATCGTTGGAAAACTTATGAGCTATTATAGTAAAGATCCCAGTCCCCTGTAGTTGTGCACTGGGCCTGCTTCCCAGGGCCTAATGGCATCTCCTGCAGGAATCGCCGGGAGCTGCCCTCCCCGCGCTGTGTGCTGGAAACAGGATCAGTGCTCTAGCTCCGACAACTGCACTAAAGCCCCCCCCACACATGCCGGAGATGTCCTCTCGTGCAATGGCGGACACGAAGGAGCTGGCCGACACTGAGGAGAGCAAAGGAGGCTTCTCCGACTTCAGCGACTCGGAGCTGCTGCTCGTGGACCTGCCGGACACGCTGCCCGCAAACGTCCCCGGATCCGAGGGCGAAATGACAGCGGCGCTCAAGACTGTGGACCTGGGCGGGCACGACATGGAGAGCTGCGTGCGGCAGTACGGGGCGGCCCGGGACTACTACCGGCTGGCCTCCTACTAGATCCTCAAGGAGATGGTGCTGCTGCAGCGGCTGAGGCACCCCAACGTGCTGCAAGTTACCGGGGCTCCCGGGCAAGCAGGGAGTGTGTGCGGTGAATGGCTGGACGGACCAGTGAGCTCTCCAGCCACGGTAGAGAGCGCAGCGTGGCAACAGCGGGAAAGCCTCCTTCAAGCTGCAGCTCGAGGCAGGGGAACCGCAGGACATGCAATTCTTGATTTATAAAGCGGCCCAACGAAAAGCGTCAGTGACTGCCAGCCAACAGTCAACAAACCAGCAAGGACTCTCATGGACCTCTTTACTTTTTCTTTTGTCCTGGCAGCCATTTTGCAAATGCTATTGGCCGCTTTTCTCTGGACTCTGACCTGCCATCTTGTCCATTTCCTCGTCCTTTACCCCTTTCCCTCGTTTCCCCCTTGAATGATCCTCCGACCCCACTTAATGGAACTCTGCTCTCCTGCTTTTTTTTTTTGGGGTCTTGACCTGAGAAAATCTACTATGTGCATATATGTATATAGAGATAACTCTAATCACTAGTATATGCAGTAGACCTTCGTGCTCTCTACCATTCCTATGTGACTCTTAGAGTCTATCCATTTGTATCCCTTCCTTATGTATATAGAGATAACTCTAATCACTAGTGTATGCAGTAGACCTTTGTACTCTACCATTCCTATGTGACTCTTAGAGTATATCCAGTCATATCCTTTCCCTATGTATATAGAGATAACTCTAATCACTAGTATATGCAGTAGACCTTTGTACTATCTACCATTCCTATGTGACTCTTAGAGTATATCCAGTCATATCCCTTCCCTATGTATATAGAGATAACTCTAATCACTAGTATATGCACTAGACCTTTTACTATCTACCATTCCTATGTGACTCTTAGAGTATATCCATTCGTATCTCTTCCTTGAGTGACTTTATTACTTGTACATTTGAAAATTTTCTTTCTGTTTGTATCGCCTCCTTGTGTGACTTTACATCTTGTACATTTGCAATTTTTTCTGTGTATCTTTTATGTAACGCATGTAATCCTAAATGCTTATGTTTTTCAACTGGTTCTTATGTAAAGCGCTCTGACACCTTTTGGTAAAGCGCGCGCTATATAAAATTGCATTAAACAAAATAAATAAATACAAATAAGCCATTCATGCAAGAACATTTTATGAAACAAACATTCTCTGGCAGCGCAACAAGGACCTGAAACTCCCTCCCATCAGCTCTTTGTACACCCTCGAGTCTGGCCGCGTTTAAAAATGATCTCACAACCCCTCCTCCTCTTCGAGAGACTTTGGATGGAATTCTGATCACTTCCCCGCATCCCCTTTTGCCCTGTCCAGTCTACCCACATATAGTCTGCCTGGCCTTCCTCCCCTGATTGGGTTCCTCTGGTGCGCCTCTGTTATGTTTATGTTGATTGTTATCTGCATTCTTCTTATAAAGCGCGCCTATTCCCCTGGGCCCAGTTCACGCGGTCTTAAACTGCAATAAAATAAAATAAATAATTGACCATTGGCTTCATTTGGGATTTTATTTGCCTGATAAAATTATCCACGCTTTTTTTTTTTTTTGTTACCAAAAGACATTTTATTGGCCAAATCCCCATTTTCTACAACTGGGTACACTAGAAACCATTAGCAATTAGTCAAATTGTATGTGCTGTTTGGCTAATGAAGGTGTTTTTTTAATTGTTAGTGAATATAATCTATTAAGAGCGTGTTTAAACATGTCATTAACATTTTATTGAAGACAAAATGTTAATCTGCCGCAATCCTCATAAAAGGGTGCTTGGGATGGGTGCATTGCGGCGGTTCTTACAGTAGGACTGGAGACCTCGAGGAGAGTGCAGGTGTCAGTTTCAGCGGCTGCGTGAGCCCGGCGCGCCCCGCTGCCCTCCTGTGACCCTGGTTACCCCCCCGATGAACCCTCCCTTCAGCTCTCTCCAGGGCGGGTGTCTACTCGCCTGCAGGCTGCAGCGCCCCCGAGGCCTCGGGCCGCCGGCCGGCGGGGTGTGTGTGAGAGGTGTGAGGGGGCTGGCACCCCCGGGGACCCCCGAGTGAGGGAATCCAATCATTGCGGCGGCGGCGGGGCTGCTGGAGCAGGGGAGGCGCCGCCCTGGCCCGCCCCCTCTCCTCTCCGCACCTCTCCCCTCCCTCCCTCCGCCTCCCGCGGCTCCCAGGCTCAGCGCCCTCGTCCCCTCGGCGGTCAGTCGCAGCCAGCAGTGCCCGCTCTCACTCCGCTCCGGACGACCCCCGCAGCTGCACCCCCGCGCCCATGGCCCCGCCGCCCGCACCGCTCCAGGTCTGTGCCTAGGGGGCGTTTATCTGGCCGCAACTGCCCTTATCTCTCAGGACTCTACCCCGAGGGACGGATTACACGCCTCGGGCTTTATCTGGTAACGGTGTTCGTGCGGTTATCTGCGCGAGGGATGGGGGCGGTGGGGGCTGCGGTGAGGGGGGGTTGGACCAGGATCACTAGATCGGCTCTTTCTTTAAACTTGGCACGGCCTGCGACTTGCAGCCCAGTATCTGTCTCCGGGGCTCATCCCGGCTCTGTGCGCCTCTGGCTTCTGGGGTGGATAGTGTCACGTTTACGAGAAGTGAATGGCATCTTCAGGCCTGCCTTTCACCCTTTGCACGACTGCTCTACCCTCAGTACTGCTTTACCTTCACTTACCCACACCTGCCTGCTCCTTGCCCCTGCCTGCTGTTACCCTGTTTACCGCTCTTTCTCCCCCTAGCCATTGTCTCGTCTCACTTCCACTGACTGCTCCAACCTCGAGTCTAATCTGCCCCCAGTCCCCTCTTCTCCCTTAACTACCCGCTGTTCTGCCCCTTCCCTTGTTGGCCCAAACTCCCAAACCTGCCTGCTTTACCTTGTGCTCTGCTTGCTGTTACTCCTGTAAGCCTTCTCCTCTGCCCTGCCTGTTCTTAACCTCTGTCCTGCCAGCTGTCATTCTCTCAACCTGTTGTCGAACTCCCCACTGTACCCTTACTCGTACTTTCACTCCTGTCTTTTACCAGTTTTCTCTCTCCCTTCCTCTACATACTGCCCTGTTTCAATCCCACTGCCTCCCTTGCTCCCACCTTTCTCCCTCTGAATCTACCCAAACCACGTTCAGTCCCACTGCCCTATTCGACCATACAATCCCAGCTTTACCTCTTTTACTTCTTTCACATTTCAGTTCACCTCTGCCCACTCCCACCCTCCTGGCCTGGCAGCTCCTTCACCCTTATACTGTCACCTACCATCCTGCCTGCTGTAACCCATCGCCCCCTGCAGCTCCGACCCTGCCTGCCCGCTGTCACGTCCCTGCCCCGCACCCTGCCTGCAGCCTGCCCCCGCCCTGGCGGTGCCCTCTCCAAGGTGTGTTAGTCAGAGGTCTGAGCCTGCAGCAGGCTCGGCGCTGCCCTTCCGGGAGGCCCCGGGTGCACGGCGCGGGCTGGCACGGCGGCTTCCACCCAAGGTACACACACTTCCTCCCAGCTCTCGCTGCCTTTCTCTTTCTCTCTCTCGGCGCCGGCGCACCCCCTCGGCCCCCTCCGGCCGCGAGGAAGGAAGCCGCCGCTGGCTGTTCAGCTGACTCCGAGCTTCCTCCTGGGGCCGAAGGAAATGGGAACACATACATCCACGCTGCTGCCTGTGAGGTTTCTGTGCTCTGTCGGCGAGGCGAGGGCGACTGCTTTTCCCTAAAAATCCCATGTATTACATTTGGCTAATTTTGTAGACAATATGAAAACAAATTGTTTCCAGTTAAATAAACTGGAGAACAACTGTAGAACCGAATGCACGCTTCGTTTCTGAAGTTAAGTGCAACGCTTGGGCGCCAGTAGGGTTGCCAGGGGACCTCGGGCCATAATGTATTAATGTTAAAAGCCCCTGCGCCATGTAGAGTAGACAACCACGTCCATAACTGGGGAGCAATGGGTCTATCAGTCACAATCTTGGGGCCCGGTGCAGCTGCACCTGCTGCACCTCTGATAATTACGACTCTTATGAGACACACATTTGGGAAAGGAGGTTCTGCAGCGCAAAGAGAGGGGCTTCTGGGAGAGAGCACACAATGTTGGAATTGTTAACATTTTTGACTGATTCAAGGGGTCCCCTCCCTAAACATGTAGAGGCACAGGGAGTACGGGGCAGGTCTGATCTGAGAGCACACACCTCTTCGTGTTTGAAGAAGATAGGGGTGGCCCGGGCGAGGCGCCCATTGTCAGGGCCTGCTTGCGCAGGGCTGTTAATGACCCCTGCCCGCCTGATCTCATTAACCCTGGCCCAGAAGGGGAGACAGCCCTGATTAAAGCGGCCTTTTGTTTACACCAGCGTAGATGAAGCTCATTAGAGGTGGCGTTTGTCTAAGCCTGGGGTGCTGCCCCGCATTTTTGGGGACCTGTCTCTGGAGTTTGTACTGACCTGGGATATTGTTTTCAGTGCGAGAGGTGTCACTGCCCGGAGGGTTGGATTTCCAGGCTGGGCAGGAAGGGCTTGATCTGGGGAAACCGGACTCCCAGAGTGGCCCAAAGGGTGTCAAGAGTTTCTTGGCTGCACTGCTAACACTTCTCTCCTGTGTGTCTTTATTTCTAGGACTGAGGGGGCAGCCCGCTGTCACGCTTCTTGCACCCTCGAGCTGGATGGACCTCAATGAAGCCAGCTGGTCCGTGGTGAAGAGGATCCCCGCCATCCCCTACTACCACCACCTGCCCCCCGGCCGGGAGCCGGAGCGCTCGTCCTCGTCGCCCTCCTCGTCCTCCTGCTGCTCCCAGGGCGACCCCGGCTCCTCCCGGACCCCGCACTTGGACACCGAGGGCTCCCGCCCTCCGGCGGCCGAGGCCCGGACCCTCCACTTCGGGCCTGGCGCCCCCCACCACCCCTCCGGCTTCCTCAACTCCGAGGACATCCTCTTCTTCACGGACTTGGACCAGACCAACAAGCTGATCGTGTCGAGCCGGGGACCGCGGCCGGGCCCCTACCCCGAGCAGGCCGAGGACATGTACCAGACGCTGGCCCTCTCCGCCGCCGGCCAGGGCCCGGCCGCCTACGACGGCTCCGGGGCCGGCTTCATGCACTCCTCGGCCGGCTCCCCCGTCTACGTGCCCACCACCCGCGTGGGCTCCATGATCTCCGGCCTCAACTACCTCCAGGGCGGCGGGGGCTCGCAGGCCGGCCACCCGGCCTCCGGCTGGGCCCAGACCGTCGACAGCCCGGCCTACAGCAGCGGCGCCAGCCCGCACGGCCCCGGCCGCTTCCCCTACTCCCCCAGCCCGCCCATGGCCAACGGCACCGCCAGGGACGGGGTGTACGGGGGCAGCCTGGGCGTCAACCCCAGGGACCAGTACAGCTCGCTGGCACGGCCGCTCAACGGCTCCTACGCCAGCCCCTACGGCTCCTACATGGGCCCGCAGCTCGGCGCCGCCTGGCCCACGGGCCACTTCGAGAACTCCATGCTGCACAGCCTGCAGAACCGGGCACCCATGCCCGTGCGGGGGCCCAGTGGAGGTAAGCGCCATGCTGTTTTATGTGTGACCCTCTGTGCAACCTAAACCTCTCTAGAGGCTTCCGTTTTACACATGTACCTGTCAAGAATTGTGTTATGTTGTAATGTTGCCGGCCTTTGTGCTGCACACTTGTGCTTGGCAGCCTTTTCGGATTCTTCTGGAATGTCTCATTGCCCTAGTCACAGAGGGCTGGGCTGGTGTCATTGTCTTTTGTCGCCGAAGTGGCAGGAGGCTGAATGCCAATATAAATCTTGACAAATCACGATAACATTGGAGCTGGGGTACTGGGGTGTTGAAAGGGATAGCTTGACTTGTGCAGTACCTCAATGTGTGATCTTGGGTCGACTGGTTTAGGGTTTTGCATTTGTGAGATGCTCAAATCGTCAATCCTATTTATTAAGAGTTATTTAAGAATTGGGGATGCAATCATGCAGGCTGCTGTTTTATGTCTCTGGCTTATAGATCTTTTGTAGAACTAGGTGAGGTTTTCTTCCTTTGGAATGTTGAGTGGGGGAGACTTTTCCATATGTTACACCTAATACGACAGTCATTGCTGTTCTACCATTAAGTGGCAACCGTAGATGTTGTTTGTGTGTTATGTACTAAAATATCGGCCCTTGCATTCAACCACTTTATAGCTAGAGCTCGAATGAAACCCTTTTGTAATACTCTGTAGTAGAAAGGTGCATATGGCGGCTCCTCCGTCGGGCTGACATGTATGAAAAGATGAGTGCAGTCTGTATCCTATAGTCACTTGTAAAACAAGCGGCTCTTAGCAATGGCATGGGACTTTTTACTCCTTCCTTCTATAGACTGACCAGCTATGACTTTACTCGTCTTACTGTTAGACTGTCATACAATAAAAGTGTGAAGCATAACAGTATATCTGTTTATTATAGTATGTATCTATAATAAATCGCAATATATATATATATATATATATATTGAATATATATATATATATATTGAATATATATGTATATACTCATATGACATACATATGTGTTTGTATATATATATATACACACACACACATGTGTATATATAGACATACTTGTGTTTGTATATATATATATATATATATATATATATATATATATATATATATATATATATATACATATATACACATACACACACATATGTGTGTGTTTATATGTGCGTGAGTGAAACAACGAGTAAAATATGGTCCAATATATTGCCATCGAGCGATCCTTGCGACATAAATGTCACAAGACATGGTTTATAAATGTGATCCAAACCCCAATAACCATATTATGCATGCTACCCGTTATGCATTTTCATGTTGCATGTTTATTTTAGAGCACTCAGCTTGAAAAGGCTGCTTGTTTTCTTCAAAGTGCTCCTAACAATGAGCAATGATTGGAATTCAAATGTTTAGGTTTACCATTTTGAAAGAACTATTCATAAACAATGGACAACAGTGAGGACCAGTGGAGTTATGTGTTTCTGTAGCATCAGCCGTTACCACATACTTATGGAGTCACAGCTGCTGCATACTTTGCCACATCATTTGCAGATTTCACACAAAAAAATTCCGAACTCAAATGGATGAATATGATGCCAGCTAATTTGCTGCATAATTTGGCATTTCATTCCATAATTTGAATAACCATGACACATAATTTGGATAACCTGGCCACATAACCCTAGTGGCCTTGACAATGATAAAGAACTGCAGAGTGATTTAGGGGCTGGCATGATGATGATGAATCTTGCATTCCACATGGAACCATTAATTATTTCCCAAATGTGAGTAGTAACTTGCTTCACAGTACAATCTGGGCTTTCTTTGCCTGCTACGCACGGAGAATAAATAATTCGTGTGGTATGTTGCAGATCATTAGATATATTAACTATTCACTGGATTTTATAAGGTTTCAAACAGTGGCTCTCTCTTGGAGACAACATTTGATCACAACCCTATATGGGTTTATTTCCTGGAAAATGTTTGACTTATAATTTACCCCCTACATTTTGGTATTATTAGAAGACACCGGATATTTGGTGGATAGCTCCCGTTTCAGTGGCGCCTGTGACTTTCCCAAGTCTCGTTGTGTTCCTCTCGCTCGTGTTGCTCTCCTGAGGCATTCTTGTGCTGAGGTGTCTGCAAAAATGCCTCTGAGGTGTCTGCTGACATGCCTCGTAGCTCACACTGCATGCCCGGCCGATAGTAATAGTAGTAATCCGGGGTGCAGCCGTGCAGGTCGTCGAAACCCCCGTGCAGTCCCACTGCAGATATTCTTCAGAAGTATACGCTGCCTCCGTGGTGAAAAGTGACAAAAACGTCTGGGCCTAAAGTGCATTATTCAATTACCACCAGCAGCATGGCGCCAAGATCTGCACACACACCCGTGTGCAACTGAAGTTGAAATGGCACTCCGAATGCCACCGACACTTTACGGTTCCCTCTCACCTGGGTCCCTCTTCAGTTTTTCTTCATCGCTCCCTTCGCTGTTGTTCTTCTACGGTCTCTACTCGGCTGGGTTCGTAAATGTAGTTTTATTTCACAGTAACACTCGATCCTGCCTGCCCTCTTTAGTGTTAGTGTCACAAGGGCATGGTGTGCGTGAAAACCCTTTACCCCAGTTGTGTCCAAAGAACAACGGGACAATCTTACTTCTATTTAGCGTATAACGTGCACGGAGAACGCGGACAAATGTCTTGATTTCACCAGCTTGAATACGCAAACTGGTCTGTATTGCAAAGTTCCCTAAAGTGGGTGACAGGCAACGTGCGTGGCTCTTTAAAAACAGGTTAAATAGCTATATAAAATACGCTATAATTATTTATCTCGTCCAAACTATGCATGAATTGTGTATATAACTGCATTCCCTAGACAACTGTATACTCAGGTTTACATCTATACAGTTAAACCCAGAATCCCATCCCCTTTCTAACTACACTCCTTATATACCTGCGCTACCCTATCACTGCACTCCCTGTGCAACTGGCTCCAGTATATAAAGGTACCCCGTATATAATTATACTGCCCACTCGTATTTCATCCATCTGTTCAATTCGGCCCTCTATATTCAATTTAATTCTCTATAAATGTGCACGTCTTGTACAGGTGCACAAAACTGTAGCCCATTTAGAAACGTGTCTTAAGTCGGCACACCCAAGCCTATCCGAATCGCTCTATATTTAAAGCAATATATAGCTGCTTTCTCTCTCTCTCTCTCTCTCTCTCTCTCTCTCTCTCTCTCTGTCCAGTTGCACTCTCTGTACCTCTACTCTTCCTCTCCAGCCACACCTTCTCTGCATTTGCACCTCTAAGAGTTACACTCTCTACAAGTGGAGAAGCTTGGATGCTACGAACCCTCCTGCCAGTAAGTAAAATGGCCCCTTGAGATGCTACTGGGATAGTAAAATACAGCAATCAGCATGGTTCATTGGGCCTCGGTGCACTGCGCCTGCTGCACCAATGGTAGCTGCGTCACTGCTCTCTACATGCTCACCCTTCTATTATTTCCGCCCCTGCACCGTCGCTCAGTGTACTTGCGCTTGGACTACCATAGAAAGATGGCGGTGACCCGGTGCTCTCAAAGCTGAGGCGTGGGCGCCATGACAGGTCCCGTCTGCGTCATATGCGTTATTAAGGCTGGACGGGGTATTGTGGTATATACCGTGGTGTAAAGCTCCTGCCCGAACGTGACTGTGTGTGCAGTGGGGGCAGGAGTATGAAAACAAGGACCCGAGAGACCCCGCGTCTCCCTATCTGTGTCTGTCTGTCAGCCCAGACGCGTTTGATGGATTGGGCAGGAGGCCGTCCCCTCTACCCCCTGGGGGTTAGCGGAGGGCGCCTCTCGGCGTGGGGCTGAGATAAAGGTTTGAGGGATTGGTGGTTTTATATCACCTAGCCCCACATGAAGGCCTCCCACTCCAGCACAGGCTGGCGGCTCATGCTCCCTAAAATTCATGTCCGTGTGGAATGACGGCCGAGCTAGTGCTAGGATAAAAGGGGATCTTCTTGGAATAATTTAGTTTATTCAAGAAGCAGCCCCTGGCAGCGCGATCTGCGCCTCGTTGTACGCACTGACAATCAAGGCGCGCTAGTGGCTACTTCCAGGAGCTCACCTCAAATATACAGCGTGGTAGAAGGGACGTGGTAGAAGCGACTTGTTCATTAAAGCGCTCCTATCGGTGTATTCTCTTTAAAAGTGTGGTATTTTCGTTTTGTGATTCATTGCGTTCTTTTCAAATAGAAGTGTCTTAAATTAAGACAGGACGCGCAGTCTGTGCAGGCTGGCATTAAGCTGCTGCCCAAAATGGGGCAGGAATCTAGCCGCAACTCCTAGACAGTAAACTCACCACTGACTAAGACTTCACCATTGCTTGTGACCTCATTAGTGACTAAGAATTCACCAATGACCTTGACCTTACTAGATATTTTCCTTATTAATTACTGCGAGGTTAACCTCAACAGTGAACTCACTTATCACTGTGATCTCACTAGTGAACTCATCAATTGCTGTGTTCTCAGAAACGACTGTGCCCTCACCAGTAACTCACATCACTAGTGGATTTGACCTCATTGGTGGCTGCGGTCTCATGACTGTGACTTAATTCACAAGTTACACTGAGACCTCAAAAATGATTCTAATATTGCCTCAGATAGTCACTTTGAACTCTCCGTTGTCCGCGACTCACTAGTCACTTTGACCTCATTGGTGAAATACAGTAATAGGGAAAATTGTGGAAAATGCAACTTCTTTATTGAAAATGATCCCACAAAGGCCCATAAAAATATCAGAAATTGACTTAGTTGAAAAAAGGTAATTTGTTGCTCTTGTGTTCGAATATAAGCCTTGTGTGGCATATTTAAAAGCATTTAACCTTCCCCCTCTCCAATCCTGTAGAGGACGCCCAAAGCAGCCGACATTCCCTCAATGGATACCGGCCCTTTAATACTTCTCCCTGGGCAAGTGTGCAGCAACCTAGGCCACCCACAGCACAGCCAATACAATAGTAGTGTAAACTGTCAAGTATTTTATAACGTTTAAAAATACTGTCAAAGAAAGGCTGTTTCTGGCGGCTGCTGACGAATACAAACAACACGCAGGTGATGGGGGGAATGTTCGAATTATCGCTGCCACTTTTAACTCTGGCTCGCTTTCCACTCACCCTTTCCTGGCTCGTCGGAAAAGGACGAGGCATACATTAAAGAATGTAAAGCGGCGCTTGGAACAGCTCTGAAATCGGTTAAGACTAAACGGCGTGTTGAGTTCATACCATGTGGGGCCACCTGTGAGCCGGCCACGGCCCAGAACTACAGGTTCCCTTCAGTCCTCCCTTCAGTCTTAGCACGTGGTGTCAACTATGAGTTCAAAGGTGAGTTTGGGACCACCCTGAACTGAGGGCTTCTTCGTGTTAGTGCGCCCTTAGAGTCTAACACCCTGTAAGTCTGCCACCTACAGGAACTATAGGCCACTTTCATGTTAGCCGTGATGCCGTTTTGGTGACGCATGTGTGTGTCACCAGTGAGTGACGTAAGGATGGAAGGCAAGGGCACGAATTCAAGCATTAAAATGCGATTCCCGATGCCCTGGTTGAGTACTGAAATACCGCCATAATTGGGGTGCAGACGGCCCTCAGACCCTGTTGCTCCGGCCCCTTCTGCACTCTCGGTCTTCTCCATGTTAGCACGGGGTGCCCCATGAGTGCCCTCTTCACAGTCACTTCTGGGCCCGAGGGCAGCTGAGGGAAAGCCGCCCTCTCCACAGACTGCAATGCCACCTGCAGACAGGGAGCACAGAACGTGAGCGCTCATCAACACAAAAAAACAGACGTGGCTCTAAGGAAATAAAGTGCAATTTTTAAACCCACTGTTATCTGTTAATTAAATTGCTTTTTGATAACAGTTGCACTAGTCCTGCTTCGGAAAACATAAAAACTCGCCACCCTCTGTTTTAATCGACCCTCTCTTAAAACAAGAGGACAATTTGCCCAAATCTGCCGGGACAGCTGCTGAAACCCGCCATTGCACCAGCAAACCCAGGATGCCCTGCCACCCTAACATAAGTGAAACCCGTTTACATCGATGCCACTGCGCAGTTTGACCAATCGGGCCTATATCATAAACAGGTGCACGCCGATAACCTGTGGTTTTTTTGCCTTTGCCGTGCACATACATTTAACTCAGAATATCTGCAAGCCAGTCCATTAGCTGCAGACAGCAAAAGTTCTGAAACAGAAGCGATCACGACCTACTGTTTGTGAACTGTGCTTTCTGGGTTCATGAACAACTAGAGACATTCCTAGTTAAATGCATGCATTTTAAACACTGCGAACACAAAAAACAAACAGGTGCTCTGCTCTGTGCCAGCTAAACAGTATAATAAGACCGCAGCGAGGTGTAGCTGTCAAAGGTACTAGATGTGCGGTGGCCCTGGGGCCCAGACGCAAGTGAATCCCGATCTTTTCTTTATTTTGCTACCGACAGTCAGGGGCCCATTTTTATACATACTTACATTTCATGTCTGGGTATCGCTAATGCACCAACAATACCTGATATTTCCGAAAAGGATGTCATCAGTGCTTCAAATTGAAATGTAGAAGTGCAGCTACCCAAACTTTGGAGTACCTGATGTATTGCAGCAGCGCTGTGAAGTGTAGGCCCCTTTCAAATTTAGGAAGTGCTGATACTCAGTACCGGACAGACCCTGCCCATTTAAAGAACTGATGTCACATCCATGAACTGTACTGCAAGGACATACTTCTCACAGATGGAGTATTTCAACAGATAAAAAGCCTAGATTTTGTTTTACATGGAGTGTAATAAAAACATACAGGGTAATTAATGTGTGAGTTAAGGCCTTGTGGTAATACCATGCCTTGTTTATTTATATGTTGTGCTTAAATAGCATAATGGGATCATAACTCACGTGCTACATGCGCGTAGGCACACGCACACACACATATACATGTGTGTGTGTGTGTGTGTTAATGTGACCCAATAAATATGCTATGGGGAAACGCACATAAAATACACATTTATTGCTTCAGAGTAGAGGCCAGATTATTACATTCCATGTTATTGCACAGCACTAACCTTCTTGTTTCTCAGATTTGAGTGATCCCATCCTAACAAGTCTATTGAATGAGATTGTATCCCTCTGCAGACTGTGCTGTGGTCCTGGTGTTAAATACTTGTGTTTAAAACATTTGCAGCATGCAGTGCACCTTAGATGCAGATTTGCACCAAGTGTACTATGCTCTTTATTGCCAGAAGTGTGGAATGCATCCCTCCTGTGCTAGATTATTTCACAAACATCAGTAGTTTATGTGCTGTTAAAACACAAAAGGCAGCGTTATAAAAATATTTCACAAGAAATTGTGAAATATGGAAAAATATGTCAGGGTTCCCTCTGAAATATGGATTTCATCATTAAAATGACGGGCTGCAAACCAGTCTGCAGAGCTTTGCCAAATTCAGGGCAACTGGTATGTGACATTGAAGACCAAATGATGTGGCAAAAACTTGTAATTTATGCAGCACTTGTTCTCTATCATTTTCATTCATTTCAGCTACAACGTTTTTGTGGAATCTGCAAAAAATGCAAATGAAGAGGTAAACGCTGCACACTGAATTGCATGAATCAAGTTGTCCTCAGCATTGTCCATTGTTTTATCAAAAAACGTATACATGAAAGCTAAATAAGACCTAAACATTCTAATACCAATCAGTGCTCATTGTTAACTGCACTATGCAGAAAAAAAACCTTTGCGAACTAGTTATCCCAAAATAAACATGCAATATATAAACTACATAAGGGGTAAGTGTAAAATGGTCCTAAATTGCTAACTGGTGACATTTACCATACAGCGGATTGTCGGCCTTGTGGTTTATGATGTCACTAGAACCCCCCTCAATGGCATTATGGTTAATTGGACCTTACTAACGTAATTGTTATGTAGTTTCTCATCCATTCATTCATTCATTCATTCATTCATTCATTCATTCATTCATTCATCCATTCATTCATTCATTCGTTCATTCTCTCTCTCTCTCGCTCTCTCTCTCTCTCTCTCTCTCTCTCTCTCTATATATATATATATATATATATATATATATATATTATATATATATATATATATATATATATATATATATAAAAAATGTCTGTGGGTTTATAATAAGAATATATATTTACCAAGTTTCCTCTCAGTGTTGCTCAAGCCCCTCCAACCGTTGCTATTTGCAAAGTTTATTTTGGCAAATAAACTGACGTGTTTCGGAAGGGCAGCATTGCCGAAACTGGTGTGTTTGCACAATAAATCTTTTGGAATTGACTCCCCTGATTGCTCATCTTCTTTGTGAAGGATTTATTTGATGTGTACGTGAGTTCGCCCTCACGCATGGAGCACCCCTCTCCAAAGTATTCGGCAGCATTGGTGGAACATCTTGAAATGAATATGTATGTGTGTGTGTATGTGTACATCCCCACATGCGAACATACCTATATGTAAGCGTATTAGTATAGAAACAAAAAAGCTTAAGGGCACATACAGAGACTACCCAGTGGCAGGACATGTGGTAACATACATGTAAAGTATACGGTGCTTCCCAATATCTTTCCACAAACCAGTACCATGTCGCCATTTTCCAACTGCCACAGACGTCATTAATAAAGGCCCTGAACGACTACCTGAATGTAAACACCCCTCCCCCGCCCCTGAGCCGGAGTTTTATTGAGAGGTGAGATTAGCCGGACTCTGGAGCGGGCTCAGCCCAGACACACCGGCTCCTCTCCGGGCCGATTGGAAATCGCTTAATGAATGACAGGAGTCAGGGGGTAGATAGTGGAGGCGAGGGTGGAGGGCGTGGGGTCTAGTGGTGGGAGATCCCCTCGCACAGAAAGACCCCTGCGATTATCACAGTTGGGTGGTCTTTGAATGAAGGAGAAAGGCCTTCTGGGGGAGCTCCCCTGAGCAACAGCACCAACGCAGAGCAGAATGCCCACTACAAACGTGGCCAGCGCCTTGTGGCTGCAGCAAGCCACATTTAACCACTGGTTTCCTTTCCTTCATGGGACTTTGTGCCAAGCCACGCCCACCTCCCGTCGTCATCAGACAGAGCCCGAGCCTCACAGGGGTTTGGTTGTACAGTTCCACCTGGGCCGAGTCCTAGAAGGGCACACTCTGGGCATTGAATACCCATAGAGATCGGTGGCCTGGGTCCAATGGTGTGGGGTGGGGTCTGGAGTGAGAGCCAAGCCTTCAGTTATTGTGAATGTGCACCAACATGCACGCCCCTCTGCCCATCACATACATAGAGGTTGAAGTCAGCTGGAACTGATGGAAACAGTCAAGTTACACTTATTAAATGTTTTATGTTGTAAAGGGGTCCCTCCCTCTTGCAAAGTAACACTCGGGTGTTCTTTTTATTTGCTTAATTCTGTACTCTTTTTGTACGCCTACAGTTCTATTTTGATTGAAGCCTTTTATCACACGTGTGTACCTGCTGACGTGGGACGCATTAAAATAGTCTATCTAAATAAAACAGAGGTAGGGTTTCTAACCCTACCAACCCTTCCCTCCCCGCCTGCATCTCCAGTCACAGTTCCGTCAGTATTTTTGTTACATTTGGGCCTCTTTTCGCAGAGACAGCGGGGGTGGGGGCTGCCCATCTTCCACAGCTTGTCATGTGCACGGTGCGTGTGCACTTTAACAGGGCCCTAATAACTTTCAGTTGGTCCAATGGTAAGAACTTTATTTCTGGCCGACAGGAAGCAAAGGGTCAGCTCGTTTTTTCAGGATATAATGCGCACACGCACACCCACGTGCCCATACACACACACACACACACACACACTGGGGACGTGTGGCGAAGCCGGCGTTAGATCTCGCCCCCTTACATGCCCGCCAAGGAAAGCACTTGTAAAACCTCTGCCTGGCTACACGAAGGAATACAGAAGCGCAGCCTGATGCAGCTCCTCAAGGCAATACATCCTAGATTTGGAACCCATAAACAAGCGTTAATTACCGTCGATAAGCTGCTATAATGCCAAGCATGGTAGTTGAGATGTGTACGTCACTTCCCGCATCTAAACGGGTTGTGAGTACGTTAATGTCTGGAAATTATTATCAGTAAAAATTGTAGTTTATATTTTGGTCTATAAGCCCAAGTGCGCTGGGCCCAGTCCGCGCACGCGCAGGGCCTCTGAGGCCCGGCGATGTGTGCGCGTCTCTGTGTGATTCTGCACACAGACCTCACGGGCATGCCCTCTCGGACAGCAGAGGTAAACACTGCATGTTTGGCTCACCGGTTAATGTTTACAACAAGCCCGTTCATTTTATGACACAATTGTTAAGAGTCAGCGGCAGGCAGGGGCTTTAAAGAGTTTATGGTCTGTGAATGCCCTGAATTGTGCCCAGTGTGCCATTCTTAGAGGTCCTGCCAGGGTGCCGCCGGGAGCGGCAGAGGGACTGGGTACCAGGCTCTGCTTGGAAGGGGAGGGGCTGGGTATCTCAGGAGACATTTGTAATTCTCAGCAGAACGCCGGGATGGCATCACTGGGCCTGGTGGGCCATGCACGTTTCAATACAAAATGAAAGGGTATGACAACATGCACGCACACACGCGAGCACGCACGCACTCTCTCGCCTCTCCCTGTTCCTCACTCGGCCACTGGCTCCTCATCCCCCTCTCTAAGCGCACCCCCTTCTCCATTCTCACTCAGCCCCTGCCACCTCAGCGCCCGCGCAGGCATTCTATCCTCTCCAGCTCTCTCGTTCAAACCCCACTCATCCAGTGCAGGGGCCCTCCCCCCCAACCTCTCCTCTCTTTCCTCACCCCCACTTACCATCCACGTTCTCTCCTCCATTACACTCCCTCTCCTCAGCCCCCACTCATCCACAGTGCAGGGGTCCTCCTCTCTCGCTCTCCCCTCTCAGACTCCCTCTCCCCAGCCCCCTCTCATCCCCAGTGCAGGGGCCCTCCTCTCCCCCTCTCTCCTCTCATACTCCCTCTCCTCAGCCCCGGTGCAGGGTCCTCCTCTCCAGCTCTCTCCTCTCAGACTCCCTCTCCTCAGCCCCAGTGCAGGGTCCTCCTCTCCCCCTCTCTCCTCTCATACTCCCTCTCCTCAGCCCCGGTGCAGGGGTCCTCCTCTCCAGCTCTCTTCTCTCAGACTCCCTCTCATCAGCCCCGGTGCAGGGTCCTCCTCTCCAGCTCTCTCCTCTCAGACTCCCTCTCCTCAGCCCCAGTGCAGGGGTCCTCCTCTCCAGCTCTCTTCTCTCAGACTCCCTCTCCTCAGCCCCGGTGCAGAAGTCCTCCTCTCAGACTCCCTCTCCTCAGCCCCGGTGCAGGGTCCTCCTCTCTCGCTCTCCCCTCTCAGACTCCCTCTCCTCAGCCCCAGTGCAGGGGTCCTCCTCTCCAGCTCTCTCCTCTCAGACTCCCTCTCCTCAGCCCCAGTGCAGGGGTCCTCCTCTCCAGCTCTCTCCTCTCAGACTTCCTCTCCTCAGCCCCAGTGCAGGGGTCCTCCTCTCCAGCTCTCTCCTCTCAGACTCCCTCTCCTCAGCCCCAGTGCAGGGGTCCTCCTCTCCAGCTCTCTCCTCTCAGACTTCCTCTCCTCAGCCCCAGTGCAGGGGTCCTCCTCTCCAGCTCTCTCCTCTCAGACTCCCTCTCCTCAGCCCCGGTGCAGGGGTCCTCCTCTCAGACTCCCTCTCCACAGCCCCCACTCATCCACAGTGGAGGGGTCCTCCTCTCCAGCTCTCCAGCTCTCTCCTCTCAGACTCCCTCTCCACAGCCCCAGTGCAGGGTCCTCCTCTCCCCCCTCTCTTCTCAGACTCCATCTCCTCAGCCCCCACTCATCCACAAGTGGAGGGGTCCTCCTCTCCAGCTCTCTCCTCTCAGACTCCCTCTCCTCAGCCCCAGTGCAGGGGTCCTCCTCTCCAGTTCTCTCCTCTCAGACTCCCTCTCCACAGCCCCAGTGCAGGGTCCTCCTCTCCCCCCTCTCTTCTCAGACTCCATCTCCTCAGCCCCCACTCATCCACAAGTGGAGGGGTCCTCCTCTCCAGCTCTCTCCTCTCAGACTCCCTCTCCTCAGCCCCAGTGCAGGGGTCCTCCTCTCCAGTTCTCTCCTCTCAGACTCCCTCTCCTCAGCCCCCACTCATCCCCAGTGCAGGGGCCCTCCTCCCCCCCTCTCCACCTCAGCCCCCACTTACCATCCACGCTCTCTCCTCCATTAGACTCCCTCTCCTCAGCCCCCACTCATCCACAGTGCAGGGGTCCTCCTCTCCAGCTCTCTCCTCTCATACTCCCTCTCCTCAGCCCTCTCTCATCCCCGGTGCAGGGGTCCTCCTCTCAGACTCCCCTCTCCTCAGACCCCACCCATCCTCGGTGCAGGGGTCCTCCTCTCTCGCTCTCCCCTCAGACTCCCTCTCCACAGCCCCAGTGCAGGGTCCTCCTCTCCCCCTCTCTCTTCTCAGACTCCCTCTCCTCAGCCCCCACTCATCCCCAGTGCAGGGTCCTCCTCTCCCCCTCTCTCTTCTCAGACTCCCTCTCCTCAGTCTCCACTCCTCCCCGGTGCAGGGTCCTCCTCTCTCGCTCTCCCCTCTCAGACTCCCTCTCCTCAGCCTCGGTGCAGGGTCCTCCTCTCCCACTCTCTCCTCTCATACTCCCTCTCCTCAGCCCCCACCCATCCCCAGTGCAGGGGTCCACCTCTCCAGTCTCAGACTCCCTCTCGACAGCCCCAGTGCAGGGTCCTCCTCTCTCTTCTCAGACTCCCTCTTCACAGCCCCCACTCATCCCGGGGCAGGGGTCCTCCTCTCCCCCTCTCTCCTCTCAGACTCCCTCTCCTCTACCCTCTCTCATCCCCGGTGCAGGGGTCCTCCTCTCCGGCTCTCCCCTCTCTCAGACTCCCTCTCCTCAGCCCCAGTGCAGGGGTCCTCCTCTCCAGCTCTCCCCTCTCAGACTCCCTCTCCACAGCCCCAGTGCAGGGTCCTCCTCTCCCCCTCTCTCTTCTCAGACTCCCTCTCCTCAGCCCCTGTGCAGGGGTCCTCCTCTCTCGCTCTCCCCTCTCAGACTCCCTCTCCTCAGCCCCTGTGCAGGGGTCCTCCTCTCCAGCTCTCCCCTCTCAGACTCCCTCTCCACAGCCCCAGTGCAGGGTCCTCCTCTCCCCCCCTCTCTTCTCAGACTCCCTCTCCTCAGCCCCTGTGCAGGGGTCCTCCTCTCTCGCTCTCCCCTCTCAGACTCCCTCTCCTCAGCCCCTGTGCAGGGGTCCTCCTCTCCAGCTCTCCCCTCTCAGACTCCCTCTCCTCAGCCCCAGTGCAGTGTCCTCCTCTCCCCCTCTCTCTTCTCAGACTCCCTCTCCTCAGCCCCTGTGCAGGGGTCCTCCTCTCTCGCTCTCCCCTCTCAGACTCCCTCTCCTCAGCCCCTGTGCAGGGGTCCTCCTCTCCAGCTCTCCCCTCTCAGACTCCCTCTCCTCAGCCCCATTGCAGGGTCCTCCTCTCCCCCCTCTCTCTTCTCAGACTCCCTCTCCTCAGCCCCTGTGCAGGGGTCCTCCTCTCTCGCTCTCCCCTCTCAGACTCCCTCTCCTCAGCCCCAGTGCAGGGGTCCTCCTCTCCAGCTCTCCAGCTCTCCCCTCTCAGACTCCCTCTCCACAGCCCCAGTGCAGGGTCCTCCTCTCCCCCTCTCTCTTCTCAGACTCCCTCTCCTCTGCCCTCTCTCATCCCCAGTGCAGGGGCCCTCCTCCCCTCCTCTCTCCTCGCAGACTCCCTCTCCTCTACCCTCTCTCATCCACGGTGCAGGGGTCCTCCTCTCCAGCTCTCCCCTCTCAGACTCCCTCTCCACAGCCCCAGTGCAGGGTCCTCCTCTCCCCCTCTCTGTTCTCAGATTCCCTCTCCTCAGCCCCCACTCATCCCGGGGCAGGGGTCCTCCTCTCTCGCTCTCCTCTCTCAGACTCCCCTCTCCTCAGACCCCACTCAGCCCCCCTCCCCGCTCTCTCCTCTCCGACTCCCCTCTCTTCAGATCCCCCCTCCTCCTCCCCGCTCTCTCCTCTCAGACTGTCTCTCCTCAGCCCTCACGCTGCCCTCGCTCAGAGCTCTGAGGAGACCCCACTCTGGGCTCTCCCTTGTCGGAGTGGCGGCTCCGGATCTGTCTAATAGGCTGATATTTCGGGAATGCAGGCTGCGGCCGGAATAACAAATATTGTTAGATTCGCGCCGAATCCGTGCTTATTGCAGGATGCTAGTATCTCCTGGGGCCGAGAGCCCTATGAAATGAGATATTTAATGGGATAAAATAAGAATATTGAAACTATTAAAACTTGATGGACCGCCATCCCCATTAAGACCCAGCCACACCTTACTATGAATCCACATGTCTGATACACATTTTACTGTCGTTTCCACACAATTTTAGTGAGCCACCAACCCCCACCAACACAATCCAGGTGTTACCGTAGGCGTTTTAAAACGAAACAGAAACCTCGATACATCTGTCTGGGTGCGTCCATTCCAGACAAATGCACAATCTTCAGTCATTCGAAAGCTGCCGATTTTTTCCCCCGGTATCTTTCATGTCGTCCCATTGCTAAAGGCAATAAAACCGCGCCCAAGGGAACAGGTCGTTCTACGGCTCCCTCCAGGCGTTTTTACGGGTTCCAGTAATCGAATTCAATGCTGTATTTTTTCTCTTCATATCAGGAATTTTATTTAGATTCCCACGTGGGATTTCTTTTAAATTCAAGCTTTAATTTTCGGGTACTGCTGTGGGGACATGCGAAGGCATTTGGGAAATATTTCTGTGTAGAATGAGAGATAAAAAACTTAAAACATATATATAGTTATATATATTGTTTGTACATTTATTTATTATTTCGCGTTTGAAGGAATGGGTGCGAGAAAACAGGAAAAGCATATACTTAGAATGCAGAAATGATACATATAATGGAGAATTATACTTAAACGCCTTTGCAGCGTGCTCAAAGTGACGCGCCGAAATAACCCTACTGTGTCTTCGATTACATGGAGGGAAAGGTGTAAATATTGCAACCGGAAGGTTGCGTGTGACGTCACTGCATCATTCGGGCGCCTGACAGGAGCAGCCAGATAAACACTGGCGCGTCACACAGCAGGAAAGGTGGTGGCGGTCTCTCGCCTACTTTTTAGCACTTTATTTGCAATGTTCGGTTTCCGACGCTTTACTCATTCTATGCGCTCGCCGAATAAAGCATTTAAGTGACTGGTCGAACACTTTTTGGTATTTCCAGACAAAAATCGATATCAAAACAAATACTTAACATAATCTGTTTTTTTAGATGGTTTTGAAATGAGAATATAATAGAATACTAAGTAATGCCACAGAGATCCCGCTTTAATTGATTAGTGTCTTTCGTTTATTTTATGTTGGTTTCAAGTTGTGTTGATTCAGGTATGTGTATCGTGGGGTTGTAAGGAGAATGAATGGCGGACATTGTTCAGCCAGTGTGTTTAACGTGGATAGTGTCTTTTCGGGTGCCCCGAGTCGCCGTGTGGTACTCGTGACATTGATTTCTGTGTTTCTTGCAGCACGCTGTGCGTGATGTGTCTCTGTCTGATAATTATGCATAGAGTTGGTGCGCTGTCGCACAGCGCGCCCCCTCTTTGATGTCTCGCCTTCTCCATCAGCAGCCTGTCACTCTGCACAGACAGAGACGGATACTGTGTTTGTTTGTGTTCGGCGTGCCGATGAGCGTGGCTTTACTTTGCAGTCGGGTATTTGTTTCTCCGTGTTGTTCGTTGTGTGCCAGTTGTACTTCTGTGTTGTTTCTTTCACGCGCTCTGGCAGGTCTGGTCTCATTTGGATTGTTTCACTGCTGTGCGTGTTGGGGATGCACGTTTTTTTGTGTAGGCTGGGATGTCTGTGTTTTGCCTTGAATATGACGGAGTATATTACAGATTGACTTGAAAAATGTGAATCGCCTTTGACTGAGCTACTGAGTTTTTAATGAGACCCAAGCGAATAAAAAAATATATATTTATATCTTCTCTGATCACTAGATTATTATTTTTTTCATCGTGAAACGAATTTCTTTTGTACAAATGGGATTAGCTTTGTCGCAAATTGAATCTTTTGAAACAAATGTATTAGTTATTACAAGTTGGTTAATGTATCGATTGGTCTTAACGAGGATCAGTGGCATGTTGATCTAAAAGCACATTTTTACCAGACTCTACCTGTTGCCTTTTTAACAGAATAACAACAGCAAAGTCCTAGCTCAGATATGTTGTGTATTTGCCCTGCCTACTCTAGGTGTGCACGACTTTAAGCAGTTTATTGAACGTGTGGTCTGTCGGCCACGTATGTTATTTTGTATTTTTGTACCTACTGTTGTAGGTTGTGTGTGTGAGTGTATTTGTGTGGCTTGCAATTGCATTTCTTGTTTTATTCATCAAATGTGTATGCGGGCTACGTATTGCATCTGTGTGTAGATTACGTGGACCAATAATACAATTATGTTGTTTTATTTGCATTATCTATTCTGCATACATCAAAATTAGCAAACAGTTGACAGTGCCTTTTAATTGTATGTGGTAGGTTTGTGTTTTTTAGTTATTTTCTTGCGTAGGTGTTGCTGTATAAGAAGTGTCTGTTTTCTTAATGCACTGTGTTTTTTATTCGTTTTCTGCACGGAATTTCCACCGTTTCACCCTCACACACGCACACACTTTCCACAGCACGCTCAACAGCCCCCAGCCACACACATACCCACAACACTCGCACATAAACACCACACACAGGCTCGCACTCACCACACGCAAGCAGGCCACGGTGACCCCCGCAGTGACCCTGTCCTTTCCCGCTTCCCCAGAGCTCCTGGATGACCTGTCCGAGAGCCGAGAGTGCGTGAACTGCGGCTCCATCCAGACGCCTCTCTGGAGACGGGACGGCACCGGGCACTACCTGTGCAACGCCTGCGGCCTCTACAGCAAGATGAACGGGCTCAGCCGGCCGCTCATCAAGCCCCAAAAGCGAGTGGTGAGTACCGGTCGGGCGCGGGAGGGCAAGGGCGCCCCCTCGTGGGAGGGTAAGGGCGTTGGTGCTTGCTGCCCACCCCTGGAGGCACGTTTACAGCACCGGGGCCAGGCTACAGAAACCTGGCACTACGAAGGACTGGGAAAAATATTCGAACCGTGTATAAAACAGGAAGGAAAGGTGCGACGCAAAATGATCCTACAGTCACAATAAGACCTAGAAGTCCTACATTTTAAAACATAATATGAAAGTGTTGATTTGTACATTTTATTGCATGGTGTGATTTGAGTTGTACATGACAGGCTTCCCACTTAAAACAGGTCGATACATGGCTAGTGGAGAAGGTTTCACTAGCCCACCTTGTACATAGACCAGAAGGCATTGTAATATCACTCGTGTTCTCATGAACAAATGAGAGGGACGATTTCAACCTAACAGGCCTCTCTCCAGCCCCTACCTAGTACCCACGGATCAATGCAAATCATGTAGTGCCCGTATCTGAAAGGGAGCATCAGTCAAAAATAGAAAGTGGGGCACAGGGCAGTCCGGTGGACAAATAACTGATAGACAGATTGACAGATCCAAAGAAAGTTGGAGGGATGAAGGGGCGGGCTGGCTGACAGACTCATTGTTAGACAGATTAACAGATAGTGGGCACTCTCCCAGAAAACTCGGACAGGTAAGCAGCTCTAAAGACACACAGACACACATCCACAAACACACACACACATTCCAGAGATAGATAGAAATATATCTTGATAGTTACATAGATAACTCAATATATTGCCAGATAAGGATGCGCGATGCCTTTGACAGGAGTGACATATGCACCAGTGGAAAATGTATTACCATTTTCATTCTGACTGGTGAGTAGCAGATTAGTACTTATCACAAAAATCTTGGCAATTGAAGCAAATGCTTGCAGGTCTCATATTTCCTACAACAGTTCAGAAAAGTTTCCAAAACACACTTAATCTATGATTTTTTAAAATCAAGTTTCTATATAGAGCTCAAAAGGGTACGTACCACTTTCAGGGATTGCAATAAAAAATAAGTGTGTTTGCCAGATATTTGTATTAGTTGCTTTTCTAATCGGTCTACTCGTTACATGTGCCATGCAAAGATAGCACAATTAGATTTAGAATTTAAACACTTGCTCTATTCACACTTGTAACATCACACTCACCTCAAGTCTATCTGAGACGTGTAAAGAAGCCGAAGTGAGTCGGATAACCCTGCCTCTTCGTTGACAAACTGAATTTCTTTTCAATCTTCCCAAAGGGATATGTTTTTAATATTATATCACCCAAATTAAGGAATTTGAGTGGATGCGCACTTAATGCTCTTCAGTTGGGCTATGGGATTTGGCATGCAGTCTGGGCCTTGTAAAATTCATCTTTTATTGTCTCAGCAGTTTGGCTGTCTGGAAGACTTGAGCCTTTGGTTTTCGGCCTGTTGTAAATATTTACATCTAAGTAGGAAGGGACTGAGGCGGGTTTTGATTGAAAGCGAGGTAGGCTTAGAGATGATGTGCTGCTGTTTTCTCTGAGCACAGCTGATCCTCATACTAACTATTGATTCGCCCCATGTCAAGCAGACTGGGCGCTTAAGTATTTTATGGAAGTAAAGACTTGAGCTGTCTTTGTCTGGTACTTATCTCTGTCCTTTTTTAATAATATTAATGGAGATGTGTAGTGTTTCGGTCTAAACACAACTGCTCTTTTATGCAGCAAAAAAGTACCAGACCTTAATGTTTAAAAGATGGCTCCATGTGTTTGAATGTTATTTGACTTTTGGAAAAATCCTTATAAAAAGGACATTTTCATTTTATCCTACAAAAAAGACAAACTACAACATCCAGCTGGTTATGTGTAGATTAAAGGGGCCTAGTACCAGAGGTTGTCTAATGGTTCAAACAGACCTCTTGTACTCCCACTGAAAGAGCATGTAATTGCAAGAGCACAACAACAAATCTTGTGCTGAGATAAATTGAATATCAGCTACATATGCTTATTTTTAATTGATATAACAAGTACTTCAGTTTATGGCTGTGTGCCCCTCAGATCAAGCTAGTGGTCTGCAGTTTAAAACAAAAGTATTTGTTTGGATCGGAGTAACGAGAGCACCATTTCTTTTCAGTTGTTAGACGATCGGTTTTTGTATGATTACTGCTTGAATCCCATCCATGCTGGAGTTTGGAAAAGCAGTCTGTGAGCACACCAGGTTATCTGCTTCACAACTTCACAATGTCCAAAATGCAGCAGCCTCCACGCTTCAAGGGCTGTCAGGCAAGGTTTCTTCTCAGACATACTTTGTGATTTGTGTTGACTCTTGGTGCACCAAAATTAAAGTTAAGACCCTCCGTTTTAACTTAGCAGATCAACTCTGGTCATGTTTGTGTATCGTCAAGGAACATTTCAGCACTCCAGAAAATACTGAAGGTTCATTGTGAGTGTTCCAGATTTACCAGTTGGCAATTTCACTCCAGAAAATTACCAACAGGCTTAGGCATCTCATGGGGCGAAATTACCCTCCTATACTGAGTCCCACAAATCTGAAAGTGGGATAACATGAGGATGCAGTTTTTGTAAATGATAAAACCAGGGTTGCCATCATTCTAAGCTGTAAAACCCATCTTGCATTTCTTTCCCCAAACAAATTTAGCAAGATTTTTGTTGGCAAAATTTGTGTGGGAATAAAAACGCCAATTCTGTGCTAAATTTGCAAACAACTTGTAATCGCGACTCTGGCAAAAGCTCCTGGTTAACACGCGAACCAGGATTAGCAAGGCACTTTGAATGAGGTCCTCATTGACTTTACTATGGTTGAAGTATAGCACCACTGCTATCAACTTTTAAGTGCAAAATGATGGGCAGAAGCTTTCTTGTTCTGCCTTCCTCCTTTTGGAATATCCAGATTATTGCCCTTTATCCTCGAGAAAATCACACTGATCTGTCTGCATGGCTGTTCACGAAATAATCTTATGGCCTATGATGCATTGTTACCGTCTAGCATGAAGTGTTGTGCTTTAAACCTAGACAAAATAAAAAATGTGTTAAGCAATTTGTATTTCTGCTCACCAGTACTGATTGTCTAATAACCATGAGAACCCAGCCCTTGTAATGTAATAAAAACGCAATTATGTTTTTTAACCAGCAGCAGCCTACACATAAAGTAAAAATGAAATCCAAAGATCGTGTGTACTTGGCTGCCAAGTGACATCTGAACACTGCCCAGAGCAGCATTTCAAACCCCATTCTGTAAAAAAAGCATTCTTTTAAAACAGTAATTAAAATAAACAGCAATTACTTCACTATAAACCAGCACCAAGTAACGGATTCATGAATTTTCTTTTGCGACAACTCCAGGCTACCTTATAGTATTCTAGATCCACAAAAAGCTTTTGATTATTTTTTTTAACACTATTTTTTCATGCCAAACAGCAACATGTAATATTTAAAAACAATATTAAAAATATTGCATATTATGGTCAAAAATTGCCAACAGAAATTCAGGGAACATTTCATAACACCCAGATTTCAGCCTCAATGTTTAATACTATATCTCTAAACTGGCTAGGTGGCATTATAAAGACCTCTCTAAAAACCCCTAAATGGAGGTTCACTGTTTCATAAAAAGACACTCTGGAGCGTAAGTTCAGACCCCCAGCTAAATTTGATAATGTTCCCTACAATATAGTGTTACGCGTGGAAAAATAAATGTATATTTTTATTACATCCCTTATAAGCCCCTAACACAACCACCTGATCGATCTTTGTAACGAATTAGCAACAAAAAAAAGGAAATTGACTGTGGGCTAGAACCTTGGCTGGAGCTTTAACTGAAGAAAGCATTTTGTCCTTTTGAAGTTAAATGAAAAATTGCACTGAGCTCATGCCTCAGAAAGAACCTGTTTTATTCTAGTTCCCAAACGTGGCTTATCCAATTTAGAGTGCAAAAAAACCCACTTCACATTTCCCTCTAATTTCCTTTCAAATTTGGCGAGACTTGAGCCAGTTGCGAAGCCAAAGGCTAACAATGATCCCAAATCCCAATAAACAAAAGTATATCATTTGGGCACTATAAAGGCATGTGGAATAAGCCATAATATCCTATAGATACTTTGAATACTGTGTCATAATGAAGGTCACCTGGAATTATGCGATTCTTTGCCCGCTACGGTTTTCTCAAAATTATGGATTTGCCACATAATCCATCATCTGGTAGATGTTTAGCAGATAAAAAAAATCTTTTTAGGTCAAACAAATGACAAGTTACTAAAAATACAGAAACATGCATTGTGGAGCAATGGAAAACCTTTCCCAAAAATGTATCACATTTTAGCAGCCTATTGCTGTATTTGAGTTTTAAAGCAGTACAATTGAGGTGAAATCTTTACTAAAATAGTGTTAACATGGGTAAAATAAAAAGAATGATTGGAGTAATACTTTCACAAAATGACATTCAACAACACACTTGATATACCCGGTCGAGGAGCTAATGGGTTGGCTGGGGTGTCACTGTCAGGAATCTATAACGCACACACATGCACAGCCATCTCGCTCTACAGACACGTTGACATGCACCCATAGGCCTCCACTTCGAGCAGGGCTCAGCCTATTGCTCAACATCTGATTTACAGCGCGCGCCGAGCGCCGCGGCCCTGATGAATGGAACAGAGATCACTTGTTGCTGCCCGGGCTTTTATAACCCGCTCACCTTCCTCTCGTTTGTTTATGAGGTTTGGCTTCCCTCGTGATATGTGGCTCGCAAACTCATAAAGCTCTTTGTTACATGACAGTTCCTGATATGACCCTGCCTGTATCTTGGCTCCAAACTCCACGGGGAGAGCATCATAAATGGCTCATTTATGACACGAACCTTTGCTGCCGCACGTTGGAGTTCACGGCGGCGGCGGCGGCGGCTCGGGGTCAGCGTGCGAGAGGGCGCAGCGCGTGACGTCATCGCCATTGTGCGCGCGGGGACGGGGGGAGCGTTCACGTCCCAGGTCTGTTGCGTGGGATTGATCCGCGCTGACGATTTATTAGGACCGTGCATTATATTGTGCTGTTTCCTTGTAAGCCACGAGTCATTGCAGAAAACTAGCACCCACTCCAAGTGAGTGAGTTCCAACTGATGAACGCGTTTAACGCTTTCACGTTCGAGAGAATGGTCAGATTACAAATACAATTTACAAAACCCCATCCTTCGGTCTTTGCGCCATCTAGCGGCTGGGGTTGGAAAGTGCAAGTCTCTAGTAAGCTAAGCATTTATGCATTGACAGTGAGTGACCCTGGTAGATGGACGAGATTTTTTTCATCGAGTGTTTCGTAATTATTGTGTTAAATTGGCTTTCTATTGCTTGGTTTGAGCCTGAAGCTAGCAAAGGTACAAGTATCGTTTTAAGGAGTTCTTGGGCCCCTGATATGACATACTTTTGGGCCCCTATGTTTGGAATACATTTGAATGTTATTACCCATTTTGTGTTAATGGAGAATTACACAAAACGCATACAAGTATTAATGCATACATCAAACCTTCAGAAATGAGAATACATAAACAGTTAAAATATGCCTTGCCGGAAAAATTCTCAAAATGGCTGTGGAGAGAGGGAGAGTTTATGGTTAAGGTAAATAAATAGAGGTTAGATAGAGGGAGCGGCCCACCTTCTCGGGGAGCTCCTATAAAGGTGGGGGCCCACGGTCATTTTCCACTTTGTGCATGTCTTAAAACATGCCTGGGTGACTTTGTTTTCCACTAGATTATGTGCCAGGTTACTCTAGTATAGGACTCAACATTTCCAAAACTGCATTAAGTGCATCCTCCACGGAACAACCCTAACAGACGCCGGAGTGCTAATAGAGCGCATTTAGTGCAATTAACACGTTAAGACACAACTTCCTCTTGATGACCCACCTGACACTTTGAATATTACATATTACAATACTGGCATCACCTTTATTTAGAATTGTGTATCAGAAATGTGTATGTGGGTCAGATAAACTTATCATATATTCCTTTGGTTTTCCTGAAAACTCTTCAAGTAAATGAAAGATATTCTGTAAGAACATTTACATTTTGAAGTACTGTATAATTTGTGGTGTAAACCCCAGACCTCTAAGTCCGTCTGTCACGCAGCAAACCCCACGTGTGCCTGCTCTTTGTGAAGTGAAGCAAAGTTCAAGGTAAACCTGATAAGACAGTGCATTCATTTAAGCATTTGTTACCGGGAGCTGTAACCTACACATCACAGGTTCAACTTCCAGTAGGGCCAGCAATGCCTTTTATCTGTCCGAGATCAATACATTGAGTTGGGTAATACTGAAGCCAGTTATTTACAGCACCATGAAACTAAAAAAACTATGGCAGTAAATAAACAAGTGATTTCTTACTTTTAGAAAAACAAGCTAGATTGCAATCACAGAGGGTGGATGTGAAAGGGCTTTGAATTCCCACCCCCCCACGCTCCCCATTGGTAGCGTGTGATACTGGGTGCAATTCAACTGGACAACACCCAGCAGCCTTTTCTAATGAATAGGTTAGAGGTGCATTTGGTTCCTAGAATGACTTGTCATCGTTGCCACGTAAATGACTTTTGACTGTGGCATTCGTTCAGACATGCTGACACAATCACTAAATTATTATAGCTTGCTATGATTAATCGGCGCGCAGGTCAACACATTCCGGCGCCTACTCACGCAATAGGGTTACTATTGTTCATTTGAAGATCTTATCATGCTGGCCATATACTTATCTGGTTCACTAAAATTGCCAGATAGTGGTACTATGAAACGATTTTAAAATATATAATTATAAATCTTTCTTCTTTAGAACAATAGAAAGGGTCTAGCAGGTAGTTCACCACTTTATTTTTGTACTGAAGTGCAGATAAAATCTGTACCCACTATTCCAGCATCCCCAGATGGTGTAAACATTGTACAGTCCCAGTGCTTAATTTGTGTTGGTTATTGCATGTGGGATGCACTGGAACTTATTTGTGGGGTCTGGGACTTATTTTTCATCACTGGACTTTACTCCTGAGAGTGAAAGCAAGGAAAAGAATGACAAAGTGAGTAAATAGGAATATAAATAACTTACTAGAGTGAGATAAACTGACAGGAAGAAGAGGGTGGCGTCGGAAAGAGGCTTGAGGTGGAATCAAGACTAGTTGGGCTTGGTATTCGCCATTCCTGGCATTCAGCAGAAAAAGTGACTGGACCCTAAGAGAAACTCTGGATCCCTGCATTTATCTTTTTTTATATATAAATTGAGCTCTGACAGTGATTTGACATGCCACATAATGACCAATGTTTAGAAATGATTATCCCCTAACCCTAAAATATGTTAAATGTCAGCAATAATTTTGAACACTCACTTACTTAAGATTGAATCAGCTAGCAGTAAGAGATCTTACATGGGTCAGATTTAATCACAAGTAGTTTTTTTTTGTTCTTTTGCAGCCTCAGTGAAAATGTATGACTAACTTCCTACCTCAGCATTGTTTTCTGAGTTTTTCACTTCTGCATAAAAATTATAACGTTTGCTATGATTTGTTTTGCACATATCATTGTTGAACACAAACAAATGTCCTGTGAAAGATATCATTTACAGAACACAGTATTCATCAATTCTATAATGCCATTGTCCATAGGAAAGGTCAGCAAAACATAAATCCTGTGCTGTCTTAACGCATGAGCATGCTGGACAGTTTCCCGTGGGCCCCACGAGCATAGGGGCCCATGTAGACCAGCATTTAACCCTCATTTTCCGTTACATTTTTTTTACTTCTGTTAGTGGTTGTGTATGCAGGCCCCAGTGCACTGCTTTGCCCTATGGCCTATAATGCTGTTAAGACAGCCCTGCATAAACGTATAGAGAAAAGTTCTGCATGCCTTTTCTTCCATAGAACTTCAGACTAAATGTGTAAGTAGAATTTAAATCTGTGCATCTGCAAAATTTACTTTATTCCCTCCTCACCACCCTAACTAAGACAGAGGGCAGAAGAAAGTCTTTATGAACTCCCCTTTTCTTATTTTTTTGCACCGGATGATGAAAACATTGGAATTGTTTCAGTGATCTCTGATTCAAACATCTGAAAGCGACAATGGTTTTGGAGTAGCCACTGGGTGGGAATGATTTTCCTTTGGGCAAGCACTCGATTTATTTATTTTGTTATCAGACTTATTATCTTCCACATGCAACTGTAAACTATAAGGGGTTTAGTGATCCATTTGATCAAAATACATGCACTAAAGCCTTTCTTTCCTTTCCTTGCAGCCTTCCTCGAGGCGAATCGGCTTGTTATGCTCAAATTGTCACACATCAACGACTACCCTATGGCGTCGGAATGCGGAGGGAGAGCCGGTCTGCAACGCCTGTGGACTCTATATGAAGCTACATGGGGTATGAACAATACTAAAATTACCAGGTGGTCTTAAATTGTAAACATTTTAGTTGATCATTCTAAACGGGAAACCTTAGAAGAATATCTAAACTGGCTGACAGAAGCCTTAATGTTAGCTCAAGACTAGAGCCAAAAGGTGGGATCTAATAGGAGCCCAATTCAGAAATTTTTTATACACATCTAAGTTCAATTTCGGAGACCCACAAGCATGTTACAGCCTAAAAGGACTGAACCTTACTCAGAATCCAATCCAATCCAATCCAAACAAGCTTTATTTGACATGTAGTCATAAAAGCACATTACAAAAAAAAGTTTAAAATATATGTACATAAAAATGTCGTACATAAATTGCGAAGCTGTCCTGTTGATGGAAAATTGGTATAAAAATTTCACATCTACCAATGTTAAAATGTATATAAAATTCTTTATCATAAGAACTCAATATGGCCCACTTCATCTCTCCAAATTAAGACCTGATCTGAGTAAACTAGATGAATTTAAGTAACAGGGAAATATTTACAATCCTAGTTCGGTGTACTAGCTAATCATAGTTCACAAAACATTTCACACAGGCACCGATTTTAGCCTTATTACCCATATCCACCCTAGGTACTTTGCAACTGCTGTTGAAATTGTTGATAGGGTACTAGTGCGTATGATCCTTTCAGCTTCCACACTCCTTCTGGTACCTAGTAATTTGCATATAGGACACAGCCAAACCCGTCGAGGGGCTGCATAGACTCAGAATCTATCTGTTGAGGTAAAGTTACAGTTGGGAATTTAGGTGTCCCCAGGGGAGGGAAATAGAGTTAGCCCCGTCAAGGTAGAAAACACGTACAAAGTCAAGTAATAACTTTCTGGTTATTTGCACACAGTACACATTTTTTTACACCCTATTTACCAATGTAAACCTTATTCCAAAAATGTAGTAATAGATATGTAATTTTAGTTCAAAGGTACCATAAGCATGGCAATTTTTTACAGGGGCACAGAGTGACAGACTTCTCCAGGAAAATGTGTTTTCCTGATGAAGAAAAAAGCCTGTAAACAATCCGCAAGAAAGTGGAGCTGCCAAAGTGCCCGTTAAAATCATTGGTATTTCTAAAACAGCCATGTCTGCTCTTCAGAAGTTTGAAATCTACTTTAATCTTTATAGGGTTAGCTTTGAATGAAAAACTTCTGTTCTTCAGCACCAAGATACTCCACGGGGTAAACAAACGCTTTCCAAATACACACTTACATTACAGATAAATTAGGTAGGTTGAGAATTATTGAAGAGGGAGAGCGGGTAGTAGAAGGAGACCCAGTGAATTCATGTGTCAGGAAGGTACCCAGAGAGACCCATGGCTCAATTTTTATGGTGGAGCTGGTCCACAGGATACAGTACTCCTGCACACAAGTACCATATTTTCTGGTGTATAAGACTACTTTTTAACCCTTGACAATCTTTTCAAAAGTTGGGGGTCGTCTTATACGCAAGGGTTATTTTATAAGCAAGCGAATATAGCCTAAACCCTATATTTTAAAAGGAAAAGTAGGGGGTCGTCTTATACGCCCAGTCGTCTTATATGCCAGAAAATACTGTAATGTGCTTTCTGTTATCTGCCAAAGTGGAGTTTGATTGGTGAGAACATACCACCAGATAGCCAGCTTTGGATGAATCAGACCAGAGCTCTGTCCCCGTTGTACGGCACTCCGTCACACACTGCATGGCATAGATCACTGGTAACCCTTTTAGAGATAAAAAGTGAGATAAAATGCTCATCTGGACACCTCTCGGGAAGGAGAGTGTGAGGGACCCGGACTATGTGCAAAGTCTGAACCGACTGCAGTCTGGCCTGTGTCCTTGAGCTTTGCTGATGAATGTCATTGTGACCGCATCATTCTCGGAAGCCACTTGTTTCCCAATAAGCCTAACTACAGATAGCGTTGCAACAGCCTTTCCACCAGATTTTTTTCTAGGATTGTGGAATGTAGGCGCCAAGTCTGGTGACTATTTTAAAACTTTATTATATCAAACACTTACCCTGATAGGATTATTCAGCAATAAGCACTGAATTTCTCTTTCAGTGCCTTGCATACATAATGCATTTTACAGATTAATGCTAACAAATAAAACATCAGTATTACCTGCTGAGAAATAAACGTGAGCGTGGATATTTCGCAGGAGAATAGCGGTTAAAAAAATTAACGGATTCATGATACTTCTTAATAGACTATCTTGGTCAAAAGAGAAACCTAACAATATTAATTCCCACTAGGCTACATTGGTCAAACTCAGAACTAAAAAGAGACTTTGAAGAAATGAGAAATCCTTCTGCAAGGCATTCTCCTTCCAAAATGTAACACATTTATTGCATGGTATTTCGCGTGCTTTCATCTGAATCAGACATAGCTTGTTTAGTCTTGTTACGGCACATTGTGACTAGCCGTGTGTACAGATGGCTACAAATAATATAAAAATATGCATCTTCAGCCTGGGTCTCTGGAAAGCCTCAGTAGATGGTTGTTGTGGTGGTTGATGTTGAAGTCCCTACGAAGAACTACAATTTGCCAAACCACTAGGCAAGAAAGTGACTCAAAAGAAAAACCATGATTTTTAAAATGAATTGTTTCGTTACGTTTTTACAATAGGCAGCATTGATACATGCACACTTCTAAGCTCATTTTGTGCACCAAATAACTGTAATGCTGATGTTGAATAGGCAGAACTTCCATAAATTGTCCACATTTTCCTAGCTAGTACGTTTTTCCTTCTAGGACTAACAAAAGATAGTTATGGTGATAAACAGTTCTACATGTATGTGTTTTTGGCCGCTAGAGCCCCCACTGTACAAGGGAGGGAGAGGAACGCAATAAGGGTGAGCAGAGATTCTCTACACTGGGAGGTCAAGTGTGGAAGGGAGAAGGAACTTGTTTGCATCTGCACTTGACAGGTGTACAGATCCCAGCGATTTTTAGGCTTGCAAGTCGGCTGCCTCTCATCATAATTAATCCCGAATTAAGTGACATGTTCTGCTTGATGGCACCCTTTTTAAAGCAGTAAACAACCTTTGCTGAACATGACGTTGCTGTGATGTAGTTTTTTATTTAATACATTTGTCGTCGTTTGATGTGCAGGTGCCCAGGCCGCTCGCTATGAAAAAAGAAGGTATCCAAACGAGAAAGCGGAAACCGAAGAACCTTAATAAATCGAAGGGCTCCTCGGGTAAGTGTCATCTCAGCGACAGGCGCGCGCAGGGGGCGGCTTTTCAAAACACCACAGCGCCATGTTTGAAACCTGTTTCCACTGCTCTTACAGGCAGCAACAGTTCCGTCCCCATGACTCCAACTTCCACGTCGTCCACGAACTCCGATGACTGTGGCAAGAACACGTCGCCGACCACGCAAAGTGCTGCTTCAGGGGTAGGTGTTAAAGTGAAATCTCTGGACGGATCTCGAGACAGCGCGTTATCGCCGTCACAATCTTATCTGCTCAGATTTTATCTAAACAAACGTTTCCGTTTAGTGATCTGATAGTAAGTTCTCGGAGGAAGTGACACGTGAAAGCAAACAAAGTGTCGCACTTACGTAAGAGCTGCGGCGCACACCTCAAGAAAGGCCCTTACTTGAAAGGCAAGAAGTGTTACTGTCTCGTAATGTGCGCTATCACAGTGTCACAGACTCAGTGTTTCCTGTACATGCTTCCTTCATGCACTCAATGCTACCCTTCCTAGAGCTGCATCTGCAGTTCCACGTGTTTGAATGTAGTGTAAACGGGTTTGCTCCCTGACCTCTTTAATATTGCAAAATTGACTGGTGGGCTTGTATTCGTACTCCTGGAGTGTGGAGTGCGTGTTCCGTTTGAAATATGGAGCGACTGACGTTCACTGACAGGCTACCCGTCCTGAAAGTTGCAAGTCGAAGGAAAAAAATCTCTCTCGCTCGCTCTCTCTCTCTCTCTCGCTTATATATATATATATATATATATATATATATATATATATATATATATATATATATATATATATATATATATATATATATATATATATATATATATATATATAATGCCATGACTTGGGGTGCAATTATCCGTGACAATAATTTGATGTTGACAGTCAATACATGACGTATTGACTCTCATTAGTCTTAATCATATGCAAACAGAATATGGTCAAGCATTCGTTCTTTTATATTCAAATCCATCGACATTCAAGAAGGACCCATTGTGGTTTAATACAATCAACAGTAAAAAAGTACTTCCAATTGGAATGGGTCACAGATGGCTGTTCAAAGATAAAACTGAATCATGGAAGACAGTGAACACTCAAAGGATTTTCTTTGATATTCTTAATATTCAGTTGAAGTCTGATGTTTTTGCATCTCTGTATTCATTCTGAAATGCAGTTTCCACATGGGTACAGGTATAAAGGACCACATTGTCCATAATGCCTCACTGCGACACAATCAAAAGTCTGTGTCCTTCAATGCAATGTAATTTATACTAATTTTACTTTTGTGGTACAATAGTATATATGTTTAACACTCGAAAACTTTTAGATAACACTCACAATCACTGGATGAGGTCATCAGTGACGTAATTCGAGATGTTATCAGTGAAGTCACTAACCTTGTCATGAGTTATGTAATATGTGAGGTCATAAGGGAAGAGGTGTGGCGCCGCGGCCCAGGCGACTGACGCTGGGGATCACAGTTCGATCCCGGCAGCAGGGGTCTGCCCAGCACCTTGCGACTCTGGGCAATAGCTTGATACCCCTTTGGGGGTGATTACCCTTTGGGGGTGATTCGTGCGCTATACCAGTACTGGATTTGGATTATTAAGCAGTGCATTGCGGGTGCGTAAGTTATAGTTAGCTCAGGTAACTATATCTGGTGAATTTCAGCAGCGTTGTATGAGTGAAATCTGAGCCTAACTATAACGGCTCTGTTACCTTTGGTTTTTTCAGTCTGCACTGCTATTGTTTTTTTCATTGGATGGGTAACAAAATATTGTAAAATGAATTTGCTCTATGTTCTTTTTGAAGCTTTTTCCTAGGTTAGGTTGTCTTTGTTAAATCTTTAGCATACAAAAAAAATATTTCCATTAGCAAAGATTTAGCATTCCGTTCACTCTGTTTTTGTTTTAGCACAAAAATCGCTCTTTAATATGGACTAGAGTAAAATATGTTTGCTACACCAGTAGCAAAATGCTGCAAATTGATTTTCCCTGCTTTTGTTATTGCCCAATTCCCGATAAAGTGGCCCTGGTTACTAAGGCCACACAGTATTTTGTGTGTATTGTAGACATACTGTAGTGCTTGAAGCAGAATTTAATCACAGTCGCTGTTTGCTGCAGTGCAAGCGATAACCACCCGCTGTTGTCCTTGAAACCCTCACTAGATTCAAACATGTTTATTAACAAGTTTGCTGGACTTGTGGTGGTCTTATGCATGCATATATGGCATGTGGGAAAGACATGAATGAAATCTGTGCGGTCTGTGCTTGTACGGTTACGGTGATGGGTTTGCAATGCACAAGTCATAGTATATACATTTTGAAGACATGGGAGTGCGTCCTTTGCTGAACAGAGATGTGCTGCTACAACCATACTGACCTTACCCTGAATTTGCATTTTTATATATTTGCACAAGTCAGTAAAATATGCTAGCCAGAGGCGTATGTATTAGTGGAGTGAGTTAAAGCATCAGTTGCTCATAATTTAACTCAATATACTCGGTGATGCCAAATACGGTGTTTGCCCAGAATGAACCATTCCCTGTCATATCATAAAGACTTAGGGTCTGATTATGAGATTGGCGGTCTTGAAGCGGGTGGCCACGTAATCAGGCAGCCCATCACAGTTCGATTGGAATACAGGTCAGGTGGTCCTGCAGCGGCTGGCCCACGGTGGTGCCTTTCAAAGGCTGGTATGTGAGCCTTAGAAAGGCAGTGTTGTGGGACCACCATATCACATTCCAGCATGGCAGGGACGGTGAAGTCCATGCTTTGTGCTGGCACAGGGGGTGCATACAGACAGGGGGGCACACCACGTGCCCCTGTGCATGCATCCACTGGCCCAGAGGCAACATAGGGCCCTGTAGGGTCCCCTGAGTTTCCTCACCACCAGAATTTTCATGGCGGTCTGACTGCCTTCAAAAACTGTAGCAGGGAGGAAACTCGTGATATGCTTGGCAGGTCTCATGCTGCTGCAAGACCGCCAGAGATCGTGGATCCCTGGCGGTAGCAGTGGTCCTATGGCGGTCTGACTGCCAAACTCGTTATACAGCGGGTGATTACCCCCTTGGTAAAGACTGTGCGTGCAGCATCTAGTGTGTGCCTATTGCATGTGTGCAGTTGCACCAGTTGTACTTTGTGTGACAACCTCTATCCTGCTCTGTGTTGCATTACCTGTGTGGGCAACTTGAAACTAACATTTTTCTGCTGCACGTTCAAGGTGATTCCACCCCTGGCATTTCTCTAGCTCAGGTGCGTCTAATGCAGGCGTAGATCCTACCCATCTTGACCTATGTGGAACATCTAGTCCTGCCTAACACCTTGCATCGCGGGGCTCGCTGTTCCTATTCTTTTGTGTGTATTTTATTTTCTGCTTGACATTGAACCTGTGGAGGAGAGAGCAGTTTTATTATGGATTTTACTGTGTCTTGTGTGCCATCAAGTGTTGTTTTTACTTCTCGCTCAGTAAACTGTTCTGTGTATTGTGATACATCACGTAGTGGCGTCCGGTGCAGGTAGGAGTGGTGGGGAGGGGAGGGGAAGTGACAGACAAAGGGATAACATTAAAGTAAAAAACAATAAACCCACTTACCTTGCGCTCACCACATCACCTGTATTCTGTAATAACTGCATTATAACACTTGAAAAGGCTCCATAACTTTGGAGCATAGGTGGCCATTGACACTATTTAAGACATTCCTTTTTGAAATGCTGATTTGTATCTCTGTGTTTCATGTCAAAATACATAACAGCTAGATTTTAAATTGATTCTGCAATTTTGTTGCATTTTCTTACCAAATATGATGTTGTATTTTCTGTATTTGTTGACCCAAGCTATTATCTCTAATTCGAAAGAAGATAAAAGGCCCGTTTGAAATCTTAAGGGAAGTGTGAAAGAGTATGAAAGAGCAAGGAACAGGAAATATATAGCAATACACTGGAATAAATGTCACTGAATGGATTCATGTTTCTGTAATACCAGTGAGGCTTTGTCTCAAGGGATGTCATATTTGTTAGCTATGCCAGACAATGAGCAACAGATCGTTTCCTGTTTCACCGAGTGACAGAGGCTTGCTTTGCTACTATTGTTTAGGTTATCCAGGTGATTTGTAACCATAGGCACGCTGTTCTGTCTCGGGTCATTAGAATTGCTACTTTCCCCCCCCTCTTATTTACTTGCCTCATATTGCTGATTACACTGTACCCAACGGAGTTTTTTTTTTTTACCGCAAATTGGCTTCCATGTTGATGTCTCCTCTTGTACCTCCGTTCAGTAATAACAAAATATTTTCTATCACATGAATTTATATCAAGTATCACAGAGCCTTATGCTCCGCTCCATTTCGGGATCATGTTTAGGCTGCGTCATGCTGTTAGAGATGTCAGAAGCCAATTGCCCAATCTAAATTTCACACTTAAATTCTTTTGGGTCAAACGGTTGGGAAAAACCCAGTATTTTTTTCTGTGCTTAACTGAGTTTGCATTCTAGGCAGGTTACAGAAACAGTACTAGTGCAGTTAGTTTTCATCAAAACATTAGTTCACGACTCTTCCTTTTCCTCTTCTTCATACATTTTGCAGTTCATGTATCAATCTCTTCACTTCCATACCCAATAGCAAAAATAAGAATCTAAAGCCGTTGGCCCCATATTGGGCAATGGGGGCTAACAGTCAATGTCATCATGAGTCACGTTGACTGAGCCTGTGATCAACTCCCGAAGTAAAATTTTGTTGCAAAAAAAAAATCTGAAACCACCTACCAGCTGGCAGAATAACTCAAGAATTGCCTCAAGCTCACTACTATTGTTACAAGTAATTGCATAATTTATTATTTTCCGTCTTCGAGGCTTTGTATATTGAATTTTTGAATTATACAAATTGTATGCCAACAAGTTAGGCTTAGATATATTGATGTGAACAAACCAGGCCAGTGACAGAGCACAACAAATATTAATGGCAAGCTTCAGAGGAGGGCAATATGAAATCAAATTTTGGCTTGTCTATATTGTGTCCCAGTCCAGCATTGGCTTTAGCTTTATCTCGTGTTCTATCTAATAGCAGCCCCCTCTAGCCAAAAGGGTTAGTCATTGTTCTTGGGGTTAAATGAATTGATAACCAGAGGATGGTAGTTTGTGTAGACCCAAAGGTCTGCAAAATATGGACCAGGAAGAGCTTGTGAAGGTTTGACACTTAAGGTAGCTTCTGCAGATGCAAATTTCATTTTTAGTATATCAAAGTTATAGATATCTTTTGCCAAGAAAACTTGCTGAAAGGACATTATTTACTTGGGTTACTTTGATAAATCTAAACTGAAATTCGAGTGCTTATATTTAAGCATGGTTAGTTTCCAAGGGCATGTTTGTTTTTATTATATACAGTGCTCTTAGAGAGGCCTCCCATATGTTTCTAGTGTTGAGTAGAGGCTCAACCTGGCATATCCAATTCTGGAGAAGACCGTGCAGGTGAACCTTCAGGGTCCGATGGCCTACATTTTCCTAATGCCTTTGAAATCCTCACAGAGCACAGACTAATTGTGAGGCACCCTTTTTACACATGTCCATTGAATGTGCATCAGTAATAAAAGCTCTAGTATGTTTTTGTTAGTGCTTGAGAGGGTGAGTGATGCATTTTCAAGTCGTATTTATTGCACCCAAATACAATTTTCTGTAAATAATGGGACAGATCACCAAGTTTTAATGGTAGGTAGCTATGTCTTAACTCTGTTTAAAATGTGAATTGTTTTATTACACTATCCAGTCGTGGATGGCAAAGCAATTTACTGTGAGTAATTGGATCGTATTCGAGGCATAGGTGTGACATACACACGAGACATGCTTACTCACAGAAAAAAAGTTTTGTGATCTACAAAGCTTTTCTCTTTGAATAAGCACCTTACTCCTGGAAAGATGGGAGTAATTTATACTTAAACCTGGAAAAAGGTACACCTGCTCACAGAACATGCTCTGTTTGTATATCAGGCCTGCATAGGCAGGTGTAATTCAAACCTATGATAAGAGAAAGAAACAACATATTAACAGAAAAAAACGAAGTCACTCAAGCCCAATGCGTCTGTGGTTGGCTGATTGAAGGAGGGAGTCCTTGTCCACGCCTCCGTAAATGTAGAACAGAGACTATAGGCCTTATTACGACTTTGGCAGTCCTACAGTGGATTGTGCAATGCCCCGTCCGCTGTAGGTCTGCCAAAGCTGTGGTGCTGCCGCCCACCAGATTAGGACTTTCATCTTGGTCTGGCGGGTGGTCGTGCGGTGGTCTGACAGTGATGGTCTGTTAGGCTCATAGAATAGCCTAACATGCAGACAGCAGCCCTGAGAGCGACAACTGCACCTTCCTGCACGGCGTGGCATACATGCCACACCGTGCAGGAACTGGGGGTGCAAATCCAGGGCTCACCACCTTTAAAAAGACGGTGGAGAGGCAACTTGAAATATGCTCGGGGTCGCCGCTGCGGCACCACCAGCATATGTCTGCCTCTAACCGATGAACGACCGCCCCAGGATCCTGGATTCCTGGAGGTCGCAGCGGTCCTGTGGTGGCCCAACCCCCAACCCCCCCCCCCCCAGGCAAAATACTGCAGGCAGGCCTACAGTGTGGCATTGGTCTGACCGCCACCACCGCCAAACTCATAATAAGGGCGTCAGGGTGGTCTGTTACAGACCAACCTTTAAAAGTGGCCTGAGAAATCTCTGTGGGTGGAAACTGTTGCAATGTCCGCCTTTTTCCTTCTGCAGGTGCATTCTTTTAATACAACTTTATTAAATGAGCGACCGCCTGTTCGAAAAGCACCCCATGGTGATTTGTCTTTTGTAATGCACCAGCTTGTGCTACTCCTTGACTGCAACAGGCTTCTTTGAAGCAATCCTGAATTGATATCCTGCAGAACCGTGGCTCTTCAGAAAGAGTATAGAGATTAATATTGCAAGCCAGAGTACATCAAGGGAATGTCCCAGGTATGTCCGTCTTGACTCCACCTAACTCGGGTATTTATTTCCTTATTACGACTTTGGCTGTCCTCCAGCAATTGGTGCAACACACTGTCTGCTGTAGGACTGCCAAAGGTGTGGTGGTGCTGCCCACCAGATTAGGACTTTAATCCTGGTCTGACGGGCGGTGGTACGGCGGTCTGACAGTGGCGTTCTGTTAGGCTCATAGAAGAGCCTAACATGCAGACCGCGGCTCTCAAAATGCTAGCTGAACCCTCCATCACGGTGTGGCATACATGCCACACTGTGCAGGAACGAAGGGTGCAAATCTAGGGGGGCACTACGTGGTACTATGGACCACAGAACTCGTATTAAGCCCCTCAGTCAAAGCTTGGTTCTGGGGTAAGACCTATCAATCTGCAATAATCGATCAAGCATTATTGGAATAAAATCTTACACGTGCACTGGCCAGTGGCTCTTAGCAAGGAAAACAATTACTCATTTAGAACAGACTTGTTCAAAATATATTATAATTTTGAGGAGCGGGTCATTTTAACTATCCAAGGTACCAGCTTATAACACATGGGTTTTCCGGTCCTCCCATACTGGGACATCCAATGCATATTCTGCAGGAAACATTAGAAGTGAAAATGGCTGCGAGCTAGTGACTCCCAGAGTTTGTTGATGTTGCCTATTTGGAAGGCACAAGTACCTCTCCAGTTCCATTGGCTGACCGTAAATGTATTGATGCTTTTATAAACAACTTATTAACTATAGCACACAGGGACCTGATTTTGATGTGTTGACTAAATAGTAGGGAACATCTTGTTTTTGCTTAGATTAAGATTGGCTAACCTTCCACAAACTCTGGCAATAACAAGAAAGTTGAACTTATTTATACTAACAGCAATCAAAATCGTATTTCCTCTTGGTTTTGTGTACTTATTTTAGCAGAGAATGACATCTATTAACTGTAGATTCTGGCAGAACCCACCTGCCAAAAAGAGGCCCATTCTTTAGGAACCTATTCGCCAATTTGCAGCATGCTTGTGCTCCATTGGTAGGCGGGTACTTAACAGTGGCAAGAAAGATGGATTCATTCACACCCACTCCGTATTCTCCATGGCAGGCCTGGAAATGCACACTTCTTACCACTGCGGCTTGACATCTCAGACTGCCAGACTGCAGTATCATACATGGTGTAGTCTAGGCCACACCGTTTTTTTTTTTTTTTTTTTTAAAACCTTTATTTTGTTAAATGCACAATACACCGCGTCTGCCTACAACCCCTCGAGGCCGGCCGCTATGACATATTAGAAAAGGATAAAAGAAAGAAACCAATAGGGCAGAACGCCGTTAAAGCAATCTCTGAGTGAGAAGTGTCAGGTAGAACATAGAACAATAATGTCAGGATAGGAAAAGGTTTAATTTTATGATTTTGTCGAGTACATGTAGTAAACTACGAAAAGAGTCGAAGCTAATCACTGACCAGGATAGACATCACCGTTCAAGGAGCACCCAGAAGGAGGCGTTATAGAGGAAGGCATTTGTAAGGAAACAAGTGGCCACCATCCAGGAACTAAGAGCAAACGCTATACCACAGAATGATGGAACACAATAAGCTCCCTACTAACACTGAACCCCGACCCCAAGGAAACATAGAAGAGAAAGAAACCGAAGAAGAGGAGAGAAAGAAAGAGAAAGAGGGCCATAGAGACAAAGAAAAGACATAGAACACATCCCATCCCCCCACCCTGCATACCAGCGGAAGGCCACGGCCCCCCCCCCCCCCAATAGGCATGCCTGTCGCCCCAAAAGAACCCCAAGTGGGAAAGAGAGTCTGGAGAGTGGGAAAGAACATCCCAGTCTCCGACTCCCAGAAAAGGCAGGAGGAGGAAAGTATAACATACTCCCGGTCACCACCAGCCCCGTACGCATCCCCCACCCTAATTATCATCAGCACAACTGAAGTAGCAAGCAAAGCAGCAGGTGGGAAGACTCAGTTCCAAATGTGCGAATAAATCCGATAAAAAGCAGTCCCATCCTAGTCCCCGCCCGCCAATACGTACAGCACACTAAAGGAAATCGCCCAGCCCTGGCCCAATCTTAGGTGGCCCCACATATCCACCCCCGCAATCTACAATAGCGGATTACACGCATGCGGCACATCAAAGACATCGACAAGCATTCTAGTCCGGGTCATGCCAGGCGGTCAGGCAGGATCATCAAGGGAGGCAACATCAGCCCTGGCCTGAACGCTGAAACCCCTCCAAGCATGGCCACCGCTGGGAATGTACTTCAGGCAGAACAAAGGAGCAAGATGGCCGCTCCCGGCATAGAAAAAGCAGAGGAAGAGGAAGCGAGAGTTCCCAATCATCGACCATCACCATGTCCAAAGTGACAAACACATTTTTCCCCACAGAACGGCACACACTCCGGCGATGTTGAGGAAGCCGTGGCAACACTTGCAGAGGCAGAGTCTCAGCTTTTAGAGTGGAAGGGAACTTTGTATCTGCAGCTTTGTCAGTAAAAGAACACTCGACACTGTAGCCAGGGAGAGGACGTTCCACAGTATCCCCCTGTCGCCACATTGTATCCACCTCGAAGGGAATGAGAGGCATTGGGGGGTCAGACAGCCGCAGTAGTTCCCTGGATGGCATAGCGACATCAATCTTCCGCTCCAGTTCTCGAGTATTTTGCCACCATGTCGCCCTCAAGTCTTCCAGGGCTAGAAGGATATCACCACAGGTCAGGTCAGCTCCCCGCTTCAGCATGGCAGCAGTATGCAAAGGCGCCACCGGGGCACCCTCCAGCTCGACAGTAGGCAGGGCAGCTTGCGTCAGGGATATGGAGGCTTCCGTCTTTTCGGCGAGGTAGACCGGCGCCGTCACCAACTCTGCAGGCAGCCCACATCGGAGGGGGGAGGGCGACTCCATAGGGCGGAGGGATAACATTTAAGGCAAGAAGAGATACTGCTCGCAATACGGGGCTCGCACGATGTGAGAGCCCTCGGCTGTATAGCAATGCGGGTGGTAGGCGCTCTAAAATGGATACCGCTCTGACCGCTGGTAGCATGACAAAGGAAATATCGCCAGCCCGGACCCAACCATACAGGTATCCTCTCCGTCGCTAAGAGGGCTCCGCCGAGCCGCCCATTCCACAGCCGGTAGCATTTCCCCAGACGCCGGTCCTGCCCCAGGTCGTCTCACCGTATGTGATCAGCGGTGTCCGGTGGCGGTGGTCGGGCCAGAGTGCGTGGGCAAAGTCCAAAGTCGGCAAACTCTATAAATCCTCGACCAAAAAAGCCGGCGGGGACATCGGAGGAATGCGGAAAGTGTCAGCGCATTCGTGATTACATTTGCTCGCGCCGTAGGCAGGATTAAAGATCAGGATGTCATGTAAACAGCAGACGGGCTGCGGAGCCGGGAGCTCAGACGTCTTGTCCGTCCGCCATCTTGGCTCCTCCCCCCGGCCACACCGTTTTAATGTTGGTCTGCACACTCCAGCAACAACTTGAGCCACCTATAGCACTTCTATCATGGGGTAAGGGTGCTCAGACGGCTGTGTGCCACCCATTTTCAAGCCACCTTCTGAGCTGGCGTGGAAGTAAACTTCATACAGGTCGGTTATAAAGCTACATGGGCAAGTGGGGTACTGCATTGTTTTACTAAGATTAGGCACTCTTTGTCCTGGTAACTGGTAGTATGACCCACATACTGCTGAAAAACAGCATTTTAAACACATGAAAATAATATGTGCAGACTGGGATTTACATTAAAAACATGTATCAGAAAATTAGACACAAAAATAGGAAATATTTGTTTTTAAATTGCCAAGAATTATGTTTCACATAGGTGCTTTTGAGGTGCTGTTGTACATTTATCTGTGTGTATTCCAACCTTTTGTGTATCCTGATTGGGTAAAGACGTTGATAGAATATTTGTTCTACAGCAAAAAATACAGGATATTTATATTTAGAAAACGTCAAACACACCAGAATCATCAAACAAACGACAATCTGTGCATCTATGGAAAATTCTCTTTCTCCTTTTCATCCTAATGTTCTTTTTGCTAAGTTCTGCTTCCTGCCTCGCCCAGCTGGTTTTCCCATTATTCTTTCATCCTTTTTTCACTCACCCAGCGCTTCCTGGAAGACACACATTATGTAATTAACACCATCAAAACAACTAGACCTGAAGTCCTTCTTCTGTGAAATCACACATTGTTTTTTATTTTGTAACATTTTTCAAGGTATTTGATATTGGCGGGACCTTCAGTAATCCAAAGATTACGTTTGTAACATTTTAACCTGTTTGAAATTCTAGTTTTCTCTGAACATTTAGATATCTACTCTGCTATTGAAAGAAAATCCTTTGAATTCCACTTGTAATGTACTCTAATGTAAAGTGGGTTTGTAGAGCGCTATTTGTCACCCGTGAAGGTATCCAGGTGCTGAGTAGGCGAGTTTAGTTGTGTGGTGATGTTGGGCCGGAATACAGGTACAGCAACCAGGCTAATTGAATAGCCAGGTCTTCGGCTTCTTGTGGAATTTAAAATTTGTGGAGGAGGCACTGATGTGTTGGGGAGGTCATTCCAGGATTTTGCTACTTGTGAGTGATCAGCCTACTGTTCTGCTTCACTGTGTGTGAGTGATCCTGAGTAAAGTTGTTTGGTAGGTTGGTGGGAGTGAAGCCGGTAATTGAGGTATGGGTCCTGTGTTGTATAGTGACATGAATGCGTGTGTGAGAAATTTGAACTGGCAGCACTTCTGGATGGGGTGCCGGTGGAGCTTTCTGAGGAGTGATGTGGGTTCTGAGTGGGAGGTTGAGGATGGGTCTAGCGGTGGTGTTTTGAATGTTTTGAAGTCTATGAAGAAGTTGGGTTGGGTTTTGTAACTTGTTAGTGCTGATTAATGCTGCCCATTGTTTGCAGGTTATTTTTGTTTTTAGCTTGTAAAATGCCATCCATGGTTCTGGTGGACAGTAATAGTCCAATGACTAAAAACCCATGAGACTAAACCCCACAAAGCTGAAATCACACAATTTCAAAAATATTCAAACTCCCACTACAATGCCTCTTACCAGTGAGGGGACGGGAATGGCTAAATTGTCTGAGAGTATGTCTTTGAGATAAAATATGTTCGAGGCATATGAGCTGCAGATTGTACACTTAGCATTAGATCGCCACCTGGTGTTGGGCTCGGATGATTGCATAGTTGTTGTTGTCTTGGAAGAAGTCTTTGTAGTCACAAGATAGGTGACTCTTCCCTTGGACGATAGTGCGCATGGGCATCGGCTCCATCCTCAGACTGTTTTTTTCCGCCACTGGGTTCGGATGAAACTTTTCCGCTCCGGTTCGAAATCTACTTTTCAAGTACTTCGACGCGTAAACATTTATTCAAACTTTACCAAACTACTTTCAAAACTTACAAACACCGTCTCGACTCCATCAACTCGATTCCGGTCATCGACGCGGGCCGTTGGGCCTATCCACGCCGAGAGGCCTACACCTCATGGAAAGGACGCCATTTAAAAGATGCTCCGAGTGTGGAGCAAAGTTCCCACACAGTGACCATCACGAGGTGTGTAAACTGTGCTTATCGGCAGAACACGACGATTCGAGCTGCACATCCTGTGCGTCTTTTCGATCCAAGAAAACCATTTGAGATCGGAGGGCCCGTCGACACGACATGCAGAGATCGGCCTCGGAACCGGTGGATATCTTCGACGTAGAGGTTCCGCTCGTTCCCGAAGAAGATTCAGACGATCTCCAAATCGTATCGGAAGCAGACGACTCAGATGACTCCATACCATTGGGTCAGCGCGTGAGTACTACTGCCCCGGCCCCACACACACCACCCAAATCGAAGGCAAATGTCAACACTCCGCCTCCGGGGCCCAGTCGCGACCGAAAAAACACTTTGTAAGCCCTGCCATCACGCCCGGCCCGCTGTGGTGGAACACCAAAAACTTAACAAAAGGGCAGCCGTTCCTCGAACCTGTTCCACAAATAGTACTTACAGCAGACGCATCTCTCACAGGATAGGGAGCCCATCTCCTACATCATACAACTCGAGGGCAATGGACCATACAACAAAGATCGTTCCATATCAATCACCTAGAGCTGCTAGCAATATTCTTAGCACTCAAAACGTTCCAAGTACAAGTACAAAACAAAGCTGTCTTGATCCGGACGGACAACATGACAGCTATGTACTATATACAAAAACAGGGGGGAACACAATCTCTACAGTTGTCCCAGCTTGCACAGAACATTTGGAGATGGGCCATTCCACAAAACATATATCTGTTAGCAGAACACCTTCCAGGAGTTCACAATCAGATAGCAGATCTGTTGAGTCGACAGACACAACAAATTCACGAATGGGAACTACATCCGCAAGTTCTTCACCATTCTTTCACAAGTGGGGTCATCCAGACCGCCTGTTCGCCACATATGAAAACGCAAAATACCCAACCTTCGCCGCCAGGTTTCCACACCCGCTGTCCAAGGGCAATGTAATATGGATGAACTGGTCAGGCAGATTTGCGTACGCTTTTCCGCCACTACCACTAATAGTGCCCAAGCTACGGCAACAGTCGCTCAAACTCATTTTATTAGCCCCCACATGGGCACGCCAACCGTGGTATACAACTCTGCTAGAACTATCCCTAGTTCCACACCAAAAGTTACGTCTGACACCATCCCTGCTAATACAGAACCTTGGAGACATCAGACATCCAGACCCAAAACAACTGAATCTGGCAATTTGGCTTCTGAAGTCTTAGAGTTCGTTTATCTTAACCTCCCACCAGACTGTATGAACATCATTAAAGAAGCCAGGAGACCCACTACTAGAGCTTGCTATGCTGCTAAATGGAAAAGAGTTACCATTTATTGCAACAATAACCAAATTGATCCCCTGGATGCTTCTATCCAAAACATCATTTGCTACCTTCTACATTTACAAAGATGTAACCTGGCATATTCATCTATACGCCTACATCTAGCAGCAATTGCAGCATATTTACAAAATAGACAACATTTGTCTCTATTTAGAGTGCCTGCTATTAAAGCATTTATGGAAGGATTAAAACGAATCATTCCTCCCAGGTTACCACCCTCTCCAGTGTGGAACCTAAACGTTGTTCTTACAAGGCTCATGGGACCGCCTTATGAACCTCTACATAAATGTGAACTGCAATTCCTCACATGGAAAACAGCTTTCCTTATTGCTATTACCTCTCTTAGGAGAGTAAGTGAGATACAAGCTTTCACTGTACAAGAACCATTCTTACAGTTACACCGTAACAAGGTGGATTTCAGAACAAATCCTAAATTCCTTCCAAAAGTCATTACTCTGTTTCATTTAAACCAATCTGTAGAGCTACCGGTGTTTTCCCAAAACGCAGACTCTGTAGCAGAAAGAGCTTTACACACCCTAGATGTTAAAAGAGCCCTTCTCTACTATATAGATAGGGCCAAATCCTTTCGCAAAACAAAACAGCTGTTTGTAGCTTTCTCTCCACCACAGAAGGGCAACCCCATCTCTAAAGCTGGAATTGCAAGGTGGATTGTAAAATGTATAAAAATATGCTATCAAAAAGCAAAATACACATTAACAGTTCCTCCTAGAGCTCACTCCACACGCAAACTAGGAGCCTCCATGGCTTTCTTAGGGAACATTCCCCTAGAAGACATCTGTAAGGCAGCAACATGGTCTACAACACACACCTTTACTAAACACTACTGTGTTGATGTGCAAGTCAAGCAGCAAGCTGCAGTAGGCCAAGCTATCCTTAAAACTCTCTTTCAAACTACGGCAACAGACACAGGTGACCACCGCTAGGGGAGACACTGCTGCACAATCGATGCTAAATGTACCATCTGCAGCTTATATGCCTCAAACGGAAAATGCTACTTACCATTATGCATCTGTTCTTGGCATGTAGAGCTGCAGATTCGTACATGCCCTCACACCTCCCCCGGACCTGTGTCTGTTCCAGTCTTATCTTAATTAGATATACACGCATGGACATACTTTCTTCTCTCTACTAACTCCATCATTTCCCATCATGGCGAAAAACAATCCAAGGATGGAGCCGATGCCCATGCGCACTATCGTCCAAGGGAGGAGTCACCTATCTCGTGACTACAAAGACTTCTTCCAAGACAACAACAACATGCAATCATCCGAGCCCAACACCAGGTGGCGATCTAATGCTAAGTGTACGAATCGGCAGCTCTACATGCCAAGAACAGATGCATACTGGTAAGTAGCATTTTCCTTCCATATTTCGAAAGAAATAAAGTCCCTTAATAATTGATTGAAAACTGACATCACGTCAGTAACCATCAAAGTATTTTGAGTATTCAGCCGTTGCTAGGAAAAGTGGGTGCTCCACAGTTTAAACTAGGGACTTGTTAAATACATCTCATTGTACAACAAAAGAATTCTCCTTTGTTATTATCAAAAGAAAAGATGTTCTTACCAACCCGAGTGATACTAGAGCTGCACCCTTGAGGCTGTCCCCAAATGTACTCCTGAATATCAAGAATACCGTGGCACAATAATATTGTGGACAAAATATCAAGGGACACAATATCTACAGGTAAGTGCACTTAGGGAAATATAGATTTGCTATTCTTTTCTCTACATAATTTCAAGGTACATAGATGTAATAGATAGAAAATCTTGCCATACTTACCTTTCGATATTGTGTCCCTCAATAGTTTTTGTCCCCGATATTAGTGTCCCAGATATCCTGGACCCGATATTCAGTGGTCGCACCACTGTTCTCAGCTCTCAGTGATCACACGAGTGACAAGGGAAATTGCAAACTGCAATTGTGGTGCACACCATATAAAGGACTAGAATCTGTCTTTAAGCAACTTTGGGACTAAGGATTTTGGTCATCCCTCTCTTGTGAGGTTACCTCATCCTACCACTCAAAGTGAAAGCTGTCAAATCGAAGAATTAGAGGACACATCATGGTGGATCAGTCGGGTTTCTCAATCTCCCATGGATAGTCTGAACATTCTTAGACTTTGCAGAAAGAAAATCAGGATACACCTGCCTGTTATGCTGTTTGGGATTCTACATTCCAAACATCCAATCACCGACCTGCTTGCACTTGACAGTGTGTCTTGGGATAATGGTCACTTTGAATGTGTCATCGATATGAAAAAAAAGTGGGGTGTATAAAAAAAACAGGTGACTTCTCTTCCGGCTATCACTGTGGAAATGAAAGGCAATAGGATGAGGGTGGGTATGAGGAAACACCGGTGAAGATTAATCAGCAGAGTCTGGTGCAACACCACACTGACTGGCATTGTCCAGGATTTTAAATTAGGCCTGTGACAGATTTATCAGGTGGGCACGTCAAAGATTAAGGTGCTCCCAATAGCTCACACAGTCCAGCACACACATGTGCGGGGAAGAGGGCTATTTCATGTAGAGACAGCTCCTTGGAAAAGGCTATTTTTGAGTCAGAGGCATTCCTTCCAAGAAAAACACAGTATATATCTCTCTCTCCCATTGCTGAGGGGACAGAATCTAATTTTCATGCCATCAAATTACCCTTTTCCTTAAAATGCTATGGTTGGGCACTGACACAACATCGAAATCATAAATATCATGATACCAAAATATCGTGTCAAAAATATCGTTCACAAAAATATTACTTTTCTATACATATAAAGATAAGTACAACAATATCGGAAGAAAAATATAGTTTGACATTAATATCGAAACATACACGCAAAATATCGTTTTTTACTATATATGTAGTTTAAATAAGTTAAACTTAAATATTTTAACATATAACATTACTATAATGTAAATTAAATATGTTTAAATAATATGTAAAAATATATATAGAAATATTTACTAGGTTAAACAAACACACACATATGTATCAAAGTGTTTATGTTCATATATACATATATAATGTAAAACTATTAAAACATTTTTTAATTTTAACTTATTTTATAATTATTTTTAAATTTGTCAATATATACATTTACATACACATAAACAATAAAAAAGTACAACAAATAAATTACTCTTGTACTACTGATGCACCTATGTAACTATGCACCCTGTACTCACCTACCTCAACTATTCCTACCTTTATGCTATCTCCAAAAGCATTTTAAGCACGCTTAAACAAGTATATGCTCCTTCTTTTTGTACCTTTATACTATTGGCGCACCTGTTTGACTATGCACCTTGTACCTACACTACCTCAACTTTGACCTACCTCTTGTATTTTGACCTACCTATGTAACTATGCACCTTGTACCTAACTACCTCAACTATTACATACTATTATTCTATCACCCCCTTGTCCTTGTAAAGCGCTCTGATATCTGCAAAGATCTTGTTCGCGCTATATAAAACTTTCAAATAAAATAAATAAATAAATAATAAATTAAAATATTCCTGTTTTAATTATACATAAAAAGTAGACAATATTTGACAATATATTTCACTAAAATATCTGAAAAATGACATACATTTATATGTATAAAAATATCAATTTATATACACAAACACATCATAATATATATTTAAGCAATAGTAATAAAAAATGTAACTGTATGAACAATAAATATAGTATTACCTCTCCAATTTATACAGAAGTAGAGCAAGCGTTTAACAAAGGAAGGGTTACATTTACTCTTCGCACTTCAGTGGGTGAAACAGTAAGGACAGCTTTGGACTCAGGAGGGGTACCATTTACTATTCCCACTTCAGTGAGTGCAATAGTAGGTAGAGCGGTGGACTCAGAAGGGGTATAATTTACTATTTCCACTCCAGTCTGTGCAACAAAAAGGAAACAATTAAACTGAAGAAGGGCTAAATTTACTATTCCCACTCCAGCATGTGAAACAGTAGGGAAAGCATTGAACTCAGGAGGGGAAACATTTACTTTTCCCAATCCAGTCTGTGCAACAGTAGGTAAAACGTTGGACACAGGAAGGGTAACATTTACTATTCCTACTCCAGTCTGTGCAACAGTAGGGAACGCGTCAAACTTCAGAGGGGTAACATTTACTATTCCCATTCCAGTCTCTGCAACTATATAGAAAGCGTTGGACTCAGCAGGGGTAAAATTTACTATTCCCACTCCAGTCAGTGCTACAGTAGAGAGAGAGAGAGAGTTGTTCACTTCAATCAAATAACATATTTTAACAAGTCTATTAAATAACAAAAAATATAGATATTTAAACTGTAAAATTACATGTCTACATTTTAACAAAAAGTAAACAAATTACAAAATTATTACATTTTTAAATATTTAGAATCATTTATAACAAATAATATTTAATGCATTAAAATACCACACTATATTCTCACAATGTCAACAGCCAACAATTAGAATGTAATTGAAATGAATAAGCATAGCATAATTAATATATTGCAAACCAATGAATACAATTGTTAATACATGAATAAATAATTTTACATTTATTACTTAAACGACTTCCCACCCTATACCTCTACAAACTAAACAACACACACCTAAAATATAACTTGAAAATATGATTAATTCACAATTTACATAACTATTAATGAAATAATTAGCGACAAATCCATTATGAGTTATCAAAAATGATTTCTTGATTAGATTCCCACCCTGTACCTCTAAAAACCCAACAACCCACACCTAAAACATATCTTAAAAATTATAATAATTATGCACTTTACATAATTGGTTATCAAAGAAACAATAATAATTAACTTATAACTAATTCAGCATTTTAATTAACTTCCCACCATTTACCCACACAGACATAACCTGCACCTGAAATGCAACTTAAAAAATATCTTAATTGCACAATTTACTTAATTAGCAATTAAATAATTATTATTAATTAACATTAATTACAATTACAAAACAATTAATTAGGGCTACGTTACTTCCCACCATGCACCCCTAAAGCCCCATATCCAGCACCTAAACAATAACTAACAAATACATGAATTACACAATTAATTTTTAATTAAATAATTAATGTATTTTAAAAATTAGTTATTCATTAATTGGAATTTATTTACTTCCCACACTGTTCCCCTACAAATTTCACAACCTGCACTAGAAACATAACTTGAAAAATATAATAATTACACACTTTACATAATTAATTACCAAGTAATTAATAATGAAAAATGTATTATTAACTTCTTATAATTATTTTACTTTTCCCCATGAACTCCTATAAACCCCACAACCCGCAACAATACATAAAAATAATTAGAAGACCATATTATTAAGAACAATATTTTTGTGGAAGATCTTAACATAGATATTTTTAACATTGATATTAACAACATAGATATTTTTGTGCACAATATTAATAACTGATATTCCTGCATCACAATATTTGTGGATCACAATATAAAAAATTCAATATTTCTGAATCTCAATATTTTTTACTTAGTATGTTGTCCGAATACTGCTATGGTATTATTATGTGGTGCGTATGTGACAAGAGTCATGAAAGCAAGTTTTCTGGGGAATACATTTCCACGCCTAACACAGTGTGAATTATTCTTAGTACTAGTATATCTTATGCATGTTCCTCAGAGACTTTGAGGCACTAGCAGTGGTTGGGAGTAGTAACAGCTGCATGTTGTAATCACTGTCCGTATGTTTTCCAACCACTGAAAACATTCCATGCTTGTACTTGGTGATGGTAAAATGCATTAATGTGCTCAAGAAGTCATAGGAAATATAGCCCAGAAACGTGAGATTAACGGAAAGCATTGTTGTGGTATCAACATCGTCTGAATTGTTCAATCATAAAATAAGGGCATTTTGGAAGGTTTTTTTCATGGACTTCAACCGAGTGACTGTGAATAAAAAGGTAGAAATCAAACTTGTAAAGAGGGATAGATTTCTTAGAAGTGGTTTCAATCTAATTGCTTCCCTGCCTTATCCTCTCAGGTAGTGCTTAGCAAATACAGCACTTCGGTAAACTGTGGTCATACCAAATAATGTATCTTGGACTCTGTTCTACGCTCTCATCCCTGGTTCCAATATTTCCCACACTACCATTGTTAAGCTCTGTGCAGAGCATGACATCACTCATCTATGCATGGCACACTCCATCACTGGGACCACGCTAGTCTGCACCATTAGTTCTCGACTCAGCTGGATTCTGTACAGCGCACTCGATGTCTGGGCTCCACGCCAACTTGCACTACAAGAATGCATACTGAACATTATATTACTGGGTCCGTATACGGTCCCACACACTCTCTAATAGACTTCCTTCAGCACTGTTCATCAGCAGACACACAGTGCCCCACTCGGTCACTGCAGGAGTCTATACAGGATCCTCCACCATGGACCCCATACTGTCTCTCATTTAAACTGGGCAACCCCTTGTGGCACATGACAATATCTGGCCTCCAGATTTGACACTGCAACTGGACACTCTGCGGCAAACACCAGCTCTGGCCACCATACTGTCCTTCACAAATTACTGCAGTGTGGTCTACAACAAAGGGAATATTGGCTCCACACGATACTCTTTCACCGCGGTCTATTTGCACACTCCCTAATGACTTCTCTTTCTCAAACAAGAAAAGATTTGGAGTTTGCACACATCAATTATCGATCTCATTTTAGTTCATTATGTCATAAAATGTCCATAATAGTCAATAGATATAGCAGGTCCAGAGTTTTCTTTATGGTTGAAAACTTGTTCTTTATTGATAGAAATGTTCAGTTGTTAAAAATCCAGTAATCATACAATTCATTTAGCCAACAGTTAGTACTTGACTTTTCTTCAAACACTTTATTCCTGCCCCACACTGTCCTTTACTGTCACTTTTAGACTTCATGTGACTCTGTGCAACATCAATTCAATGGCCCTCACACAGTGCCAGAAAACCAGGGCTAAACTCTATGGGCCCGATTCACAGAATGAACTTACTATTGGTATTCACAGAATGAACTTACTCATTTCGGTATTCACAGAAGTTAGGACTACTAACTTTAGGACTCCTAAATGCCTTCTGTGAATACTGAAAGTCTTAAAATTAGGATTTTTCTCAATTTAGTAGTAGTAAAGTTAGGACTACTAACTTTAGGACGCCTAAATGCCTTCTGTGAATACCGAAAGTCTTAAAATTAGGATTTTTCTCAATTTAGTAGTAGTAAAGTTAGGACTACTAACTTTAGGACGCCTAAATGCCTTCTGTGAATACCGAAAGTCTTAAAATTACGATTTTTCTCAATTTAGTAGTATTGAGAAAAATCGTAATTTTAAGACTTTCGGTATTCACAGAAGGCATTTAGGCGTCCTAAAGTTAGTAGTCCTAACTTTACTACTACTAAATTGAGAAAAATCCTAATTTTAAGACTTTCGGTATTCACAGAAGGCATTTAGGCGTCCTAAAGTTAGTAGTCCTAACTTTACTACTACTAAATTGAGAAAAATCCTAATTTTAAGACTTTCAGTATTCACAGAAGGCATTTAGGAGTCCTAAAGTTAGTAGTCCTAACTTCTGTGAATACCGAAATGAGTAAGTTCATTCTGTGAATACCAAAACTAGTAAGTGCATTCTGTGAATGCCAAAAGTAGTAAGTTCATTCTGTGAATCGGGCCCTATGTGGCACTCTCTGTCATCCACACTTATTGCAGAGCACTGTAGAATCACAGTTTCTTTCGGTGTCATTGTTGAAGTATGTGACATGCTTCATCACTGGCCCCATACTTTTTCACACTATCACTGTTGATTGTGTGTGGTGCATGGCATCCCTGACCCCATACTGCACCACTGTATCAGCACTAGAGGTTATGCTGCCTATTAATTACTAAGGGACCCATTAGGATAGCGGGCGGATCGCCCCGCCGGGCTGGCGGTTGCTACATGCTGGCCCGGCGGGGGCGATCGCCCGCCATCCATGCCTGATTGACCCCCTCCATATTAGTATGGCTGGGGAGTCCACGGTGGACGGAAAGACCGTCCACCGCTTTTACGCCGGACGACTCGTCGACCGGGTGGAAAAGGTCATACTATGGCGGCGGTGTCTGCAAGACACCATACTCCATATTATGATGCATGTGGAGATTCGCATTTCCATGGCGGGAAAGGCATGCACTGTCTGGTGTTGGGGGCACGTTGCGGGCCCCCAGGGTGTCGGGTAAGGTGCTCATGGGGGGGTACCTATGGTACCACCCCTCATTGCCATGCACTACGTGGCAGGCACCACGTGGTGCCTGCCATGTAGTGCATGGCAATGATGTGCGCGCTCCTATTGCATTGCGGGCCGGTCTGCAGCCAGCAGAACCAACCACAATGTAATAGGCCCAGGATGGCCCCGTCAGTGTGGCGAGCATATCATAATATGCATTGCGGGACCGCCGCAACTTCGGCGGTTGGTCCCTGGCTCCGTTGCGATCGGCCGCCATCGTCATGGACCCATAAGTTCCACATTATCACTGCTTGATTGTATTCAGACTACTCTATCTCACATCCCCACACTGCCCAGACACTACCTCACTCTAATACTTCTGGATATGGTGTGCCATCTCCCAAGACTAGTCCATGTACTGCTGCCATACAGTATCACTGCTGTGCAGTGTGATATTGTACCCTAAGCTACCACTGTTGAACGCTGGCAGCACTTTCCATCACTATCATCATGGTATCACTCTACGCAGCACATCCATTCCTGTCCCCTACCCTGTCCCATATTATCACTTACAAGATCATTGCAACAAACCCCATCGCTGGACATTAGGGAGTTACACTCTGTCACTGTGGGGCTGTATGTAGGACATTAAATCACTGAAACCCAGACTGTCACTTCTGGACTCTAATTGAAGTGCTTTGCCAAGGGCCACAGACCACTGTCACTGCAGGTCTGTGTGTTGGACATGGCATCTTGTCCTTGCCACTATGTTTAGGTCGAGCCTACCAAACAGCTGAAGCTTTTGGGCTTCAAAAGACCTGTTGTCAGCTTACAAAAAATTTAAATTGGGCTAAAAGCCTACATTTGGCTAACCATTTGTTGTTTTACTGTCACTCTCATTGCTTGCTTCTTGGCTTACATTGTAGATCTTGTGTTTGCCCTTCCCCCGGAGCATATCATAGTTGTTTGGGTCTTCCACTGCTTATAGGGTACTACTTTTTTATTATTTTTACTTATGTACTCCATGAGAGTGTGTGTTTTGCAGCAGCCTCCCTTTTGAGCTACTCTACTCTGTGTTGTGTGTTGCTCTTTCGTCATCTGCTTCTCCCTCATGCTCAAGGATGCTCTTTTTGCCCATGTGCTTCTTGCCTCCCTATCACTCTCTGTTGCTCTCGTCTGTGTGCTTCTCCCCTCACCCCCTCCTTCGTGTGCATCTTACCTGACCTTCTTGATGTTCCCTCCCTCTTGTCCTTCTTTTACCTTCCCCCACCTGACATGTTGCTTGTCTATTTTTTAAGAAATGCCACCTTTCCCTTCATAAATAAAAGGGCTTTGATACTAGCTCATTTTCATATTATTTTATTTACAGGTGTATCTTGAAACGGTAAATAAAAAATATTTATTTATTCATCACATGTATGTGTCATGACCCATGCATGCCCTTATAAAATAAGGCAGCCTCATCATTGGCATTTTTTTTTCTTTTGTTCATGCTGTACAGCATTGTCATTTCTGCTGAAGCTATACAGCATGAACTAAAGTTGTTGGTGGAGGTTTTAAAGATGAGGCTTATTGGCTTTGCCAATGTTTGTTTTTAAAGTAATTGCTCGTGCTTATTGAAGTATTGAACTGCTGAAAATTAACGGCACACACGTCTGTTTAGCAAAGGCATGTGTTTTATCCTAATGCTAGCGAATACACTTTACTTTCCTGCGGACTGTCGGTACTTTATGTGTGATCTTTATGTTTGTGAGGTTCATGGGCTGGCTGTTGAAATGTTTGAATGGTCCATTTAGATCACAGGGTTGAATACCAGCAGGGAGATGCAACTTCTCATCCTTCAACCATCAAGCAATTAAGCAGCCATGGATTAGGTTCTAGGAGCAGGTCTTGTCCTAGAGCCTAATTACGACTGTGGTGGTCCATCGGACTGCTGTAGTCGCTGTGGCGGTCCACCTGCAGTATTACGAGTATGGTACTTGGACCGCCAGTGGACTGCTGCAACTGCCGGGATCCTTATTTATTTATTTATTTATTATTTATTAATGACATTTAATAAAGCGCGAACAATTGCCCGTGGGCGTCTCGGCGCTGTTACTTCTGCAAACTTCTCCACTACTGAGCTTCTGGCAAATTACTGAGCTTCTGGCAAATTACTGATTAAACAACCACATTTTCAGTTTTTTTCGAAATGACATGAGAGAGGGGCTGGTTCTATTGGACTGGGGGAGTGTATTCCATAGTTTTGGGGCCGCAACCAGAAAGCGGCGATCTCCTCAAGAGACAGACTTTGTACGTGGCACCACCAGTTCGTTAAGAGTGGAGGAGCGGAGTGGTCTTGAGGGGCAATATGGTGTTAACTGATCTCTCAGAAACAGAGGTGCTTGTTGGTGCAGTGATTTGTAGACTATGCATAGTGTCTTGAATTTAATACGGTTTCCAATAGGGAGCCTTGATCCTGCAGCTCCTGCACAGCAGACTGAGGCTGCAATATGCTGGCGGTGCCGCTACTGCTCCGCCAAGCATATTACGAGTTTCCTAACTACCCTCCTTTTCTAAGCAGGCAGTGAGCACGCCATGAACATGGTGGCGGTGAGGAAACTCAGGGGGTCCTAACAGGGCACCTGTCCTCTCTGTGCATAGAGGGGGGCACCTGTTGTCCCCCTTTATTTTTGCACCCCCTGATCCTGCAGGGAAAGAAATGCACAACATTGTGCATTTCTGTCAGAGTAGGAGTGGGCTTCAGCAGTCTCATGGCGGTGCATGTCTAAGGCATAACCTATGTGCCTTAGATACGCACTGCTATTGGACCTCTTCAGCAAGGCCACTCAACGTGGATTCCAGTCGAAATCTGAATGGCGATCTGATCACAGGTAGTGGTCGCGCAGTGCTGACATGGCAGCCCACTGCAAGACATCCAAACTTGTACTCAGGCCCCTAGTCCTTCGAGAACCACCTCTGCTAAGCCCATTATGAAAGGCCACCGAGCTTATCATACACAAATGCCGATCTGTATTCTATTTTACAAGAAACAAGGGAAAGCCAAGAGTACAAAAGGGACCAATGATACATGCTATTTATAGGAACAATGGTCCCTACAAAAGCATAGTTAATATCAAATTACGCCAATTAATTTAATTATGACTCAATGTCTTAATCTCAAATTTAATTTAAAAAAACATACTTATTGACAATCAAAAATAGTGGGTAGTGCCTAATTAGTGATTAACCACTCTAACTACAGTCAGTTTCTATTCTGGATTGTTCCATCTCTTCATCCAGCCCCCAAGGAGGGCGAGGGAGGGCAAGACCGATAGGCTTCAAAAGGAAACAAAAGTCAGATAGTCACTCCACCCTTGTCTACTCTTGGGCGTAGGGAGGAAAACCACCCTCTCTATGCTAAGGGGGAAAAACAGATGTCACATAAAGCTAAATTTCTCAAATTAATTGAAAAACAAAATCATGAATCCTCTTTGTTTTTAGCCTTAATATTTTTGGAAACAAGTCTAATCTTTTCATCGGTGGCACCGTGTTTCAGTGATGGTGTCATTGCTGCAATGGCCACAAACTGGCACACAGTTGGCAAGTGGCCACATGCCTTCAGTCGTTATTGGGTTTGCATCCACCAATGCTAACATTATTGCATTCTCAGGCTAGAGGCTCTAAAACCTCTGTGTGTAAAGTGCCCATGACAGTAAACCATTTGGAAACCCACAGATCAGCCTTTCAACCGCTGCCTTAGAGATGTATTTAAAATTTCATGTTGATTTGTACATATACATTAAACTGTACTGATCATAAATTGTATAGAATGGTTTTACTACTGTAAATGACTGTATTTCCCTTTTTCTTGTAGGTGACTTCAACTGTGATGTCCACACACCCTCAGAGCACGACAACTCCTGAAAACCATGCACTCAAGTATGAAGTACCTGACGGTCTGTACGGAGGAGTCAGTTTAGCTTCTACAGCTGAAGTTACAGCATCTGTGAGGCAGGACCCCTGGTGTGCGCTGGCTCTTGCTTGATGGTTAAGAGTCAAGCTTGGATTCATGCACATTGCTGTCACCTTCAGGTGCTCACTTGAGTGTTTCGTCTCAATTTAGCAAGCAAGCAAGAGGCAGAGTGGATGTTCTGAGAGAATATAGTGCATATCTTCTCATCTATGCAAGATATAGAGGCAAGGGTGCTTTGGCCAGGTAGCACCAACTGACTCTGAAAGAGCTTCTCATTTTCCTGGATCTCTTAAGGACTTCAAAGATGTCGTCTGCCCTCCTATTGACTTTCTTGATCCTCTATTATTTTTGAGGTTTTTGTTTTGTCAAAATCTTCTGCACAGTGACAACTAGATGGCTCCTCCAAGGCTCTACCTGACTTCACAGGTAGAATATGGTGCAGCTTTTCCTCTTCCCACTTCACAAGTTCTACCAATGGCTGCACTCCCTTCCACAACATTCTTTCATTTGATGTGTGCCCTGTCTTGACACTCGTGCATCAACAGTGGCTGTCCTATATACTATCTACTGTTGGTTTCCGCATCACACCACCCTCAGCAGGCTGCCTGTCTTGCACGCTCAACAGACATCTTTCCTCTGATCCTGTCCTTGTCCCTGCCTCCAGTAGAAAACAGTAAATTCCACCTTTTAGAGCCAACTGAAACAGAGTCCTTCCAGGAGCACCGAGACCTCTAGGAACTTTCTAACAGAAAAGATGGACATAGGCAGCTGAACTCCCCACTTCTTTGGGGTTTTCAGTGGCCACCTGTTGAGAGCCACCTTTTGGTTGTGGAGAGGAGTTGTCATTGTGCGACAAGCAAAAGCAACTCTTGTGAGGAATTTCAAAGAACTGACTATGAATCTGGTTTTGGGTTGGCATGAACTACGTCTCAGGAGCAAGTGGGCATTTTGTCTTTCCAACCATAGCCAGCGCTGCACTAGCTGTGGTGTACTCAAGAATGGAGCCTTGCGTCGAAGCTCTCGCATCTGGTACTCCCCTTTTCACTGGTGTGCCCTGAGGTTGACTCTTATTCTAAAAACGAACTTCCGGCTCAAGTGGATGGGAACTGCGCTTTCCAACGTCCGCTCATTCATGACTGAGTGGTCATCGGTCAGAATATTTTAAACAGGGTAACAAACAAATACTTTTCTTCCATAAAATTTGTGTTCCAAGTGCAATTTGCGTTGCAGCAATCAGTGTTAGATCATATGCATAAGATTTAACCACTTTTTTTGTAATGAATGTAAACAGTTTAACTTAATGGTACTATAATAATTTAAAAAAAGAAGCTATGGGGCGCCCCCTCAATATTGTGTCTGGCAAAAAAAAAATCCCACTTTGGTGTTTCCAATTGTTAGTTTTTATCGTAAGAACAAATTGTCTCTCAGGAAAATTGTCAATACCCATTTTTCACATGAGGTTTTGTACAAAGAAATACACATCAAATCTCCTCTTTTGTGTTGTTGAATAACTTTGTGCCAGAAAGATAAAAAGGCTGGATTGAAGCTTTACTACCTAACTGATAAGTATGTAAATACTCCATAAGATATTGATGCATCAATACCGGTTGTTTGGGTTGCGATATGTACAGTGTGATGTAATAAACTGACCCATCATTAGGTTGGTATGCATTTTTTTAAATGGGATGTCATGCAAAAACCTATTTCAGCAGAGTTTTAAAAATAAAACATTTTTTGTTTTTTTTCTGTACACTGCGGCTTTTCTTTATTGCTTCTTCATTCAGTAAAAAACATACATTAATACCACATATAGCAAAGATACATTTCAAAATTAGAAATCAAATTGTGTGCATCGTATTTTGCTGATGAATTATAGAGCATATGAGCGGTGCATACAGAGTGGGCTGTGAAAGGGTGATGTATTTGCTGTACCTGGTTAATACTGATAATGCTAGATGCAGTATTTACCAGGAGCTGTAAATACCTCCTTTATTTTAGCTTTCCTATCGAAAATGTGGGATTACATGTGGAATTTAATGTTTTTGAACCAAATTCTGCATGAATTAGAAATTACTGCATGATTTATGCTGGTATATTTTGAAAGGTTTGACCTGCCGAAATTTAGCTGTCGATTACATGCTTTGCATACTCTTTCCATCTATGTTTGCAAGTTGTTTTTCTTCGAACAAGTCTTACGAGTCATGAGGTAAGGTGACTCCTCCTTTCGGTGATAGTGCGCATGGGCATCAACTCCATTGTTAGAATATTTTTTTCCGCCATGAGGTTTGGACGTGTATTGATGCGCTCCACTTCGAAACCATTTATTTGGGTTCCCCTGAGTGCGCAATCCACTCACTATTGGTTCGAACACAAATCCCACTTCTCCACGTATCGTATCCATCAAGGAAAACCTCTTTCGATCGAAGATCCTCGTAAAGGCTGTCCAGCCTAACCGCGTCTGTCCACTTCGCAGTCGATGGAACGGACTCCAATCAAATTCTGCCCTCTGTGCCACGCCAAGTATCTGCGCACTGACTCGCACGAAGCGTGCAACTTGTGCTTGTCTCTGGAGCACAACGAACAGGACTGCGACGCGTGCAGATCGTTCCAATTAAAGAAAACGCTCCATAATCGTCAGGCTCGACATTGTGAAATGCAGAGTCAAAACGTCAAGTACACACCGGACATCTTCAGCGAACAATCTGAGCAAGAATTTGGCCGAGGAAGAACAAGAAGAACTTGTCTCCATTCCAGAATTGGACTCCGAGATGGAAGAATACTTGTCACAAGGTCAAATCCTGTGATTACCAAACGCCCCTTGACCCAAACTCCAACTCAGCCAAAACAAAAGGCTTCAGTCCCACCCCTGCCTTTAGACCACGGTCAGCACCATCAAGATGTTTCTGACGTTCCACCTTCCGGCTCAGGATTGAGGTGGCTAAACACTTCCACCGAGCCCAAACCTTCAGGCTCGAAGCTGAAAACCGCTTCGGAGCCGAAATCATTGACACCAAAAATCACACCTTCTTCGGCGTTGAAACCTTCCACACCGAAAAGTCATTCTATTCCGGCACCCAAATCCTCAGTGCCTAAACCTAAAACTATTCCTCCGAAGCTGCAGGATCCGATTTTCGACGCCACAACAGCCAAATCGGACCCAAAACAAAAGGAACTTTATATAAATCCACATACAGGACATGTTCTTACTAAATCACCCCAGAAACGCAAACCTGAGTCAGAGGACACCCGTTACCATATTCCTTTGAAGAGGAAGAATGTAGGTAATAGCCCCTCCCTTCGAACTCCACCACCATGTCCCCCTACACCAACGTCTCCACCTTTGCACCACTTACTGATTACACCAACTAACTCTCAACCACCACCATCTTATGATGATGGTGATTATGGAGATGGGGGGCAATATTTTACCAATAGACCCCTGGAAGGATTATAATACGGATTCACCTACAGACAACTACCCAGATCTTTACCCTGCAAAGCCTTCCCCTCCTGACGACAATGAAGGATATCTAGAATTACTATCTAGAGCTGCAGAATATTATGGGGTACAGTTATACAAGGAATCTCTAGAGGAAGATTTCCTATTTGAAACGCTTAGTAGCATACAAAGGGCTAGCCACACTCTACCTATGCTTAAAGGTATAATGAGACATGGCAATGATATCGTTAAAGAGCCAGTGTGTGTTCGCATTCTCACCCCCAGAATTGATAAAAAATACAAGCCTGCTTCCTCAGATCCAGTCTTGATTATATGACAGTTACCACTAGACTCCTCCGTAAACGAGTAGCCGCCCAGGCAGCAAATCATTGGCGCATTGCCAACACCCATGCCCTGCTAGCCAGATATGATTAGGCCCACTGGGACGAGATGGAGCAATTGCTACAACACCTCCCGGATGAGCAAAAAGCTAAAGTCCAGGATTTAGTCCAGGAAGGGAAACTCATATCCAATTCCTCAATTAGATGTGCTTTAGATGCCGCAGACACCGCAGCCAGAGAGATCAACACTAGTGTGTTATTAAGAAGACATGCATGGTTGAGGAATTCTGGTTTCAAACCCTAAGTACAACAGTCTATTTTAAATACTCCTTTTGACATGGAACATCTCTTCGGGCCCGAAGTAGATAAGTCATTAGAAAAAATGAAAAAAGACACAGAAGTAGCCAAGTCTATGGGAACTCTACAGTTTGCCTCTAATTGGGGCTCATTTTGTCACCCCTTCTACCGTGGAGGGTAGTTAACCATATCCTTAGACAATACTGCCACCTCCTACAAAGGTAACAATCAATCTTCCTCTTTAGAGGAGGATACAGAGGCAACAACAAAGGTCGAGGCAGGGGTTCTACACCACATAATCCCCCTCCCCCCAACAAGCAGTGACTTGCCTACACTTCCCCCCCAATCATTTAACACCTGTCGGGGGACGTCTTCTACAATTCCTCTCCATTTGGCAATCTGTCACCACTGACAAATGAGTGTTAGGTGTTATCCAACATGGTTATTCCCTGGAGCTTACCAACAATCCTCCAAACATTCCACCACTTTTTCACAAAATGTCACCAAAATATTTACATCTATTTCAGCAAGAGGTTCAATCTCTCTGTCCAAAGGAGCCATAGAACCTGTGCCATTACAACAGCAAGAAACAGACGTATACTCCCTGTACTTTCTCATCCCCAAAAAGGACAGATCCTTGAGACCTTTTCTAGGCCTACGACAACTAAACCTCTACATACTTTCAGAGCATTTCCTAATGGTGACACTTCAACAAGTGTTCCTACTTTTTTAGCAGGGCGATTTTATGTCTACTCTAGACTTAAAAGACACATATTTACATATTCCAATTCATCCCGCTCATCGCATATACTTAAGATTCATGATAACTGGTCATCATTACCAATTCAAAGTATTACCATTTGGAGTCACCACTGCTCCCAGGGTATTTACCAAATGCCTGGCAGTAGTCGCAACACATCTGAGAAGACAACACATCCATGTCTTCCCATACCTGGACGACTGGCTCATCAAAGCCAGCACTTACCAAATGTGTCAACACACTCAAACCACTATTCACTTACTTCACCAACTAGGGTTTAAAGTAAATGTGTTGAAGTCTCATCTACAGCCTTCCAACACACAAACTTATCTGGGAACCACGATAGACGCTCAGAAAGCTCTAGCCTCTCCCAATACAGACAGGATTCACAGTATTCAGTCTCTTCTCACTCAATTTCAGCCTGACCAATCATTACCATCAAAAGTATTTATGCAACTGCTAGGGATGATGGCGTCTTGCATTACAATTGTTTCCCACGCAAGACTTCACAGGCACACCTTTCAAGAATGCTTAGCAAGTCAGCGGAACCAGTTGCAGGGTCAGTTGACCGATCTAGTGTTGGCAGATGGCCACACCCATCGCTCTGCAGTGGTGGAACCCACAAAATGTGTCCAATGGGCGGCCTTTTCTTGACCTTGTTCCACCGACAGTGCTAACAGCAGATGCATCGCTCACTGGTTGGGGCGCTCACCTACAAAGTCACACAATTCAAGGATTATGGAATCTAAAATACAAAATCCTCTATATAAATTACCTAGAGCTATTAGCAGTGTTTCTAGAGCTCAAAGCCTTTCAGACTCACCTAATAGGCAAAACTGTCCTAGTCTACACAGACAACATGACAGCAATGTACTATATACAAAACAGGGGCAACACACTCTCTCCAACTGTCACGCCTAGCACAAGCCATTTGGAATTGGGCCATTCATCACAAAATGTATCTCCTAGCAGAACATCTTCCAGGAGTAAACAATCAATTTCAGACCTTCTCAGCAGACAGAGACCGCAAATCCACGAGTGGGAACTTCGTCCCCAGATTCTTCTTCCCTACTTTCAGGACTGGGGATTTCCTCTAATAGACCTGTTCGCCACAGCTCAAAACGCAAAAAGCTCAAGCTTCACCTTCAGGTTCCCACACCTGCTCTCCAAAGCCAATGCCCTATGGATGAACTGGTCAGGGATATTTGCCTGCGCTTTTCCGCCTCCTCCAATCATTCCGCTGGTAGTTCGGAAGCTCAGACAATCATCCCTCAATCTCATTCTCCCAGCTCCCACATGGACACCTCAACCTTGATTCACCACCCTGCTAGAACTTTCAGAAGATCCACACCAAAAGCTGCATCTCAACTCCAGTCCCCTCACTCAGGGGCCCGATTCACAGAACTAACTTAAGACAAAATCCTAAACTTACTACCATTTTGGTATTCACAGAAGGCACTTACTCATTTTGGTATTCACAGAAGTTAGGAGTCCTAACTTTAGGACTCCTAAATGCCTTCTGTGAATACCGAAAGTCTTAAAGTTAGGGTTTTTCTCTGTTTAGGAGTAGTAAAGTTAGGACTCCTACTTTAGGACTCCTAAATGCCATCTGTGAATACCGAAAGTCTTAAAGTTAGGATTTTTCTCTATTTAGGAGTAGTAAAGTTAGGACTCCTAACTTTAGGACTCCTAAATGCCTTCTGTGAATACCGAAAGTCTTAAAGTTAGGATTTTTCTCAGTTTAGGAGTAGTGAAGTTAGGACTCCTAACTTTAGGACTCCTAAATGCCTTCTGTGAATACCGAAAGTCTTAAAGTTAGGATTTTTTTCAGTTTAGGAGTAGTAAAGTTAGGACTCCTAACTTTACTGCTCCTAAACTGAGAAAGTTCCTGAAGTCATAGAGTTTGGCTATTTACAAATATTACCAGACTGCATGAATATCCTAAAGGACGCTAGGAAACCTACTACTAGGGCATGTTATGCAGCAAAGTGGAGACGATTTGTCATATACTCTAATAATAACAATATCAACCTCCTTGATGCTTCAGTGCAAAACATCTGTTATCTTTAACACTTACAGCAATCTAGATTAGTTTACACATTCATTTGATTGCATTTAGCAGCAGTAGCTGCATACTTACAAAACAGACAACACTTATCTCTATTCAGAGTACTAGCGATTAAAGCCTTCATGTAAAGACTAAAAAGAGTAATACCACCAAGAGTTCCACCTGTACCAGAATAGAACTTGAACATAGTCCTTACAAGGCTATTGGGTCCACCTTTTGAACCAATGCACAAGTGTCAACTACAATTTCTCTCATGGAAGGTTGCTTTTCTTATTGCAAACAATTCCTTAAGGAGAGTTGTGAGCTCCAGGCACTAACTATACAAGAGCCTTTCTTTCAGTTTCACAAAGACAAAGTGGTTCTTCGAACCAATCCTAAATTTCTTCCTAAAGTGGTTTCTGCTTTTCACATCAATCAGTTGAGTTACCTGTGTTCTTTCTTCAACCTGATTCTGTAGCAGAATGATCCCTACACACACTAGATGTTAGAAGAGCTCCACTATATTATGTGGAAAGAACAAAAGATTTCCGTAAGACAAAACAACTTGTTGCTTTTTCACCACCACACAAAGGCAATCCGATTTCTAAATCAGGCATTGCAAGATGGATATTGAAATGTATCCAACCATGTTATGTGAAAGCAAAAAGAACCTTGACAATACCCCCTAGTGTGCATTCCACCTGCAAAATAGGGGATACTATGGCCTTCTTAGGGAATATTCCCCTAGCTGACATCTGTAAGGCAGCAACATGGTCTACATCGTACACATTCACCAAACACTATTTTGTAGATGGGTTAGCGAGGCAAAAAGCTCATGTAGGCCAGGCAGTACTTCAAACACTTTTTCTAACAACTGCAACAGCTACAGGTTAACCACCGCTTTGGAAGGAAACTGCTATATAGTGTATGCAAAGCATGTGATCTATAGCTCACATGCCTCGAATAGATAATGTTACTTACCCAGTAAGCATCTGTTCTTGACATGTAGAGCGATAGATTCACATGAGCCCACCTGCCTCCCTGGGTGGTATACAACCTTTACAACGAATCTTTTACCACGCACTACCATTACAGCGCAGTCATTACAACGCAAACCATTACAACGCATTGCGCTGGGGGGCGCTCTAGGATAGGGAATACGTTTAATTTACTATCCAACACCTTCCCTAGTGTCCACGGGGACTGGAGTTGGAATAGTAAATTAAACTATTCAATATCCAGCACCCCAAAGCGCTATGCATTGTAATGGTATGCGTTGTAAATACCGCGTTGTAATGGTATGCGTGGTAAAAGTATGCGTTGTAATGTCATACATCCCCGGCCACCTATACCTGTTGCAGTGTTCTTACTTTACATACATACACATGGACATCTCTATTCTATCTTTACTAACTCCATTCTCACCCTCTGTGGGATAAAAATCTAACAGTGAAGTGAATGCCCATGCGCACTATCTCCGAAAGGGAGAATTGACCTTACTTCGTGACTGGAAAGACTTCTTCGAAGAAAAACAACTTGCAAACATAGATGGCAGGCGTATGCAAAGCATGTGAATCTACAGCTCTACATGCCAAGAACAGATGCTTGCTGGGTAAATAACATTATCCTTATGTGGCAATTGGAATGTATCCCCCACTACAACTTGTAACCAGGGCTTAATGAGAGAATTAGTCAATAGACCTCAAATTCGGTGAAAAAATACCATCATGTTCCATCCTCAGTTGCACGTATTAGTGAACAGGAAAGTGCTCTTCATTTTATGATTTTTGTCTTTTGAACACTCTATTGCAGTCAGGCATGTATTCTGACAAATGCAAGCCGTCCAGCACTAATAAAAGAACAATACAAATGAAACAAATAAATTAAAGACCGTAACTCAATCCCTGATAGAAATTGTAGCAATAATTGTTTTCTGGCGGGTTTGGTTGCTGGCATTTGGGTTTTTGTCTGCTGTGGACAAACCTACAATTACATCCTGGGGAAAATTTTTGAAATACATTTAAGGTATTTCCAGATTGCGGATAACTCACTCTAAGCAGCATCCTGAGCATGAGCTTCATGAGGCAATATGGTTTGTGTAGGGTGGCTGGATCAGATGACAGAAACCTAAGATGTGGCCATGGGGTGTTGAGAACATGTCGTTGGACAGTCCAGTTGTATTTTTACACTGCCATCCACCGTATAGGAGTGTTCAGGAAGACTAATCTGTATCTCCTTATTTAATCCAGTGTCTCCCTCCTCACGTCTCTGTCTGGTCTCCTTCCTCCGGCAGCAGGATTGTCATTGCCTGGGAAGCTATCTCTACCACCATTCAGATCCATGCTAAACCAGGGACATTGATAAAGATCCTACTTTGCTTTGGTAATCAACCACTGTGAGGCAAACTTTAAGGGTAAACACCAGAAGATATCTGCTCTAGCATTTCCAGAATTTCATGTTTGTGGCATGTGTGGCTGTAGATACACATGCTGTGCATAATTCTGCCAACTAGTGTTGGACTTGGATGTGCACAGCTTGTTTTTCTTCAAAGAAAGTCTTTTTGAGTCAGAGGACATAGTATCTCCACCTATTTCATTAGTGGTAATGCTCATGGGCATTGACTCCATTGTTAGATTGTTTTTTCTCCGCTGTCAGGATCAGACATGTTAATGTGAGCTGCGGTTCGATGCCGTTTGGTCCTCCTGCCGGACCTTCAGATACATTCCTCGCCAGTTGCGAAAAGAATCACGCTTTCTCATTGGTCTCCACCGTCTCGTAATCTTCAACGCCATTCCATTAGGTGACCTTCTGGAATACCATCACAGAGGTTAAAAATGTCTCTGATAGAAAGGACTCCATTTCATTTCTGCCCTACTTGCCATGCCAAGTACCGGAGGACAGACCTCCAAGAAATCTGCGATTTGTGTTTGTCTCCCAAACACAGTGAGGACTCCTGTTTTGCGTGTCTTGCATTCCTTAATAAAAAACACCCTTCAAAATCGAAGAGCTTGCCGCATTGCTTTGGCCTTCTGCGCGCACAGAAGAGAGGTGGACGATGCTCTGAACTTGTTGAGAGAGAGAGAGGAGTCTGATGTTGAACAGTTGCAATGCTCCAGCTGTTGATATTAAGCAGGGCCGTTTCTAGGTCTTTTGCCGCCCTAGGCGAGAATTGAAGAATGCCGCCCTTTTCATTTACTACCATCACTCTCTTCCCCGTCATCCAGACTAGAAGAAAGACACATCAAACATTAAATACCACTGAAATTCACAACAAAATAAACACTGAAAATTGGACAGGCTGATGGATGGCTCAGCTTCTGCTCTGACTCTCAACCAGACTTTGCATTGCCTATCCTCATTAATTTTCTGACCCCTCTCACCCAATACTGAATTGTAAATGGCTGGAGTGGCTTAGTGGGTGAAAAAAGGTATGAATTTGGATGATGCACGATGTAGTTACCAGTGGATGAATTTAATAGAAAGATCCCACAGGGCCTTTTTTGTTTTTCCATGTGAGATGTTCTGAATATTATGGTTATTCCCAGAACTAGAACTCGTGCTCTGGTTGCAGTATGACTTAAGCTGCTTCTCACTGAGGAAGGAGGCCCTTGAAGGACGACACCAGTTCAGGGTTACTTGTGTTGTCATATAGGTGGGATCTGACCTATTGGTTCAGACTGGACTGCTCCTATTAGAACAGGACTTTGTATGTTTTGAATATGTCCGGCCTCAATCTGTATAAGCATTGTGGGCTATTTGATCAACTGGTGAGAATAATTCAAACATTTCGTTCATAAACTTTTTCTTTAATGATGTCTTGGCTATGATGAAATAAATATAGCCCTGAAAACTGGGTAACGTTTCTGCTGTAAGCAGATTTGCTTTGTTGGATGTCTATATTTTTAAAGGCATTATTAGTACCTGAGGAGACGGAAAAATTGTTACCCGAGGAAATTGTCTTTATGAAGATAGTACAGAAAACACGTTACTTTTAGTCTTGCACCTCGAGGCCTAAACGTCCACCAAGGTACAACGATTCGGAATACCTATTGTTACTTCCACGCACGCCTTCCAGTCTACCATAATGAGATTATAAGGGAAAGGTTTCAAAGACATGTTTTTTCTCTTTTACTTGACGAAAGAGAATAATTGACCCAGTTTGGTATTTAAGCGATTTGTGTTCACTTTTATCATACACTTACGAATTTATCAAATGCAATAACTTTTAAAAGCAAATTTGTACGCAGAATTATGCCCAACTCCGAAATGCTTTCACAGGCGTGTGCATTTAATATACTCGCTGTTGTTTATTTTCGATCTGGTCCTTCTTATTTCAACATGCAGTCCTGACTCTACATTTATAAGCAAACCCACGCTGACTGTATCAAGTAAAAAAGATGTGCAATCTGCCGGCTGGAGAGCAATTAGCGAATGCTGAAAGAGGGAAACGTTAATGCCTGCTGGAACACATAGGTGACGGGGTCATGTTTAATCTGTGACAGTATTCTGTTGCCAGGGTAGCTCGGTTAATTAACAAAGTAATAGTGAAAAGATTGCGCGTTTTCTTCTTGAACTGTAGATTAAACCCACTCTCTGAATGTTCTGGGGATTCCCAAACTCGTGTTTTTGCCGCCCTTCCCTTTTTGCCGCCTAGTCCTGCCTAATGGTAGAAACGGCCCTGATATTAAGTGGGCTTTCAAGCTGGAGACTGTAGACGTCGAAGCAGAAGAGCCTGTGCTGCTCCAGCATCCCCCGAAGACCACAGTGAGTACTGTTACCACCCCTACTCACCAAAGAGAGCCACCAGGCTCGAACTCCTAGGCTACCTCTGAGGTCTCTAGTGCGCCACTGCCTTCCAGCCATAGTTGACACCGCTATACCCAGCGGGACTAGATGCTTTTAGCACATTTAGCGCTAAAATCCTCCTTGAAACCTTGAGTATTGATGTTGACTGCCGGTGCGGCACCAGATCCGAAGATGCTGGGTTGGCCAACATTGGAATCGAAACAGGTGGACCCGAAGCATTCAGAGTCAACACAACCCCCCAAAAGCGAGTCGAGACACCCCAACCCAAAGCCATCAGAGTCGAAATCGACTTTGACATCAGGACATTTGAACTTCTCGGTTTCATCCAGACTGCTAATTGCAGCTGTGTCCACTGCCACATCCGCGAATTTTGAACAACCAATCCTTCAGCAGCTGCAAGAACACCTCAACAACAAGCAGCAATGGATCCATCTCCAGCCCTGCGCTGGTCTGATCTTGGTGAAACCTTTTCCACATGAACCAAAAGACACAGTTTCTCACAAGAGAAAGGGGACTTTTGAGGAAGCCTTCAATCCTCCTGTTGAGCTCACTTCCAAGAAGGCTAAGAGACATGACAGGGCTGCTTATACATTGCCTCCTGCTTGTCCTCCGCCACTACCTCGTCCCCCTTCCTCACATCCTCTTCTCCCCTTTTGCTGACTGCGGGTTCTCTTCAACACTCACCACAGGGATCCTTACAGTCGGTTGGTGGGAATTTTCCACAGCTACCCCATGACCCTTGAAGGAAAAGGCCCGTTTAGGGTCACTCGCGACCACCTCTCAGCCTTCCATACCAAATGAAGAGTCGGTCAGACAGTAGAGAATACAAACCAATATATGTTTATTTAGATACACCTAAGTGGAGCCCTGGCTACCCAGTCTCTAGGAGTGCTGCAGAGAGAGACTGCCGTCAGCAAACATGGAGCTACATTATGTGTAATTCAAAACCAATTAAGGCACGCCCATAATTGAATCTTTCAAGCAGATGCAGCTAAACAAAGAAGTACAGAAGGATAGGTTTCAATTCTGAGGCTGGGCACACTATCTCCTACCCAGGGTCACTCTGTCCGTGCCCGCCACTAGACTGGTGGGAGTAGGCCTCTATTTAGTGGGAAAGGTATGCGCTAATAAGAACAGTGTATTCATTAGCAAAGCCTAATCCAACCTTGGAAAAAATGAAATTCAGCACAGGCCGTTTAATGAGAAAGCAGGGATTAGTTTTGATCATGGTGCAAAATGGCGGACAAACATAAACTTGTGCTGCGTATGCTAACTTACAAGGAATAATGCAATGGCAGGAATAACGAAAACATTTTCATTCCAACACCCTTATGAGCTTACATATCACCCACAGGGTCCAGACCTTCGGGACAACAATGACAGAGCCTCCAGCGGACACAAACCCAAACCCTGACCTGTATCCCTCAAAGCCTTCACTTTCAGACGACGGCATCTGATACCATGAGGTCCTGCACAGGGCAGCTACCTTTCTTAGGGTAAAATTAATATGCAACACAAGTAGGAGGATTTTCAAATGGAAACCCTCTCTTCCAGCCAGTGCTCTCTACAGTACCTCCCTATGTTGAAGGGAGTCCCTAGACTCCCCACTCAAATCTTTAAAGAGACAGTTAAAGTGAGGGTTGTTACACCAAGGATCGACAACAAGTTCAAGGCTTCTCCCATCCCTGGTGGTTCATAACTCTCAAAAGCAAGCTAACCCACAAGGGACACCCCCCTCCAGACTGGAAGAGTAAGAAAATCGATGCCTAGGGTAAAAGGATTATAGCGCAGTCTGCGTCTCATTGGCGTATCGCTAACTCTCTAGGTCTACTCTCCCAGTATGACCATGCCCATTGAGATCAGATGGCAGAACTTGTCCAGCATCTCCCAGAACAGTATCACAAAAAGGGACAGGAGTTAGTGGTGAAGGGAAAGATTCTCTCTAACACCAACATCTGATGTGCACTGGATGCCACAGCTACTTGTGCGTTAAGCACCAGCATCCTTTTGCTGGCTGCTCATCTGGCTTTGCTCCAGAGGTACAACAACTCCTTTTACATGTACCCTTTGGTGGTCAGCTCTTTGTCCCTCAGGTCGACAACATGGTAGAAAGCAAGATATTAACACTTCAAAACCTATGGGTGCCCTACAGACATCTGTTCCTTGTGGCTCCTTTCACCGCTCCCAATACCATGATGCTGACCCTCCCCCTCGGAAATATCTTCCACCGTTACTGGGTTAGCACAGCAGTCAGCTTCATGAGACTACTATAGGGGTGGCTACAGGGGGATCAAAGGCGGAGGAAAGGATACAGCCCCCAAAGGGTCTACCCCTCCAAAACACTGACTCTCTTCTCCTTTCCCCGATCACACAGCACCTGTCAGATGAAGGCTGAAGGGATGACTACCTTTGGACAGAACTCACCTCCGACGGGTGGGTCCTAGACATCATAAAGGAGGTCCACTGTCTGGAATTTATGCGTACACCACTACACCACCATTCACCCTCCACCCTCCCACGGCCAACACAAACTGTCCCCAGTACTCCAGGAGGAAATACAGACCCTCCTTGTCAAGGGAGCCATAGAATTGATTCTGCCACAGTACCGAGAAAGAAGGTGTATTGCCTGTATTTCTTTATCCCTAATAAGGACGGCTCCCTCAGACCCATCCTCAATATCAGACCTCTCAACAAATACATTATGTCGAAACACTTCCAAGGGGTGACTATACAAAATGTCATGCAACTCCTGCAGCAAGGCGACTTCATGACCACCCTAGATCTGAAGGATGCCTACTTTCAAATACCCTTCCTCCCAGTGCATCAAAGATACCTACAGTTTATGGTGTGCCACATCACCAGTTCAAGGTACTTCCATTTGAGCTATCCACAGGCCAAAATGTATTTTCCAAATGTCTGGCTGCGGTGGTAGCTCATGTTAGGGGGAGCTGCATCCAAGCGTTCCCTTACCTGGGCGACTGGCTGATACAGAGCGCCATGCAGCAAATGTGCCTAGCCTGCACCCAGACCACCATTCAGACCTTGCATAGTCTAGGCGTTACAATCAATCTTAATCAACCCCATTGCAAGCCCCTTCAATACAACCTTTTCTCTGGGCCATCCTAGACTCACAGATGGAAAAATCTTACCCCAGTCCAAAAAAAGTGCAAGCTTTTCAAAAACTGATACCTGTTTTTCCACCAGATCATCATGTAACAGAACTGTTATGCGATTGCTAGGAATGACGCCATCTTGCTTAGCCATAGTTCCTCATGCCAGACTGCACATGCTGCTGTTACGAGCATGTAAAGAGGCACAATGGTCTCAAGCTAAGGGTCATCTATAGAATCTAGTGTTGGTTTGGGGCCACACACATTGCTTTGTACAGTGGTGCAACACAAACAACCTATTGCAAGGCTGGCACTTCCTAGACCTGATCCCGCAAGAGACCATCACCACAGTTGCTTCACTTACTGGCTGGGGGTGATGGGTAACACCTCAGTCACCATTCTATTCAGAGGAAGTGCACATCTGCCTATCAATCCCTCCACATCAATAGCCTGGAGTTTCTGGCTATTCAATTTGCTCTTGGCCTTTCCATCCTCTCATACAGGACAAAACAAAACAGTCTTAGTCTGAACAGACAACACAACTGTGTTTACAAAAACAAGAAGGTACGCACACACTACCGTTTCTGACTGTAGCCCAGAGCATCTGGAGGTAGGTGATACATCACAGAGTACATCTGCTCATCCAACACATTCCAGGGGTGGACAACGATCTGGCAGACTTGTTCAGCTGGACACAGCAACAATTCCCTGAATGGGAAGTCCCCCCCCCACAAGTCTTACTCCCATACTTCCAGTGTTGCGGGCTTCCACAAATAGACCTGTACCCTACCGCCGAAAATACAAAATACCCAGGCTCATCACCAGGCTTCCACACCCACAGTCCATGGGAAATGCACTATGGGTGAACTGGTGAGGGATATTTGCCTGCGCTTTTCCAGTTCTCTTCCTTTCCTGCCCCTTGCGGTCCTGAGGCTAAGACAGACATCACTCACTGTCATCTTAGTGACACCGACCGGGGCATGTCAACCATGGCACACCACCTTGTTCGAACTTTCTAGTGACCACTAAGAAGCTCCCCAACTGACCGGACCATCTCATGTAACACCGCAACATTCTCAGGCACCCCAACTCTAAGCAGCTCAACCTTGCAACTGGGTGCCTGAGGTCTTAGAGTTTGGTAAGCTACTGGAGAATGTATGTCTATTCTTAAAGAGGCTGGCAGGTCCACTACCAGAGCCTGCTACGCACCCAAATGGAAACTGTTTGTACACTAATGTCTTCCTATAAATGCCAATCCTCTCACAGCATCTGAGCAGGACATTGTTACCTCTTTCACCTGCAAAGTGCAGGCCTCATCTACACTTCTATTTGGTCACGTCTGGCTGCTGTTGCTGCCTACTTACAGAACATACTTCATTGTTCAGATAACCAGTCATTAAGGCGTTCATGGAAGGCCTCAGATGGAATTATCCCACCCTGGACACCTCTTGGTCCTGCGTAGAATCTTAATATAGTTCTCACAAGACTCATGTTCCCTCCTTTTGAACCACTACACTCTTGCAATTTCTTTCTTGGAAGGTGGCTTTCCTTGTAGACTTCACTTCTCTAAGGCGAGTCAGGGCGATATAAACTTTACCTTGGAAGAGTCTTTCTTCCAAGCTCATCATGATAGGGCGAGGCTCAGCCCCAATCCAAAAATCCTCCATAAAGTAGTCTTCAGTCAGCTTCTTAATCAGACAATAGAGCTCCCAGTTTTTTTTCGTGCCCAGAAACTATAGCTGGACCACGCTCTGCACACTTTAGATGGCAAGAGAGCATGCATGAATTATATGGACAGGACTAAACCCTTTTGTAAGACGTAACAGCTATTTGTATCGCACTCCAAGCTACACAAGGGGCGTGCCATTTCCAAGGCAGGTGTTGCACGTTGGGTAGTCAAGTGCATACAGATTTGTTACGCTAAAGCTCAAAGAAACCTGCCCGTCTCCCTCAGATCTCATTCCACTCAGAAACATGCATTTGCAATGCAATAGGTCTCGCAATTGCGAGATTTTGAGCTATTGGCATTGTAAATGACAATGCCTTTTATTTATGTGTTTAAAAAACCTGGAATAATAAAAAAGGCATTGTCATTTTCAATACCTATCAAAGTTTCTAAAATGCGAGACCTATTGCATTGCAAATGCTTGTTTTTGGTAGGCATGGGGAGATTAAGTGATATGCCCAGAATTACAGGATGTTGAGCTGACGCAGAGCCTCAAACCTGGCTCCTCAATTCCAAACTCAGCAGCTCTGGCCGTTTGGTCACATCCTTCTTTAAAATATCCCTAGTACTGAGGGTGCAATGTGCCATGAAAAAAGGGCTCTTGAGAAATAAATACATGAAGTGCAACAAGATATGCTGAAGGCTGATTGGCACACAACAGAACATGCTGCAGTGGTGACTAATTATTAAGTATGCAGAATCTGGACATGTCCCATACCTCATAAAGCCTGAAAGGAGGAGTGGGCGGAAGGATTTGGCTACAAACAAAGATGCCGACCTCTGAACTGATGCCTGCCCACTTTGAAATGTTTTATCCACATACATGAATGCCGAAAAAAAAGAGAAAATTTCAATTCCAGTCAACATACACCTCTGAAAATTATTTCAAATTCCATTTTGTACTGCACGTCTTTTGAAATTTTTTTTTCATGAGGTAGCGATCCCAAAATAAACACAAATACAAAGCTGGAAAAAAACATACAAACTGAGAACTGAGAGGTGCAATTTTGGACAAAAGGCACATTCGCTTCAGAAATATAAATTTCAGACTATCATCAGACCGTTGATGCTGTACAGTGCCTGGCGTGTCAGGGGTGGGGTGAGCACAAAAAAAATGAAACTTGGGACTCTATGTGATTCTGCTATCCGTTCACTTCCTAGTCTAGAGCCCAATACGGATGTCAACGATCTCACTCCCCATTGCCTCTCAATCCTTGCAGTCGAAATCGACAAGGTTGCTCCACTCCAAAGCAAAAGGAAAAGACCCACCCCTTCAGCTCCTTGGTTCAATAAAGCTCTCTGTGACGAAAGGAAAAACCTTAGAATCTTGGAGAAACATTGGAGACAATCTCCATACACCTCCAACCTCTCTCTTTTACGTCCAGCAAGATCCAAATACCACAAGCATATCTTCCATGAAAAAACATCACATTTCAGATCCCTCCTCGATTCAGCTATAAAACCGACCTAAAAAGTTTTCGACCTCATCAAAAACCTAAATTGTTCTCCCCAAACCATCAAACCTGAGGATGCTGCGAAGAAACCAACTGAGTTCGCTATATTCTTTGATCAAAAGGTAAAATCACTGGTGGAATAGGTCACCCACCCCACCCCCATTGAGGAGCGAAAATCCTTAGTCACTTGGCAGAACTTTGCCGCCATCTCGGAAGATGATCTCCTCAAATGCATCCTCAAAACCAAACCATCCAACCATTCTTCTGACCCCATACCCAGTGTCATCGCCATTGATTTCTATACCAACACTCTCTCCTATTGAACCAGGCTAGTTAATCTCTTCCTCAGTCAAGGATCCCTCCCAGTTGTCCTCAAAACAGGACAGGTTACCCCCCTTCTAAAAAAACCCTCTGCAGATGCGAACGACCTCAATAACTTCCGCCCCATCACCAATCTCCCTTTTCTTTCAAAGATCACAGAAAAATATGTTGCAAAACAACTTTCCCAACACATTACGGACAATAATCTCCTTGACATGCTCCATTCTGGCTTTATTCAAAAGTACAGCACTGAAGCAGCCCTGCTGCGAGTGATCGATGACGCGCTGCATATACTCGATTCGGGGGAATCGTGTCTTCTGATTCTTCTTGACCTCTCTGCAGCCTTTGACACTGTTAATCACAATACCCTCCTTAACACTCTTCAACAGAGAATGGGCGTGGAAGGCACAGTACTCAAATGGTTTGCCTCATTCCGCTTGGACAGATCCCAAATGATCAAGATTGCGAACAGTCTCTCGTCTCCACTGGTGGTTGGTTAAGGCGTCCCTCAAGGTTCTATCCTTGCTCCCACTCTGTTTAATCTCTATCTGGAACCACTAGGGAACCTCATAAGCAAATCTGGAATCCTCTACCATCTCTATGCGGATGACACCCAAATCTACCTCAAGGTGTCTTCCTCTCATGATCTCTCACTACTTAACTCTACTCTCCACTCTATTCACAACTGGATGTTAGTTCACCAACTCATTCTCAATCCCTCCAAAATGGAATTCCTCCTCATATCTAGCTCTCTCCCCCCGCCTCCTGTTCAATCCTAGATGGATCAGTTGAATTTACTCAACAGTAAACCCGTCATTGTTGACTGCGCTAAATCCCTAGGTTCTCACACTTGACAAAAGACTCAACCTAATCTCACACATCCACTGAATTGCCAAGAGGGCATGTTATCAGCTGTGCCTTTTATGAGAGATTTGTCGGTTTTTCCCGGAGAATGACCTAAAAACCTTGGTCCAATCGCTAGTTCTCTCTAGACTAGATTATTGTAATTCTCTTCTGACTGGCCTTTCCAAATCTCACCTCTCCCCCCTCAAATCCATCCTCCATTCAGCAGCTCGCTTCATTTCAGGATCCAAACAAAGTGACCACATCATTCCTATCTTGTCTTCTCTCCGATGGCTTCCCATCGAGGCTAGAGCTATTTAAAAAAAAAATGGCGTGCATCCCCCACAAAGCTTTGCAGTCTTCCTCCCCTCGCTATCTGGCGAATAAACTGAAATTGTCTGGAGGCTCAAGACCTTCTCAGAATGCGGAAAAGTTCCTCGTTGAGCCCCCTCCTTCAAAAGGGAACAATTGGTGGCTCAATCGTTCTCAAGTAATGCGGTGAGAATCTGGAACTCGCTACCTCCTTTGCTCCGTGCCATCACCTCCATCGAGATGTACAAAGCGGACCTCAAATCTCTTCTATTCCAAAGACACTTTCAGAACTAATTCCTTCCTTCTCAGACCCCGGCAGGAAGTTCTTTAGTCATTGTAAATCTCTCATATATATTTATGTTTGTACATTCTGTGCTTAATATTGTGTTCCTTTTGCCTGCGTTGTTTTGATTCTGTGACCTGCTATCTTTGTTTGTTTCCATTTTTGTAACATTTCTCTCATGTAACGTAACTGGTTCTATTGTACAGTGTTCTGACACCTTTGGGTAAAGTCTGCGCTTTATAAAAATGCATTAAAAAAGAAAAATTACAGAAGATGGGTGTGATTTAGAGGGTGATCGAGTGTTGTGACATGTATCCTCGGGGAGTTCTAAACACTACATCTGTTGGTTTTTTTCCGCAACGCCTTAGGCAGACAAAGGAATCCGCCAAGAATCGCACATGGTGCTCTCCTTCCTCATGCAGAGAGGCACAGGAACAAGCCTTTTTCTATCCAATATCCCCCTTCACCCACCTCGAAAATAACAATGATTGCACAAGCACCCTGGTGTGGATTAAAATGAAGAGCTATAAATGGCCTTTCACAAATTTCTAAGGCACACTCTTCGTGATCGTATCACGCCCTGCCGGGCCGCAGGTCGAGTCCTGTGATTTACATTTTTTTTTTAACCAGTCATTATTTACTGTGCTGCGAGACAAGAAGAGGGCCGCCAGCTCTATATACAAACATAATATTGTTAAATTACTAAATACCCAGACTGGAAAGGCTATCCTGATGACACAGAGTGAGGACTCAGCAGGTTTGGATAACCAAAGCATGACTTCCCAACGTTGTAACATCTTAAAGCAGAATCTAGAATGGATTAGAAGGCGAAGAGACCGCATCCAGTAAAAAAAAAATGCCACCCACTATTTATTCTTCTTAAAATGCCTATGAGGCCCTGTGCAGTAGTGTAAAAGGAAAGATTACTGCAAGGAGACACTCAGAGCAAAATTAAAACAAGAGCTCAAACTCTTGCAAATGCAAGAGCACTTTAATGTTGGCCACACCCCTTTTTGTAGATACTGCTCGCATATTCAGGTTACAGTGAGCAGCATCTAAACAAAGGGGTGCAGCCATAATTAAAATGAAAGCAGGTATGGTGCTTTCACCCAAAGTGATAGACAAAATAATGAATTTCAAAAACTTCTGTAGTGTAGTGCCGCCGCTAAAGTGAAAGTGGCTGCGCTGATAATTAAATAAGAGCCACTGCTTAAGTGAAAGCGGACCACAGCGTATATTAAATTATTAACTAAGCGCAGCCGCTAAAGTAAAAGCGGACCGTGCTGTAATATGAATAAAAATATTACTATTAAAATAAAAGCGGGCGGGTGCTGCGATGTCGTGGTTGGAATAGGGGAAGAGCATTAAAGAAAATATTGCTCACCAACTTATATAGCAGACCATGTAACAACACCAGTAAAAGGTCCAGTTGTTATGGGAGTTAACAAAAGCAGACAAGGCGGTACCAAGGAGGGACTAACAAGCCATATAACGACTTGGAAGCCAGCATTTACAAAGGACAATGACACAAGCCAATTAAAAATATGGGTGGAGAGTGGGCGGGGCTTTAAAACTATTCTCCACTACTGCATGCCTCGCAGCAGCGCATGCGCTGCCCAGGTTTGACCTAAAAAGGGGTATCTATGGCTTTCTTGGGTAATATACCACTAGCTAACATCTGTAAAGCAGCTACTTGGTCCACCCCTCATAACCTTACCAAGCACTACTTTGTGGATATACGGCCAGACAGCAAGCAAAGGTCCAGGGAGGACCTGGCTTGGTAGTTCGGGCTGGACTGTTCCCATGATTTGCATATATCCAGTGTCTGACCTAGAGTGGGGTGGAGTGCAAAAAAACGATGGGCTTAGGCCCATATCTTTGTACTGGGGTGAATGTAAGACATTGTTCTGCATTATGTCCATCAACTGTGTTTTTTGCAATTTTCAACCCGAGTGGGCTGGGTATGCACAGACGTGAGTCCCAGGCTCTCCACATCACTGGAGTCAAGCTATCCAGGCTGAAGAAGGCTGATAGCCAGAAACCAGTCCTTGGATGCTTGATTCCGGTCTAGCAAAGACAAGGCTTGGTAGTTCGGGCTGGACTGTTCCCATGAGGCACAGGGTCAAGGCTGATTTGCATATAGCCAGTGTCTGACCTAGGGTGGTGTGGAGTGCAAAAAAACGATGGATTTAGGCCCAGATCTTTGTACTGGGGTGAATGTAAGACATTGTTCTGCATTCTTTCCATCAACTGTGATTTTTTCACTTTACAAAGTCTCACCAAACATTAATGTCCTGTTTGTTCTCAACTCAGCCAATGTGTTCTGCACATATTTTAATAACATAGAAACCTCATACTCATACTAGCAGTAGATAGATAAGTATCTTTATTCAATTTTAGCATACAAATCTTAAAAGCACATCAATATACAATAGGTTTAAAAGAGATCTGATAATTTGGATTGTTTGTGTGAACTTATCTACAATTATAGGTGTCAATCTCCATTACATGTCACATGATGTTATGGTGCCTGTAATGTTACAACACCAAATAACCCATTTCCCATATGTGTGTCATATTTAAGTATGGGCGGAAAATCCGTTCCGCTCGCGGATTTTCGGTAAATTCGCAATCCGCGAGATTCGCGAATTTCCCGCAAAATCCGCGAGCAGCGGATTTTATGGCTTGCTCGCACTGTTCGCGTGAGTTCGCGGCTTCCCAGTTCAACTTCGCGCCCCGCGAATAAGCGCTAAATTGCAGAAATACGATCTTAGCAAAACTGAAACTACTTACCAGGTTCAAAAGTTCAAGCTCATCATTAGTAGCCATTTCCTGTAGTGCTTCCTGAGGGGCCCCTCCAGAATTCAGTTGCCTACTTGCAACTATTATGTGACCCTGCTCTGACCCTCAGAATAGTTACACATATGCCACAAAGGTCCTGAATTACAGCTAAGGGAGACAAGCAGGAGCCAGGCTGGAAGTTCAAATCCAGTGACACATTAATCAGCCCCTAATTCATTATTGTCAGTTGGGGCAGGGCAGGTGTTGTAACTAATTTTGCAACAATGAAAGCACTTAGCAGGTGCAAAAGATCACTAATCAGGAAGCACTAAGGAAGCAGGTGCCAGCTAAAAAAATATTCTGTGACACATTAATCAGCCCCAAATTAATTCAGGTCACTTGAGGCAGGGAAGGTGTGCTTTGCTTTGCCACAATAATGTACACTGGACAACCAGAGGGTGCTGTGATGAAACAGAGGGTGGCATGGGTGAGCCAGAGGGTGGCATGTGGTGACAGAGGGTGGCAGTGATGAAGAAGAGTGTCCCAAACAGACTGGACACGTAGAAACAACAAGTTCGCAAAACTTGCGACCCGACAGGTAAGTTCGCGTTTGCCAAATTGTACAAAAACCCTCGCGACCTGGCAGAAACCCGCGCGAACACAAAAAAAAAAATACGCAAATTCGCGAGAATTCGTGGATTTTGCGGATTGCGAGTTCGCAAATCCGCAAAATTAGCGAACGCGAGATTCGCAAAATTCGCCCATGCTTAGTCATATTGTGTCTGTCCCATTTCAACTGCATCATTTTCGCAGGTATGCTCCACTAACCATTTCACAAGTGTTGGAAAGTTGTCTTTGAAATGACTACAACTACCAAGATGCCCTGTTTATGTTTTGTCACTAGAATATTGCTATGCTATATTGCTCATTCTCTCTCGTCTAACATATTTCTACATATGAAAAAGTGTCCTGTAGAGATCAATCCCTATTCAATGCTTTCTCAAAATGGTTGGTATTGTTTTTTGAATGTTGTCCTGCTCTTCCTAACCAATTGAATTGATGTTACAAGTTTCACAAACCAAATTGTGTAGACCCAAAAATTGTAAGGTATGAAAATGATTATGTCGAATATAAGTGATACTTGCAATAATTGACTCTGCACTGTTCACATGATGACTAATGTCAAACATCCATTCAAAATATGTAAATGTCTGTTTTAAAGTCAGTTAGGCCTTGGAATTGTCAATTACACATTTCACCTCTCCACTATCTTAGGTTGAATGGTTGTGAGATGTGAGCTATGCTTCCTTATCACTTCATAAACAATTCAGGACATCAAATTACCTGCTCATTTGAAGTTGTACTGTTTGGAATTGCAATAAGTTAGGGTAATATGTTCAATACCACTGAAAGCTATAATAATAATAACCTCTACCATTTTTCTTCTAGGTATCTACATTGTTTGTCTCAAAAGATCTGGATGTAAACTACACACTTTTATTAATTAAAATTTTCTCAATAGGTCCAACTGCCAGAACATGTGACCAGGAATCTGCCACTGAAGAGACCTCCTCTGCAGCCCAGGTTCAAGCCTTCAGTGAGGACAGCACTCTTGGTAATCGGGATGACGATGAGTATCCTGGGCTAACAACTCTAGTGAGTCTGTTTAGATACTCAAGGGGGCGCACCAAAGTAAGAGTCCAAATAAAGTAAGTAGAGAAATGTTCTTTATTTATCTTTGTTCAGCAACAAAAGGCATATCAATAAAATAAGTAGTGAGATCAGCCAACGCGTTTCACTCCCTACCAAGGAGTTTCTTCAGGGCGCTGCGAGTATATCCGGTAAGTTGTCTTTTGTACGGTCCCTCTGTAGTCACACTGGTATTCTTCGGGTCATTTCTTTATGTCAGCCTATTTCTTTAAAAGTCTTTGGAGTATCTCTCTTCCCTTATCTTTTCTTTGTATCGTGGACTTTGTAGGTCTTGTCCGAAATCGTTCTTGTATTTCAAGAACTACCCGTCCCTGGTTGTATTTGTTCCAGCCATGCCGAGACGCCGAAACTGACAACGATAACCACAGCATTGTACCCACCTGTAACAAATACAACCAGGGACGGGTAGTTCTTGAAATACAAGAACGATTTCGGACAAGACCTACAAAGTCCACGATACAAAGAAAAGATAAGGGAAGAGAGATACTCCAAAGACTTTTAAAGAAATAGGCTGACATAAAGAAATGACCCGAAGAATACCAGTGTGACTACAGAGGGACCGTACAAAAGACAACTTACCGGATATACTCGCAGCGCCCTGAAGAAACTCCTTGGTAGGGAGTGAAACGCGTTGGCTGATCTCACTACTTATTTTATTGATATGCCTTTTGTTGCTGAACAAAGATAAATAAAGAACATTTCTCTACTTACTTTATTTGGACTCTTACTTTGGTGCGCCCCCTTGAGTATCTAAACTGTTTAACTGATCTGGAGAGCACAGCGACGCCAAACAGCAGCTGGTGTCGGGGTTGGCAGCACAATATCGAACTGATTTGAACATAAATCTATTGGCACTGGAGTTTAGGTGCGGCATTTTAAGGTCCGCTGCTGCTTTTTCGTACAAAAACTCTAGTGAGTCTCACTGGGCCCACACCGATACCTACCACCTCAGCTGTAATACCTCCACTAACTGAAGCCTGCACTTCCTGTGTTCCTTTTACTGTAATACTGATGATGTGCCCCCCAGTACTGAGCATTGTTGAGACCACAGTACCACCAGCTCACCCAGGACACAGTTGGATGGGGTACACTGGGCCAATGACACAGGGTAGTGCGGGTAGGGGTCAGAGGAGGGATCACTCCCACCCAGGCCACCATCAACATAGTCTTGGGAGCCTATCATCAGTCCCAAGGCATGATGGGTCAGGTATTCACCACGCTCTGGGAGATGAAGCAGTTGCAGAGTAAGATCAATTATCAGATGGACGCTCACAGCTCTTAAATAGACTCCGTGACTGGGGTGCTGCAGGACATTTATATCCATATGAGCAGGGATTTCTCAGCACCATCAAAACATTTCTGTGGTCCTACAACATCTGGCCAATCTACATCTATACAGCCACAGTCACAGGAAGGGGTCCCTGCCACAGGAAGAACCACCCGTAGCCACCCCAGACCCTGCAACTGTGGATTTCTCCCTCCTCACCAGGAGGAGACATTCACACATATTATCAGGAGGCAAGGATTGTAAGATCTCTGCCACCACCAGCAAGAATTTCCTCCAATGTGTGCCTATCATTCACTCTGTGGACTATTTCTGGAAAAATTTGCCTTTCTGATGCAAGTCATTTTGTACATTGGACTTCAAACAAATTTGGCTCCCCGACTATGGTTTTATTCACCATGACTGACTTCTTCACTTTTTGGTTTTCTTTTTCATTTGCGCCCTGTGTAATTTCTTCCTGTTCAGTTCAATAATTCTCAACTCAAAAATTCGTAGACTGGTGTTGTATATCTCAATTCTATCAATGCATTTGTTTTCTTCCATCATAACTTTTCAATAACTAAAATCAACTGAATGTGCAAGCAAAGATTATTTGCAAGTAGGTAATGTTTTTCTCAAGTTGTTTAAAAGAAAAAGGGAGCGACCCCACACCCAAGAGAAGGGGTACCACAGGTAAGCCAAAAAATCAAGGTTCTACTGGGGACAATTATATTTTCAAAAATACCTAAAGGGGTCTCTAATCCTTAACATTCAACAGAACTTCCGGTCCGGACTCATACAATCTCCAAGCTGATCACCAATCACCAATTTGTACACCAATCCAGGACCCTGCTAGTCAATTGTGACATACAATACTCCAAAGAAAACATGTATATAAAAAAGATGAATACGTTTTATTAAAAAGATTATTTGGTCAAAGCAGTGATTTAAAAAACGTGGACATAACCACTACACAATGAATAAAACCACAATATATTGCACAATAAAAAATGAAAACAAAAGGGAGAGACATCAAAATACAGTGCACATTATTAATGACATCCTGGAATGGTTGCTCCACATGGAATTTGTTCAATTATTTCATAAATGTCCATAAATCACATCCTCTATTGGACAAGAACAAGTTCCTTGGATACAACCCTGTGTGAAGCTACAGATGCGTCGACACATTTCGGTGGTAAATTTATAAATTCAAACCACCTTCTCCAAGAGATTAAACATGTATTGGTCTGACTGACTTCTTCCCTTTTTGGTTTGCTTTTTCATTTGCACCCTGTCTAATTTCTTCATGTTCAGTTCAATAATTCTCAACTCAAAAATTCATAGACTGGTGTTGTATATCTCAATTCTATCAATGAATTTGTTTTCTTCCATCATAACTTTTCAATGACAAAAATCAACTGAATGTGCAAGCATAGATTATTTGCAAGTAGGTAATGTTTTTCTCACGTTTCCAACCATGACTCCCCAAAAAGATATCTCTGTAAATCATCTACTATAATGTTTATGCCATATGCCATTTGACCAATAATTGTTTGTCAACATTTTTTCATTACCTTAACTATCCATACATGTCACGAATTCTCAAAGCCAGTTTTCAAATTTCCAGTTCAAGGTCTTGCAGTTATGGAAGAAGAGGAGATATTCAAAACAATCAAGTTGAATAGGCAAATTATCATTGACTCATGTCATCAGCTGGAGCCAGATTTTCTGGCTCACATAACGAATCCCACATCAATACCACCAATAGACAAAAATATGGCAGTACTACATGTTCTAGACACAGGATCATTCCAATCCACTGTTCCAGGTTCTGTTGGGATGTCACAGCCAAGTTTCAGTTGTGTGCCACATGAAGTATGTCCTACAGTGGTGAGACGCATCAACATTTACATACACTTTACAAACAATGAGGATTTTGACACTGTGATTGGAGACTAGCATGATTAGATTCCACTACCACATGTGGTTTATGCTAATGATGGCATACATAGTGCCAACACACCACGGAGGACAAGTTCAATGTAATCTTCAAATCTTCTATTCAATCACAGTGCAAGGTGCCTTTGTACAAGATTTGTACACCCTAAGTCTATGTCTGTCTTACCCAGGATCAACCCATGCTCCCTTTGTACTTTAAAACAGCACCATATGCCTGCAAATGTCACAACTCTGAAATGTCCATATGAAGAAGACATGGTGAAAGAACCGAAAACAAATCAATTCAAAAAGTTCCCAATCAAATATAACATAATAGACACATTACAAAGTCAACTTTAGGAGGACACAGTTTCATAAAACAATCAGAGATAAACAATTTAACTGAACACAGTAGTCATTGTGTTTATACTTTGATCAACTAACACCTTTGGCCTGATTTTCCGTAAACTTTCCTTTCCTAACAAATTGTCACCATATAATTCTCTGATCCTCACATCAAACGTTTGTGTAAAGGTGAAAGTTTGACATGTAAAGATATACTTTCACTCATGAGAAGAAGTTGTCAATGACATCTTGACATGTCAACTCTTTCCTCTGCACCACTTTTATCGTCATCTAGCATTTCAGGATCCTCACCCGGTGGCTCTTCATGATCTCCATCCTCTGCGATGTAAGGGATGTTTTGTCACAGGGTGAGTAGAGGAGGGCTCCACCAGTTTTGTCCAGACAATTACATCTTGCCTTTAGGAGTCCAAAAACCTGCTTGAATGGCTGCCATGTTCTTGCATGGGCCTTATTGAAGCAGACTTCCCCTGATGTTGAATTCCTCAGTGGTGCCCACAACCATGCTCAGTTGGGTTACGCTGAGCCTCCTAGATGGAAGATTTGAAAAGGTGCCAAAAAAAGTAACTCAAGTTCATATTATTAAGCTAACAATAATCCAAACAATATTATGAAAAATTGTACAGACCAACAAGCTAGGCCCTCTTCGGTCCAAGGTGTTACTGTGGAGGAAGGGCAGCTTTGCAGGCCATCGGGGGCAGTCATGGTAATAAAACAGAAGGAAGCAGGACTCTGCAGCCTCGTGAGAAAAAACTGGGGCAGAGCCAGAGATATTGGGTTGAGTCTCAGTGCAGTGGAGGGAGGAGCCGGGACCGGGGAAAGCATCAGGACCCGGGAAGGCGTCCAAACTGGTCTATTGGGGCTCAGAGAGAAGGAGCAGGGTAAGAGAGCCTGAAATCGATCTCTAGGCTGCGGCACTGAATGCTACAGGGAGGCGGCCGGCATTAGATCGATGCGGCTTGTGTTCGTTTTTGAGTCCCCTTCGATAGAGACCACCTCTTGAGGGAAAATAAATTTATGTGCATCAACAAGTCAAAATACCCCTACGGCAGTTATTATCCTCTCTGTTCATTCTACGCTAGGAGGGACGTTCAAAGAGGACAGATACAAGAACTTTAGGAAAGGGTAGCACTCGTCTGATCGCCTTACTCACAGTTTTCAGACACTTCCCATAAGGGAATATCATAGGACCTGAAGCCTGAATGGGCTCCATGGCTAATCAAAAGTCAAGTAAATCACACTCTCTTCATGAAGAGACTGGGCATGGTTAATCTCTGCGGTAGAGCAAATAGAGATCTGCGCATATAGGTACTCTTCAAGGCATGCAAACTATATCCGAATTCTTCCCCTTACTCGTCGTCAGGGAAAAATGACAAAATGACAAAAGAAAAATCTAAACAACTTGTAACTAAAAAGAATTACATAGGAGAAACAGATGCTGCTTCACAAGCTTCAAATACACCACAATTTGATGCAAGAATAGGAAACAACTTGTCAGATCCCTCCTTAAAAATATACCAGTAACAACAATCTTCTCAAACTGCTCCTATTATGGACTATACATTCATTGCCTGACATAAACTTGAGCTAGTTCCCTCACCCAGCGGAGGCCAATTTACCAAAAGAGACACTTGAACGGTTTAACAGTACACCCAGCAATCCATCTGATCTGGAAGAAAATCTGTGGCATTCTTTGGACTTTCCGTTACTTTTATGCTCTAATTCTATCAATAAGTAAGCAATTGTCTCAGAATAATTAATATCTGTGCAGAGGGTTTTATAATCAATCCTTGCTAGAAAAAACACAAACAACTCTGTCCTTCTACTGGAAACACAAACCACTGCATTACAGTATTTGGTAGATCAATATAATATAATAAGCTAACCACTAGATAGATTAAATTTAGAACTGAGGTACAAAAAAGATAGAACCTCGATCAAGAAATAACACAAACTGAGGGAAAGACACAAGCCCAGAACCAGAACATAACAAGGGCAACAAAACCCATTGGAATATCTATGGAGGAAATTAAAAAGAAAAATGAGAAAGACAATATAATCTATTCGCTTTGTAAGCTATTTAAGGATCCTATAAGTGGAAAAGACTCAGACACAGACTTAAACACCTAAACCTCACACACCATGAACTTACGCAAACAGAAGTATTGGAGGAAGCTATGTGGACAGTAGACTAAAATTCTTTTAATCCACAGATTCTACAAGTTCCAGGCATAAGACCATCATTGGCAAGAAAGGAGTGCTAGCGCAATTAAATCTTCTAGCAACAAACTTTGAAAGACTAATGCCTTCTCTAGACCATAGTTTCCCAACAGAACCACATGCAGAAACTAACTTCTGTACTCCAACCACAGAAACAGTTCTGCTAAAAAAATAATTTTGCATCTTCAAGATAACCGATCTCTTTCCTACAGGAAACCAACCTTTAAACCATCAAAGGATTATAAATCTCTTGCATAATTTCCACTCTCTCAAGTCACTTCGGAACTAAAGCTTGTATCATTTCCCAATAAGTTAAATGTAACTACGGCTCAAGTGGAATTCTGGTCAAGCGTGATACCATCAATCATGTTGCAGGAAAGTGAAACACTGCACAAAAACGGATTTGACGTAGTAGGCCTTGGATATAATAGCTCTGCAGTTCCACCCAGACTATACACGGGAAAAGACAGGGCAACACAAAAACTTCATCCAACGGAGGGCTCTAGCAGTGTATTCAAATATGTTTCAAAGGATAAATTAACAATCTGCATAGAAGATGGAGCTAGTCAGGTATGGAACCAAGGTTTATCAAAAACTGACAAATCACAAATGGATAACACCGGATCTTGGCTCTCAAGCAAATGAAATAGCAACAAACAAGAAAGAGGATTAAAATTCCCTTTTAAGTAAAAGGTATGCAATTAGCTCTTGAGACATCACTGGATTGGATCCATCAAAGCTATCATGTCTGCGATAAAATTCTCCCGCAATTCTCCCGCAATTGTCTGTGTCCAAGAGACCTGGCCTTTAGACAAAAACAACCAAAAACTCTTTTGTTTTCAACATCCCTGCCATGAGGGAAGATGAAACAATGCAAATGGTTGAATGTCTATTTTAATATTGGTATAGCACTATAACCCATAATCAATGGCCCCAGTAGATGCTTGGGATGGCCCCAATGATGAAGCATGTCACCTAAGGGCAATCTCTGGTGAGTGAGGGGACTAAAGAAATGAATTTACTTTTCCAAAGAAGGCATACCCAATTTGGGAAAATCTGCTATTACTTTTCCACAGGCTAGGTTCTCACAATCCATTGATTATGGGTTATAGTGCTATACTTTACGATTCAAGAGGCCGAACCTAGCCTTAGCCTCTCTCTCCCTACCTTTTTGATCAATATTTTATTATTGGAACAGATTAGGCGAGACTTCGAAATAATCCACTTACCTAGCAAGAATTTACAGTGCATCAAGATAAAGTTCCTGAAAGAAAGATCTTATTCAGTCGAATCATTGATTCTCTTTAACATTTAAGTTCCACAAGGGCATGAATTTAATCCATTGCTGGTATTAATATTCTAACAGACAGAATCTGCCCTAGAGGCAAACGTCAATTCGCAAGCAATACTATTGGGTGATTTCAATGCAAACATTTCCAACGCCCTAACAAAAGGCTTCCGGAACAAAGAACTTGAGGAAACCTGATTCATACTGGCTCTGGTCTTCCCCGGCTCCATTAAGGCCGACAAAAACGGGAAGATGTTATAAGAACTACAAAACGTAGTGAACGGAGTGATCTTCAATGGGAAAACAGAAGGAGATGTTCCGGCAACATTCACAAGAAAAGGAGCTTCTGGTTCCTCAATATTAGACTATGTGATCAGAAGTCAAGATCTATTCCAGAAATACCGGTATCTCAAAACTCAATTTGTACAAAGAAACGATCATACAATAGTTTACCTCAAACTAGAACTAAACCTACAAGGGGGGCGGAGCTTGCTGGCAACAAAGATGGCTGACTAAGCCCGGAGCTCCGTCCGGTGGTTCAGATTATCCTTCAAAATCCTGCATCAGCATACCCCATAAAGCTGACAACCAAGTTACCTGCTTAGAAGAGGAGCTGCGGAGTGCAACGGACTTATCCGGGTGGCATACCGGCACTGATTTCCTGGCGAACGCGGTGTTGCACAGCAGAGAAGCGGTAGGCCTGAAAGCAGCGCCCTTGCGTGAAGACCCGGCCCATGCGACGTCATTGTACGTGCGGCCACAGCGCGGCGTCCGACCTGGGTAGGAGCGGCTCGGAACTCACAGTTCGGAGCAGGTACGAACTTGCAGCTTGAGACAGCCTACGCGACTGATACGCACTGCTTCCCCACCCGCCACTGCCCTCGTCAGACCGGGATACTGCTTTGCCCTTGCGCCACTACTGCTGCGGGGGACCGCTCTTCCATCGAGGCGGCGACCATTATAGACGTTGCGAGACAGCCCAGCGGTGGGGGGGGTGCCGGGAAGGTCCGGTCGACTGGGAGCGAGAGCAGGCACTGTGGAGTGGTGCAACTACGAGGAGCATGGAACAAAGGAGGTGGTGCCGTGTGTTGAGAGCCAGACCCGGGTGTGAATCGCCAGTGCAATAAATTGACTTTCGGCTTTGGAGGGTCACTTAACTGCCACTGGCCACTGGGAGGTAGGGAGGTAACGCTCCCAGCAGGACAGCACATCAAAATCCACGGAGGAGCCCGCGCTAGAGTTCAGCAGCGCTCACTAGATTGGGAGTGACCGGGGATAGGCGCCATTACAGTGACCCACGACAACAAAGCAGACAGCGAATAGTCAGGCTACAGCCTGACAGAACCACTATATCCCCGGCTGCACCCCTGGAGGTGGGTTCCGCCGCAAGACACACGCAATCGCGTGCGCTGTTGTAGCGCTAATCCCCCCCCACCAAGGGTGAACCCCAAGCTACATTAAGGGGGAGCAATCGACATTGGGCACCACAGGGCGTCTGGCTGACAAGCTCAATATCGCCACTAAGAGTGCTGCGGTGGATCGAGCCATCCCAGTGTCTATTGGATACATCAAACAAGTCTGTGCTGGCGTTTGGATTCTACCAGGCCGTCGCTTGGAGCTACCAGGTCAATCGCACGTTGCGCGGCTGACAAGAGTACATGGCGCGCTGCGCGTTGTAGTGTCTAGAACTTCCACCAACTCACCACAGTATGGTAGGGAGATAAGACCCAGACCAAACTCTCCTACGAGCAACGACGCTCGAAGTCACAGGAGGTCGCGAACCCAGATAAGCGCACAATACAAGAAGAAGATGATGCAGCGGAAGGCGCAGACATAAAAAACATGCTGCTGGCTATGGAAAAGGGCTTCAGAACAGCATGACGACCCTAGGCTCAAAAATAGATGCTCTTATGAATAGGAAGGATAGAATGGGGAACGGATCGATAAACACGCAAAAAGACTCGACATGTCAGAGAGGAGGTTGACGGAGGTGGAGGAGGCTCAAACTGAACTCGACACAGACCACAAAAAATCGAAAAACTAATGCAACTCCTACAAGACAAGACCGAAGACTTGGAGGCGCGGTCCCGTCGCTGCAACCTGAGGATCACAGGCCTTCCGGAGACGACCCAGACGGGCAACATGGAGAGATTCATAGAGAAATTACTGACCACCCTGCTGGGTGAAGAGACTTTCTTTTCGTGGTAGACAGGGCCCATCATTCTCTGGGGCCGCGCCTGCGTCCAGGCAACCCCCCGCGCCCGATCATAGCCAAACTCCTCAACTACAGGGACAGAGACGCAGCACTTCGCCAAGCAAGAGACAAAAAGTCATTGCAGTATGAGGGATCGAAATCTCCCTGTACCCCGATTTTACTGCTAGGGTGCAGGAGGCTCGCAAGCACTTCGCCCCTTTCAAAAGGCAACTCAAGGATCTGGGCCTGGACTATGCGATGCTATACCCGGCAAAATTGAGGGTTAATCGGCAGGGACAATCTCACCTGTTCACAGACCCTCGAACCTTACAACAAGCACTGAAGAGCTGATCGAGGGATCCCCTCAGAAATACAAATGGACCAACGGATGAAGCAGGGGGGAGCAGCCAACTGGACGAGCAGGAATGACTGCATTCCTGATGCATTCTTCGCGAGCCGGTAAGGTGCTAGTGCTGCGTTGTGCAGAAAGTCTCACTTAGATGGACAGTTAAGATATAGGTATCCTGGTGGGGCGTGATACCACATGTGCACAGGAGAGACAGTATTGACAATCTTGGCCATGTTCTTAAGGGTTGTGCGTGTATGTCTGACCAAGGCGAATTCTGCTTCCGCCGGCCCAAAGCTAAACTCAGGGGAACTAGGTAATAGTGCGACGCTGCAGAGTGTTTATGTTAATTCTTATGCAATAGGAATGTCTTGATTTACACACTGTCAATAGTAGTGATATAAAGGCTTTATAGTTGTCTAACACCAACAGCTTTGATGATGCATGCTATAAACCACAACGGGCAGTGAGCGGTGAGGCTCCAGTAAATTGCGCTCTGGCATTGTTTGATGGTGGCATGGCTATCCCGGCCCCCGGACGTAATGTTCCCGTTTGACTCTCTAGAGTACACTGAGTTTGGGGAGGGACAGAGAGGGTGGCGGGTTGGGAAAGGGTATTGCAAGGCCAGGTTGGGGGAGGTCTGCTGTGGGTGGGGGAGGGAACAGTTTTGTTGTTGCTGCGGGGACGTACAGCTGTCGGTCTCCGCGGAGGCCTTCCAGTTTGGGGTCCGGGACAAGGGAGGGAGGGGTGGCAATGCATTCTGCAGGGCCCAGTTTGGGGGGGTCTACGGTGGGTGGATATGTTTGTTGATTTGAGTCACTAGTTGGGGGGAAAATGTTCCCATGTCAATTTCATACACAGGTCATGCTAGGCTCATGCAGACTCAAGGCTCCTATACAACACAACCTTACGTACAATGGCGAGTGCACCTAGATCTGGGAACCATGGCTCTCCTGTCATGATTCACGCACTCACATGGAAAGTAAGAGGACTAAACGACTTCCGTAAGCTGAGGAAAGTACTTAGCTACCTCCAGCAGCAGCAAGTGGATATAGCGCTCCTCCAGGAGACTCACTAGCAGAATGCTACACAGTAAGGGGTTAGATGGTAATATCACAGCTGCTGGCTTCACGACCCATGACAGAGGAGTGCTAACTTGGGTGAACCCCAAATCGAGGCTTACTCTGACTCCCCTGAGAGCAGACCCGAGGGACGATTCGTGATTGCAAATTGTAAGGGTCTAGGGATGGACTTTGTAGTAGTCAATGTGTATGGTCCAAATTACGATTTCCCTGACTTTTACCAGACACTGGCGAACATAGTGAGCAACTATAACACTACGCAGGTGCTGGGGGGGGGGGACGACTTCAATTTAATACTCAATCCGGAATTAGACAGATCTGCTGGCCCCCCCGCGCAAGCCTTCGGCCGCGGTCCAGACGCTGAACACCTTTCTCACCAGTTTAGACTTAGAGGACGTGTGGAAGTGCATGCATAAGGCCCCGTTGGGATACACCCACTATTCCGCCTATTATGATATACACACCAGAATCGATTACTGGCTGGCAACCTTCTCCATGATGAGTCGCACCAGAGACTGTAAGATTTTACCGCACACTCTATCAGACCACTCACCTCTCTTGTTGGTTTTGGAAGCCCCTACAAAGGCGATTCCCCCGTTCACATGGCGCTTTCCCCCATATTTGCTCCTTGATCCTGTATTCAGGGGAGAGCTGGCTGAAGCGATAGATGTCTTCTTTGAGATCAATGTGGGTTCGGTGGAAGACTTTCAAACGGTGTGGTAGGCCTTTAAGGTCTACATACGAGGCATAGCCATGTCCAAACACTCTAGTGTTCTTAAGTCCATCAGACAGAGACTGTCTGCATTAGAGCGCCAACTTTCGAGTCTTGAGGAACGACAGTTGAGGCAACCAGACACCGCAGTCACGGAGGAGATAAAGTCCCTTCTTGCAGACTTTCATGAGGAGGCAGACAGGGAGGTAAAACATATGGGTAAATACGCTATAGCTCGAACCTATGGTGAGGGAGAGAGGCCTAGCTCGGTCCTCGCGAGAATATTGAAGGGCAAGATATGGAAACCGCTAGTTACGGAGTTAAAGACTACGGGTGGCAAGACTACCACGGACAAAACGGACATTGCGAACACGTTCAGATGTTTTTACTCAGACTTGTACTCCTCTAAGAGCGGAGACCTCTCCGATGAGATTTCGGAATACTTGGAGCTCATAGAGCTGCCCATGCTTACCAACACACACAGGGAATTCCTCATGCTCCCAATCAAAGGAAGAAATAATATAGGCACTAGCATCTATGCGGGCGGGAAGTGCTCCGGGAGTAGATGGCCTCACGGTGGAATTTTACAAAGCCTTCCAAGAGCAATTGATCCCTCATTTATCCGCATTGTTTGATGGCATCTGCCTGAAGGGGAGCATGCCACAGTCCATGAGGGAAGCACTGATAGTCACTATACTTAAGCCTGGAAAGGCACATGATGAGTGCAGCTCATACAGGCCGCTCTCTCTGTTAAACGTTGACACTAAGCTTCACGCAAAGGTACTAGCGACACGTCTGGCACTCTTGGCTCCCAAACTGGTGGTGCCCGAGCAAGCAGGTTTTATACCCAGTAGGAACTTAACCTATAATATTCGTACTGTACTGGGCACCATGCAACATGTCAAAGAGGACACGAGAGCCATTGCAGTGCTCCTAGACATGGAAAAGGCTTTTGACTCGGTGGAGTGGCAGTTCCTACGTCAGGTGCTGCAGAGGATAGGACTGGGCGCTCCTTTTCTTCAAATGGTAGGAGCTCTTAATAACAAGCCTTCTGCCAGGGTGCGAATCAGCAATCTGGTTACGGAACCCTTTTTCTATTGGCAGAGGCACTCGGCAGGGTTGCCCACTCTGCCCGCTGCTGTACGCCTTAGTAGCGGAGCCATTAGCCTGCGCACTGAGGGAATACCATGGTAATGAGGGCATACGTTTCCCAACATATAAGATAGTTGTATCAATGTACGCAGATGACACTTTGTTATATGTTCATGACCCTGAAAATAATCTGTCACCGATGCTCAGGGAGATCGTACATTTCTGTGCCCTCTCGGGCCTGAGAGTCCACTGGACGAAATTGCTTGACTTCCCCCTTACTCCAGTCACTCAGAAGTTTGACATGGAGTATCCGCTCCAATGGACCGAGGACCCAATTAGATATCTAGGAGTTCGTCTCCACACTGACCCAGAACTCCTGCTTAGTGAAAACTACGGAGTTGCGATCAGTAAGTTGGAGGATGACGTTGCAATCTGGAGCAGGATCCCGCTTTCCCTCATGGGACGCATTGCCATAATGAAAATGGTGGTATTGCCATGACTCTTATTCTTATTTAATGCCATCCCGATTGTGCTGTCTAAGGCCTTCTTTCAACGGCTCACCCAGCTTATAGTCAGTCTGGCTTGGGCTGGCAAGCAGCCCAGAGTTAGGTGGACACTGCTTACGCTGCCATACAATATGGGGGGCCTAGGAGCCCCGGACCTAGAACTTTACTATAGAGTGGCGCAGGCATCACACCTACACACATGGGTGCACGGGGACAGACACATCCCATACGTGCGTATGGAACAGCTGTTCGTGGAGCCACTCTTGCTTCCAGCCACGGTGTTCCTGCCAATGGATCGCAGGACTGGTATCCTGGACTCTTTCACGGCCACTAACCATGCGTGGCACTCACTGCTGCATAGGCAGGGTGGAGCATTGCTATATTCGCCGGCCATGCCGGTGGACTGGACATTGTGGCTTCCCCCCATTGAGGAGAAGGGAGTGATCCGAGCGCTGCAGCAGCTCGGCATCCTACAGAGGGGAGATTTTTCAAGGAAGGCGTGGTTAAAACCTGGAATCAGGTTGCTGGCGATAGGAGCGACCTCTCCTTGCTGCTCCGCTTCCAGTTTCATAGAGTCCGCAGTGCGTTTTTAGAATTACTGGGAACGGACCTAGCAGAACCACCGGAAGTTCCGGAACTCACTTATGTAATAAAAACGGAGACACCCCGCAAACTGTTGACCAATCTGTACAGACTTGCAATGTCCCATGGGGAGCACCAGCTTATGAAGGCCAGAGTGGCATGGCAAAGAGACTTGCAGACCACAATAGACGATGACATGTGGCGCTATTGCTGCGTCAACACGAGGAGGATCTCCTTAAACGGGAAGCATAGACTGATACATTTTAAATTTCTTCAAAGGGTATATTATACCCCAGAGAGGCTTCATAGATATGGCCTTCGACAGACAGCGGCATGCGAGAGGTGTCGTGAACCAATGGCTTACTTTCTCCATCTGGTGTGGAGTTGCCCCGGGATACAGGCCTATTGGGACAAGATTTTCACTGAAATGAGCAAAATTTTGGAAGTTGAGCTGACTCCTGACCCTGGGCTCGCACTCATTGGACACATTAGGGCACTCCCGGTTGCTATCTTGAGGCTTGCAGACATGGGGATGCTGATTGCGAGAAGGGTGGTGGCGCTCTGCTGGATGAGAGGGCCCCTTCCCACCATAGCTCGGTGGTCGCAAGACATGCTTTACTGCAGCACTCAAACTGAACACTATAGCGAACTCCTACCCCCTACAAGTCACCCCAAAAACTTCTGGGGACTATATCACTCATATTTAAATGGGGCAGCGCAGGAGGGGGACTCTGACACAGCGGATAGAGCTGATGGGCCTCAAGTGGACGCTTCCGACAAAACGGAGTAACATGACGCCGGAGAGGAACTGACAAAGCACACGACCAATGTGGCCCCATGGGCTGTCGAGGGACTGGGAGTATGCTTGATGCGAAGGGTGAGCGGAGTACGCGCTTCATGAGTACATACCCCGCAGGGCTTAGTGGTTCCTGGGGGGGCTGCCAGTACATGTGCAATGACTGCAATGTGATGATTAATACCTGTCAGCTGGAGGGGGCACAGATGACTGTATACAAGCGAATTTCCGAATGAGTCTTAGATATTGTGTCGACAACTACTTGCACTATGTGTGTGTACTGGGAAGGGGGGGTTCTTGTTCATATAATTGACTGGTTTCTAAGGCCCTAGAAGATACTAGCCTGAAGTTATATCGTCTCACCAGGGCGAGACGGAGGGTATTGGGGATTGTATGTAGGTTTACCACATAATTGCTATTATATGATAACTGATTCTCCTATGCATGTGTTGACCGACCTACAGACATATCCTTTTGCCACGCCGCCGGACCCCAGGGTTGTCGGCTGAAGGGCTGTGTTAATCCTGAAGTGATAAATTGAAACCATGTTCAATGCAGCCGGCCCCAGGGTTGTAGGCTCATTGCTGTGTTATTGTTGAAGTGCTAAATAAAGGCCTTTGAACTTAAAAAAAACAAACAAAAAAAAAAAACTAAACCTACAAGCCATATCTTCATGGTCTCTATGGGAGAGGAGACGTACTAATAGCACAAAAGCAGGGCCGAATCATGTGGAATACTGATAGCATAAGTAATATGAATATAGCATTAACGTCTTGGCAGTTAAATCAAATTAATATTGGAAGTAACTCAGTATTAATTTTCAAATGTACCCTTACTTCAGTAATCCAAACTCTACAGTAGAAGGCAGTTAAGCGCATACCCTCTACTTTAAGAAAGAAGGAAAATCTAGTGGGCAGCCTCTCAAGTAAGCTGAATAACCGAATCCAACTACAATACATCGACTTCTCTTCCACCAGGAGGAAAGACATTTCGGCTCTACAGAAAACCCAGAGAAATAATGGATACAAATTGGGTTGCCCTGCAGGAGGTAGTCTTACTAAAAAATAGTAAGCTCCCTTGGGGTAAAATATCCCAATGCCTCACCAATTTTGTAGAATGAATGGAGAACTTACTTTTCTGAACTTTATTGAATAAACCCGGTCAATATCAGTGATAAGGAATCTCTTCTCTCCGGGCCGTTGAAAGAATCTGACCAACAAATAATGGCTCCATCTGAAAAGGAAATCGAACCATACATAAGGAAGGCAAGAGCTTTGGCAGCAATGGGCTCAGACAAGATACCGGTTAATATTCTTCAGGGTAATTTCGAGTCAGGGTAATACCGAGGCCTGGAGAAAGTTTTTAACCCCTCTTTTTAGGTTTCTCCTGGCAAACAGCTGCGCAAGCAGCGTTTCGCGCAGGCGAAATCTTATGTTAGAACAGTGTGGCCTTAGTTCCGCCTCTCTCTTCCATTGGCTAGCTCCATAAATGGAGGCTAGCCATTGAAAGAGAGATCTGTCTGTCATTTACTGAGGCGGTTCGTGGGCGTTCCACCGATTTTTTATCATCCTGCCCCTTTTAGCACGTCATTGCGGCGGTGGGTGGGTGTTTTTTCCCCCCCCCTGTTGTTTTGGTCATTTTCGAAGTGCCTTTATCCAGAGTGGTCTGCAAGATTTAAGTTGCCAGGAAGTTGTTTTTATTTCCGATCAGGTAAGCAGCATTTTGTTTATAATTTTGTTTTGCCTTTGTACGTGTAGCCCGTTTCATGTCGTCTCCCTGTTTGTTTTACGTTTTTGCGTGTTTTGTTGCTGTTCTACGGTATATTTTTACGTCTTTGTGTGTCTAGAATCCCGTTCCCGCCCCCCCTCCCACTGTCCGTGAGCCCGTTCCCGCCCCCCCTCCCGCTGTCCAGGACCAGAAAGCCTAGCACATCAGATTTTGAACAATCGGAGTTCCCCAGAATCAACTTTCTCACAACTCCCTCCTCATCGATGGGCTCTCCCTGTCTCACGCGTTCCAAAAACAATTTCAAGGAGTATGTGAGGATGATACGGAGATTTTTGGACTATAAGGCTGAAATGATTTGGACATGTAAAGAAAGAAGTCAGGGAGGACAGAAAGAGCAACAAAAATCTAGGCAGGTGTAGAACCTGGCTTCTTCCTGTGGAAACGGAGGCTGGCGGCTACGGGGGCTGGGTCAGGGGCCTCTCCAAGTTTAACTGTGTTGGTTACGAGGAATGCGAGTGTGACATGCATTCCTTGTCAGACAGGTAGGAACATTGGCTCCGGGGTGTGCAGCCTTCGAATGATTTACCAGGAGAAATTAAACAAAGCAGCTCCCTTTGATTTATTTGCACAACCCCTCAAACTCTGCATACTTCCATGTCAGTGACTTGGGGGTGCTAGGGAGTGCAGAGTGACTGGGGAGTGCTAGGAGTGGAGAGTGACTGCAGAGTGCTAGGGAGTGCTAGGGAGTGCAGAGTGCTAGGGAGTGCTAGGGAGTGCTAGGGAGTGCAGAGTGCTAGGGAGTGCTAGGGACTGCAGAGTGACTGCAGAGTGACTGCTAGGGAGTACTAGGGAGTGCTAGGGAGTGCAGAGTGACTGCAGAGTGCTAGGGAGTGCTAGGGAGTGCAGAGTGACTAGGGAGTGCTAGGGAGTGCAGAGTGACTAGGGAGTGCTAGGGAGTGCAGAGTGACTAGAGGTGTGAGGGAGTGCAGAGTGACTAGCGAGTGCTAGGGAGTGCAGAGTACTAGGGAGTGCTAGGGATTGCAGAGTTCAGAGTGCAAGGGAGTGCAGAGTGCTAGGGAGTGCTAGGGAGTGCAGAGTGACTAGGGAGTGCAGAGTGACTAGGGAGTGCTATGGAGTGCAGAGTGACTAGGGAGTGCTATGGAGTGGTATGGAGTGCAGAGTGCTAGGGAGTGCAGAGTGCCAGGGAGTGCAGAGTGCTAGGGAGTGCAGAGTGCTAGGGAGTGCAGAGTGAATAGGGAGTGCAGAGTGACTAGGGAGTGCTAGGGAGTGCAAAGTGACTGCAGAGTGACTAGGGAGTGCTAGGGACTGCAGAGTGACTGCAGAGTGCTAGGGAGTGCTAGGGAGTGCAGAGTGACTGCAGAGTGCTAGGAAGTGCAGAGTGACTGCAGAGTGCTAGGGTGTGCTAGGTAGTGTTAGGGAGTGCAGAGTGACTGCAGAGTGCTAGGGAGTGCAGAGTGACAAGGGAGTGCTAGGGAGTGCAGAGTGACTGCAGAGTGACTAGGGAGTGCTAGGGAGTGCAGAGTGACTGCAGAGTGATAGGGAGTGCTAGGTAGTGCTAGGGAGTGCCGAGAGACTGCAGAGTGCTAGGGAGGGCTAGGGAGTGCAGAGTGACTAGGGAGTGACTAGGGAGTGCTAGGGAGTGCAGAGTGACTAGGGAGTGACTAGGGAGTGCTAGGGAGTGCAGAGTGCTAGGGAGTACAGAGTGACTGCAGAGTACTAGGGAGTGCAGAGTGACTGCAGAGTGCTAGGGAGTGCAGAGTGACTGCAGAGTGCTAGGGAGTGCTAGGTAGTGCAGAGTGATTAGGGAGTGCAGAGTGCTAGGGAGTGCAGAGTGACTAGGGAGTGCTAGGGAGTGCAGAGTGACTGCTAGGGAGTGCAGAGTGACTAGGGAGTGCTAGGGAGTGCAGAGTGACTAGGGAGTGCTGAGTGACTAGGGAGTGCTAGGGAGTGCAGAGTGACTGCAGAGTGCTAGGGAGAGCTAGGGAGTGCTAGGGAATGCAGAGTGACTAGGGAGTGTTAGGGAGTGCAGTGTGCTAGGGAGTGCAGAGTTAATAGGGAGTGCTAGGGAGTGCCAGGGAGTGCAGAGTGACATGGGAGTGCTAGGGAGTGCTAAGGAGTGCAGAGTGACTAGGGAGTGCAGAGTGCAGAGTGACTGGGGAGTGCTAGGGAGTGCAGAGTGACTGCAGAGTTCTAGGGAGAGCTAGGGAGTGTTAGGGAGTGCAGAGTGACTAGGGAGTGCTAGGGAGTGCAGAGTGCTATGGAGTGCAGAGTGACCAGGGAGTGCTAGGGAGTGCAAAGTGACTAGGGAGTGCTAGGGAGTGCAGAGTGACTAGGGAGTGATAGGGAGTGCAGAGTGACTGCAGAGTGACTGTAGAGTGCTAGGGAGTGCTAGGGAGTGCAGAGTGACTGCAGAGTGCTAGGGAGTGCTAGGGACTGCAGAGTGACTGCAGAGTGCTAGGGAGTGCAGAGTGACTGCAGAGTGTTAGGGAGTGCTAGGGAGTGCAGAGTGACTAGGCAGTGCAGAGTGACTATGGAGTGCTAGGGAGTGCAGAGTGCTAGGGAGTGCAGAGTGACTAGGGAGTGCTAGGGAGTGCAGAGTGACTAGGGAATGCTAGGGAGTGCAGAGTGACTAGGGAGTGATAGGGACTGCAGAGTGACTGCAGAGTGACAGGGAGTGATAGGGAGTGCTGAGTGACTGCAGAGTGCTAGGGAGTGCCAGGTAGTGCAGAGTGACTGCAGAGTGCTAGGGAGTGCAGAGTGACTAGGGAGTGCAGAGTGACTGCAGAGTGCTAGGGAGTGCAGAGTGACTAGGGGTGATAGGGAGTGCAGAGTGACTAGGGAGTGCTAGGGAGTGCAGAGTGACTAGGGAGTGCTAGGGAGTGGAGAGTGACTAGGGAGTGCTAGGGAGTGCTAGGGACTGCAGAGTGCTAGGGAGTGCAGAGTGCTAGGGAGGGCTAGGGACTGCAGAGTGACTGCAGAGTGTCTGCTAGGAAGTGCTAGGGAGTGCAGAGTGACTGCAGAGTGCTAGGGAGTGCTAGGGAGTGCAGAATGACTGCAGAGTGCTAGGGAGTGCTAGGGAGTGCAGAGTGACTGCAGAGTGCTAGGGAGTGCAGAGTGACTGCAGAGTGCTAGGGAGTGCAGAGTGACTGCAGAGTGCTAGGGAGTGCAGAGTGACTGCAGAGTGCTAGGGAGTGCTAGGGAGTGCAGAGTGCTAGGGAGTGCTAGGGACTGCAGAGTGACTGCAGAGTGACTTCTAGGGAGTACTAGGGAGTGCTAGGGAGTGCAGAGTGACTGCGGAGTGCTAGAGAGTGCTAGGGAGTGCAGAGTGACTAGGGAGTGCTAGGGAGTGCAGAGTGACTAGGGAGTGCAGAGTGACTAGGGGGTGCTAGGGAGTGCAGAGTGACTAGCGAGTGCTAGGGAGTGCTAGGGATTGCAGAGTGCAAGGGAGTGCAGAGTGCTACGGAGTGCTAGGGAGTGCAGAGTGACTCGGGAGTGCAGAGTGACTAGGGAGTGCTAGGGAGTGCAGAGTGACTAGGGAGTGGTATGGAGTGGTATGGAGTGCAGAGTGCTCGGGAGTGTGTAGTGCTAGGGAGTGCAGAGTGCTAGGGAGTACAGATTGCTAGGGAGTGCAGATTGCTAGGGAGTGCAGAGTGAATAGGGAGTGCAGAGTGACTAGGGAGTGCTAGGGAGTGCAAAGTGACTGCAGAGTGACTAGGGAGTGCTAGGGACTGCAGAGTGACTAGGGAGTGCTAGGGACTGCAGAGTGACTGCAGAGTGCTAGGGAGTGCAGAGTGACTGCAGAGTGCTAGGGAGTGCAGAGTGACTGCAGAGTGCTAGGGAGTGCTAGGTAGTGTTAGGGAGTGCAGAGTGACTGCAGAGTGCTAGGGAATGCTAGGGAGTGCAGAGTGCTAGGGAGTTCAGAGTGCTAGGGAGTGCAGAGTGACTGCAGAGTTCTAGGGAGAGCTAGGGAGTGTTAGGGAGTGCAGAGTGACTAGGGAGTGCTAGGGAGTGCAGAGTGCTATGGAGTGCAGAGTGACTAGGGAGTGCTAGGGAGTGCAAAGTGACTAGGGACTGCTAGGGAGTGCAGAGTGACTAGGGAGTGATAGGGAGTGCAGAGTGACTGTAGAGTGCTAGGGAGTGCTAGGGAGTGCAGAGTGACTGCAGAGTGCTAGGGAGTGCTAGGGACTGCAGAGTGACTGCAGAGTGCTAGGGAGTGCAGAGTGACTGCAGAGTGTTAGGGAGTGCTAGGGAGTGCAGAGTGACTAGGCAGTGCAGAGTGACTATGGAGTGCTAGGGAGTGCAGAGTGCTAGGGAGTGCAGAGTGACTAGGGAGTGCTAGGGAGTGCAGAGTGACTAGGGAATGCTAGGGAGTGCAGAGTGACTAGGGAGTGATAGGGACTGCAGAGTGACTGCAGAGTGACAGGGAGTGATAGGGAGTGCTGAGTGACTGCAGAGTGCTAGGGAGTGCCAGGTAGTGCAGAGTGACTGCAGAGTGCTAGGGAGTGCAGAGTGACTAGGGAGTGCAGAGTGACTGCAGAGTGCTAGGGAGTGCAGAGTGACTAGGGGGTGATAGGGAGTGCAGAGTGACTAGGGAGTGCTAGGGAGTGCAGAGTGACTAGGGAGTGCTAGGGAGTGGAGAGTGACTAGGGAGTGCTAGGGAGTGCTAGGGACTGCAGAGTGCTAGGGAGTGCAGAGTGCTAGGGAGGGCTAGGGACTGCAGAGTGACTGCAGAGTGTCTGCTAGGAAGTGCTAGGGAGTGCAGAGTGACTGCAGAGTGCTAGGGAGTGCTAGGGAGTGCAGAATGACTGCAGAGTGCTAGGGAGTGCTAGGGAGTGCAGAGTGACTGCAGAGTGCTAGGGAGTGCAGAGTGACTGCAGAGTGCTAGGGAGTGCAGAGTGACTGCAGAGTGCTAGGGAGTGCAGAGTGACTGCAGAGTGCTAGGGAGTGCTAGGGAGTGCAGAGTGCTAGGGAGTGCTAGGGACTGCAGAGTGACTGCAGAGTGACTTCTAGGGAGTACTAGGGAGTGCTAGGGAGTGCAGAGTGACTGCAGAGTGCTAGAGAGTGCTAGGGAGTGCAGAGTGACTAGGGAGTGCTAGGGAGTGCAGAGTGACTAGGGAGTGCAGAGTGACTAGGGGGTGCTAGGGAGTGCAGAGTGACTAGCGAGTGCTAGGGAGTGCTAGGGATTGCAGAGTGCAAGGGAGTGCAGAGTGCTAGGGAGTGCTAGGGAGTGCAGAGTGACTCGGGAGTGCAGAGTGACTAGGGAGTGCTAGGGAGTGCAGAGTGACTAGGGAGTGGTATGGAGTGGTATGGAGTGCAGAGTGCTCGGGAGTGTGTAGTGCTAGGGAGTGCAGAGTGCTAGGGAGTACAGATTGCTAGGGAGTGCAGATTGCTAGGGAGTGCAGAGTGAATAGGGAGTGCAGAGTGACTAGGGAGTGCTAGGGAGTGCAAAGTGACTGCAGAGTGACTAGGGAGTGCTAGGGACTGCAGAGTGACTAGGGAGTGCTAGGGACTGCAGAGTGACTGCAGAGTGCTAGGGAGTGCAGAGTGACTGCAGAGTGCTAGGGAGTGCAGAGTGACTGCAGAGTGCTAGGGAGTGCTAGGTAGTGTTAGGGAGTGCAGAGTGACTGCAGAGTGCTAGGGAATGCTAGGGAGTGCAGAGTGCTAGGGAGTTCAGAGTGCTAGGGAGTGCAGAGTGACTAGGGAGTGCTAGGGAGTGCAGAGTGACTGTAGAGTGACTGCAGAGTGACTAGGGAGTGCTAGGGAGTGCCAGGGAGTTCTAGGGAGTGCAGAGTGACTGCAGAGTGCTAGGGAGTGCTAGGTAGTGCTAGGGAGTGCCGAGTGACTGCAGAGTGCTAGGGAGGGCTAGGGAGTGCAGAGTGACTAGGGAGTGACTAGGGAGTGCTAGGGAGTGCAGAGTGACTAGGGAGTGACTAGGGAGTGCTAGGGAGTGCAGAGTGACTGCAGAGTGCTAGGGAGTGCAGAGTGACTGCAGAGTGCTAGCGAGTGCAGAGTGACTGCAGAGTGCTAGGGAGTGCTAGGTAGTGCAGAGTGATTAGGGAGTGCAGAGTGCTAGGGACTGCAGAGTGACTAGGGAGTGCTAGGGAGTGCAGAGTGACTGATAGGGAGTGCAGAGTGACTAAGGAGTGCTAGGGAGTGCAGAGTGACTAGGGAGTGCAGAGTGACTAGGGAGTGCTAGGGAGTGCAGAGTGACTGCAGAGTGCTAGGGAGAGCTAGGGAGTGCTAGGGAATGCAGAGTGACTAGGGTGTGTTAGGGAGTGCAGTGTGCTAGGGAGTGCAGAGTGACTAGGGAGTGCTAGGGAGTGCCAGGGAGTGCAGAGTGACTAGGGAGTGCTAGGGAGTGCTAAGGAGTGCAGAGTGACTAGGGAGTGCAGAGTGACTAGGGAGTGCTAGGGAGTGCAGAGTGACTGCAGAGTGCTAGGGAGAGCTAGGGAGTGTTAGGGAGTGCAGAGTGACTAGGGAGTGCCAGGGAGTGCAGAGTGCTAGGGAGTGCAGAGTGACTAGGGAGTGCTAGGGAGTGCAAAGTGACTAGGGAGTGCTAGGGAGTGCAGAGTGACTAGGGAGTGATAGGGAGTGCAGAGTGAGTGTGCAGAGTGAGTTTGCAGAGTAGAGAGTGCAGAGGGAGGGGGTGCAGGGAGTGCTAGGGAGTGCAGAGTGACTGGGGAGTGCTAGGAGTGGAGAGTGACTGCAGAGTGCTAGGGAGTGCTAGGGAGTGCAGAGTGCTAGGGAGTGCTAGGGAGTGCTAGGGAGTGCAGAGTGCTAGGGAGTGCTAGGGACTGCAGAGTGAAAGCAGAGTGACTGCTAGGGAGTACTAGGGAGTGCTAGGGAGTGCAGAGTGACTGCAGAGTGCTAGGGAGTGCTAGGGAGTGCAGAGTGACTAGGGAGTGCTAGGGAGTGCAGAGTGACTAGGGAGTGCTAGGGAGTGCAGAGTGACTAGAGGTGTGAGGGAGTGCAGAGTTACTAGCGAGTGCTAGGGAGTGCAGAGTACTAGGGAGTGCTAGGGATTGCAGAGTGCAGAGTGCAAGGGAGTGCAGAGTGCTAGGGAGTGCTAGGGAGTGCAGAGTGACTAGGGAGTGCAGAGTGACTAGGGAGTGATTAGGGAGTGCAGAGTGCTAGGGACTGCAGAGTGACTAGGGAGTGCTAGGGAGTGCAGAGTGACTGATAGGGAGTGCAGAGTGACTAGGGAGTGCTAGGGAGTGCAGAGTGACTAGGGAGTGCAGAGTGACTAGGGAGTGCTAGGGAGTGCAGAGTGACTGCAGAGTGCTAGGGAGAGCTAGGGAGTGCTAGGGAATGCAGAGTGACTAGGGAGTGTTAGGGAGTGCAGTGTGCTAGGGAGTGCAGAGTGACTAGGGAGTGCCAGGGAGTGCAGAGTGACTAGGGAGTGCTAAGGAGTGCAGAGTGACTAGGGAGTGCAGAGTGACTAGGGAGTGCTAGGGAGTACAGAGTGACTGCAGAGTGCTAGGGAGAGCTAGGGAGTGTTAGGGAGTGCAGCGTGACTAGGGAGTGCTAGGGAGTGCAGAGTGCTAGGGAGTGCAGAGTGACTAGGGAGTGCTAGGGAGTGCAAAGTGACTAGGGAGTGCTAGGGAGTGCAGAGTGACTAGGGAGTGATAGGGAGTGCAGAGTGAGTGTGCAGAGTGAGTGTGCAGAGTAGAGAGTGCAGAGGGAGGGGGTGCAGGGAGTGCTAGGGAGTGCAGAGTGACTGGGGAGTGCTAGGAGTGGAGAGTGACTGCAGAGTGCTAGGGAGTGCTAGGGAGTGCAGAGTGCTAGGGAGTGCTAGGGAGTGCTAGGGAGTGCAGAGTGCTAGGGAGTGCTAGGGACTGCAGAGTGACTGCAGAGTGACTGCTAGGGAGTACTAGGGAGTGCTAGGGAGTGCAGAGTGACTGCAGAGTGCTAGGGAGTGCTAGGGAGTGCAGAGTGACTAGGGAGTGCTAGGGAGTGCAGAGTGACTAGGGAGTGCTAGGGAGTGCAGAGTGACTAGAGGTGTGAGGGAGTGCAGAGTGACTAGCGAGTGCTAGGGAGTGCAGAGTGCTAGGGAGTGCTAGGGATTGCAGAGTGCAGAGTGCAAGGGAGTGCAGAGTGCTAGGGAGTGCTAGGGAGTGCAGAGTGACTAGGTAGTGCAGAGTGACTAGGGAGTGCTAGTGAGTGCAGAGTGACTAGGGAGTGCTATGGAGTGGTATGGAGTGCAGAGTGCTCGGGAGTGCAGAGTGCTAGGGAGTGCAGAGTGCTAGGGAGTGCAGAGTGCTAGGGAGTGCAGAGTGCTAGGGAGTGCAGAGTGAATAGGGAGTGCAGAGTGACTAGGGAGTGCTAGGGAGTGCAAAGTGACTGCAGAGTGACTAGGGAGTGCTAGGGACTGCAGAGTGACTAGGGAGTGCTAGGGACTGCAGAGTGACTGCAGAGTGCTAGGGAGTGCTAGGGAGTGCAGAGTGACTGCAGAGTGCTAGGAAGTGCAGAGTGACTGCAGAGTGCTAGGGTGTGCTAGGTAGTGTTAGGGAGTGCAGAGTGACTGCAGAGTGCTAGGGAGTGCTAGGGAGTGCAGAGTGACAAGGGAGTGCTAGGGAGTGCAGAGTGACTGCAGAGTGACTGCAGAGTGACTAGGGAGTGCTAGGGAGTGCAGAGTGACTGCAGAGTGATAGGGAGTGCTAGGTAGTGCTAGGGAGTGCCGAGTGACTGCAGAGTGCTAGGGAGGGCTAGGGAGTGCAGAGTGACTAGGGAGTGACTAGGGAGTGCTAGGGAGTGCAGAGTGACTAAGGAGTGACTAGGGAGTGCTAGGGAGTGCAGAGTGCTAGGGAGTGCAGAGTGACTGCAGAGTACTAGGGAGTGCAGAGTGACTGCAGAGTGCTAGGGAGTGCAGAGTGACTGCAGAGTGCTAGGGAGTGCTAGGTAGTGCAGAGTGATTAGGGAGTGCAGAGTGCTAGGGAGTGCAGAGTGACTAGGGAGTGCTAGGGAGTGCAAAGTGACTGCTAGGGAGTGCAGAGTGACTAGGGAGTGCTAGGGAGTGCAGAGTGACTAGGGAGTGCTGAGTGACTAGGGAGTGCTAGGGAGTGCAGAGTGACTGCAGAGTGCTAGGGAGAGCTAGGGAGTGCTAGGGAATGCAGAGTGACTAGGGAGTGTTAGGGAGTGCAGTGTGCTAGGGAGTGCAGAGTGACTAGGGAGTGCTAGGGAGTGCCAGGGAGTGCAGAGTGACTAGGGAGTGCTAGGGAGTGCTAAGGAGTGCAGAGTGACTAGGGAGTGCAGAGTGACTAGGGAGTGCTAGGGAGCGCCATCTTTCCTTTCGGCAGCTCCTGGCCTCTCCTGGCTACAGCTAAGCCTGGGCGTCCGGCGCGCCCAGCTCCACCCGGGGGGTGAACGACTCACCAAGTACCCGAAACCAAGACTTCCATCACACCTCCGGCCCCCTCCCGAGGAACTGGTTCCCCTCACACCTCGGAACTATCCCTGAGGGCTGGTTTCGATCGCACCTTGGGCCTCCTAGTGAGCTGGCTCCAGGTCCTGATGGGCGTCTGGGATTCCCTGGACGCCTGGTCCAAAGCATCAAAGAACCAACCGCCCAGACAATCAGGCGCCTAGCCCTCGGACCTCCGGCCTCCTGCCTATGAGGGTCCGGACATCAAAGAGCTCCAGGACTATAAGACAGGCTGCCTTCCCTCCAGTCGGCAGTTGTATCTTGGACAAGAAATCCCTGCTGATCTGATCGCGGCTGACCTTGAGGAGAACAGACTCTGACCCACTGAGCCCTGCTGACGTCGTCGCGGCTCATTCTCGAATCTACAAGACCTGAACCACCGGAGCCCTGCTGACGCTGTCGCGGCCCCCTCTTGAAGCACAAGACCTGAACTACCGGAGCCCCGCTGACGCTGCGCGACTCCACCTGCTTACAAGTTCGACGGAGTACTCCTGACCAAGCCCTGCTGACCTCGTAGCGGCTTGACAAACTCTCTGGTCCGGCTGGACCATCGACGCTACCCGCACGATCAACTTGAACAGAAGTGAGTAGGACGGCAAGTCCCATCGCCAGCCCCAGTACTCCCCAGTTCGAGGATTGAGAACTGTGCGCTGGGTGCGTGGTGTACCAGCTGGCCTCCTAAGACTGTCCCGCTTCCCCGAGCCCTCGTTACGAGACTTTCACGATTTCTCGATCGCTGTGTAATGCTCCCTACTTTATATCTTGATAAAGTCTTTTCTGATAAAGAATCACGGTGTGGTGTCCGTTCATAAGTGTGGTGTGTCGACAGTGTGTACGATCAGTCCTCCCCGGCGAGGACTCCCCCTCGATAAGACTCGGCAGTAGTTGTGGGAGAGGAGGTTCCAGGCGGTTAGGAGAGACCTCTTGACCCCTGGGGTCACCGCCTTCCAACACAGGGGCAGCGGGCACTGACGAACCAGGACAGTGGGCACTGTCTCATGGGGTGAGGAATGGTCATCGGTACAGGACAGTGACGAACGTGCCACCACCACCACCATACAGGGGTTAGAGACGTGTTTGCCTCAGTGGACAATGTGTTACTGGGCCTGTGCCCACAGAAGGTAGTTATTTGGTTCACTGAACAGTAGGCTCTATGGCCAAAGTGCACCACTGGTTGATACAAGAGAGAGAGTGTAGAGTGCCCCGAAGCGGTGGGGGCTTGTTTTGTTAGGCACGGGGAGAGTGGGTGTGTGTGTGGCTCTAGGTGTGTGTGTGTGTGTGTGTGTGTGGGTCTAGGTGTGTGTGTGTGTGTGTGGCTCTGGGTGTATGTGTGTGTGTGGCTCTGGGTGTGTGTGTGTGTGTGGCTCTGGGTGTGTGTGTGTGTGTGTGGCTCTGGGTGTGTGTGTGTGTGTGGCTCTGGGTGTGTGTGTGTGGCTGGCTCTGGGTGTGTGGCTGGCTCTGGGTGTGTGTGTGTGTGTGGCTCTGGGTGTGTGTGTTTGGCACTGGGTGTGTGTGTGTGTGGTATTAATTGCTGTCTGCTGAGCTCGTCCGTAGGGTACAATCGGTCTCACATTTGCGAGAGATTAAGCTATTGGCAATGTAAATGACAATGCCATGTATTTATCTGTTTTCAAAACCAACACATAAATACAAATTTTGTCATTTACAATGCCAATAGCTCTAACTTTTCCAAAGGCGAAACCGTTGCATTGTAAATGCTTGTTCTTACTGCTGTGAAACCGGCCACATTCCACATTCATGGTCTGGAATCATTGTTGTTCTACTCCTCAAAAAAGGCTCCTGATACTCTCCGACCAATTATCTTCTAATTGCTCTCCTTGACGCAACAGGGAAGATCTTTACCACCAGCGTCCTAGACCACTTAAAAGACTGGGAATTCTCCATGAGTCTGATTCCCATGGTTCAAGCAGGTTTCCGGTCAAAGCATTCAGAGACAGACAAAGTCGCACTTCTGCAAACATTAATTACTAAATATGTGTCTAGTAAATCACAAGTGCTATATAGTGTGTTTGTTAACTTTTCAACAGCTTTCAATAGGGACAATAGGCCTAACGTATCATAGGAAACTAATGAAAATGGGAGTTCCGGTAGCTCTCTTAAGGCCAATAGTAGCTCTCCACTGATCAAATTGGTATAGAGTCAAGATGGGAGGGAATAAGGGTCTGACTCAGAAGATTCCCTTCCTGAACGGCCTTAAGCATGGATGTCTTTCTGCTCCTCTTTTGTTCTCCTTATTTCTTATCGATCTACCTGTCTGTTTTTCAAAAATTAAACAACTATCCTCCAAAAATAGAATCCTGTAATATCAACATTCTTATATATGCAGACAACGTGGTCATTTTTGACATGACACTTATCGGTCAACAGCGCGATATGGATGCTCTTCATAGCTATACTGAGATAATTTTTTTTTAAGTTCACATCTCTAAAACAGAAGTGCTACCGTTTAGGGGTAGAAAACAATACAGGCACTTTGAATAGAAATTAGGCTGGAAACCAGTTGTGATAGTGAAGACATGTATTTATCTGGGGAGAGTTTTTTCACAGTTATTACAAACCACTTCTCACTACCAGCACATGGAGCTAAAGGCTGTCTCCCATATAAGCACTTTAAAGAGATTCTATTCTTCTTCTGGACATTTTTATCTTCTCTTTGAAAGTTTCCACATTAAGATCCCCCCTACTTTGTCTTATGCACTAGAGTACATTTCTGTAAAGAAAGTGGTCCATCTTAAATTCAAATGAAGTGAAGCTTTTGCACAAGATATCCACAACTAGCTTAGCTATACCGGTACAAACCTTACATCTTGAGCTTACGGTAGTAAGTGCCTATACAAGGGTTCCGGCAAATGTAATGAGATGGGCATACAGTCTACTGCCTGTGGCAGAAGATTCCTTGAGACCTTTACTAAAGCATGATCATTTTCAGGTCAGTGCAACACACTACATTTTTAACCAAAACCTTATGATAGCTTTAGAACACTTTCAATGCTCTATTGCCCTCTTGCAGTCTTGGTCATCTGTACTTCTGATGTTTTTCTTGAAAAAATTGACTCAGAGACCGAGTTTCGACCTCAATATTGCACTTTGTTCCCAATTAGCTCTCCAGGTCCTTTACAGCTGATCTCGAATATAAGATCGACCAAAAATACTTGAGATTCACACTAGACCATAGTGTTAGAAGATGGGTAATAATGCTTTGTTTAAGGATCCTACGATTAAAAGCCTATAATAAACACCGAAATAACACAAGTGATAAGTTGGAAGCTTGCAAATCTGTTGAGGAGGCTGACAAGATATTGTGCACGTATTATACGTTTGGCCAAATCAAGTCTTGGTATAAAGTTGGTTATAAAGCCAATATGTTTTAGATATAATTTATTCAGTACCAATGATTTAACAGATTTGATTAAATCACTTTTCCAAATGAATTTGTTTGTGATAACTTGTATACATTTTTTAAAATCTTTTTTTAACATTGTTTTACAGAAGTTATGAACATGAACCAATCTATTTAAATACCGTACTGATTTTGTACATATACAATATTGTTGATCTCAGACAAGGTCTAAATCAATCAATAAAAATCACTTTATTGTGTCAGGTTTGATGTTCCTTCAGTGTTGTGGATTATGTAATGGTAGCCGTATTGTATGTGACATAGCATACTAGGCACTTATGATACAGTGGATGTACCAAATGTCACATTGGTAAGTTGGGATTGTACACAAACCAGAGTGAGCATGTGATCCAAAATGACTAGTGACCTCAGAATTTATGGCTACATTTCAGAATCAAAGCATGTCCAAATTGTATTCAGCATCAAAAATACTTTTTCATACATGTTAAACGTGACAGATTGGCATTATGTCTTACTCCTTCACAAATGTGTGTGTAAGTGTTGGACAGGCCACATGAAGGGCTCGCTCCCCCCCGCATGACAGAGCCAGGACCCGGCGCCTCAGATGCTACCCCCAGAAGCAACCCACACTCCGTCCCCTATGGGACGCCTACCCCCGGACATCTCGGTGTCCCGGGCCCGGGCCACCATCAGCACCATTGCCCAGCCCGGCCGCCATCTTGGATACTGCACCACGAGGCCGCATGGCCTCAGCTCGACCCCAACCCTGGGCCTGGCCAGGCCCCGACATCCCGGCACCACCATCCACCCAGGAGGTGAACGGCCCACTCGGCAGGTCAATGGGAGAGAAGAAGTGTCGATGGCTCTCCCCCGCCAGGTGCCGATCGCCCCCAGCCTCCCCGGGCGCTGGCTCCACCCCCCTGCTGGGTGTCTGGACTCCCTCATCCCGGACCTCCCGACCTCCAAGTGCGAGGGTCCGGACATCAAAGGGCGCCAGACCTATAACTGAGGCAGCTCCAGAGCAGGAAGGCAGTTGTATCTTGGAGTCGAGAGACACCGTGAAGAACTCATCCTTGACGGACTGCTGGTGCTGCCGCAGCCCTGCCTTGTGAACTATCGTCCTGCCGCTGGCGCTGCCGCGGCCCTCTGCAACCTTCATCCTCGTCGGGACCTGCTGGCGCTGCCGCGGCCCGTTGTAACTACCATCTTCGTCGGGACCTGCTGGCGCTGCCGCGGACCGTTACCACCTCGATCTACCCGGGACCTGCTGGCGCTGCCGCGGCCCGTCCTCCTAAGAACGCCGAGCTCGAGGATTGTGAGCTATCCATCATCTCATCGCATCTACCACATTGGTAATAAGACTGTCCCGCTACCCCCTTTCCCATCCAAGAGACTAATATCGAGGGGACCCCTGAGTCCAGACCTCCTTGTACCATTCTACCGTACCTTACGATTGCTTATAAAGAACGTTAAATCTTATCCTTGTGTGGTGTCCATCTGTGGGGGGGAAGTTACTTGTCTGTACGATCGCTGGAGACGGCTCTCCCCGGAGACCTCTCCCCTTGTCCTCGGCTGACCCTCCAGGTCCCGTCTAACATTGGTGGCCAGCGGCGCGATCCGAACCAACGCGTAATCGTACAGAAAGCAACTCACCCCACGACTAAACCACAATGTCGACCCAAGAGAGCGGGTCTACGGAGAAATTCCAAATGGACAAGCTGGAGGAGTACAACCATCGAGAATTAAAACAATTTTGTATGGAACTGGGCATTGCTACCACCGGTCTGAGCACAAAAGATGACTTTAAACACGCCCTGGAATCGTGGGCAGAAGCAAATACTGCTGGTCCCCGGGACCAACGCATCGAAACACCAGAGACTAGCACCACTCCTTCCGAAGAAAGGAGAACGGGTCTCTCCCGGGAAGAGATCCAAGAGCGAGAAAAAAACAGACTGCATGAATTAGAGTTGGCACGGCTCAAAATGGATGGAGAACTAAAACTAGCGGAACAAAAATTGAACCTAGAACACTTACGGCTCCGAGAAGAGCGGGAAGAAAAACAAAGACAAAGAGAGCTCGAAGAAAAAAGACTGGCATACGAACACGAGCGCAAACTAGCAGAAATAGAACTACGTAAGCAAGGCAAAGACCTGGGGGTGCCCGAGCAACCACGCACCCCAGGAGCTACAGAACCAAAGATCCACATCCCCAAAGATGTCGTCCGAGAATACTACCGGAACGACGACATACAGCAGTGGTTCAAGGCCTATGAGATCGCCATGTCCTCTCACCAGATCGATCGAAGTGACTGGGTAGCCGGCCTATGGGGGAGGTTCGTCAATGAGGGCCGTGATGCCTTGTTACAGCTCCCGGATCATCAAATGACGTCCTATGATCACATGAAGGCCGCCCTCCTCACTCGATATGGGCTGACACCCGAGATGTACCGCCAGAGGTTCCGCGACTGCACCCGAATCCCGGGTACAACTTGGGTGGAATATGTGAACTATTTCAGCCGAGCCCTTGAGGGATGGATCAAGGGGAGCAACGTAACAACCTACGAGCAGCTTTTTAACCTCGTTGTGTGGGAGCACCTCTCCAACAACTGCTTCGTCGAGCTCAGGCAGCACCTCCTCGACAGTAAATTGACTGATCCACGACAGCTCGCCGCCGAGGCTGACCGATGGGAAAGCACCCGAGTGGGCCGGGGTGGCCCGAACGAGCAGAACAGGAACAACCAAGGCCATCACCGTCCCCGAGGAGGAGGAGGAGGCCAGGGCCGGGGGAAAGACACCGTCCCGGCCGCTCCCGCTACCAGCACCCCGCCCCCGGCCGGTCGGGGCAACCCCCCGATGTGCCCGGGGTTCAGAGCCAACGTCACGTGTCATCGGTGCCAGCGAGTCGGTCACTACGCCAATGACCCGAACTGCCCACAGAACCAGACTCCAAGGCCCCGCCAAGTAGCTGCCGCCGCCCTAGGAGAAGAGCAAGTCTCCGAAGAACAGGAGGAATACGAACAAGAGCAACAAGAGTGGGAACCGGCCGCCATGGTCCTGGCGTGCCTAGGGGGAAGAGACATGATCCCGCGGGCTCCCCTACCCGCCAACACCAGAAAATACAGTCAGTGGGTGAACATAAATGGGCGCAAGGCTGAAGCCCTACGTGACACGGGGGCCAGTGTGACGGCCGTCCGCTGTCACCTGGTGACCCCAGATCAAATAATACCGAACATTCTCTGCCCCGTCCGTTCAGCCGACAATTCGGAAAGCATGTGTCGGATGGCCTGCGTCCCCTTCGAGTGGGGAGGAGTATCCGGCATGCTGAAAGTGACGGTCCGCGATGATGCCCCCGTGGACTGTCTCCTGGGGAACGATCTCGAGAGTTCCCCGTGGGCCGCCGTGGAAAGAAAAGAGCACCTGGGGATGTTGGGCCTCCCGGACTGGGCGTGCGTAACCACCCGGTCCATGGCGGCCCGCGCCATCCCCCGACCAGAAGAACCAGAATGGCCAGCACCTCCTCCCCCGATCGCTCCAGGGGGGGACGCCGACCCCCCGGAACCAACACAAGAGAAACTCGCTCAGCCCCAGGACCTCCCAGACCTGGCTCAGTGGCGACAAGAAGGGGGACCCACTCCAGAACAATTCCGTCAGGAGCAAGAGACATGTCCCTCCCTCGAGGGACTACGACAGCAAGCACTCGCCCAGAGCACGGGATATACCTCCGGGGTCCACTGGATCTATTGGGACAATGGTCTATTGTATAGCGAACAAAGAATCGCCGAGCTGGGGGCCAGCCGAGTTATGGTGGTGCCCCTCCGTTTTAGAGACTTCCTGTTGAACTTGGCCCACGACGTCCCCCTGGCCGGACACTTGGGTCAGGACAAAACCTATCAACGCCTAGTGACCCACTTTTACTGGCCCAAAATGAGAAATGATGTCCTCAATCACTGCCGGTCCTGCCCCACTTGTCAAGCCAGTGGGAAGAGCGGCCGCAAACTCAAGGCACCCCTGCAACCCTTCCCGGTGGTTACCACCCCGTTCGAAAAGGTGGGAATAGACATTGTGGGGCCCCTGGACCCCCGGACAGCGCAAGGGCATCGATTCATCCTGGTACTGGTGGACCATGCCACCCGCTATCCCGAGGCCATCCCCCTTCGAACTGTGACCGCCCCGGTGGTCGGCCAAGCCTTAATGGGGATCTTCTCCCGGGTGGGCTTCCCCCGGGAAGTCGTCAGCGACCGAGGCACGAACTTTATTTCAAAATACATGAAATCCCTCTGGCAGCAGTGCGGGGTCACCTACCGATTCACAACCCCCTATCACCCGCAAGGAAACGGACTGGTTGAGCGGTTCAACCGCACACTCAAGGGAATGATTATGGGGTTGGAAGAGCCCCTCCGCCGCCAGTGGGATGTGCTACTCCCGTGCCTCCTCTTCGCCTACCGAGAAGTCCCTCAGAAGTCCCTCGGCTTCAGCCCCTTCGAACTCTTGTACGGACACCCGGTTCGAGGGCCCCTCAGCCTAGTGAAGGAAGGTTGGGAGATGGCCCCCCTGAAAACCCCTCCAGACATCTACAAGTACCTCCTGACCCTCCGCAATCAGACCAGACGATTCCGAGAAATCGCCAAAGCCAATCTTGAAGCCAGTCAGGAGGACATGAAGAAATGGTACGATCAGAACGCCTCCTCCATAGAGTTCGTACCTGGCCAGCAAGTATGGGTGATGTCCCCCACCGAACCTTGTGCCTTGCAGGATAAGTGGACGGGGCCCTTCAAGGTGATCGAGCGCAAGAGCCCCGTCACCTATCTCATCCACATGGAATCTCCCCGGAACCCCCTCCGGGTCCTCCACGCCAACAGACTCAAACCCCACTTTGTGCGCTCAGAGCTCAGCCTACTGATGGCTACAGACAGTGGGGCGGAAGAAGACTCCGAGCCCCTCCCTGACCTACTGAGGACCGGGGAAAAAGATGGTTCAGTAGACGGGGTCCGGCTGTCAGATGCACTAACCTCGGAGCAGCGCCAAGACTGTCGGGCCCTCCTGCTGCAATTCGCAGCCCTATTTTCCCTCACCCCAGGGGTCACCCCCTGGTGCTTGCACGATGTGGACACTGGGGACAGTCCCCCCATCAGACATCGGGCGTACCGCGTGCCAGATCGGGTACGTGCCTGCATCCAAGAAGAAGTATCAAAAATGCTCACACTCGGAGTCATCGAACCCTCGGACAGCCCCTGGGCCAGCCCAGTCGTGCTGGTCCCCAAAGCTGCTGCCCCCGGCACCACCCCTGAGCTCCGATTCTGCGTTGACTATAGGGGTCTGAACGCTGTCACCCGAACTGACGCTCACCCCATTCCCCGAGCCGATGAACTGATCGACCGCATGGGGGCTGCCCGCTACCTCAGCATCTTCGACCTGACAGCGGGCTACTGGCAGATCGGCCTCACCCCCAGGGCCCAAGAACGATCCGCTTTCTCCACCCCGGATGGCCACTACCATTTCAAAGTGATGCCATTCGGCATGAAAAACGCTCCAGCAACCTTTCAACGCCTGGTGAACCAGGTATTGGCGGGCCTCGAAGAATTCAGCGCCGCCTACCTGGACGATATCGCGGTATACAGCCGCCACTGGTCAGACCACCTCCGCCACCTCCGAGAGGTCCTGCAGGCCCTCCAACAGGCCGGCCTCACAATCAAGGCCAGCAAATGCCAAATTGGCCAGGGGTCCGTGACCTACCTCGGACACCAAGTGGGGAGCGGTCTGGTGGCCCCCCTCCAACTCAAGATCGCTGCTATCCAGTCCTGGCAGCCCCCCGTAACGCAAACCGAGGTCCGGGCCTTCCTGGGGCTCACCGGGTACTACCGACGGTTTGTGAAGGACTATGGCAGCATTGTGGGGCCATTCACGGCACTTACATCTAAGAACCAGCCGAAAAGAATCGACTGGACTCCCGACTGTCAAGCGGCCTTCGAGAAGCTGAAGGCTGCCATGTGCACCGCCCCCGTGCTCCAGGCTCCCGACTACAGCCGGGAATTCATTGTCCAGACTGATGCCTCCGACCACAGCATTGGGGCCGTCCTCTCCCAGCTGAACCCGAGGGAGTCGACCAACCAGTAGCCTTCATCAGCAGACGCCTACTGGCCCGAGAACAGCGCTGGAGCACCATCGAGCGGGAGGCCTTTGCAGTCGTATGGGCCCTTAAGAAGCTCCGGCCCTACCTCTTCGGTACCCACTTTCGGGTGCAAACAGATCATCGCCCCCTGCAATGGCTAATGCAGATGCGGGGGGAAAATCCCAAGCTCTTGCGATGGTCCATCTCCCTGCAGGGGATGGACTTCACTGTGGAGCACCGCCCTGGCCAGGATCACGCCAACGCGGATGGCCTGTCACGCTTTTTCCGCCTCGACGAGGAGAGTCCCCAAGAGGATGGGTGACTCTCCCCGCCTTCAGCTGGGGGGGACGCATGTTGGACAGGCCACATGAAGGGCTCGCTCCCCCCCCGCATGACAGAGCCAGGACCCGGCGCCTCAGATGCTACCCCCAGAAGCAACCCACACTCCGTGCCCTACGGGACGCCTACCCCCGGACATCTCGGTGTCCCGGGCCCGGGCCACCATCAGCACCATTGCCCAGCCCGGCTGCCATCTTGGATACTGCACCACGAGGCCGCATGGCCTCAGCTCGACCCCAACCCTGGGCCTGGCCAGGCCCCGACATCCCGGCACCACCATCCACCCAGGAGGTGAACGGCCCACTCGGCAGGTCAATGGGAGAGAAGAAGTGTCGATGGCTCTCCCCCGCCAGGTGCCGATCGCCCCCAGCCTCCCCGGGCGCTGGCTCCACCCCCCTGCTGGGTGTCTGGACTCCCTCATCCCGGACCTCCCGACCTCCAAGTGCGAGGGTCCGGACATCAAAGGGCGCCAGACCTATAACTGAGGCAGCTCCAGAGCAGGAAGGCAGTTGTATCTTGGAGTCGAGAGACACCGTGAAGAACTCATCCTTGACGGACTGCTGGCGCTGCCGCAGCCCTGCCTTGTGAACTATCGTCCTGCCGCTGGCGCTGCCGCGGCCCTCTGCAACCTTCATCCTCGTCGGGACCTGCTGGCGCTGCCGCGGCCCGTTGTAACTACCATCTTCGTCGGGACCTGCTGGCGCTGCCGCGGACCGTTACCACCTCGATCTACCCGGGACCTGCTGGCGCTGCCGCGGCCCGTCCTCCTAAGAACGCCGAGCTCGAGGATTGTGAGCTATCCATCATCTCATCGCATCTACCACATTGGTAATAAGACTGCCCCGCTACCCCCTTTCCCATCCAAGAGACTAATATCGAGGGGACCCCTGAGTCCAGACCTCCTTGTACCATTCTACCGTACCTTACGATTGCTTATAAAGAACGTTAAATCTTATCCTTGTGTGGTGTCCATCTGTGGGGGGGAAGTTACTTGTCTGTACGATCGCTGGAGACGGCTCTCCCCGGAGACCTCTCCCCTTGTCTTCGGCCGACCCTCCAGGTCCCGTCTAACAGTAAGCCAGTCTGTTTTTGCCAAATAATTGTGATAGGCATACAATATTTGCTGAAACTCATTGGCGACAGAGTGACACATACCCAAAACCATTCCTCAATGTCCTTTGTCATATCCAGATGCAAATTAACCCCTCCCATGCTCGTGAAGGAACGGTTCCGTCACGAGCCTCGGGTGGGCTGTGCTGGTGACGGAAAGGTTCCGTCATGGCCCGCTCGCCGCGCCTGCGCGGCGCGAATTCCGCGCCTACGCTGGGCGTTCTAAAGAGCAGGCGGGCCGTGACGGAACCGTTCCATCACAAGCACAGCTCACCCGAGGCTCGTGACGGAGCGGTTCCATCACGAGCACGGGAGCGCCGCGCAGCCCCGCCTCCCCCTTAGTGCTGCGGCGGAATAGCCGCCACAGCGAAGGGGTTAATCATAGATAAAAATTAGAAACTTAAAGGGATTTTGGAAGATGAAAAATTCTGCCACATATATGTTTGAGTAACCCATCAGGAAAACTCAGAACTTATACCAAACTCGTGACTGATTAGGCAAATGTTGAAATGCATTAAGGTGTATTATGGTGCCTATTGTGATTTACATTTCAATCTTTAAATAACATATGAGAGTCATTGTATGTAATGATTACTGTGATGTTCTACAACTTTTTGACTATAGTGAAAGCCAGCATATTTAGTGAAACAGTTTCACAATTATACAACAATGTTCTATTAACTAGAGATATTTAGGAGTCAAATGTGAAGAAGTTTTTGCTCTGTACTGGTTTGTATTTGAAATGTTTCAAGGGCTATGTATTTGTCAATCCACACAAATATTTTTTTCAGACTGTCTTCAAAAGCATAGGTATCTACATAGTATGAGATACATTGCTAAACTACGTCACAACAGAATTTATGTATATAATGTTTGATAATTGACATATACGTTAGTGACTTGAAGTAAGTGTTACCATTATGAAATGCCCAAACAAAGGTAATCTGCTTTCAGTTTATGATAATATTGGTCCAACATTGCAGTATTTGTTGACACACATTGATTCATATTTTGCTTATTGAGAATGAAATTATGAAGATTATTGGGCCTAGTGAACATACTGTACAAAGGTATTTTTGGTGTATATCCTTTTTAGTGACATCAGTTCACTATCTAAACATGATGTGGGAGCTGTCATGGGTGATGGCATAACTGTGACCTAATGTTTTCTGAAAATAATTGATATTATGATAGATTTAAATTTGGGACTGACATTGATTTAACAGGTAATTAAGAATGTAAAGGTTACACATTGTCCAGTGTAATCCAAAGGCATAGCAATGGAGGAACAAAGTAAGTTTTCTTCAACCAAAGATAGAAAGCACACAGTCTGTGCTGGAGAGGCAAAGATGGAGGCACCGGCAGATCAGATGAATCCTAAGAAAAGTAATAAAATTCGATGAAGTAGCAAGAGGCAAACCAATCTATTTATGGCAGCTCTGCAGGTTGCTGAGAAGTGGGTGATGACTCGATCTGTGGTACATTGATGTAAACAGCATTTGTGTCAGGATTCCAAATTGAAATCAGTGCTTCTGTACAAGTCAATTGTATAGTAGGTGTTGTTGTAACAGGTAGAAGGGATTCTCCATTGTTGTTTACTGTCCTCAGCCAGGGAGTGTAAACATCATCACTGAGTGCAGCTTCCATGAGGATTTCCTGTACGGTACTAAGAGCAGGCAGGTAACTACCCAGGACCCCATGCAGCCTACTGTTGAGAATCAGCCACATAATGCGGTTTGACCAGATCAATTGAGACAAATCTCTTGTTCTTGCAACCAGCGAGGAGTGGGAGAAGTACAGTTCTTGTACCGTTAACAGCCAGGACAGGTGCAGGCTCTATGTAGGATGGCTCAAAATCTTTCTTGCCCACAATTTTCTCCCTGACCAGGTACCCAATTCTGGGAATCCAAACAGGAGTCGCTAGTGCTAACTTCACTTCGTCGGTGCATTTTACTTGGACATTGCTTTGGGCGTCCCAGAACCTGTTCAGTTCCTGTAAAACACCCAAATGTTTGTTTATATCAAATGATGTTTCCGCCGCCACTGTGCTGAGGCTGTTGAGGTCTGGGACCCACATCTTAACCCTAAACAGGATCTCATAGGGAGTCAGACCACCCAGGGATTTTCTAGACAGAATGCTCAACGTCCTCTGGACCCCATGTAGGTGATGGCCCCTCCTGCGACCTGAGCCTAGTACCCTTGCTGTTAAAGAATTCTTTAGGTCCCGGGGTTTTTCTTCTCCACTACCAAATTTCTCTCAAGATGGTATGGTGAGGAATAACTCATGGTCACACCCAAACATTCCATGGCATCTTTGTAAGCCCTGGAGGCAAACGCCAGACTGACGTCGGAATGAAATGTGCCAACTGTGTATGTTTCGATAGAGAATTGCAGATCTTTTATAACAGTTCAGGCATCAGCCGACTGCTGTGGCCAGAACCATAGGAATCGAGAGCAGGAATCCACTGCCACCAAGATGTAGTTGTAAGCCCATCTGATGTTAAGGGGCCACAGTGATCCAAATTAACACAAGTGAGAGGCTTGTTTAAAATGAGTTAATGTGTCTGTGGTGGGAGTGCTACGGTGGAACCCTTCATCAGCTGGAAGATGTATCTTCTAAGGACAACGTACTTGATTCTGTTTATAGAGACCTGGCCATCAATAACATTGCTGCAGTAGTGAAATGATAGCTGCCACCCCTGTGTGAGCAGATGCAAGACCCTCATGTGCTGCCAGGATTAAACCTAATCTGGGGTCTGAATTTGGTTTTATTCTATCCCCCACTCCGGGAATAGGAGCAAACAGTATGTTTTGCACACTTAACTTGTAGGAGTGCTTGAGTGGAAAGCCTTTTGGCAGATGGGTGACATTGCGCGCAGCACTGACAGCCACCATGATGTCTCTATCTATTTTTGTACTTGAATGTGTTATTGCAGCAACAACAACAGTTGGCACTGTTGCTTTTGTGGCTTCATCAGCCATGGAATTCCCTGCAACTTGTATGCCTATATGTTGGTGACTCAATGTATGTATTACATGAGGCTGTGGCAAGCACTTTTCAGCTCTGCCACTTGTTCCCAAAGCATCTTGTGCTTAACTGTGTATCTTTTAGAGTCTCTAAATCCATTCTGGCTCCAGTAGTGTAAGTATTCATTATAAGACTGGACACAATAATACAAATCACACACAGTTAGTGTGGGGAATCCACAATCCTTATTCTCAAGTACCAGAACTAAAGCTCTAAATTCAGCCAACTGCACGGTGCAGACACCAAGTGACTGCATGCAGGTTTTATCAGAGTGGAATTCTCCATCCAGAATGCAACCTTTTACGGCAGCGCACGCTGCCAAGTATCGGTGCTTTGCCCCTACAGCAGGCTGGGCAGAACCATCAGTATAGATGATATAGTCATATTGATGTAGAGGCATTACTTTATTAGGCAGAGGATATTCATATTCGTATTGCGGAAAATCCTGTATTTGTAGTGTAGAGTCAAATCTATAGACTACATCTCTTGCAGTAAGGGAGCTGGACCATTGTATCCATTCTGGATGTAACGCTTTAAAGTTTTAAGGGCTGACCCTTGTGACAGCCTCTAAGGTCAGTGCCAGGGTCACAGCAAATATTCGTTTCCACTCAGCCAATGCTCGCTCCCTCATCACAGCAGTCTGTTCCGCTGTCAGTATTTTTTCCGTTGTCGGTGCAAAACGCATTTCAGCATTAGCATATAAATGCGATGTATATGCGATCAGTACTGTGTCACCTTCATTGAATGTAACATATGCATAACCTGATGCCCCCGTAATTGTACGGATCAACAGGTTTGTTGTGTTTACAAGTGTGTAAGTGTTTTGAAGCTAGCATGTCAGATTGTACTGAACTTATGTGTGTGTTCAATGGTCCAGTATGTGATTGAACAGTATAGTAATGAGGCTGAACCAATGTTGATGTAAGTAGGTTTATTATCATGGCTACACAGCAGACAGATACTTCACAGCCAGCTCCCATCCAGCTCCAACCACCCTCCTTGCTTTGAATACAAACATTCCACCACAGAATACAGCTACTTTACAACGCTAGAATCTCTAGGCTCGAATTCAGGAGAAGAGATCTCTATTCAGTGCTAAACATGAACTCTACATATCCTCCTTCAACAACAATAAAACACATTTTTATAAAATAAATATTTACAAGCATGTTCACCTAGGTCGTATCAATATTCTACACAGTCCTATATGCAATATCTACTGGGGATAACTCTGGTTCTGGAGCTTCTCTTTACAAAAAGCTCTCTGGAGTCACCCATGCCTTCAGTTTCCATATTACCTGCATTTTCCGCTCTGTGGTTAAGCATGACACTCTTGTAATTTTCCTTCCTCTTCACCTTGACAATTTTGTTAACATTCCACCATTTTTCTCCTTCAACTTGGACAGCATTTTTTCTGACCATTATCACAGTGGTCAGTGCACCACACTTGTCCAAGCCTTTTTTTACATGAACATGTGATTTAACCCAGGTTACATCACCCCCACCTACTGGAACGGTTTAAACTCTTTTCTTTGATCAAACTAACGCTTTTATTTAGTTTGGGCGTTTAACACATTCCCTTTCACACTGTCCATAAGACTCATCACATCAAACTCTGACTTGATCCACTTATTCATCCATCCTGGTTTAAAACTTGTATTGGCTCGCCTTCCCCTCAACAATTCAAAAGGAGAAATCTTTGTAGTGGAGTGTGGCGTAGTTATATAAAACCACAACATGCCATCCAAGACTTTGCCCACATCATGGATCTCTGACTTTGCCCACCTGATACATTCACTCACCACTCTGTTCATTCGTTCAACTAGACCATGTGCTTGTGGCTGATAAAGGGAACTCCTCAAGGGCTTTATGTTGCAAGAATCCAGAAAATATTTAAACTCTCCGTTCACAAATTGGGTCCCATTGTCGGAAACCAACTCTTTCGGGAACCCATCTCTCATGCATACCTCCTTGAGAATCAACACCAAGCTGGACGCACTAGGCTCCTTGACCATCTTTATTTCTGGCCACTTGGATGCATAATCAATCAGAACAAAAATATACTGGGAACCCCAGGTAGAGATTCATCCAATTCTCCTCCGAGCCAAGACTAAGTTCAGGTATCTCTAAAGCAGCTACGAAACAATCCTTAGTGTCTTCTTCACATACTCATGAAAATTCTGACGATCACCATCGTCTCTTCTCAAGGGAAACCGGGACAAAAAATCAGCCCTGCCATTTCTACCACCTGGAATATGCACTACATCAAATTGATATTGCATTAATTGAGACACCATTCTCAATATCCTAGGTGTACAGCATTTGTTAGAAAGCCAAAGATGAGGGTGGTGGCGGTCAGCCTAGCTGCGCGGAGCTCGGTGCATAGGGTCACTGAGGGCGAGGTGGCCTGGTCTTCGCAGCCCCGGGCTTCCATGTCATTTTCCAGTCTGTCCAGAGGCCGAAAGGTGGCCCTGTTCACGCTGGGCGTGCTTGTTGCTGGAGGAGCTGGCTTAGCCCTGGCTCTACACAGATCGTTAAAAGCCAGTGATTTAGAGCTGCATCCTCCAAAGTATCCTTGGAGCCACAACGGTCCTTTTTTTCTGCCTTGGATCACAGCAGTGTTCGTCGTAGTTATCAGGTATACAAACAGGTGTGTGCTGCCTGACACAGCATGGAATAAGTGGCCTTCCGAAATCTGGTGGAAGTCAGTCACACAGAAGCGGAAGCAAAGGCTTAAGCAGAGGAGTGTGAAGTGATAGACGACCCTGATGAAAATGGAGATAGGTTTACCCGGCCAAGCTGTCTGATTACTTCTCCAAGCTATATCCTAATGCGTAGGCATCCCGGACAGCGAACAATGGTGCATTGCCCCCTGATCTAAGTTACATTGTCAATGCTAGGCACGGTGGTGAGGATTGCGTCTTCTCTCTTTTGACTGGCTACTGTGATGCTCCCACAGGGGTCACCCAAAAAAATGGCTTGTATTACAACCCCTAATTTGCTGGCCAGGCTATTGGCATAGCACCGCCTATTTACAATGAGATTCTGGAGTTTGGTGATGGCACTACAGCTACCATGTCTCAGGTCGCTAAGGTTGTATGCATATTCCTTAGGTGGGCAGCTGAGCCAGAACATGACCAGCGCAAGCGCATGAGACTGAAGGTGCAATCCTTATTTCCAAGGAGTACTATTTGAAGAGACAAGTGGTCCGTATTGAAGAGCAGGAAGATTGAATATAGGCCGCCTAAGTAAAACGCCCAAAGCACTCCACCTCAGCACGCAAATGCTTCATTATTTGGCGCCATATGCAGTTGGTTACAACGCGGTGGTGCAGATGCCTATATAAAGCCTTTCATCTCCATCTAAATCCCTGAGAAGGAGCCCGCAGAGTCACAAGGAACTTATATCTGTTAATATTATTATTGTTCATGACTCTGCTGTTTTTCGTCTATTACTTGTCATCCTCACTGATGTTGTCTACAAAACCCAAGCATCACCTGGCTTTCAACAGAAGGGACTTGGGAGGAGGAGAGAACGTGGGGTCAAAGACAAATTGATTGTGTTCTTCTTTTGATTCTCATAAGAGGGAGGCAAATAAATTCAAACAGTGTATTTAAAAAAAAAATAAAAGAAATGCAGCAAATTTAAAAGCACGAACATGAGCTTTCAGATGATCCTGGATCCTGAAACACACGTTATGCTTTTAAACTTGCTGAAATGCCCATAGGGATAAAAGCACTTCAATAGTTAACCCCTTCGGTAGCACAAAGTGCAGGTGCAACTCTAGTTCACTGGAAGGGCTGGGATAAGGTGGTCAGTGGTTGGTTATTGGGCACCTCTCTTTTGACACACAAGCACTCCTTCATTATTTCCAAGCACATCTGTGAGCACGACTAGCGGCCTGCTCCCCATAGCACAGCAACTAACTCCTACACAGCAAAGCGAGATAAGTGGAGTACAAAGCTGAGAAATAGTTTTAACTACCTGTTTACACACAAGTCTGCAGAACATGATTGGTGCACTGGCCTCCTTAGCACAGCGGCTAACTCATGCACAGCAGCTATCCCATGCACTGCATAGCAGAGTGCGGTAGGTGCAGCGAAAGGCCGGAGCACTATTTTCCACTACCTCTGTTTCCACACAAGCCTACAGAGCACTATTAGCACCCTGGTCCCATTAGCACAGCAGCTAAAACCTGTACAGCAACTCACCACTGCACAGCAGTGCGAGAGAGGTACAATGCAAGACCGAGCACTAGTTTTCACCACCTGCTTATCCACACAAGTCCACTGAGCACAACTAGTGCCCTTCTCTCTTTAGCACAGCAGATAAACTCTGCACAAAAGCTATACCCTGCTCAGCAGCTAACCCTTTCACACTAGAGCGAGGCAAGTGTAACGCAAGACCGAGCCCTAGTTTTCATTACCTCTGTTTCCCAAAAAGTCTGCAGAGCATGACTGGTGCCCTAGTTCTTTTAGAACAGCAGCTAACCTCTGCATAGCAGCTAAACTCTGCATAGCAGGGTGAGGCAGGTGCAGCACAAGGCTAGGGCATTAGTTTCCACACAAACACCCCATGTATTTCCACACAAGTTTGGGTCTAGTTGCTCCCCTGATAACAGCGTCCGTCATTGGCTGCATTTAACATAAATTCTTTCTAAAGGCAAACTATCAGCCCTGCATTTAGAAAAGAAATGCAGCAAGTTTTATATAGTGCTAACTCAACCCAAAGGTATTGGAGCGATTTACATGATTTATTTCATTATTTGTATTCATGGGGAGATTAATTGATTTGCAGAGGATCACAGGATGTTAATCTGACCCGAGACTCAAAACTCACCCCCTAAGTCAGTATCTCGAGCATTAAGCCACAACCTCTATCACAAGATCAGAAGCATTATCAATATTATATATAACTTCATGCCACAAACAACCGTTGACAACACTAATAGTCCTGGCTTTTTGTAGGTGTAATGTTGCTTGTATTAAATATCTGATGCAATGACAGAAGAAGCCAAATATCAGTCGGGTGGCACACTATGCTAAGCACAGATTTTTAGCTTAATTGCTTTTAAGCCACGCCCTTAATTGCATCGGTCATGCCCCTTTGAGAGACACCCAGTTTTTTCATCCCACTTAAAGCCATGGTCTACAAGAGCGGTCGGGTTGTTGGCGCACATAGCCGTGGCTGCAGCGCACAGAGACCTTACTCTGCCGCACCCAGAGGGAAAAAATTAGAGGGAACATTGCTAATGATATGTCTTCGGTTCACAGCAAAAAAACTTCTACCCCACACATAGGGACAAAACTTTCCCACTGTCCACAGACAAGCCAAAATACTGTAATTCAGCATCCCTAAGAACCCTTAAAGCAAACGCACCAGTGTTCTCTCCCTCTCGCAAATCTTGGGTCGAAACTGCACCCAGTCCGACCTGACTTGCATCAACAGTTATGCAACAAGAAAAGTATGGATGATAGGGTTTGAGAGCCTTACTTTCACTTAAACACAACTTGACTTGATGAAAAGCAGAGACACACGCAGTGGACCACTCAAATTTTATACCTTTTCTGAGCAAATTACTGATGGGGCTCACTATGGTGGTAAAATTTGGAATGAAATGTGAGTAATACTCACAAAGTCCAAATAACGACTTCACTTCTGTCTTGTCAACAGGTGTGGCAGCCCCAACAATAGCATCAACAAGTCTTTTTCTGGGTATGATATCTTCTTTGGAGATGAGATGACCCATATATTCCTCCTCTTCACACAAAAACCTACACTTCTCAGTTTTTTGCTCGACCCCATGTTTCTAAAAAATTTCCAAGACCCTGCACAGAATAGTGTCATGTGACTGAACATCCTTGGCGTGAATCAAGACATCGTCTTGAAAGACCAACACCCCTTCCACCGCACCTAACAAAGTCTGCATTACTTTTTGAAATACGGATGCGGCAGATACCAGACCGAACGTCATCTGCTTGTACTGAAATGTACCTAAAGGGGAAACAAAAGCTGTCAAGGCACGTTGATCGGGGTGTAATTCAATTTGATGATAAACGTTGACTATATCCAGCTTTGAAAAATATTTATATCCCCTGACACGCTAACAAATTGCAAATCTTGGGTAGGGCAGTCCACCCAGATTTTTTGATTTAGTGACCTCAAGTCGACGCACACACGTAACTTACCCTACCTCTTGCGTGCTACCACTAAGGGAGACAACCACAAAGAAGAAACTGCAGGTTCGATAATCCCTTTATTACACAAGGATCTGAGGGGCACATGCATCAATCATTTTACCAGCCGCAAATGGAGACCGGTAAAATGTAATTGCGATGCATCAAACAAAATGCATTCGCAAATCAGGTAATCACATTTTTTTGCTATTACCTAAATTGCGAATGCATGTAGGGAAATGCAAATTGCGATTCGCTAAATGCGTGTAATATGCATTCACAAATTGCGTTTTCACAATTTGAAATCGCAAATTACCATCAACTTCAAGTTGATGGTAATTTGCAATTCCTTAGAAAAATGCATAAAATTGCCTTTTTCTAAGTGCCATGTGGTGCACACACACATGCCCCCGTGGTTTCTAGAAGTAGTAGATAGCTTGAAGGTAGATGCACGAGTAGAGTTTCAGATGTTGTCGTGTAGCCAACTCGTCGCCATAATTTGTAGTAATGAAGTTGAACTGATGTTGATTTAAGTAGGTTTATTATCAAGGCTACACGGCACACAGGTACTTCACAGCCAGCTCCCATCCAGCTCCAATCGCCCACCGTGCATTGAATACAAACATTCCACTACAGAATACAACTACTTAACAACTCTAGAATCTCTAGGAAAGAATTCAGGAATAGCTGATTCGGGTGATAGAATGGTTTAATCTGTTCTGCGTAATATTGAACATAAGTTCTGCCAAAATGTATGAATCCCATTATGATTGTAATCTCTTTAGCGTAGTTGGAGGTTGTAGTAGTGCATATATCTCTAAGAAGTGTGTTGCAATGCTTTTGCCTTCACTTGGCAGCTCGTATCCCAGAAACAGGATATTGAGCTAGGCAATCTTTAATTTTTTTTTAATTAAATTTGTAGCCGATGTGAGCAAATCCCTTAATTTTGCAGATGACTTTTGTCAAGAGTACTGAAAGGTCACCATCCATCGAGCTAAAAAGAGCCTGGGGTTATTCTTATACCCATAGGTAATTGACAGAAGTGCAGTTGAGAACCCAGCATTGAAAATGCTACCAAATATCTGCTTTTAGGGACTATATATTTTGTATGAAAAATAACTTCAAGATATCTGGAGTGGTTTTATATTTTTCACGCACTGCATTATGCACATTTTCAATATCAAATGTACGAGTAGATGTGCTTAATTGTCTGTAGTCTAATGCTAGATGATATGTAGGTTCTGGTTTCATTACTGGAAACAAGGGATTATTCATTGGAGAGGTGCAACTTTCTATTACACCCTGGTTTTCACGTTGTTGGAGAATTTCCCTAACTTGTTTTTAGGCAAATTTTTAATAGGGTATTGTCTTTGAGGTTGTGGGGTCGACCTTAATGGTATTTCATGATAAGGGAAACCGTCATCCCATTACACATGGTTGCAGTATGATGCAGGAGCTTTCACTAATTCTCACTCCTTGGCGTATGAATGTTTTATGTGTTTTGGAACGAAATCAGAGCAGGCAAGACAGATTACTGTTTCTCCGTTTGGGCAGTCCATGATGAACTCTGGTGGCCAATCTTTTTTTGTCAGAAGAATGTCAAAGTTGAATGATAAGTTCTTCCAAAAGAGAAATGTGATGGGTCGTTGTATATCCCCCTCTATCTGGAGTTGCATTTCGTATAGGCGATGCAGAACATTCACTGTGCACCTGGATATAGTCACTCAGCGCTACTGCCGCCAGACAATCTGGTGAACTATCATGACCTCTGCCACTCTTTATAGCATGGTCAGAGCCCACTTCCCATTCAGAAGCAGTGTCCTCAATATCCGTGACATGCTTGACTTTCAGTCACGCTACCTTCTTTTTTTCGAATTGAGGTTTAAGTGATTTGGGTTCTTCTTCCTGTTTAATTATGTAGTCAGATGAGCATTGTGAGTTCTTCTTCAGTTTCATGCACTCCTCTGATCTGTGCTTTTGACCGTCAACCTCTCTTCAAGCATTTTTCGGACGATTTCAGAAAGGAACGAGAGGAACATGTATCAGTATCCTCATATTTGTCAGGTGGTCTGAAATTAAGATGCAGGTTAAAGCACTTCTCAGTGGTTTCCTGTTGAGGAAACCCGCCCCCCAATTTAACCTTTTCTTTATTTTTCTTACTGTACCACTTCTTCTTTGTAGAAGATTCAGGTGCTTGCTTTGACTTATGCTTTTCGGATTTACTCTTTATTTGTGGTTTACGAGGTCTGGCTCCCAAATTATTTCTACCTAGCATTGCATAGGTTTCTACAATAATTTTAGGCAATTCACGCTCCTGTTGTCCTGGAGCCAAAATTGTGAGTCACTGGCTTATAGCCAACGCTGCTGCTTCCCCTTTGATGTTACTTAACATAATGGCAGACTTTGTGGCAAAATTGCCCATCAGCTTCATCCCCAAATCCAGGTCAGGGGCTCCCCGTACTCATTCTGGATCTTTTTAAGCATTTCTGGCAAAACAACTAATGAGGGTTTACCATGTGTTCTGGTATGGGCTGCAGCAAAGACCGTACCCCAAGTGGCGCAGTCTTGCACAGCGGGAGCCATCTGCATTGACAAAAATCTTGTAAGAATTCTGTGTTTTCCAAGGGGGAAAACACTGCCTTTAGCTGACTTGTTTATTGTGCAATCCAGAATGGAATTTCCTCCCGTCCGATGGTTATTTTATCCACAACTGCATTGATTGTTTGTGGGCTTGTGCCTGGTGTAACCAATTGTGGTTGTAGCAGTCCTCACAGTATTTAATGTTAATGTTTGCTTAACAAACTGTTTCTAACACCTATACAAGGTTACTAAACTGTGTAAAATCTGCGTACTTGTGGTGCTGTCATGTTTCCTATATTAGGATGTGGTGTGTAACCAGTGGAGACTGGCCATGTTGCTCCCTCATTGCTAAGGAGACCTAGACTAACACCATTTATTATGTTGTAGGGTGCCTTCAAACTAATTTTCTATTTTCTAGGTATGTTATTGGTATTTCTATTCCTTCGTATGATGCGTAATTATTTGATACTTCAGCTGCAGTGTAATTGTGAAACAGCTTAGTTGTGTTGTCTGCTGCTGGGAAGGTAACCCATGAATAGAATACCTCCATTCTAAATGCTTCATGAGCCTCAACCACAAAGGTAACACCCCAACCATAAGTGCGAGACCATGTTGTATCAGCTTCTGAGTAACTGCATGTCTGCGGTTCTGAGCTATATTTAGTGTTGCATTTTCAGCCATGAGATTATGTGGAATTCAGAGAGGGTATATCAATAGGATAATCCTTTGAAGAGTTTAAACTTGAACAACCTGTAGCCAATACATAGGGCATACCTACTCAGCTTAGGAGGATCTTCCCTATCACCACAGACATCTCCAGTTAAGTGGTGAGTAGGGGTCTTTGGGTATACAAAAGAGAGATGCTCAGGCAATCCATTAAATAAGAACCCAAATTACCAACGTTGGCAGTGCCATGTTATACGGCTTCTACTTTCTCAGTAGGAACTGTGCATTAGCTGGACAACACAAATGTTGGGATGTGCCAGATTGATTCCATGCAACCCCTCAGGATATGTTGGCCTATAATCCTGCTAGCTCACAGGTTCAGATGCAATGGTTATAAATACCCCTGACTCTAGGAAGGTATCAAATGGAGTGTGCAACCTCAGAACGACAACCCTGACTCCCCAAGGAATCGTGGTAACAGATCTTTCACCCTTTCCCTCAGTCACTCGTGCATACCCAAAGAGATGCACAAGAAGTACACAAGTAAGAGTTTCAATATTTATTGAAGCATTGCATATCTTGTATGAAATATATGTGCTAGAATGATCAATAGACAGAAACAAATTATTTATTAGCATCACAAGAGCATTGAAAATGATAAACAATTCCATCATTGTGATAAAGCAATGTATATATGCTGGCATATAAGTACTGTGTATGTGCTACCTAACTTGTTGCATAGGGCGGGTGATCTGCCAAAATCCTCTGCTGGATGATGGTAAGTGTCTTGGTCACAAGTTGGACATTCCTCCTTGCAGAGGGAAACTGGAGCAGCTGGGATGGTATCCCGACAAGCAGTGACCTTGCAGTGACAGCAGAGTGCTCCTCTGATTTGAACACAGCCATGCTCATGTTTATATAACGAAACACATCCATGCTACCTTGCTGAGACCCCAACAAACAACAACATCTGTGAAGAGAACTTTATCCCTTGTACTAAATGTGCAAGGTGTCATGATGTGCCTACGAAGTTAAAATGTAAGAAAATGTGGTTTCTAAAACCATATTATACACAGTAACACAAGTAAATATGTGTCAAAGGTTAACTTGTAGAAAAGAAGGCAACTTAAGAAACATGTGCATGTAAAATGGCGCTGTTTTTCCCCGGAGCCTAAGTCAGCCACGTGACATGCCAAAAATGAGAAGCACTAGATTAGCATTATTAGCAAAGTCACAGCTATCATTAAAACGGCATGGTAGTGCTTTCTTGCATTGGGTACCTTGTTGCGACACCACTGCGTCTTTGGTGATGTGAACCTTATGAGGGTGAATTGGATTGTACTCATGGTTTTCTTTTTGATTTTTTTGCAGGTGGCTTCAGGTGGCTGAGCAGAGTCCTTTGCTCCCAGGCATGGTCCGGAAGTCCTCCAGGTAAGGACAATCAGGAAGTGGGAATGAATCTGTGTCAGGTGGGGGCCTAGAGGTACTGGTCCCTTAGGCTAGTCTCGAGGCGAAGTGGCTTATAGAAGGCGGGGCATGGTTTAAATAAAGAAACCGCACTCAACATGGCTGCCAGGGTTTTGCCGAGATCACGTGAGATCTCGGCAGATCCCGCTATGGTCAAGGCATCACCACAGGTGTCAGGGGGGCTAAGACAGTGGGCTTCTATTATAATGCCAGGAGAACAAAGATGCTAATACAAATAAAATAGCTATGATTGCCTGAGTAGCCAAGTATACATGTACCACAACCAGTTGTCATATAATCACAACGAAGCAGCATGTAAACCCGTGTTGTGACACAGAAAACACATCAACACAGACGTGCTGGTTTCACGGATTAGCATGTGGGTTTTTTGCTGACTTTACATTCTTTCAATCAATCAATCAATGCATTTGTAAAGCGCGCTACATACCCATGAGGGTCTCAAGGCGCTGGGGGGAGGGGGGCCGCTACTGATCGAAGAGCCACGTCTTGCGGAGTTTTCTGAAGGCCAGCAGGTCCTGAGTCTGTCGTAGGCTGGTGGGGAGAGCCTTTCAGGTCTTGGTGGCGAGGTAGGAGAAGGATCTGCCGCCGGAGGTGGTTTTCCGGATACGAGGAACTGAGGCGAGGGCGAGGTTGGATGAGCGGAGGCTTCGGGTGGGGTTGTGGAAGCTGAGCCGGCTGTTGAGGTATGTAGGTCCGGTGTTGTGTAGGGCTTTGTGTGCGTGGATGAGGAGTTTGAAGGTGATCCTCTTGTTGACGGGGAGCCAGTGCAGGCCTCTCAGGTGGGGTGTGGTGTGGCTGCGTCGGGGGACGTTGAGGATCAGTCGTGCCGAGGCGTTCTGGATTCGTTGTAGTCATTTCAGGAGCTTGGTTGTTGTTCCTGAGTAGAGGGCGTTCCCGTAGTCGAGTCTGCTGGTGATGAGGGCCTGGGAGGATCTATTTGAAGATACTGCGGAGCATGCGGAGGGTGTTGAAGCAGGACGCGGAGACAGCATTGACTTGCCTGGTCATGGAGAGGGTGGAGTTGAGGATGACCCCCAGGTTGCATGCGTGGTCTGTGGGTTCCGGGGCTGTGCCTAGCGATGGAGGCCACCAAGAGTCGTCCCAGGCTGATGGGATGGGTCCAAGAATGAGGACCTCCATTTTGTCTGAGTTCAGCTTCAGTCTGCTGTCCTTCATCCAGTCGGCTACGGCCTTCATTCCTCTGTGGAGGTTGGCTTTGGCGGTGTGGGGGTCTTCTGTGAGGGATATGATCAGCTGGGTGTCGTGGGCATATGAGATGATGTTGAGGTTGTGTTGTCGTGCGACGTGGGCGAGCGGTGCCATGTAGATATTGAACAGCGTCGGGGTGAGGGAGGATCCCTGTGGGACGCCGCAGATGATCTCAGTGGATTTTGAGCGGAAGGGTGGAAGGCGGACGCTTTGGGTTCTGCCGGAGAGGAAGGATGTGATCCAGGCCAGGGCCTTCTCTTGAATTCCAGCGTCCTGGAGGCGTGCTGATAGGGTGCAGCGGCAGACTGTGTCGAAGGCTGCTGATAGGTCCAGGAGGATGAGGGCGGCCGTTTCTACTTTGTCCATCAGGATCCTGATGTCGTCAGTGGCGGCGATGAGGGTGGTCTCGGTGCTGTGGTTGCTTCGAAAACTGGATTGGGAAGGGTCCAGGATGTCATTGTCTTCAAGGTAGCGGGTTAGCTGTTTGTTGACAATCTTCTCTGTCACTTTTGCCGGGAACGGGAGCAGGAAGATGGTCCGGAAGTTCTTGAGGTCCTTGGGGTCCGTCTTTGGCTTCTTCAGAAGGGCGTTGATCTCTGCGTGCTTCCAGCTTTCCGGGAAGGTTGCTGTCTCGAAGGAACTGTTGATTGTTTTTCGGAGGTGGGGCGCGATAGTTGTGCTGGCTTTGTTGAAGACGTGGTGAGGGCAGGAGTCAGATGGGGATCCGGAGTGGATGGAGTTCATGGTTTTGATGGTGTCATCGTCGCTGACGTTGGACCAGGCGGTCAGGCGGCTGGTGCGGGTGGTGGTCGCAGGGGTGGTGGACTCGGTGGTGGGTGCGGGGGTGTCGGGTTGAAGCTGTCGTGGATGTCAGTGATCTTGCGGTGAAAGAAGGTGGCCAGAGAGCCGCACAGGTCTTGTGATGGTGGGATGTCATTGGTGTTGGAGCTGGGGTTGGAGAGTTCTTTCACGATGCTGAAAAGCTCTTTGGTGTTGTGTGCGTTGTTGTCTAGGTGGTCCTCTTGGCGGTCCTGATGAGTTGGTGGTGTCTGCGGGTGGCGCTCTTGTGGGCTGTGTGGCTGTCAGGTGTTCGGTCGTTGAGCCATTTCTTCTCCAGCTTCCGACAAGTGCGCTTGGAGGTCCGAAGGACTTCGGTGAACCAGTCTGCTTTTTTTTTTGGTGTGGTTGGTTGTGGAGGTCTTAAGAGGGGCAAGGGTGTTGGCGCAGTCGTTAATCCACTGTTTGAGGTTGGTCGCGGCGGTGTCTTGGTCGGTGGGGTTGGCGGGTGGTCTCAGGGCGAGGGTGGTAGTCAGTTGGTCCTTGGTGACCTTGCCCCAGCAGATGCGTGGCAGCAGTTGGGTGCGGTGGTGTGTGGTGGGTTTCCTGAAGGTGAAGTGGACACATCTGTGGTCTGTCCAGTGGGGTTCGGTGGTGTGGTTGAAGGAGACGTGGAGGCTCGTGGAGAAGATGGGGTCAAGCGTGTGTCCAGCAGCTTGGGTGGGTGTCGTCACGAGCTGTTTGAGTCCGAGGTTGGCGAGGTTGTCGATCAGGGCAGTGGAGTTGGCGTCGTTGTTGTTCTCGAGGTGAAAGTTCAGGTCCCCGAGGAGGGAGGATGTAGTCCGTGGAGGCGAGGGCGTGGGTGCTGACGAGGCCGGCGTTGGTGTCGCTGAACTGTGGTCGTGGTCCGGAAGGTCTGTAGACAAGTGCTCTTCTGAGGGTGGTGTTGGGGTCGGTGTGGATCTGGAAGTGCATGTGCTCGGCGGTGGTGAGGGTGTCATCGGTGTTGGTCGAGATTCTGATGGTGTCTTTGTGGACGATGGCGATTCCCCCTCCCACTCTGTTGGTGTGGTCTCTGCGGGAGATCTTGTAGCCCTGTGGGATGGCTATGGCGATGTCTGGTGCTGAGGTGGCTTTCAGCCAGGTCTCCGTCAGGAAGGCGACGTTGTGGCGGTGGTGTCAAGGAGGTCCCAGAGTTTGATGGCGTGTTTGCGGGCGGAGCGAGTGTTGAGGAGGATGCAGCGGAAGTGGTTGGGTTCTCTGGTTGGTGGTTTGGTGGGCTGGATGCTGGTGAATTTGCAGTTCCGGCAGGCGAAGGGCCCTTGGGTGTGCTTCGGGGTGGCCCGGTAGCAGAGTGGTCTCGTCCGGTGTTGAGTGCGTGGAGGGTGCTGGAGTCGTAGTGCAGTCTGGCGTTGCAGGGGGCGCGGGGTCCAGGGGTTCTTGCGCTGGGCGGGGTTCTGGCGCTGGGCGCGGTCCAGGCGCGGACGGGCGCAGACTGCGCAGATGGGCTTGCCTTTGGCGCGCCAGCGGTGCGCCCGCTGTGCGTCCTCCATAAGAGGTGAAGTGGAAGGGAGGGGCAGATGGGAGGCGGGAGTGGGGCAGCCAATGGGCGAGGGCAGGGGAACAGAAGGAAAAAGGGGGCGGGACCACAGGGGAGCAGCGGCGGGAAGCGGGGAGCGGGGGGCACAGAGGGCAGGGGCGCAGAAGAGCACCTGAAAAATACTATACAAAAAACAAGATACAAAATACAGATACATTCCACAGCAAGTAGAGCACAGCAAGTAGAGCACAGTTACCGGTTACCAGGGGTGAACCCTCGGCAGCGGCAGAGCAGAGGGGCAGAGACTTGGGCAGCCAGGAGGAACTGTGCGGCGGGGGGGGTGACCTTTGGGACCTCTGGAGGGCATACGAGTGTTGTGGACGTCCTTGGAGACAAGGAGGGTCATAACAATTTAGGGGGCAGATGTATCAAAGATTTTTTTGTCGCAAACGCTTTGCGTCAAAAAAATCGGAAAATGCAATGTATCATCTAAAACGCATCGCAATATTAAGGAATCGCAAATTTTGCTTCCCCAGCTCCCGAACCCCCCCCTGTTTTCCCTGCAATGACGATCAGCGCGCACGTCGCGCTGGCGTCATTTTAGTGAAACCGAAACTGAAATGAGCCAAGAGGCTTCCTGCTTGGGGATCGACCCAGGAGGCCGATCCCCAAGCAGGGATCCACCCACTAGACACCAGGGAGGAGGGAGCAGCCCCTTGGGCAAGGGCTTTTGCTCCCCTTAAAGTTTTTTCGTGTCATTTAGTCTTTTTGCCCTCCCTGGGGGGCAGATGGTAGCAGTAGCCCCCAATCTGCCCCCCAGGGGGGGCAAAAAACCCACTAGACCGCAGGGATTTTTTTTATGCTGCATACTTTATTAGGGTGGGGGCTGCCCATAAAGGTCATGTCCATGCCTCCACCCCACACAATTTACAGCCTTTCTGCCCCCCCTGGGGGGTAGTTGGAGGCAGAAGCCCCCAATCTGCCCCCAGATGGTAAAAAGCCCACAATACACCAGGGATTTTTTTAAATTATAATTTGTGGCGGGGGCTGCCTAATATGGGCATGCCTATGCCCGACCCACCCCGGCAAAAAAAGACAGCCTTTCTGCCCCCCCTGGGATGCAGATCGGGCATGAGCCCCAAATCTGCCCCCTCCGGGGGACAAAAAGCCCAGTAGACGCCAGGGATTTTATGACAAATTTTTATTAGGGTGGGAGCATTGGCATGCCCGTTTTTGGCAGCCCCCACCCTAATTCAAATTTGCCAAAAAAACTCCCTGCCGTCTAGTGGACTTTCTGCCCCCCCCGGGACGCAGATGGGAGCATTAGTCCCCAATCTGTCCCGCTGGGGGGGCAAAAAGCCCACTAGATGCTAAGGATATTTTTGGGGCAAATTTGATTTAGGATGGGGGCTCCAAAAATGGGCATGCCCATGCTCCCCCTGCAAAAATAAAAGCCTTCCTGCCCCCCTGGGGGGGCAGATGGGGCAGTAGCCCCTAATCTTCCCCGAGGGGCAAAAAGCCCACTAGATGCCAGGGATTTTTTGGGGCAAATTTTAATTAGGATGGTGGCATTGGCATGCCCGTTTTGGGCAGCCCCCACCCTAATTAAAATTTTCCCCAAAACCCCCCTGGCGTCTAGTGGACTTTCTGCCCCCCCTGGGGGACAGATGGGGGCATTAGCCCCTAATCTGGCCCGCTGGGAGGGGGGAGGCCCACTAGACGCCAGGGATTTTTTGGGGGCAAATTTGAATTATGGTGGGGGCTACCAAAATGGGCATGCCAATGCCTCTATCCCCTCCCCCACGAAAATAATAGCCTTCCTGCCCCCCCCGGGGGGCAGATAGGGCAGTAGCCCCCAATCTGCACCCGGGGAGCAAAAAGGCCACTAGACACCATGGATTTTTTGGGCAACTTTTATTTAGGGTGTGGGCATTGGCATGCCAGTTTTGGGCAGCCCCACCCTAATTAAAATTTGCCCAAAAAACTCCCTGGCATCTAGTGGATTTTCTGCCCCCTCTGGGGGGCAGATGGGGGCATTAGCCCACAATCTGCCCCGCCGGGGGAGGGGGGCCAAAAGCCCACTAGACCCCAGGGATTTTCTGGGGCAAATTTGAATAATGGTGGGGGCTCCATAAATGGGCATGTCCATGCCCACACCCCCACAAAAATAAAAACCTTCCTTCCCCACCTGGGGGGCAGATGGGGCAGTAACCCCCAATCTGCCCCCCGGGGGGCAAAAAGGCATCTAGACACCAGAGATTTTTTTGGGCAAATTTGAATTATGGTGGGCTCCGAAAATAGGCATGTCCCCTCCCCTGCAAAAATAAAAGCCTTCCTGCCCCCCCGGGGGGGAGATGGGGCAATAGCCCCCAATCTGCCCCCAAGAGGGGGAAAGGCCACTAGAAGCCAGGAATATTTTTGGGTAAATTTTAATTAGGGTGGGAGCATTGGCATGCCCGTTTTGGGCAGCCCCCACCCTAATTCAAATTTGCCCAAAAAACTCCCTGCCATCTAGTGGACTTTCTGCCCCCCCCGGGACGCAGATGGGAGCATTAGTCCCCAATCTGTCCCGCTGAGGGGGCAAAAAGCCCACTAGATGCTAGGGATATTTTTTGGGCAAATTTGATTTAGGATGGGGGCTCCAAAAATGGGCATGTCCATGCCCACCCCTGCAAAAATAAAAGCCTTCCTGCCCCCCTGGGGGGCAGATGGGGCAGTAGCCCCTAATCTGCCCCCTCCGGGGGACAAAAAGCCCAGTAGACGCCAGGGATTTTATGGACAAATTTTTATTAGGGTGGGAGCATTGGCATGCCCGTTTTGGGCAGCCCCACCCTAATTAAAATTTGCCAAAAAAACTCCTTGGCGTCTAGTGGACTTAGCCCACAATCTGCCCCGCCAGAGGGGCAAAAAGCCCACTAGACACCAGGGATTTTCTTTGGGCAAATTTTAATTATGGTGGGGGCTCCAAAAATGGGCATGCCCATGATCCCACCCCAACCCCCGCAAAAATAAAATCCTTCCTGCCCCCCAGGGGGGCAGATGGGGCAGTAGCCCACAATCTGCCCCCCACAGGGTGCAAAAAGGCCACTAGACACCAGGGATTTTTTGGGTACATTTAAATTAGGGTGGGGGCATTGGCATGCCAGTTGTGGGCAGCCCCACCCTAATTAAAATTTGCCCAAAAAAATCCCTGGTGTCTAGTGGGCTTTCTGCCTCCCCCCCGGGGGACAGATGGGGGCATTAACCCCCAATCTGCACCCACGGGGGCAAAAAGCCTACTAGACAGCAGGGATTTTTTGGGGGCAAATTTTAATTAGGGTGGGGACTCCCAAAAAGGGCATGCCCATCACCCCACCCCTTCCCCCACAAAAACAACAGCCTTCCTGCCCCCCCGGAGGGCAGATGGGGCAGTAGCCGCAAATCTGCCTCGGGGGGGGGGCTAAAAGCCCACTAGACGGCAGGGATTTTTTTGGGCAACTTTTTTTAGGGTGGAGGCTCCCCAAAACCCCCCATCTGCAACAATTACAGCCTTTCTGCTCCCCGTGGGGGTAAGATGGGGTCAGTAGCCCCCAATCCGCCCCCCCGGGGGCCAAAAAGCCCAATAGGCGTCAACAATTATGCTGGCTTTTCTATGTGTAGGGGTGGGGCCTGCCCCTCTTGGGGGCATATCGGGCAACCCCACCCCAGATACCCCCTCCAAGGGCAGCAGAAAGCCGACTAGGCACAGATTTGTTTTAGCAATATGCATACCTGTCGATTTGGGGCCCTTGCGTAGGAGGCACATAGGAAAACCTAGCAAACCTGTCACCCAGGGGAATCCAGGATGGGGTAACTTGACTGGCTCTCACCAGGTTCTGTTATCCAGAATCCCTTCCACACCTACAGATGTGTCCAAAAAAACAATTTTCCTCACATTTCTGTGGGGAAAGTTCTGGAATCTGGGTGGATCCACAAAATTCCACCCACCCCGCGTTCTCCAAAGTCTTCCAAGAAAAATGGTACCTCCCTTGCGTGGGTAGGCCTTGTGCCCGCGACAGGAAACGGCCCAAAAGGCAACGTGGACACACCACATTTTCACAGTGAAAACTGACCCTTTTTTGCAAAGTTCCTAGCTGTAGATTTTGAACCCTAGCTCTGCCGGCACCTAGGAAACCTAGCAAACCTATACATTTTTTAAAACTAGACACCCAGCGGAATCTAGGATGGGTTGACTTGACTGGCTCTCACCAGGTTATATTACCCAGAACCCCTTGCAAACCTAAACAATTGTTCAAAAAAACAAATTTTCTTCACATTTCTGTGGTGGAAAGTTCTGGAATCTGTGTGGATCCACACATTTCCACCCACCCCACGTTCCCTAAAGCCTTCAGAGAAAAATGGTACCTCACTTGTGTGGGTAGACCTAGTGCCCGAGACAGGCAAGGGCCCAAAACCTATTGAGGCGACATCCAAATTACCTATAACAAAACAACCTGGTTTTGCAAGGGGGGTCTCATGAGTTTTTGGCCCCGGGCTTGGCGGCCATCTAGGGAAACCTACCAAACCCACAATTTCTGAAAAGTAGATACCCGGGAGAGTCCAGTGAGGTATGGCTTGCGTGGGTCCCCCAACGTTTTCCTACCTAGAATCCCCTGCAAACCTCAAATTTAGCTGAGAAAATCACTTTCTTCTCAAATTTCTGTGTGGGAAATTTCTGGAATCTATGTGGATCCACAAATTTCCTCCCACCCAGCGTTTCCCCAGGTCTCCCGATAAAAATGGTACCTCACTTGCGTTGGTCGGTCAAGTACCCGCGACAGCAAGGGCCCAAAACCTATTGAGGCGACATCAAAATGTCCTATCACAAAACAACATGGTTTTGCAAGGGGGGTCCCATGTGTTTTTGGCCCCGGGCTCGGCAGCCATCTAGGGAAACCTACCTAACCCACACATTTCTGGAAACTAGACACCTGGGGGAGTCCCGCTAGGTATGGCTTGCGTGGGTCCCCCATCATTCTCCTACCCAGAATCCCCTGCAAACCTTAAATTTCGTAGAAAAAGTAACTTTTTCTCAAATTTCTGTATGGGAAAGTTCTGGAATCTGCGTGGATCTAAAATTTCCTCCCACCCAGCGTTCCCCCAGGTCTCCCGATAAAAATGGTACCCCACTTGTGTGGGTAGGGATAGTGGCCGCAACAGGAAATGGCCCAAATCGTACTGTGGAGACTTCAAAATTATCTATAGAAAAACTATCTGGTTATGTGGGGGGGCACCTGAGATTTTGGCCCCGGGCTCGGCGGCCATCTTGGGAAAGTACCAAACCCAAACATTTCTGAAAACTAGGCACCTATGGGAGTCCAATTAGGTATGGCTTGTGGGGATCCCCCACGTTTCCCTACCCAGAATGCCATGCAAACCTCAAATTTAGCTGGAAAATCCACATTTCCTACATATGTTTGCGTGGAATCACCATGCCGGCACAAATTTCCAACCCCACAGCGTTCCCCTTAGTGTCCCGAGTCAAATGATACCTCACTTGTGTGGATGTCTAAAGCAGAATTGGCTAACAACATACTTTAAAAAAAATGTAGCGCTTAGAATTCTCGGTGCTATACTCTAAATCCCTATTTTTTGGTTACTTCCTTGCCACAGGCCTTTGGCCCACCCACACAAGTGAGGTATCATTTTACTCAGGAGAACAAGGGGAACGCTGGATGGTAGGACATTTGCGCCAACACGGTAAATCCATGCAAAAATATGTGGAAAATGTGTTTTTTTCATCTAAATTTGAGGTTTGCATGGCATTCTGGGTAGGAAAACATTGGGGGATCCATGCAAGCCATACCTCATTGGACTCCCCGGGTGTCTAGTTTTCAGAAATATTTGGGTTTGGTACTTTCTCAAGATGGCTGCCGAGCCTGGGGCCAAAATCTCAGGTGCCCCCCAAAACCAAGTGGTTTTGCTATAGGTAATTTTGAAGTCTCCACAGTATAATTTGGGCCATTTCCTGTTGCAGCGGCTATGCCTACCCACACAAGTGTGGTACCATTTTTATCGGGAGACCTGGGGGAACGCTGAGTGGGAGGAAATTTTAGATCTACGCAGACTCCAGAACTTTCCTACACAGAAATTTAAGAAAATAGTGAATTGTTCTGCAAAATGTAAGGTTTGCAGTGGATTCTGGGTAGGAGAATGATGGGGGACCCACGCAAGCCATACCTCGCTGGACTCCACTGGGTGTCTAGTTTCAAAAAATGTGTGGGTTAGGTAAGTTTCCATAGATGGCCGCTGAGCCCCGGGCCAAAAACTCAGGGCCCCCCTTGCAAAACCAAGTTTGTTTTTATAGGTAATTTAGATGTCACTCCAATAGGTTTTGGGCCCTTGCCTGTCACGGTTTCTCGACCCACCCATGCAAGTGAGGTACCATTTTTATCGGGAGACCTGGAGGAAGGCTGGGTGGGAGGAAATTTGTGGATCCATGCAGATTCCAGAACTTTCCACCACAGAAATGTGGGAATCTGAGAAAACCAAGTTACTCAAGCACTCTCTAAGAGATTGATTATCTGGAAATTTTCCGTAAAGTATTAGTTTTGAAGGTTTTTACACCAACAACAACAATAAGTTCATTTGTAGTTAAAAGGCTTCAAAATATGGATCCAAAACAGTCGTTGTACTTCAAAATCTTTATTTTCAAACACATTAAAAGTTTTCCAGCTTTGCACCGCCGACACGTGTTTCGCCTACTCTGAGGCTTTTTCAAGGCAATAAAATTTCTTGTCAGGTGTAATGGTCGGGAGGATCTTATTCATCAAAGGATGCAAATTATGGTGTTGAAAATTGGAATCCTATTAAGTATGGTAATCACGACGGAATGTTCCTCGGATTAATTTCACCTTTCTAACTTCGTAATGTTACGCCCCATGTTGTACTTTCTTGTAATGTGGACAGTCATAGAAATATGTCTTTGTTAAATAGTGCGACTTGCTGCATGGAGATTAATCACATGTTCAACATAGTCATGTTCATGGACCTTGATAAGTCTCCTGGCTGTCAGCATCGAGGGTGAATCTCCACCGCTAGGCGCTGAAATGTGGGAAATGTGTTTTTTTAAAACATTTTTTTAGGTTTGCAAGGGATTCTGGGTAACAGAACCTGGTGGGAGCCAGTCACGTCACCCAATCCTGGATTCCCCTGGGTGTCTACTTTTCCAAAATGTTTAGGTTTGCTAGGTTTCCCTAGGTGCCGGTAGAGCTATGGTTAAAAAACTACAGCCAGGCACTTTGCCAAAAAAGGGTCATTTTTCACTGCGAAATTGAGGTATGTCCATGTGGTGTTTTGCGCCTTTTCCTGTTGCGGGCACTACGATGACCCAAACAAATGAGGTACCATTTTTCTCAGGAGACTTTTTGGAATGCAAGGTAGGTGGATCCACGCAGATTCCAGAACTTTTCACCACAGAAATGTGGGGAAAATATGTTTTTTTTGACAATGTTTTAGGTTTGCAAGGGATTCTGGGCAACATAACCTTGTGGGAGGCAGTCAAGTCAAGCCTACCCATCCTGGATTCCCTTGGGTGTCTAGTTTTCAAAAATGTATAGGTTGACTAGGTTTCCCAAGGTGCCGCAGAGCTAGGGTTAAAAAAACTACAGCTAGGCACTTTGCAAAAAAAGGGTCATTTTTCACTGCGAAATTGAGGTGTGACCACGTTGCGTTTTGCGTCATTTCCTGTCGCGGACACTAGGCCGACCCACACACGTGAGGTACCATTTTTCTCGTAAGACTTTAGGGAATGCAGTGTGGGTGGAAATTTGTGGATCTACGCAGATTCCAGAACTTTCCACTGCAGAAATGTGGGGAAAATGAGGTTTTTTAGACAATGTTTTAGGTTTGCAAGGGATTCTGGGTAACAGAACGTGGTGGGAGGCAGTCAAGTCAACCCATCCTGGATTTGCCTGACTGTCTAGTTTTCCAAAAATCTATAGGTTTGCTAGGTTTCCCTAGGTTCCGGCAGAGCTATGGTTAAAAACTACAGCTAGGCACTTTGCCAAAACAGGGTCATTTTTCACTGCGAAATTGAGGTGTGACTACGTTGCGTTTTGCGCCGTTTCTAGTCGCAGGCATTAGGCCGACACACACAAGTGAGGTACCATTTTTCTAGCAAGACTTTGGGAAACGCGGGGTGGGTAGAAATTCATGGATCCTCACAGATTCCAGGACTTTCCACCACACCACCACAAAAATGTGGGGAAAATGTGGGTTTTTTGACAATTTTGTAGCTTAGGTTTGCATGGGATTCTGGGTAACTGAACCTGGTGGGAGGCAGTCAAGTCACCCCATACTGTATTCCCCTGGGTGTCTAGTTTTCAAAAATGTATAGGTTTTCTAGGTTTCCCTAGGTGCCGGCAGAGCTAGTGTTCAAAAACTACAGCTAGACACTTCGCAAAAAGAGGGCAAATTTTAATTGTGAAAATGTGGTGTGTTCACGTTGGGTTTTGAGTCATTTCCTGTCATGGGCACTATCCCTACCCACACAAGTGAGGTACCATTTTTCTCTGGAGACTTAGGGTAACACAGACTTGTAGATCAACTGTTATTACCTATTGACTTTTGATGCATTTCTGCCTTCCAAATGAAAGATGATGTGTAAAAAAGTAGTCACTTTGAAAAATGGCCTATAATTCTCATGCTAGTACGAGTATTCACAATTTCATAAATGTGCAAATAGCTACTGTTTCTAAACTCTATATTTTGTTCCAATTTCAGAAATACAGAGGTGTCTTTCATCCCGATTTTTCATTGTATATATTTTCCCAAATTAATTTCTATAAACCGGGTACATAATAAAAAACCATTGCAAGACACTGCTCAGTTATTGGCTCTGGGTTCGTCGGGTTCTTGGTGAACCTACAAGTCTTATATATCCCCACCACCAGAAAGGTCCAGCGGATGTAACGGTATATTACTTTCAAACAAGTTACAGGTGAAAATGTTGGCACATGTGGCTGTTTTTTTCAACTCTTTTGCAATTTTTCCTATTTTCAACTGTCAGTTTCTATAAAGAAACCTTGAAGGAGTTATACAAATGACCCCTTGCTGAATTTAGAATTGTTCTACTTTTCTAAAATGTGTAGCTTTCCAGGATCCATTATTGCATATTTCATACCCATTTCTACCCTTAACTGGAAGAAGGTTGAAAGCACAAAAATAGCAAAAATAGGCTATGTTCCAGTAAAATACAAAAACTGTATAAAAAATGTAGTTTTTCTGACAAAAGTCTGTCAGTCCCTGAAAAGCTGGGAAAAAAAATATTTTCAGCCCCACAAACCCTTTGTTGATACCATTTGCAGGGAAAAAACAGGTGCTGTCATTTGCAGCACTTTTTTCCCATTTTAAAAAGACAAAAAACATTTAGCTGTATTTTGGCTAATTTCTGGGCCCTCTCAATGTGAATTCACAAACCCTGGGTTGCTTTAGAATCCCTGTCATGTTGGAAGAAAGAGATGCAAATTTGGCTTGGATACCTTATGTGGTTAAAAAGTTACAGGGGCCTAAGAGCGAATTACCCCAAATAGCCAAAAAAAGGCTTAGCACGAGGTGGGGGGAAAGGCCTAGCAGCGAAGGGGTTAATGAGGTAGGTCACAATTTGTGACCCATTAGAAATCACCGGCATAACAGAGATGGTGGCCTGCTTGAGTCAGCAGACCACCATGTCTGAATCTTGCTTTTTAATAAAAGGAAAATGGGAAATTTAAAACAAAAAAAATAACCTTTGCAGTTTCATTTATTATAAATGGGCAGTGGTTCGTGGAAAAATATTTTTTTAACACTCTCAAAGGGGAAGGGGTCCCCAAAGGACCCCTTCCCCTGTGCAAATGGGGTTCACCAGTATTAATCGGGTGGTAAATTATTACTGTTTTGCAACTGGAATTTGGTCACAAAACATGAATATATACCATTCTGAGGTGGTGTTTGAAAGCTACCAAATAATCGTATTTGGTAGCTAACGCAAATTGCGATTCGGTTACAATTTATTGAGTCACAATTTGCCTTTTCTACATTGTAAAAAGCTTTTTTGCAGTCACAAATGGTCTGATTCTGCGATTAGGCCCATTTGCGACCGCAAAAAAAGCTTTGTACATCTGGCCTCAGTATCTGGAAGGGACATCCTTAAGACACTCTTCCAAATACCAAATCTTTATTTCCTCCTACACTCAATTAGTAGTTCGGTAAGATTCGGGTATCTATTACCAAATAACTGTGTGGGTCGGCAGAATTTTTTTTTAAAGCCATTTTGTAGTCAGAAAGGCTCTGATTTTCCAAATCGGAACCTTATCGACCATAAAAATAGCTTCAAACATGAGGGCCTGGATGAGGAGTTCAGTTACGTTGATTTCCCAACTCTTTATAAAACAGGGGTCGCAAATTTCTATTTTGAATGACATTTCTTCAATGTACTGAATTCGTGCCACATACGTCGTTGCCTGGTTTTACAGCATCTCCTTGCTTGAAACAGGGTAGCTGTCTGGTAGGCTTTTCTGCAGATTCGCCTAACAGCTGTCAGTATCTGGAGCTGCATTGTTTGGGGTGATTTGACGCACATTTCAGTTTGGCTTATACTTTGGAGTCAATTTATCCTGCGCTAATATTGTCTGACAGTTTACTATTTTAAATGCATCTAAGGCAACGCTCGATAGGGCTTGTAGTATTCCTAGCACATGCGTGTGATTTCTTACTCTTCTGGAACAGGCCAGCTATCCATTTAGAATCCTCTCAAGTGCATTGTTTAAGTAAACTGTCAAACTACCACACACAGACCATGACAAGAAACAACCAAACAAAAATGGAAGAACAATATGCTGTATATCTCCTAACCGCAAAGTATATGCTGGCTCAAGTGCCTCTCCAGATAACGTGTATTACCAGTCATCATTGCGCTTTTAAATTAATATATATGGACGAACGTTTCAAAATAAGTATCCACTTAGAATTAGAATTTTTCCCGTTTTGTGTGAAAGTGCTCTGAGCTCTTTCACTGTCACAACCTTGCTACATAATTCCAAACTTCTAGAATCCAGGTCCAGTGTTTACATAGCAGTTAATGGCAGAGTTAGCCGGGTTTGCCTGCTCTTAATGTTTGCCAGACAAAGTGGCTCATTGACAAATCCTTTGCTCCGCCAGTGCATCACTTTTTATATGAGAAAAAGTGAGATACCAGTGGTGCAAAGGGCTTGTAAGTAAGCCCCTTAGGCCTCATTTATGAGGTTTTGGCGTAGGGCAGTGCCACAGGGAATCTTGCTGTGCTGCCCTACATCAAAACAAAAGTGGAGCAATGAGTCGTAGCTGTGTGATACAGTGCATTCCTGTCCTTTTCTCCAATGTTGATGATACAGCGCTTCAGGAGTGGTGTGGCTCACTGGTTAGAGGCGGCAGACCTGGGAGCAGAAGTCGGCCCGGGACCAGGATTCAATTCCTGATGCGGCAGGGTCGTGGACCAGGGTCAGCGAACTCCATAATTCTCGCCTCGGTGCCTAATCTAACCAGGGGCCCCACTCGGCAACTCTGGGCATTAGCTTGCCTAATCTCCACAACAGCCCCATCAACGCCAGGGATGCCTGGCTCCACTTTGAGGATTCCCAGCAGGAAAGCCAGGATGGGTTCCCCAGCGGTATACAGTGCCAGGACGCTGGCTGGCAACAGTGCACTTTACAAGTAATACATTACATTCTCCGGAAATAATTTCCTAATCCATGTCACCTTTCCCTGAAGTACAAGCTACCAACATATTCTCATCAGTGGGGCCCATAACACTGGAGAACACTTATATTCTACTGCATGGATCGGTGAAATTCAAAGGAAAATCTGCTGTATCATAGTGGAGTATCTAAAACTAAAATTGAATATTTATACTATTTACACCTGCAGTTTAGATGCGTTTACCATGGTTTTTCAATAACTACAACATTTTCTTTAGACACACCACCATTGAGATCAATGAATCTGCTAGTAAAAAATTAGGCGTAGGAAAACTCAGCTTAATGCTTCATTTATCTAATTTTTATTAAGAGCAAATTCAGCATGTCTAAGATTATTCACTTTATTTATTTTGTTATTTCCAAGTACGACATTTAAGAAAAAAGATTAAATTCAGGACAGCTAGATTCATTTATTTAAGAAAACTCAGAGATAGACATTTTCATTTAGTTTATATATCCAGTATTAGCAAAAGACAGATAGTTCCCATTTAACCATGTATTCTCCTAACATCCTTAACTAGACTCTCAGCTAAAGTACATCTCCTTAAGGAAAGAAATAAGAAACATTATTCAGAGTCTTACAATTCAGGAAAATCAGCATTCCAGCAGCATCTCTGGTAGAAATAGAAGAGAAGTTTTTTCTTCCTTAAAATCAGCACTTTTTTAACCCTTTTCACTAGTTCTATCCATCTAAAAGTGTAACTTTCAGCCTAAATTTGAGTTCTGATTGGACAATTTGAGCACCATTTCGTCATTGCAATATTATATTTTCCTTCCGTCCGCAATTTTCTAATGGGTCCTTTGTTTGGCCCAAGTCCGGCCTAGTCCTGTTCTCTACTTGCAACTTTAGCATGTATTCCCACGTTCTGAACCATTATGCTCATCCTTTTGGCAGCCATCTATACTTCCAGGCCACCCTGTCCTTGAACCGTAGTCACTACAGGCACAAGCAGCTTGCATTTAGACTCTGCCTTTGCTCACGCATGCATGCTTCTCTCTGTGACCACAATAATCGAGTGACTCCATTTTCTTTTAGGCCTCACGAGTCAACAAGCATTGGAAATGCAATAGGTCTCGCATTAGAAAAGTAGGAGCTATTGGTCTTGTAAATGAATTGGTTTTTTTTGTGTTGATTTTTGAAATAGCTAAATTGATAGCTTTGTCATTCACAATGCCAATAGTTTTAACTTTTGTGAATGTGACACCTATAGCATTTGGAATGCAACATGTTTTGTATTTACATGACTTTGATGGCAGCTCTTGTTGTTATGCCACATCTCTAGAGAGCAGGAGAGTGCAGCAGGGGAGAGAAGCACAGCCCTGCAAGCTGAGCGTCCTCCCATCGCACACCCATCTGTGGCTTAAGTGGTGTGAGTGTGAGGGTGAGGGGTGTAAGGGTGAGGGGTGTGAGCGTGATGGGTGTGAGGGTGAGGGGGTGTGAGGGTGAGGGGGTGTGAGTGTGTGTGATGGTGAGGGTGAGTGAGGGGGTGTGAGGCTGAGTGTGTGTGACGGTGTGTGAGGGTGAGGGTGTGTGAGGGTGAGTGAGGGTGTTTGATGGTGAGTGAGGGAGTGTGAGTGTGTGGGTGTGTGACGGTGTGAGGGTGAGGGTGTGTGAGGGTGAGTTAGGGAGTGTGAGGGTGTGTGAGTGGGTGAGTCTGAGAGTTAGGGGGTGTGAGGGTGACTGAGGGTGAATGAGGGTGAGGGGATGAGGGTAAGGGTGTGTGAGGGTGAGGGGTGTTGATGGTGAGAGGTTGCGAGGCTGAGGGTGGGTGAGTGTGTGTGGGGGTGTGTGAGGGTGAGGGTGTGAGGTGTAGTGAGGGTGAGAGTGTTGTGAGGGTGTGAGGGGAGGGAGGGTGTGTGAGGGTGAGGGGGTGTGAGGATGAGGGGGTGTGAGTGTGTGTGAGGGTGAGGGTGAGTGAGGGGGTGTGAGGCTGAGAGTGTGTGAGGTGTAGTGAGGGTGAGAGTGTTGTGAGGGGTGTGAGGGGAGCGAGGGTGTGTGAGGGTGAGGGGGTGTGAGGGTGAGGGGGTGGGTGTGTGAGGGTGAGTGAGGGGGTGCGAGGCTTAGGGTGTGTGACGGTGTGTGAGGGTGAGGGTGTGTGAGGGTGAGTGAGTGTGAGTGAGTGTGAGGGTTGAAGGTGTGTGCGGGTGAGTGAGGGAGTCTGAGGGTGCGTGAGTGGGTGAGTGTGAGAGTAAGGGTGTGTGAGGGTGAGGGTGTGAGGGTGACTGAGGGTGTGTGAGGGTGAGGGGATGAGGGTAAGGATGTGTGAGGGCGAGGGGTGTTGATGGTGAGAGGGTGCGGGGGTGAGGGGGGTGAGTGTGTGTGAGGGTGTGTGAGGATGAGGGTGTGAGGTGTAGTGAGTGTGAGATTGTTGTGAGGGGTGTGAGGGTGTGAGGGGAGCTAGGGTGTGTGAGGGTGAGGGGGTGTGAGGGTGAGGGGTGTGAGTGTGTGTGAGGGTGAGGGTGAGTGAGGGTGTGTGAGGCTGAGGGTGTGTGACGGTGTGTGAGGGTGAGTGAGGTTGAGTGAGGGCGTGTTAGGCTGAGGGTGTGTGACGGTGTGTGAGGGTGAGGGTGTGTGAGGGTGAGTGAGGGTGAGTGAGTGTGAGTGAGGGTGAGTGAGGGGGTGTGAGGGTGTGGGTGTGTGACGGTGTGTGAGGGTGAGGGTGTGTGAGTGTGAGTGATTGAGTCTGAGGGTGTGTGAGTGGGTGAGGGTGAGAGTTAGGGTGTGTGAGGGTGTGAGGGTGACCAAGGGTGTGTGAGGGTGAGGGTATGAGGATAAGGGTGTGTGAGGGTGAGGGGTGTTGATGGTGAGAGGGTGCGAGGGTGAGGGTAGTGAGTGTGTGTGAGGGTGTGTGAGGGTGAGGGTGTGAGGTGTAGTGAGTGTGAGAGGGTTGTGAGGGGTGTGAGGGTGTGAGGGGAGCGAGGGTGTGTGAGGGTGAAGGTGTGTGAGGGTGAGGGGGTGTGAGTGTGTGTGAGGGTGAGTGAGGGGGTTTGAGGCTGAGGGCGTGTGATGGTGTGTGAGGGTGAGGGTGTGTGAGGGTGAGTGAGGGGGTGTGAGGTTGTGGGTGTGTGACGGTGTGTGAGGGTGATGTTGTGTGAGGGTGATTGAGGGTGTGTGAAGGTGTGTGAGAGTTAGGGGGTGTGAGGGTGAGGGTATGAGGGTGTGTATGTTTATAAGTAATTTAAATGTGTGTTTTTTTTTAATACGTGTTGTATTAAATAAAATGTGATAGAGCTTCCCTTTTGAATTGTCCTGCCTTATGTGTATGTTTTTATGTAATTAAACTGTGTGTGTGTGTTTTTTAATATGTGTAGTGTTATGTGTGTGTTTTGTGTCTGTGGACTCCCGTATTAAATGTATTAATTTTAAAATGGCCGACGCAATGCGTCACCTTGACGCTACCTACGTCAGCGTTCTAGTTTTTTTTTGTGTTGTCACTGTTTACTTTTGATTGACGTTTGTTTGTAGCCAATCGGAGCGCTACGTTTTTGACGTAGCGTTCCGATTTGCTTACGTCAACGGTGGAATTCCCCAGAAGATCGAGAATCGTGGTGCGCGGAAGGCGTGTGCTTGTTCGTGTGCTGTTGCTGCGTCGTTTGACAGGTAAGATTTAATTTCTAAGTTATTTTTTATCTAATTTAATGTAGTATCTATAGTATGTATAAATTAATTAATGTTTATGAGTGTATTTATATAAATAGTGAAATTTTTTGTTAGCGATTGTACTATTCGTTACTTATTTATTTAAAGAAAATTTAAATCATTTTTTAACGTTGATATGTAATGTATATGTTAGCGACAACTCTAATTTCATGTTTTTTTAGTTGTTGTTTGTTATTTGACGTACATGAACTGTTTTTTTAACTTCTAAGGGCTATTTCGTTTCGAGTATATTTATGTATGCGGTTTATTTTCTTTATTTCTTTGAATACTTCAATGCATTGTTTAGATTTCTTTTGTTACTTTGAGTGGAATACTTTGTTGTAGTTTTTGAAGAATTGCAATTAGGCTGTGAAGTCTCGTGCTTTTGTGATTACGCACTTTGTTTGTGTTTTTGATTTTTTCTGGCATTGTTTAATGGTTTATTTTCCCTTACTTTAGTAGGTGCTTTATGTTGTGAATTTGTTTCCTTTAGCTCGCTTTGTCCACTTTTAAATTGTTGTATTATTTGCTGTGTATTCAGATGTTTGCCTATTTTGTGTGCATTTATGATCTTTGTGAAAGAAATGTTTTATTTTACAATCCCTTTCTTCATTTTTGTGTATTAATTGCTGCACTGTCCTTGCGTTGCATTACGTTTTAATTTTTGAATAGCTACAAGTGTGTAATCCGATTTTTACGTATTAAAATAAATGTTGCCTAACGCTATTTATGTGTGGAGTAGGAGGGTGGAGTTGTAGTTTGAGGGTAGAGTTGTAGGGTGGTATTGTAGTTATAGGGTGTAGTTGGAGGCTGGACTTGGACGGTGTGAGTGTGAGGGTGAGTGGATGTGAGGGTTTGGGGGTTTGAGGGTGTGTGATGGTGTGTGAGAGTGATTGAGGGTGACTGTTTTAGTATGAGTGAGGGTGTGAGTGTTGTGAGTGTGTGTGTGAGGATGAGGGTAAATGTTGCCTAACGCTATTTATGTGTGGAGTTGGAGGGTGGAGTTGTAGTTGGAGGGTAGAGTTGTAGGGTGGTATTGTAGTTATAGGGTGTAGTTGGAGGGTGGACTTGGACGGTGTGAGTGTGAGGGTGAGTGGATGTGAGTGTCTAGGGGTTTGAGGGTGTGTGATGGTGTGTGAGAGTGATTGAGGGTGACTGTTTTAGTATGAGTGAGGGTGTGAGTGTTGTGAGTGTGTGTGAGGATGAGGGGGTGAGGATAAGGGGGTGTGAGAGTGTGTGATGATAGGTGTTGGTGAGTGAGGCTGAGAGTTTGAAGGTGAGTGTTGTGAGGGTGTGAAGGTGAGTGAGGGTGTGCGAGTTTGAAGGTTGAGTGTGTGACTGTGGGTGAGGGTGAGGGTGTGTGAGGGTGTGTGAGGGGGTGTGAGGGTGAGGGGGTGATGAGTGATGGTGTGTGAGGGTGTGAGGGTGAGTGAGGGTGTGTGAGGGTGAGGGGGTTGAGGTTGTGAGTGAGGCTGAGCGTGTGTTGGTGAGTGATGGTGTGTGAGGGTATGAGTGTGATTGAGGGTGTGAGGGTGTGTGAGGTTGTGAGAGTGTGAGGGTGTGATGTAGGGTGAGGATGAGTGAGGGTGTGTGAGGCTGAGGGTGAGGGTGGGTGAGGGTGTGAGTGGTTGTGATGATGCCTATAAGTGATCATTTTTTCTCCGTGAATATTGTACACTTCAAATGTATTAATGTTGTGAAGCGTTGTTTCAGAAGCTAATCAAGACCCATGTAATGTTGATTGATGCTGTTGTTAATGCTGAACCCAAAAACAAACACATCAGTAACTTTTTTTATATTATGCATGTAAAAAGTTATCATTTTTTTGTAAGGTACACATCAATTCACACTGCAAAAGCTTGGCTTGCATTAACATAGATGCGCAGTCATTTTGTCTGTGTTTGCTCATTAGAGACAATGTTTACCTCCTTTTAAATTTTCGACTACAGATGCGTATTAATTGTGGCAAAATATAAGTATGAAGCCACCTTTAAAAATTGTATTGTTTTTGTTGTGTAGTTTGAGTGGAATACTTTATTGTATTTCTGGAAGAATTGCAATTAGGATGTGAGGTCTCGTGCTCTTGTGATTACGCACTTTCTTTGTTTTGTGGATTCTTCCCGCCATTGTTTAATGGTTTATTTATTTTCCCTTACTTTAGTAACTGCTGTATGTTGTGAATTTGTGTCCTTTAGATGTCTTTGTCCCCTTTTAAATTGGTCTATTACTCGCTGTGTATTCAGATGTTTCCCTATTTTGTTTGCATTTATTGTTTTTCTTAAAAAATGTTATATTTTACAATCCTTTTCTGCATTTTTATGTATTAATTGGTGCACTGTCCTCGCGATGCATTAAGTTTTCATTTTTGAATACCTACAAGTGTGTAATCTGATGTTTAGTTATTGAATTAAATGTTGCCTAATGTTATTTACGTTTGGAGTTGGAGGGTGGATTAGTAGTTGGAGGGTGGATTAGTAGTTGGAGGGTGGAGTAGTAGTTGGAGGGTGGAGTTGTACGGTGGTGTTGTAGGGTGGAGTTGGAGGGTGGACATGGACGGTGTGAGTGTGAGGGTGAGTGGATGTGAGGGTCAGGGGGTGTGAGGGTGTGTGATGGTGTGTAAGGGTGAGTGAGGGTGACTGTGTGAGTATGAGTGAGGGTGTGAGGGTTGTGAGGGTGAGGGGGTGAGGGTGTCTGAAGATGAGGGGGTGAGGGTAATGGGGTGTGAGTGTGTGTGATGATAGGTGTAGGTGAGTGAGGGTGAGAGTTTGAGGGTGAGTGAGGGTGAGTGTTGTGAGGGTGTGAGTGTGTGAAGGTGAGTGAGGGTGTGCGAGTTTGAAGGTTGAGTGTGTGACTGTGGGTGAGGGTGTGTGAGGGTGAGGGTGTGTGAGGGGGTGTGAGGGTGAGGGGGTGATGTTGAGTGAGGGTGTGTGAGGGTGAGGGTGTTGAGGGTGAGGGTGTGTTGGTGAGTGATGGTGTGTGAGGGTGTGAGGGAGGGTGAGGATGAGTGAGGGTGTGTGAGGCTGTGGGTGAGGGTGTGAGTGGTTGTGATGATGCCTATAAGTGATCATTTTTTCTCCATGAATATTGTACACTTCAAATGTATTAATGTAGTGAAGCGTTGTTTCAGAAGCTAATCAAGACCTATGTAATGTTGATTGATGCTGTTGTTAACGTTGAATCCAAAAACAAACACATAAGTAACTTTTTTTATATTATGCATGTAAAAAGTTATCATTTTTTGTAAGGTACACATCAATTCGCACTGCAAAAGCTTGGCTTGCATTAACATAGATGCGCAGTCATTTTGTCTGTGTTTGCTCATTAGAGACAATGTTTACCTACTTTTAAATTTTCGACTACAGATGCGTATTAATTGTGGCAAAGTATAAGTATGAAGCCACCTTTAAAAATTGTATTGTTGTTGTTGTGTAGTTTGAGTGGAATACTTTATTGTATTTCTGGAAGAATTGCAATTAGGATGTGAGGTCTCGTGCTCTTGTGATTATGCACTTTCTTTGTTTTGTGGATTCTTCCCGCCATTGTTTAATGGTTTATTTATTTTCCCTTACTTTAGTAACTGCTTTATGTTGTGAATTTGTGTCCTTTAGATGTCTTTGTCCCCTTTTAAATTGGTCTATTACTCGCTGTGTATTCAGATGTTTCCCTATTTTGTTTGGATTTATTGTTTTTCTTAAAAAATGTTATATTTTACAATCCTTTTCTGCATTTTTATGTATTAATTGGTGCACTGTCCTCGCGATGCTTAAGTTATCATTTTTGAATACCTACAAGTGTGTAATCCGATGTTTAGTTATTGAATTAAATGTTGCCTAATGCTATTTACGTTTGGAGTTAGAGGGTGGATTAGTAGTTGGAGGGTGGATTAGTAGTTGGAGGGTGGAGTAGTAGTTGGAGGGTGGAGTTGTAGGGTGATGTTGTAGGCTGGAGTTGTAGGGTGGACTTGGATGGTGTGAGTGTGAGTGTGAGTGGATGTGAGGGTCAGGGGGTGTGAGGGTGTGTGATGGTGTGTAAGGGTGAGTGAGGGTGACTGTGTGAGTATGAGTGAGGGTGTGAGGGTTGTGAGTGTGAGGGGGTGAGGGTGTCTGAAGATGAGGGGGTGAGGGTAATGGGGTGTGAGTGTGTGTGATGATAGGTGTGGGTGAGTGAGGGTGAGAGTTTGAGGGTGAGTGAGGGTGAGTGTTGTGAGGGTGTGAGTGTGTGAAGGTGAGTGAGGGTGTGCGAGTTTGAAGGTTGAGTGTGTGACTGTGGGTGAGGGTGTGTGAGGGTGAGGGTGTGTGAGGGGGTGTGAGGGTGAGGGGGTGATGTTGAGTGATGGTGTGTGAGAGTGAGTGGGTGAGGGGGTGAGGGTGAGTGAGGGTGTGTGAGGGGGAGGGTGTTGAGGGTGAGGGTGTGTTGGTGAGTGATGGTGTGTGAGGGTGTGAGGGAGGTTGAGGATGAGTGAGGGTGTGTGAGGCTGAGGGTGAGGGTGGGTGAGGGTGTGAATGGGTGTGAGTGAGAGTTGTTGTGATGATGCCTATTAGTGTTCATTTTTCTCCGTGAATATTGTACACTTCAAATGTATTAATGTTGTGAAGCGTTGTTTCAGAAGCTAAGAGACCTATGTAATGTTGATTGATGCTGTTGTTAGCGCTGAATCAAAAAACAAACACATCAGTAACTTTTTTTATATTATCCATGTAAAAAGTTTTCATTTTTTTTGTAAGGTACACATCAATCCGCACTGCAAAAGCTTTGCTTGCATTAACATAGTTGCGCAGTCATTTTGGAGGGTGGAGTTGTAGGGTGGTATTGTAGGGTGGATTTGGAGGGTGGACTTGGACGGTGTGAGTGTGAGGGTGAGTGGATGTGAGGGTCAGGGGGTGTGAGGGTGTGTTGGTGTGTGAGGGTGAGTGAGGGTGACGGTGTGAGTATGAGTGAGGGTGTGAGGGTTGTGAGGGTGGACTTGGACGGTGTGAGGGTGAGTGGATGTGAGGTTCAGGGGGTGTGAGGGTGTGTGATGGTGTGTGAGGGTGAGTGAGGGTGACAGTGTGAGTATGAGTGTGGGTGTGAGGGTGAGGGGGTGAGGGTGTGTGAAGATGAGGGGGTGAGGGTAATGGGATGTGAGAGTGTGTGATGATAGGTGTGGGTGAGTGAAGGTGAGAGTTTGAGGGTGAGTGAGGGTGAGTGTTGTGAGGGTGTGAAGGTGAGTGAGGGTGTGCGAGTTTGAAGGTTGAGTGTGTGACTGTGGGTGAGGGTGAGGGTGTGTGAGGGTGAGGAGGTGTGAGGGGGTGAGGGGGTGATGTTGAGTGATGGTGTGTGATGGTGAGTGGGTGAGGGTGATTGAGGGTGTGTGAGGGTGAGGGTGTTGAGGTTGTGGGTGAGGGTGTGTTGGTGAGTGATGGTGTGTGAGGGAGGGTGAGGATGAGTGAGGGTGTGTGAGGCTGAGGGTGAGGGTGGGTGAGGGTGTGAGTGGGTGTGAGTGTGAGTTGTTGTGATGATGCCTATTAGTGTTCATTTTTTCTCCGTGAATATTGTACACTTCAAATGTATTAATGTTGTGAAGCGTTGTTTGAGAAGCTAATAGAGACCTATGTAATGTTGATTGATGCTGTTGTTAGCGCTGAATCAAAAAACAAACACATCAGTAACTTTTTTTATATTATCCATGTAAAAAGTTTTCATTTTTTGTAAGGTACACATCAATTCGCACTGCAAAAGCTTCGCTTGCATTAACATAGATGCGCAGTCATATTGGAGGGAGGAGTTGGAGGGTGGAGTTGGAGGGTGGAGTTGGACGGTGTGAGTGTGAGTGGATGTGAGGGTCAGGGGGTGTGAGGGTGTGTGAGGGTGAGTGAGGGTGACGGTGTGAGTATGAGTGAGGGTGTGAGGGTTGTGAGGGTGGAGTTGGATGGTGTGAGTGTGAGGGTGAGTGGATGTGAGGGTCAGGGGTATGAGGGGGTGTGATGGTGTGTGAGGGTGAGTGAGGGTGACGGTGTGAGTATGAGTGAGGGTGTGAGGGTTGTGAGGGTGAAGGGGTGAGGGTGTGTGAACATGAGGGGGTGAGGCTAATGGGGGGGTGGACTTGGACGGTGTAAGTGTGAGTGGATGTGAGGGTCAGGGGGTGTGCGGGTGTGTGATGGTGTGTGAGGGTGAGTGAGGGTGACGGAGTGAGTATGAGTGAGGGTGTGAGGGTTGTGAGGGTAAAGGGGTGAGGGTGTGTGAGGGTGAAGGGGTGAGGGTGTGTGAACATGAGGGGGTGAGGCTAATGGGGTGTGAGAGTGTGTGACAGGTGTGGGTGAGTGAGGGTGAGAGTTTGAGGGTGAGTGAGGGTGAGTGTTGTGAGGGTGTGAGGGTGTGAAGGTGAGTGAGGGTGTGTGAGTTTGAAGGTTGAGTGTGTGACTGTGGGTGAGGGTGAGGGTGGGTGAGGGTGTGTGATGGGGTGTGAGGGTGAGGGGGTGATGTTGAGTGATGGTGTGTGATGGTGTGAGGGTGATTGAGGGTGTGTGAGGGTGTTGAGGTTGTGGGTGAGGGTGTGTTGGTGAGTGATGGTGTGTGAGGGTGTGAGTGTGATTGAGGGTGTGAGGGTGTGTGAGGTTGTGAGAGTGTGTGAAGGCATCTGGGGAGGGGGAGGAGAAATGCGAGCCTGGCTGTGTGCGTGGAGAGAGAGGGGAGGTGCTTGCGGCTGGGGGCTGGGGAACAGATGGCGAAGGCTGGCGAATTGAGTTGTGCATGCTCGCTTGGAGTTGTGGAGTTTTGCAAGTTGCAGCCCATTCCTTTCCGCTGCTACTCCGTTTGTATCGAGTGCCGAGGCTGCATAGTTAAGACCAGGGCTTCAAACTGAGCCTGCAAAGGGAAGCCGCATTGAAAGCCCCCTCAGCCCCCCACCCCATCAAGGCACACAAAACAGATAGAGGGCTGCCATTTTATTTTGATTTTGTTGTGCTCACCAGCATTGGAACGCTGCCGTTCACTACCACACATCTAGGGTAGTGTATTTTTTGTTTTCGTTACAAGGCTAATTAATGTGTGTTAGTTAATACAAATTCTTTTAAGAACATGATGCTTCCAACATCTTTTAGTATTCAATGCGAAGATGTCAAATGCGGGTTTAAGACGAGACACAGCCGTGAAACTGCAGGGAGAGAGAGGGGAGGTGCTGGCGGCTGGGGAGGGGGAGGAGAAATGCGAGCCTGGCTGTGTGCAGGGAGAGAGAGGGGAGGTGCTGGAGAGGGGAGGTGCTGGCGTCTGGGGAGGGGGAGGAGAATTGCGAGCCTGGCTGTGTGCAGGGAGAGAGAGGGGAGGTGCTGGAGAGGGGAGGTGCTGGCGTCTGGGGAGGGGGAGGAGAATTGCGAGACTGGCTGTGTCCGGGGAGAGAGAGGGGAGGTGCTGGCGGCTGGGGGCTGGGGAACAGATGGCGAAGGCTGGCGAATTTTGTTTAAAAAATAGTCTGTTTCAGTGGGCAAAAAATGAGTTGTGCAGCTTTAAGGGTTTAAGACGAGACACAGCCGTGAAACTGCAGGGAGAGAGAGGGGAGGAGCTGGTGGCTGGGGAGGGGGAGGAGAAATGCCAGCCTGGCTGTGGAGAAATGCGAGCCTGGCTGTGTGCTGGGAGAGAGAGGGGAGGTGCTGGCGGCTGGGGAGGGGGAGGAGAAATGCGAGCCTGGCTGTGTGCAGGGAGAGAGAGGGGAGGTGCTGGCAGCTGGGGGTGGGGATAGCCGTGGGAGGGAGCCTTGCCGCTTTCATGTGCACGCGCTTTTAATGTCAATGCGCTTGCGCATTGAGCTTCAATTTGACGGGCACTGCAAGGAATCGCCATGGAATCGCAAGTTGTTTAAAGTCTGTTTAAGCCCCATAGTCTCGCAAGCTCAATGTGCATGCGCATTGACAGGCAAGACCTAAAAATGGAACTATCATAGAAACAAACACAAATAAATATTAATTTAAGTAATTTAACCCTTCTGTTTACCGCCCCCTTATTAAGTTTTTCCCTATTAGTAATTACCTAGCAAATAGCCACGTTTTTGCGTGATATACTTACTTATTCTCGCGTTTTGCCACAACAATATATAAACAAAAGCACATTTATGCTGCATTCCGTTACCTTAAAGCTGCTCATTAGTTTAGGACATGACAAAATCAAATAATTAGTTAATTATGATTGCAACACAAGCAAAGTTAGTTCCCACGTGTATTTGTGTAGGTGCACTTTTTACTCTAGGTTGATTAATCACACATTTCATTCCATTAGTACAAAGTAGGGTATGGAAGTGTGACTTTGCAAGGGGTACACAACATTTTGTTTCTCCACCTCGCTCCATCATTGGCACACAATGGACTGCCATGCGCCTGCGTTGTGGGACTGATTATTTTTGCGCAGGAAGGGATACCTTCCTGCACAAAATCAGTTGATGCAGGTGATTTCCTCTTTCAATGTGTGCTGCAGAATCCAGCACAAATAGCAAAAGGAAAAAACGAGGAGAAATGAAAACATTTCTCCTCATTGCGCCTCCCTAACTCCACCCCTGGGGTGGTGTTAGATTCTAACGCATTCCCAGGTTCACAACTTCTCATAAATCGGGGATTGCTTCAGATTCCATGGGTTTTGTGTGAAAACACCCACAGCAGCACCCATGGAAGGGCCCTTTCACGCAGTGTTCTGTGTGAAAGGGGCACATATTTACGAGGCCATAAAAAGCCACGTAAAGTGGCTTTACGTGGCTTGTAAATAGGCAGGGGCACCTTACGCCACCAGAACATAAAAAAAGTGATGTTCTGGTGCCGCAAGGGCCCTTATAAATAAGACCCAAAGTCTTTTGGCAATTATCATTCTGTTGGATGCATACAAAGATTGAGTTGGGGTCATGGTGTTAGGTGGGCTAAACAGGTTTGATAAATGGATGATGGTTACTCCCAATTAGTCCGAATATAATTATGCTAACCAAATTTCAGCGGAGTCAATTAAATAACTATTTTATATGAATAATGCCACAATAAATAATGCTTTTAAGGTTCAAACTTGTGTTGTGGATCCATGTGACAGGTCCCTGTGGTTTCAAGGTAGTTGTCAGGCTAGGGTGTGAATGCGAAGGTCTTCTTGATGCTACAGAAGCCCCTCCTTTGGGGTAAAACTAGGATTGTAGCATAAATGGGTTCTTTTCATGAAAATGATAAGGTTTCATTTAGGGAAAATAAGCTGAAATGATGATGTTTGGAGGTGAAAGGTTTGTGTTTGTCTCAGGTCTTACATTTCACGTTTATGCTTTTCCTAACATTCCATATTGGAATCCTAGTCTAGGAATTGTTGCTGTCTTAGTTGAACTGTGATGGATGAGGGAGCAGAAGACATTGCTGTTGGGCGGTACAATAAATCCCCTTTGCACTTACCGGTGTTTGAACTTGATAGATTGCATTTCCAAATTTTTGTTCTAAGCAGAGAATTGAGTGTTGTTGACTAATACAGTATAAAACCCTCTGAATAGGCTAACCCGTCTATAGTCAGAATCGGTGTGGTCTCTGAGACCTTAGCAACTGCACTGCTCGATGACCCTGCAAAACCAGTCAAGATCTACTGTATTGCCAAAGATTGCGAGCTCTGAAAGATTTCTTATATTTTTCCTTCATGATCCCAAGAGGATACTGTGTCATATCATATGATTGAGAATCTTCTTTTAATGGAACAATTGAAAAATGAACAGAAGTGAAATGTAGAAATGTACATAATGTCATGGTAAATAATAAGTAATTTGAATTGCATTTTCTGAACTGCCCGTTTCACCTATGGAAGTATTGGTTTCCTTGCAAGACAATAAGCAATGAGTAGTGTGTTCGAGACATAGTGACTCCACAGCTGGGGTGAAGATCTCCCTATGGTACAGTATAGGGAAAATGAAAACAGTTTATTAAATTAATAAACATATTTTATGTTAAATATTAATGTATATTAATTTGTACATTTGTTTTAAATGAAGAACAAAATAAAGCAATGCTACAGACCTATTAACTTAATTTGAAAATAAATATTTAATTAATTTAAATATATTACATTAATTCAAAAATATTTTCTGAAGTTTAAATAAAAAAATTACTTCCCACTGAAAGTAAAACCAATTGTTATTCCTTAATAAATATTAAAAGTGATATATAGTATTCATTAAAGGTAATTTCATTGTGTTCTAGTAAAAAGTAATGTTACTTTCATTTCTAAATTCTAAAAAGGTTGTTAAAATATTTAATAAATAATAAAAATTAATTATTTTAGATTTTGTAACATTAAAATTATAGTTATTAATATTTGCATCTATTTAATTTAACATTATTTTCAATGGGGTTTTATTTTAAGTCTGTACCTCTATTGTTTTCTATATGAGGGGGTTAGCGGTTGACCATATGTAGTATGTGACCATATGTGTGGACTTTTCTACAGTTTATTTTTTTCAATAATGACTTACACAAATGTATCTCCATCCCCCTTTTCAAGGGGGTGGAGATGTGTAAGTCTACTCTTTTGCATGAATTTACATCCAGATTTTGCAAATAGCTAAAAGTAGTAAAGTTTTCAAAAGTGGAAGAGTAAATTACATATGTAATTATTACTCACAACTTTTATCTTTGTGACTAGCCCAGGGAAAGTGTAAAGAATATAGTGCTTATGGAGAGAGTGAACAAAACTGATATGCCACAGTGCAAAGAACCTATGGAGACATTTTTAATTAATAGGGTAGAGGTACCACCTAATCAGGGACGGGTTTAACCACTATTTCAAAGAACTCATTGGATGATAAGGTGCTAGTTAGAGAACTCCTAGCTGCTGATATCAATCCAGGAGGTTTAGAGTGAACAACAATGTTACGTTTGGGATATTTTTAGGGACAAATAGACTTTTAACAACAAAGTGTGTGGGGCAAGGTTTATCTTTTTAAAATAGGACTGGACATACTTGATTGTCGTGATCAGGGCTATTTGGGTATCACCAAAGAGCCTGGATGCAAGCAGAAAATATTGATGGTTCAGCAGAAATGTGTGTGTGTATGGAAGACACTCACTGTGGTGATCGCTATGTTTTGGAGGATAGGATTTGTACATTAAGTAATTCAAACCACTCATCTCATAAAGGTAGAAAAAGAAGGGGCCCTGTGAAAACAAATGAAGAGTGGTGCCACTGCTTATCAGAAAATAATTAAGCAAGATATTTTCTGTTCTATGTGAATAAGGGGTAAATGATGCATAAAGGGATCACTTTGGTTATCGCCTACAGCGGTGACGTGTTAACGTAACAACAATCTTAGGATGTGCATAGACCTAAGAAGTGTCAACAATGCATCTCAGTGGATTGTCACCTGTTGCCTCACATTGGTGAGATGCTGAATGGGCATAATAATTAGGGTGGTGTAGTGTAATCACATAGAATTACCAAAAATTGAGCCAGATTATAGGGAATTAGGCATAAAGAGCAAAACTGCATTTTGCGCTATTTACTTGGCATAAAAATGCACCCTCACGGACCAAATGGACAAAAGGATGGATTTTGCGCTAATAAATATTTCTAAATACAACAGGGCATGAATAGCGAGCACGAGCAGCACCTCAGGTTTACTAACTGTGCACTTGGTGCAGGATTTTCTGCCAACTTACTCCCAGTATTTAGAGCTGGTATCTTAGCGGAAAATGCACTTTTGCATCCAAAATGGTAAGTCTAGTTGATTATAAAGTAGTTGAAGTTTTAGTCTCATTAATAAGTCAGAAGTACCCTTCTCAAGACTTGTTAGCACAGAACAAATCTTACCTCACTGCTGAAAGGTACAGAAAAACAAATAAACAATTTTAGAGAAAAATATATAAGGATATTGTTAGAAATTGGGTCTCTAGCTGGCAGTGGTTTGCACCCTGTCCAAGCAGGGACCCTCACTATAGTCAGGGTAAGGGAGTCACACAGCTAAGATAACTCCTGCTCACCCCCTTAGTAGCTTGAAACGAGTAGCCAGGCTAATCTCAGAGGCAATGTGTAAATTGTACATACATACACAGTAACACAGTGAAAATATTACAAAGGGAGTCCACACCAGTTTAGAAAACTAGCCGATATTTATCTGAATAAACCAAGACCAAAACATAAAAAAATCCAACATTCACATGTCAAGATATTACTTTTCAAAGATTAAGCAAGTTCAGTCCAAAGAAATCTATGGGTGTGTTTTGTTTAGCTCAAAGTACATTGGATGAGTAGAAAATCAAGGACAAAACAGGCACAGGGAGGTGAAGTGCCGGAAAAGCAAAGCGATGTGTCAGTTCCATGCTCCACTGAAGAGGTAATGCGTTGGTTCCTTATTGCTAGTCAGGGAGGTGATGTGTCGGTTCCATATTGGAAGGGGATGTGATGTGTCTATCCCTGGAGATGCAGCCTTAGTTCCTTACTGCGGGGCATCGTTGATGAAGAGACAGTGTCAAGGGACAATGCATTGAAAATCCAGATGCGCAGCATTGATGTGACAGTGGCAAAGTAGGCTCTGCGTCGATTTTTGAGCAGGTGCTGCATTTATCTTGAGCAGCGATGTGTCAAGAAAACAGGCGCTAGTAGTTGCATGGTTTTTCCCCTTCAGATCACCAGATTCTACTTCCAAGGGTCCAGGAACTGGATTTGTCATTCCATGGCAAGTCAGGACCCTTAGCAGAAGAGCCCAGGCACTGTTAGGAGAAGTCTTTCATGGCCCTGAGACTTCTTAACTGGAGGAAAACAGGCACAAGCCCTTGAAGAACTTTAGAAGCAGGATGTAGAAAGCAAAGTTTAAACCTTTTACTCCCAGGAGAGAAGCAGCAAGCAACAGGCCAGCACAACAAAGCAACAGGTAGGGTGGTAGCCCCTCCTACAGAATCCAGCTCTACTTCCTGGCAGAATGTCCTCAGTCCAGGAGAGTTCTAATTTTGAGGTGGCAGAGGTCCCTTTCTGCCTTTGAAGGAGGCAAACTTCAAAGGAAAGTCTTTGTAGTGCACAAGACCTTACCTTTCCCTGACCTGGCTCCAGTCACACTACAGGGGGTGGAGTCAGCTTTGTGTGAGGACAGGCACAGCCCTATGCAAGTGTTAGTAACAACTCCTCCCATCACTTTAGCTCAGGAAGGCCCATCAGCTTGGTGATGGGCCATCAGTATATGCAACCCCCTTTGTGGGACTGTCTAGCAATGCACACAAGCCCAACTTGTCAGCTAACCCTGACGTGTATTCTGCAAACAGGCGGAGGGACAGAATGACTAAGAAGAAAATGCTCACTTTCTAAAAGTGGCATTTTCAAAAACACAATTTGAAAAACAACTCCACCAAAAGATGTATTTTAAAAGTGTGAGTTCAGAGAACCCAAACTCCAAATCTCTATCTCCTCCCAATGGGAAATTACATTTAAAAGATATTTCAAAGCAATCCCTATGTGACCCTATGGGAGAGATAGGCCTTGCAATAGTGAAAGACGAAATTAGCCTTATTTCACTATTAAGAATTGTAATGTAGTGAAGACAGGGCCCTGCTTGCACAAATTGCTATGTTAACATAAGCTTATTAGAAGTTTAAACACCATTTTCCCACTTTACAGCTTTTGCACACAACACTACATGTAACTGTTGTTGTAAGTTAGATTGCTTGATTTTCCTTGCATGAGAACAGCTTGTTTTTAACTTCCCTAGACTTACATCACAACCTTATGTCTGTAGGATTGCGGGCTTCGTATCAGGACGCCGTGACTTTCCACGTCGGTAGGATTTCATGCCGCTGTGATTTATCATGATCTTCCGTGGTTATTTGACATAATGAACCCCACAGTTCAGACTTTTATGCGGTGTGGTCTGCTGTAGCTCAACCATCCTTCTATGTGGAAACGATACTCTATCTACCCCTCGCAGGTGATCCTAAGCTCTGGGCGGAATTTGTACTACCCACTGCAAGACTGCTGAAAATTTTAGTTTCATTTTCTACAAAACTTCTATGGCTTTGTTGTTTCCCGATGTCATGACGGTGTGACAGAGGCAAATATACCCTCTTTTCTAACTACGCTTGCATACAGTTTTGAGAAAGATTAATGGTGGTATTGGTTCTTTAAAAATAAGAAGAAATAATAGAATCAGGACTATTACCTCCAAGGCCAGCATTCTGGGTACATTCTATAAAATTACTTACATATTTCTTTTTGCCCTGAGGAAGTTCCTTTCACAGGAACGAAACCCTTGCACTTGAATCACAACTTGAATCACAACCTTATGTCTGTAAACTGTGTGCAGAAACATTCAAGGTCACCATAACAATGTATGCTGTTATTCAGGTTGATCAATGCAAAAATAACAGTTGATGGACAGAATGCAGAACAATGTCATACATTCACCCCAGTACAAAGATCTGGGCCTAAATCCATCGTTTTTTTGCTCACCATGCAATGCCAGTTTAAACCCAGCCATATGCAACTCAGTCTTGACCCTGTGCCCCATTGGAACAGTCCAGCCCGAACTGCCAAGCCAGGCCCCAGCCCGAACTGCCAAGCCAGGCCCTCCCTGGACTGGAAACAAGCATCCTAGGACCAGTTTCGGGCTTTCAGCCCTCATCAGCCAGGATAGCTTGATTCCTGTGGCATGGAGAGCACAGGACTCACGCATGAACATACCCGTCCCACTCGGGGTGACAAATGCAAACATTCTGTCCATCATCTTGTGTGTTTTGCTGTTCCCCCTATGCGGGAAGGGTATGCCCAGGCGTGGGTCCGGTGCTCACTACGCCTTTGGAGTGAAGCTATTCTGGCTGATAGCCAGAAACCGGTCCTAGGATGCTTGACTCCGGTCCAGAGAAGACATGGCTTGGCAGTTCGGGCAGGACTGTTCCTATTAGGCACAGGGTCAAGACTGATTTGCATATGGCCATGTCTGAACTGGGGTGGGGTGGTCAGCAAAATAACGATAGATTAAACCCAGATCTGTGACTGAGGGTGGATGTTTTGCCAATGTGCAACATTCTGTCCATCATCTTGTGTGTTTTGCTGTTCGCCCTATGTGGGAAGGGTATGCCAGACGTGGGTCTCATGCTCACTACGCCACTGGAGTCAAGCTATCCTGGCTGATGATGGCTGATAGCAAGAAATCGGTCCTAGGATGCTTGATTCCGGTCCAGGGAAGACATGGCTTGGCAGTTCAGGCTGGACTGTTCCCATGAGGCACAGGGTCAAGACTGATTTTGCATAGGGCCATGCCTGAACTGGGGTGGCGTGGTGAGCAAAATAACAATGGATTAAACCCAGATCTGTGACTGGGGGTGAATGTTTTGCCAATGTGCAACATTCCATCCATCATCTTGTGTGTTTTGCCATTATTCAGGTTGATCGGCCCATGCTGTAGACACAACATGAACACAGCTGCAGCTAACTGAAATTCTAGTGCCTTTAATATTGCACTGCATGCATGATTTTGAGCACTTGGAAGAAAACCTTTTCCAGTGAGAGAGCTTTTGCTGATCCTGTGATGTTATTCACCACTTCTGATCTTGGAGGTATGGGGTTCCCCATTCAAGCCTAAGAGACCTTCTATTATTATAAAACCTGGTTCTTAGCAGGGGAAGGTGGTTCACAAGGCGCTATACGACCTGTTTCCACTATCATTATAGCATGATTTCTCCCTTTGTGTTTTATTGTAACAATGCTAATCGTATTATTTTTAATCACATGCCTGCTTATGTTAGCAAAAATAATGCATCTTAGAGCACGTCGTTAAAATAAACATTTTATACTTTTCCGTGTCTCTGATTACTCAAGTTGTGGACTGGTATGAAAATTAAACGAAAGAGTGTTCTTGATTCCCACCATTTCTGAGTGCATCCTTAGTCGCATGTTCTGAGTTGTCCAATCATTGGTAGCTTCGCTATAGGACAGAGAGCTAATGAGACACTGATACTAGTTGGATAGGGGTTCAGGGTACTGAGGTGAGTTTCTGGTACACCACAAGTCACTGAGGTCCTGGTTTCCTGCGCACAGTTCTGTGCCAGTACAGAATCCCCGCAACAGTAAAAACACACCAGTACATGTCCTACCTTTTAAATACAGTTCCCCTGCCCATGGGCTGCCTTGGACCTACATTATGGGTGACTTACATGTAGTAAAAGGGAAGGTTTGGGCTTGGCAAGTGGGTGCACTTGACAGATCAAGATGGCAGTTTAAAACTGCACACACATACACTGCAGTGGCAGGTCTGAGACATGTAAGCAGGGCTGCTCCTATAGGTGGCACAATCATTGCTGTAGGTCCACTCGTATCATTTGATTTACAGACCCTGGGCACACCTGCTACACTTTACTAAGGATTTATTAGTAAATCAAATATGCCACTCATTGATAAGCCAATCTCCAATACAAGAGAGTATATGCACTTTAGCACTGGTTAGCAGTGGGAAAGTGCCCAGGGTCCTAAATCCAACAAAAATAAGTCAGAAAAATGGGAGGAAGAAGACAAAATTTTGGGGAAAACATTACAAAAAGAGCCAGGTCCATATAGTCACAAAAAACACAAACGTTAAAGTAACGTTATAGTTAGGTGAAATGCTCAGTAACAGCACAACGTTTTAAACAAAAAAAAACACATAAATTCACCAGTTATAGTTATAGTTATCTCAAGTAACTATAACTTTTACCCTAAGGTAGCTATAACTCGTTCCCCCACCATGCACAGTTTTCTCATCAATAATTTCACTGTAAATGTTGCAGTGTTATTATCAATGTTGTGTTCAAAGATACAGTGGGGTAATTAGCAGTCCATGGTGAGGGTGCGAGTTATAGTTACCTTAGGGCACTGCTGAATTTCTGTGTAAAATCTGAATCTAACTATAACGTCCCTGTAACCTTTGCTTTTTTCAGTGACTTTCTAGGGATTTTTAATGTAAAGTAATATTTAATTACCTTACTTTAATCCAACCGCAGCCATGCACGCTGTAGCCAGGCACGGCGGCCAATTTGCCTGCATGCAGCTAACTGCACACTAAGCACGGGGATTGGTCGTGTTAAGCATGGGGTTGGCCCAAGGGCCTAAATGTAGGCCAGGCCCTGCAGACAATCCCCCTCTTGCAGGTAACCCCACACCACACATAGTGTGGGCATGGCCTGCAGCCAATCGTTGTGTCCAAACCTCCAAAAGAGTCAACCAAGAAGGGGGGCATGCTGCCTCTCTCCCAAGCTGATTTTGGCCCTGGTTCCCCATCCCCTGGGACCTGCTACATTTGTTAGGCGTGGGGTTATGGGCCCCAGGCCGTTTTTGACTCTGGACCGATTTCTGGCCCCAGGGACCACATATCCCGGACCGAACATATTATAAAGTGGGAATGGGGCATGTTGCCCTCCTCCCTGGGGCCATAACCCATTGCCTGGGGCCTGGCTAATTAGTGAAGGGGGCCCGCACAGCCCCCCCTCCTCGGCCCTGGGAGACCCTATACCATTGTATCTCTTTATTCAGTTTTTGCATAGAAAAAACAAACAAAGCAACATATCCCCCCAAACTTTGCAGGCATGTAAGCTATCGAACAGCAGCAGTCATTGCATAAGAGCTTCTGGAAATTCAGACTGATTCATGTCATATCTCATCAGCCAAAACATTTCACATCAACACAAAAGTCCAACACTTCGCCATGTGACCCAGGCCTGACCTGAACCCCAGCAGCATTGGACCTCCCCTCTCTCCTCATACATTGTTTCCTCTCACCTCCATCCAGGTACCCTAGACTTTCTTGAATTTGTGTGTGCAACCTGGCACTTGGTACATTATTTGTCAACCCAATGTACCTATCAAGGCCTTCTTCCCAATCTTGAATGGTTGATAGAGTCTGAGCCCCCCTTTATTTAAGTAAATCCCTACATGCCACCATTAGGGCCATGTTATTAAAAAGTATGGCATATCAGAGATTGTTCACCCCAGATGCCTAACCCAATCAGTTGGGGAGTGAGGTGCACATTGCAGCCCAGGACCTCTGATTGTCTGTTACCCACCCACTTCCAGCAGGCCTCAATACTCAGGTATGCAGTAGGGTGCCCTTCATCTGACAGCCTTGCAAGCAGTACTCGTAAGTCGCTCTTCCCATACAGAACATATGGGTCTATGTATTGAATGCCCTGTGGAGGGTTTTTAGCTGGATCAAGCAAAATCTCACTCTAATGGTGACCATGCCAGGGTACCCACATACCTGCCACCAGTCATCTACAGGTCTCTTTCCCATTTTTCTCTAACCGGCTCAGGTGACGGGAGACTATTGCTCAGTAACATAGGGTACAGATGGGAGACTGCATGCATAATCAGTCAGGGGGGCAGCCAATACCCTGTATTCCAGTAGAGATTTCTTTTCTACCTCCCCCAAAGCGCCTCACATTTGCTCAGTATATCTCTCACCTTCTGGTATCTCAATAACTGACTCCCCGATAGCTCATATTCAATCTGCAAGTCAGTAAACTAGATCACTGCACCCTCCTTCGACACTGCACCCACTCCCCATCCCAATGCATGCAACTCCCTCTTCCATATTTTGACCACCATTTCCATAGGGAAGGGAAGGATGCGGAGCACCCTCCATCCATAAAGTCAGTGGAGGTAGCCCTGCAGGGCCATAGCGGTACAGTCCACTCTGAAGGACGATAGTATCAGGATAATGAAATACTGGGAAAAAAACATAACTTATTAACTTGTACCATGCAGTTTACATGCATCTCTTTGAAGGTAGTTCATAGGTCACTGTGCTAGATTACGATTGTAACTTATGAACTGAACAGTAACAAAAGAATGTCTGTGACAAAAGCAGTAACCCACTGTGCTATGCACGTAAAATATTGTTTATTTAAATTCTTAGTACACATTCTTTGCAGCAAGCATATTAAACATCTGCGCTCCCTTAGATGAGTCAAAGCTGCCACTGGACAAAAATCCCATCTCTCTCCAGCAGGTACATTAATCACCCGAGTTACTGTGACACTTTTATTGTTGCCTGAAAACTGCTGATTATACAAGGAAATGTGCAGTGCTTTTAAAACTGCTGCCTGTGGACCCCTTGGGAATGTGTCACAGACTCCTGGGGATCCGCGGACCACAGTTTGAGATCCACTGCGCTATTCCACTGTATGCGACTCCAATGTGCACCACTCCACTCTATGCTATTCCACTGTATGCCACTCAACTTTACGTTACTCTACTCTACGCCACTCCAGTGTACACCACTGTACTCTACACCACTCCATGTCACGCTAGTCCATTGGGCGCCTCTTCACTCTTTACCACTCCACTATATACTATTCCACTCTACCCCACTCCACTGTACACCACCCCAGTCTACCCCATTCCACTGTACTCCAAATTAGGTTTGTTTCAAGGTTTATATGGTTGTGGGAAAGATGATTTAAGATGGAGTGAGTTGTAGTGTCTTGTGTTGGAGGGCATTGAGGTAGCGGTCTGACCACACAACCAGGGTAATTCTTTGGAATGTGTCTAGGGCTGGGTTGACGAAGATGACATCTAATGTTTATCCTGATATGTATGTGGGATTGGAAATGAGCTGTTGTAGTTTGTGTGTCTCTAGGCCAGTGAGGATGGTTCTGGGTTGTGGCCTATTAGGGTTATTAAACCACATGCTGTGGTCACCAAGGATCTATAAGTTTGAGCATATTGTAGGAAGGTTAGAGATTGTGTCTAGAAATATGTCTAGGAATGTTGCATTACTAGGTAGTGGTCTGTATAGAAAGAGAAAGTTACATGAAAAGGTTGTGGTTGGCTTGTGTCTGACAAAGAAGGCCTTGCTATACTCTAAAAAAACATCCTCAGCTTTGGTGACATTTGCTGTTTCTGTAAATATGATGGCTAAGGCACCTTCTCTTTTGCCTATGAAATTTTGTGTCACAGTTTGACTGCCTGGTAGAACATCTTCATGCAATACTGTTGTATATCTTTCCCCAGCCACAATGAAGTTATGAAAAATAAGCCAAGTACTGTGTCTATCAATAGGTCAAATATGTGAAACTTTTTTTTTTATGGCACAAGAATTTAACCAGTAGGCAGTCATAAGGATGTTTCTTGGCGGTGGTCTGTGTGCATCGTAGTACAGTGAGTATTGTCCTTTGAAGTTGTGGATTGTGTACTTTCATTGATGGTGTTAACTGTTGCAGGACATAGAAAGTGTTGTTTTTGCTTATCATAATCTTCCTCCAAAAGTATTACAAGACATATTTATGGGACTGCATGTGTGGGTAGTAGTGAGTTTGGTTGAAATTGAGGGGTTAGGATTTGGCGTTTTATCTGAAAAGTAGGCTTGCTGTGTGATAGGCAAGATGATGAGCGGTTATGAGGAGGGTTTTGGAGTTGCATTCTTTTGCATATTTTTAAGATGGAAGGGTATGGGTTAGGGGTGGTGGTGGTGGTGAAGGAGCATGAGGGTCATATTTTATGGTTCTGAATTAAGTAATGGATTATAGACATGTGAGGAAGTGTTGACGTGTGTTTATGGATTATACGATTGGTGTATTTGTTGCATGGACAGTGTGAGGTAAAGATGGGTTTACATGTATTTTATTTATATTTATATTCAGAGCAGAATGGATGCTTGTAGGTATGTTGGGAAGGGTGAGGGTTTTTTGCACGTTTTAGATTTTGATCATGTTGGACAGGCCTCGTGAAGGGGCCGCTCCCTCCCCGCATAATAAGACCCGAACACCGGCTCTCCCGGTGTCACCAGAAGAACCACCCCGGCAACCCACAGAAGCAACCCGCAACCCGTCCCCAACGGGACGCCTGCTCCCGAACACCGCGACATCGGCCGGCCCGGGCCACCATCAGCAGCATTGCCCCTGCCCAGCCGCCATCTTGGACACTGCACCACGAGGCCGCGTGGCCTCAGCTCGACCCCAACCCTGGGCCTGGCCAGGCCCCGACATCGAGGCACCACCATCCACCCAGGAGGTGAACGGACCACTTGGCAGGTCAATGGGAGCGAGGAGTGTCGATGGCTCTCCCCCGCCAGGTGCCGATCGCCCCCAGCCTCCCCGGGCGCCGGCTCCACCCCCCTGCTGGGTGTCTGGACTCCCTCATCCCGGACCTCCCGACCTCCAAGAGCGAGGGTCCGGACATCAAAGGAGGCCAGACCTATAACTGGGGCAGCTCCAGAGCAGGAAGGCAGTTGTATCCTGGAGTCGAGAGACACCTTGAAGAACTCATCCTTGACGGACTGCTGGCGCTGCCACAGTCCTGCCTTGTGAATCATCGTTCCTGCCTGCTGGCGCTGCCGCGGCCCTCTGCAACCTACACCTTCGTCGGGACCTGCTGGCGCTGCCGCGGCCCATCCTTGTGAACCATCGCTCCTGCCTGCTGGCGCTGCCGCGGCCCTCTGCAACCTACACCTTCGTCGGGACCTGCTGGCGCTGCCGCGGCCCATCCTTGTGAACCATCGCTCCTGCCTACTGGCGCTGCCGTGGCCCTCTGCAACCTACACCTTCGTCTGGACCTGCTGGCGCTGCCGCGGCCCATCCTTGTGAACCATCGCTCCTGCCTGCTGGCGCTGCCGCGGCCCTCTGCAACCTACACCTTCGTCGGGACCTGCTGGCGCTGCCGCGGCCCATCCTTGAGTGAACCATCGCCTTGCCTGCTGGCGCCGCCGCGGCCCTTCTCAAACGAGACTTACCATCCTAGCCTGCCGGCGCTGCCGCGGCCCGACCTTCCAGAACTCTGAGCTCGAGGATTGTGAGCTACCCATCTTGCCACCCCCGTACCAGACCGGTACCAAGACTGTCCCGCTACCCTTTCCCCTTCAGAGACTAGAATTGAGAAGACCCTCGTGTCCCGACCTCCCTGTACCGTTGATAACCTTGCTTCAAGAATCGTATATAAAGAGTGTTGTCCTCATCCTTGTGTGGTGTCCATCTGTGGGGGGGAAGTTACTTGTCTGTACGATCGCTGGAGACGGCCCTCACCTGAGGCCTCTCCCCCTGTCCTCGGCCGACCCTTCGGGTCCCCGTCTAACATTGGTGGCCAGCGGCGCGATCCGAACCAACGCGTAATCGTACAGAGAGTAACTCACCCCACGACTCAACCACAATGACAACAAAAGAGAGCGGATCCACAGAAAAATTCCAGATGGAGAAACTGGAAGAGTACAACCACAGAGAGCTAAAACAATTTTGCATAGAACTAGGCATTGCTACCACAGGACTGAGCACGAAAGAAGACTTCAAAAAGGCCCTAGAATCTTGGGCAGAGATGGGTACGACCGTACCCCAGAACCAAAACCTCGAGGCGCCAGAAACGAGCACCACTCCGACAGAAGGAAGGAGATCGGGTCTCTCCCCGGAGGAGATCCGAGAACGAGAGAAAAGCAGACTCCATGAATTAGAGCTGGCACGACTTCGGTTGGACGGAGAACTGAAATTGGCGGAACAAAAGATAACATTGGAACACTTGCGGCTCCGAGAGGAGCGAGAAGAGAAGCAAAGACAGAGGGAGTTAGAAGAGAAAAAACTGGCCTACGAACATGAGCGCAATCTAGCAGAAATAGAGCTTCGGAAACAGAATAAAGATCTCGGGGTGCCCGAGCGCCCGAACACTCCTGGCACTACAGACCCTAAGGTCCACATCCCCAAGGATGTCGTCAGAGAATATTTTCGGAATGACGATATCCAGCAATGGTTCAAAGCCTACGAGATAGCCATGACCTCCCACCGGATTGCTCGAAGTGACTGGGGAGCCGGGTTATGGGGGAGGTTCGTCAACGAAGGGCGCGATGCCCTGCTACAACTCCCGGACCATCAGATGACCTCCTACGACCACATGAAGGCCGCCCTCCTCACTCGATACGGACTCACGCCCGAGATGTACCGCCAGCGGTTCCGCGACTGCAAACGGATCCCGGGTACAACTTGGGTGGAGTACGTGAACTTTTTCAGCAGAGCATTCGAGGGGTGGATCAAGGGCAGCCAAGTAACCACCTACGAACAACTCTTTAACCTCATTGTGTGGGAGCACCTCTCCAACAATTGCTTCATCGAGCTCCGGCAGCACCTCCTTGACAGTAAACTGACTGAACCTCGGCAACTCGCCGCCGAAGCTGACCGATGGGAAAGCACGCGAGTTGCCCGAAGCGGGACCAGCGAGCCAAACAGAACCAACCAAGGTCCCCATCGCCCCCGAGGAGGAGGAGGCCAGGGTCGGGGCAGAGACGCCGTCCCGGCGGCTCCCGCCAGCAACACCCCACCCCCGGCCGGCAGGGGAAACCCCCCGATGCGTCCAGGGTTCCGAGCCAACGTTACTTGCCACCGGTGACAGCGGACCGGCCACTATGCCAATGACCCTAATTGTCCGAAGAACGAGAATCCTATACCCCGCCAGGTCGCTGCCGCCGCCCTAGGAGAAGAGCAAGCCCCAGAGGATTATGAAGAATACGAACAGGAACAGGCCGAGTGGGAACTAGCCGCCATGACCCTGGCCTGCCTAGGGGAAAGAGACATGATTCCGCGGGCTCCCCTTCCCGCCAATACGAGAAAATACAGCCAGTGGGTAACCATAAATGGGCGCAAGGCCGAAGCCCTACGCGACACCGGGGCCAGTGTGACGGCAGTCCGCTGTCACCTGGTCACCCCGGAGCAGATCTTGCCAAACGTCCTTTGCCCCGTCCGATCAGCCGACAACTCAGAGAGCCTGTGTCGGATGGCCTGCGTCCCCTTCGAGTGGGGAGGAGTGTCCGGTATGCTGAAGGTGACTGTCCGCGATGATGCCCCGGTGGACTGCCTCCTGGGAAACGACCTCAAAAGTTCCCCCTGGGCAGCCGTTGAAAGAAGGGAGCACCTGGGGATGTTGGGCCTCCCTGAGTGGGCCTGCGTAACGACCCGGTCCATGGCCGCCCGCGCCATCTCCAGTCCCGAAGAACCCGAGTGGCCAGAACCTCCTCCCCCGATCGTCCCGGAGGGAGACGCCCTAAGCACCAATCCCCCAGAACAAAACGACGAAGGGCCCGTTCAACTCCAGGACCTTCCTGAACTGGCCCAGTGGCGTCAAGAGGGTGGTCCCACCCAGGAACAATTCCGACAAGAACAGTAGACCTGTCCCTCCCTCGAGGGACTCCGGCAGCAAGCCCTCGCCCAGAGCGCAGGAGATACCGCAGGGGCCCACTGGATTTATTGGGACAATGACCTGCTCTACAGCGAACAAAGAATTGCTGAACTGGGGGCCAGTCGGGTGCTGGTGGTGCCCCTCCGCTTCAGAGACTTCCTTTTGAACTTAGCGCACGATGTCCCCCTTGCTGGACACTTGGGACAAGACAAAACATACAACCGCCTGGTAACACACTTTTACTGGCCCAAAATGCGAAATGATGTCTCCAACCACTGCCGGGCCTGCCCCACCTGCCAGGCCGGCGGGAAGAGCGGCCGAAAGATCAAAGCACCCTTGCAACCCTTTCCCGTCGTCACCACCCCGTTCGAACAGGTGGGAATAGACATTGTGGGGCCCTTAGACCCCCGAACGGCCCAGGGGCACCGGTTCATCCTAGTCCTGGTGGACCACGCCACCCGGTATCCCAAGGCCATTCCTCTTCGGACAGTGACAGCACCCGTGGTAGGCCGAGCCCTAATGGGGATCTTCTCTCGAGTGAGCTTCCCCCGGGAGGTCGTCAGCGACAGGGGCACGAACTTTATCTCAAAGTACATGAGGTCTCTCTGGCAGCAGTGCGGGGTCACCTACCGGTTCACGACCCCTTATCACTCGCAAGGAAACGGACTGGTCGAGCGGTTTAACCGCACTCTCAAGGGGATGATCATGGGCCTGGAAGAACCCCTACGTCGCCAATGGGACGTGCTGCTCCCGTGCCTCCTCTTCGCCTATCGAGAAGTTCCCCAGAAATCCCTCGGCTTCAGCCCCTTCGAGCTCATGTACGGACACCCCGTCCGGGGCCCCCTCAGCCTGGTCAAGGAAGGATGGGAGATGGCCCCCAGAAGACCCCTCCAGACGTCTATAAGTATCTCCTGACCCTCCGCAACCAGACCCGGCGATTCAGGGAACTCACCAAAGCCAACCTTGAAGCCAGTCAGGAGGACATGAAGAAATGGTACGATCAACATGCCTCCTCCATCGAGTTCGAACCAGGCCAGCAAGTCTGGGTGATGTCTTCAGTCGAACCTTGTGCCCTGCAGGACAAATGGGCAGGACCCTTCAAGGTGATAGAGCGCAAGGGCCCTGTCACCTACCTAATAGACATGGAATCCCCCCGGAACCCACTCCGAGTCCTCCACGCCAACAGACTCAAACCCCACTTCATACGCTCGGAGCTCAGCCTACTAATGGCAACAGATAGTGGGACGGAAGAAGACTCCGAGCCCCTCCCTGACCTACTGAGGACCCGTGAAAAAGATGGCTCAGTGGAAGGGGTCAGACTCTCCGAGGCCTTGTCCCCGGAACAACGCCAAGACTGTTGGGCTCTCCTACTACAATTTGCGAACCTGTTCTCCCTCACCCCAGGGGTCACCCCCTGGTGCCTTCACGACGTGGACACTGGAGATAGTCCCCCTATTCGGCACAGGGCGTACCGAGTGCCAGACCGGGTGCACACCTGCATCCAGGACGAAGTCTCTAAAATGCTGGCCCTAGGAGTGATAGAGCCATCCGACAGCCCCTGGGCCAGCCCAGTCGTACTGGTCCCCAAGGCTGCCGCCCTGGGCGTTGCCCCCGAGCTCCGGTTCTGTGTGGACTATCGGGGCCTGAACGCCGTTACCAGAACCGACGCTCACCCTATCCCCCGGGCGGATGAGCTAGTTGACCGCATGGGGGCCGCCCGCTACCTGAGCATCTTCGATCTAACAGCAGGCTACTGGCAGATCGGCCTCACCCCCAGGGCCCAAGAACGATCTGCCTTCTTTACCCCGGATGGCCACTACCACTTCAAAGTGATGCCATTCGGCATGAAGAACGCTCCAGCTACCTTCCAGCGACTCGTGAACCAGGTATTGGCGGGCCTCGAAGAATTCAGCGCCGCCTACCTGGACGATATCGCTGTGTACAGTCGTCACTGGGCAGACCACCTCCACCATCTCCGAGAAGTCCTGCATGCCCTCCAGCAGGCTGGCCTCACCATCAAAGCCAGCAAGTGTCAGATTGGCCAGGGGTCCGTGACCTACCTCGGACACCAAGTGGGGAGCGGTCTGGTGGCCCCCCTTCAGCTCAAGATCGCCGCCATCCAGTCCTGGCAACCTCCGGTCACCCAAACCGAGGTCCGAGCCTTCCTAGGACTCACCGGATACTACCGGCGGTTTGTAAAGGACTATGGCAGCATTGTGGGGCCCCTCACAGAACTCACATCCAAGAAAAACCCCAAAACCGTCAACTGGACTCCGGACTGTCAAGCGGCCTTCGAGAAGTTGAAGGCCGCCATGTGCACCGCCCCCGTGCTCCAGGCCCCCGACTACAGCCGGGAATTCATCGTCCAGACGGACGCCTCAGATCATGGCGTTGGGGCAGTACTCTCTCAACTAAATGCAGAGGGAGTCGATCAACCAGTGGCCTTCATCAGCCGGGTCCTGCTGGCCCGAGAGCAGCGCTGGAGCACCATCGAGCGGGAAGACTTCGCAGTAGTATGGGCCCTCAAGAAACTCCGGCCCTACCTCTTCGGTACCCATTTCAGGGTTCAAACAGACCATAGGCCCCTGCAATGGCTGATGCAGATGCGGGGGGAGAACCCAAAACTGTTGCGATGGTCCATCTCCTTGCAGGGGATGGACTTCACTGTGGAGCATCGCCCTGGCCCAGACCACGCCAACGCGGACGGCCTGTCACGCTTTTTCCGCCTCGGCGAGGAGAGTACCCAAGAAGATGGGTGACTCTCCCTGCCTTCAGCTGGGGGGTACGCATGTTGGACAGGCCTCGTGAAGGGGCCGCTCCCTCCCCGCATAATAAGACCCGAACACCGGCTCTCCCGGTGTCACCAGAAGAACCACCCCGGCAACCCACAGAAGCAACCCGCAACCCGTCCCCAACGGGACGCCTGCTCCCGAACACCGCGACATCGGCCGGCCCGGGCCACCATCAGCAGCATTGCCCCGGCCCAGCCGCCATCTTGGACACTGAACCACGAGGCCGCGTGGCCTCAGCTCGACCCCAACCCTGGGCCTGGCCAGGCCCCGACATCGAGGCACCACCATCCACCCAGGAGGTGAACGGACCACTTGGCAGGTCAATGGGAGCGAGGAGTGTCGATGGCTCTCCCCCGCCAGGTGCCGATCAACCCCAGCCTCCCCGGGCGCCGGCTCCACCCCCCTGCTGGGTGTCTGGACTCCCTCATCCCGGACCTCCCGACCTCCAAGAGCCAGGGTCCGGACATCAAAGGAGGCCAGACCTATAACTGGGGCAGCTCCAGAGCAGGAAGGCAGTTGTATCCTGGAGTCGAGAGACACCTTGAAGAACTCATCCTTGACGGACTGCTGGCGCTGCCACAGTCCTGCCTTGTGAATCATCGTTCCTGCCTGCTGGCGCTGCCGCGGCCCTCTGCAACCTACACCTTCGTCGGGACCTGCTGGCGCTGCCGCGGCCCATCCTTGTGAACCATCGCTCCTGCCTGCTGGCGCTGCCGCGGCCCTCTGCAACCTACACCTTCGTCGGGACCTGCTGGCGCTGCCGCGGCCCATCCTTGTGAACCATCGCTCCTGCCTGCTGGCGCTGCCGCGGCCCTCTGCAACCTACACCTTCGTCGGGACCTGCTGGCGCTGCCGCGGCCCATCCTTGTGAACCATCGCTCCTGCCTGCTGGCGCTGCCACGGCCCTCTGCAACCTACACCTTCGTCGGGACCTGCTGGCGCTGCCGCGGCCCATCCTTGAGTGAACCATCGCCTTGCCTGCTGGCGCCGCCGCGGCCCTTCTCAAACGAGACTTACCATCCTAGCCTGCCGGCGCTGCCGCGGCCCGACCTTCCAGAACTCTGAGCTCGAGGATTGTGAGCTACCCATCTTGCCACCCCCGTACCAGACCGGTACCAAGACTGTCCCGCTACCCTTTCCCCTTCAGAGACTAGAATTGAGAGGACCCTCGTGTCCCGACCTCCCTGTACCGTTGATAACCTTGCTTCAAGAATCGTATATAAAGAGTGTTGTCCTCATCCTTGTGTGGTGTCCATCTGTGGGGGGGAAGTTACTTGTCTGTACAATCGCTGGAGACGGCCCTCACCTGAGGCCTCTCCCCCTGTCCTCGGCCGACCCTTCGGGTCCCCGTCTAACAGATCAGATACATTTTGTATGTGTGTTTGATTTTATTTTTGTGGGGTTGGATTATCTGGTATTTTGGTAGTGACTTGGGGTCTAGTATTTGAGTGTGAAGGACTCATAACTTGTATATTTTGAAGATGAAGGGGTGGGATTGGGTGGATAGGTAGAATCTCTGTGTAGTGTGAGATTGGGTACACATGGGTTTTGAGAGGTGGTTGTAGGCTGAGTAGGGAAATGATTTACCCTCATAAGTGGAAGGGAGTGTTGAGAATGCTGTCATTGGTCTTGTGTGAAAAGGAGTGGGTTATGTGTAAATCAGTATGATAAGGGGTTGAAGAAAGGGTAAGAGTGGTTGCAAGTGAAAAGCTAGGAGTAGGCAGAGGGTATTGGAAAGATTTTGTTTTAAAAGGGTGGACGTTTGTGAGATTGAGGAAGCGTGTTTTGTGGGTTATTGGTATATAAGTAAAGCATGTATTTGGTTGTGTTGTGGTACAGTGTTTTGTTTGTGTAGGAGTGTGTGAATGTAGGGGTAGAAGAATGTGTAGGCATGTTATGAAACTGGGTAGTGTTTGGTGTGTGAGTGGAGGGTGGATAGACCTTGTTTTTGGGGAGTGAATGGTGTGTGCATGTTGTGAGCTTGTGTGCATGGCTGTGTTTGTGGCTGTTTCTTGGAGAGTGGTTGTAGATTATGAATAGGGCTCCCAGTTTTATGGCATTTTTTTACCATTTCCATCTGTATTTATCCATATTTATTTTTTGCTAATTGTATCTGTATTTATCCATATTTATTTTGGGTTTTGTGGAAAAAGTAAGCTGAAATTAGTATATTTCCACATTCAATTAACCGATAAATATGCACTCGTGCTTGAATGTCTGCTAGGTTTCAGTGTTGTGAACTCCCACAGATACTCCCACTTATATGAAGGCATGCAAATTTCAATATCAACCTTGTGCATATCTACTGCTGTTAAAGCCTCTTTACTAAAATTCCCTTCTTTTTTAACCCCCTTATCTAGCAATCCACAAATCTATTGGCCTGGCAGTCATGGCAGACAGTAATTAGGATTATGCAAAAAGCAACCCAATTTCCGTTTTTAGCCACATTTAAAAATAAATACAGACAAGAACATTAATGTTTTATGTCTATATTTATCTGTAAGAATCAGTAAAAAAGGAATACAGGAAGCCTTAATTATGAACCTAGCAGCATCTCTGGCCCTCGGCCCATCCCAGCTCAAACAAGCCAAAACACACTCTTGCCCTGGATGGCATGAGTTTTGGGGCCAGCGGCCCCCTCCTCACTTAACGGCGCCATCACGGGGCACCAAAGCCCGGAATCGCCAACACCCCCCTCTTATATGCAGCTGCTGCGGGAGACAACTACCACGGGCAGGAAAATGTCTAGCTACGCCACTGGATGAGATTCTCCAGGTGCAGGGCTTGTAAAGGCTGGTGGTGAGGTCATTTGACCTTTCTTAGCCTTTATAGGCCCAGCTTCAGCCCAGCAAAGAATCCACAAAATGTGAGTGCACCTCAACGGAGGGTGACCAGAAGTCCTGGATTCCCCTGATGGTCCCTGTTTTTGGAGAAGTCTCCTGGCATCCTGATACATAGACGACATTTTTCTACTATGGGGTGGATCAGTTGATACCCTCGTCTCCTTTCTTGGATCTTGGAATAACATCAATCAGAGAATCCAATTTACCTGGGAATATAGCGACAAGTGTGTCCATTATTTGGACGTGGAAGTACATAGAGAACAGGGAGATTGGTCCACCACAATCTTCCGGAAACCCACTGATAGAAATTCCACCTTACACTACAAAAGCTTCCACCGTCTGGGTTTAAAGAATAACTTGCCTTATGCCCAACTCCTCCGAGTTAAACGCATTGTCTCTAATGAACAAGAAAGCAAGAAAGAGATCAAGATAACATTGGATCGACTAAAGGCACGGGGATACCCTACCCCCATACTTGACCTGGCAGTCGAGAGAAGTGAAAAGAGTACCAGGTCTGCTTTACTGCAACCCAAACCCAAGAAACATTCTGACCGCATGGTTGTGGTCTCTAAATACTCCAAGACATCTAATCGTTTTCTACATATCATCCGCAAACACTGGCCCATTTTGTCTATGGAACCCGACTTCAAAGGACTGTTCAGCCAACCGCCTATGTTTGCTTTCACCAGAGGCAGGAATGTGAAAGAGATCTTAAGCCAACCCAGAAAACCAGACACACAAACCACTTACGCGGGTTTAAAACCCTGTTTCAACTGCAGTAACTGCAATAATTGTATTCTTGGTAACACTACTAATCACCCAATGAAAGGACATTCGATCAAAGTTCGAGTGAATGCAACGTGCAATAGTAGTAATGTCATTTACCTATTGAAGTGTCCCTGTGGCAAATGTTACATCGGCCACACTGAAAGAAAGATCCGCGTCAGGATCTTAGAACATAAGAGTAACATTTGCACCCAAAACCTCAAATCCACCGTGGCAACTCATTTTCTTGAGAACAGACACACTGTGGCACAGTTAAAATACCAAATATTGGAGCAAGTCAAGGTTACTTCGAACAACAAGAACACCCTATTAAAAAGAGAGAACTTTTGGATCCGATTTATGTCCGCGATGGTGCCCCATGGGCTCAATGATCGTATGGAATTTCTCTGCTATCTGTAACCACTATCATGATTTTCTAACCTTTTTTCTTCTTGTATCTTGTCTCCACATTTTTCTTTCAGCAATACTGTGTATTGAATTGGCACTTTTTGCCTTCATTTATCTCTCTCTTGTTTGTATTTTGTTTCACATGTTTACCCGTTTCAAAATGGTGATTTATTGCATGGTTCATTCACCCTCTACTCTTTTACTGATTCCTCACCTTTGAGTCCTCTTTTTATGTTTATTCTCGCTGGACGCTTTAACTCAGTCGATCAGCGGTTTACCCGGTTGATCTTTTCCTGCTCGGAACTCCGCGGAGTTTGAGCGTAGTCACGCTGATGTAAGTACCCTGCTTGGGACCTTTTCGAATCCGTCACTATGTTTTTGTATGTTCAGCCTCGGCTTGGTCCTCACTTGCCTGTTTACTTTTGTTATATCACCGTTCTCCTTTATGCATGTGCACCCGCCTAATTCATTTTACAGCACCCGCTTTTAGAACGCGGAACCGTGTTTCTTTTTCATTTTGGCACTAAACACCGGGTGACTCCGGGTTATCTCGGGACGCATCTGATCTCATTGATCTGGCCACTCTACCGGTACCTTTCTTTTACACTCATTTTTTAGGATCTTAAGATGTTTTTCACTCTTGGGGCATTTTGGTCGTTCTTCATGTTATTTTACTACGTTACAGATGAGCATCTCATTATCCGTTATTAACAGGACCTATTAGTGATTTGTTTCATTTTCTGATTTTCTTGTAGAGTAATCCCCTGAAGAAGGGCGTAGCCCGAAATGCATCGGGATGTGTGATTTATTTGTTACAACGAGTCAATGATTGAGACATTCTATGAATTCGTTTCATCCAATGATTTAAGTGAAAGTATGCATTCAAATCAATACCAGTCAAATAAATCTTGAAATATGGATGAATAACTTGGTCCTTTTGGCATGAACTTTTGATCAATCCACTGGTTATGGAATAAGACCTGTTGGTCCCCCCTCGTTGTGCTCAGAGGTGCTCTCTCCCCAGAAGGGGGAGCTTTGTATTAGTTCCTTTGGATGTTTCACTGCCTGGCCAGATAGTGATTTCCTCTTTGAAGCACACTACACCTCTTTACAATCCTCGACCTTTGGACAATCAGCTGTGCGAGTTCCCTTCCATTTCAATCCTGACACTTTTCTCAAAATTGAATACATGTCCTGCTTTTCAAATGGTGTCTGGTGTGAGTGAGCATGCATACTTGTGTAAAAAAGATGTGATCATGCTCACTCTCACTACTGGAGAAGTTACAGCTTGACGTCACTCCTGGTGAACGTTATTGCAGGAAGGGAAATCCCTTAAAAAATACATTTTCGCTCAGATTTCCCTTCTCTTTTTGCAACGCATCAACAACATCGTCATTCCAGCCATTGAGGACAGCTGATCCATGTCGGAACCAACAGCGACCTGCAGGACCATGCTATGCCCAGTGGAGTCAGAGCTCACAGCCTGCAGCAGGATTCAGTGGCAGCCAAACACCAGTGCTAACTTGCTTTGCCTTTTCATAACAAATGTGCAGGCTGCAGCAGAATCCAAAAACAGGCACAAGCGAAGTGTTTCCACTTCCCATCACGTCCCAAAGGGGGCTGGAGTGTTACCAGCCTGCATGACCCTGCCACAGCCCTAACAGCACCAGCTAGACAGGACCCAGCCTCTGCATGAGAACTGCTCCAGCCAGGAATCATCAACAGACAGACGAGATTTGCTCTCCGAGACTGCAAAGACCAGCAGAAGACTCATGTTCCAGCAATTAAAGTGAGTATTTAAATGGCTGTAAAGTAATCTCTTTGGTGTGTGCTCTGTGCTGTGATGCCACCTCTCTCAAAACAATATACTGGACATTTATTTACATGTCCCTGGGCACAAGTCGGAGTTGGATAGAGTCCCTTACGTTGCCATCTTTCCCAGAGACTGATATTGGCCACTTGTTCATGTTTTAAGTTCTTGCAAAGTTCCAGACATGATACTTCATAAGAACGTTATATAAGATCATCTGTTGCCATTGTTAACATTGCCCTCTCTGCCTTTTTTCACTTTAAATATCCTTCAGGGGTTATTAAGGCAACTGAAAAAAATATTCTAAATGTACTTTGTTATTACAATTTCTGTTTTAAGCATGTAATGATAAGGGGAAATGAAATGAAATGAGAGTTTATTGTTATTAGTTAATAAAAACCATCACAATGTACATATAAAAGAAATCCTTTTTGTTAAAACAATCACTTATCCAAAAAACATGAATTAATATTGCTACGACTCAGGAAAATCTCGTCTCCTTTAAAAAATGTAACATTGTAAAATGAATTCAGTCATTAATGTTGATACTCTTCACCGTTGGGGAACAAAATACTGGTTGGTGGCGGCTGGTGTGATAAAGTTTGTTGACGCCACCTCACCCTACCCCATGACCTCCTTTTCAACTGATACTCTTACTGCTATCCATTTGACCCTCTCTTACGTTTATTTAATTTCTTTTATAGCACCATACTTCCCACTGCAGGATGTCAGAGTGCTTTACATCGCACACATATTATATACAAACCAAGAATTATACAGGTATTTAAGTCAGTGCAAAACAAATGTTGCATGAGGTCATGTTGACTTCAAGGTGTAAGGGTTGCATGTCATCCATGCTGGGGGGGGGGGCAATATATATTATAATCGATTGGTCTGGAGAAACAAAGGGGCAGGTTTGTTGAGTTTTCACACAGCGCAGTAACCAAAGTTGTGTGAAATGGAGAGCGTACACAGCATCAGATCCTCTAAGACCTGTCTCTGTTGCTGTCTGCTAGTTGTGGTACACATTAGGTTGCCTTGCACCAACACACACCTTTGCACTACAGTGCATGGATGTGTGAATTATGTCAGGCATAGGTTTTGTACTGGAAAGTACCTCTTCCAGTACAAAATACTATACTGTTACAAGGTTTAGTATTTTTTCTACAAGGTCTTTGCATCAAAATCCATGAGTAGTTGCATGGGAACCCCCATGTATATCCCCTTGAAGCAAAGTGACTTTTATTGCTACTTTACTTTGTGACTAACTTGCAATGCAAATCAGGGCATGCTCTGGAAAGTAAACCCCAAAACAACTCTGTGCCAGGTTTGCATCACTTTCATGAAGCAAACGTGATGCAAAGTGTTAGTAAATCTGACCCACAAACTCGGGGTTTAAAACATAACAAAATGGTTGGGACTGTCTATTCAAATAAGAATGTATTAATACCCAAACAAATCATTTTTGGCATTGTAGCATGATAAAAGATTGAGGGGAAAACAAAATAAGGTTCTAAACCTGTACTTTGCAGTTTGCATGCAGCTCTTTGAGGCTGATTCATAGCACACTGTGCTACATTAGGATTGTAACTAATGAACTGTAAGTATCAAAATGATCTCTGTGATGCAAGCAGTAACACTTAGGTGTCTACATAAAATAGAAATCTGCGATCTGCATGACACTTTGTGCTTATGACTATTAAACCTCTATGCCATTTTAAGATGAGTCAAAACTGACTGAACAAATCACAGATCTCTCAATCACGTGCCTTAACCACCAGAATGGATATGGTGCTATTGTTATCCCCTGAAAAATGCTGGGCACACAAAGATCTCTGCAGGCTGCACTTGTCTTGTTTTAGCCTGTTATCCAAATGGCGGCTCTAGTCACACACCACTGTTTGGAGAATACTTATTCTGCAGTAGCTCGTTCAGCCTGCTCACGTTATGCACCCTACTCCACTTCATGAGGTCATAACAGTGTTATTAATAAGCTTTTTGTTTGCAAACCCGAAGACAGTAAAGGACCATTAACAACTAAATGATATTTTGGTGGGACTATATAAAAGGTGAAAAATGTCAAATTTTACCTCCTTTCCCAACTTATTTTATTTACTGGCATCAACATAAAAAGGCTGGTTTGGCAAGTAAAATCGGTTAGGTGGCAAATCTCTGTGCAACATTTGTTTGCAGACATATTGCCATAATCATATTCAGTGATAATTGGTGACACAAAACACTGTGCAAAAAAAATTATAGTACAGTAATGTGCATGTTTTCACAGCACCATTAAAACACCATTATGCTATTATGTGGAACTAATTGCTGCTGCTGTCTTCCATAACTGCTGACACTTTTATTTGCTGCTATTGCCTATTTGCACATTTTTTAAATGAACTCGTTTTAACTCTGTTCCTAATGTTTTATTTCTAAATCCTGTTTATAATAAGGTTTTGATGGCACTATCTGTAGTCTTGCTGGAGGCTTCCCCGGTCCGTCAAGGTCGATACCGCTTGTACGGAGGGAAGGACTTCATTAGTTTCAAGTCTAGGTCACTCCTTGCGCACTCACTTCCGGCGGTCAACTCTCTAGCTGCTGACTGTTCCTCTACATAAGGCCACGCTGGAACGGCCGCGCAGCGGAACTAATTGCTGCTGCTGTCTTCCATAACTGCTGACACGATAATTTGGGGGTTCTTTGCTCATTTTATTTGCATACTTGCTGCTATTGCCTATTTGCACATTTTTAAATGAACTCGTTTTAACTCTGTTCCTAATGTTTTTATTTCTAAATCCTGTTTACACTAATGTTTGGAGGGCACTTTACCTGTAGTCTTGCTGGAGGCTTCTCCGGTCCGTCACGGTCGATATCGCGTGTACGAAGGACCTCATTAGTTTCAAGTCTAGGCCACTCCTTGCGTACTCACTTCCGGCGGTCAGCTCTCTAGCTGCTGACTGTTCCTCTACATAAGGCCATGCTGGAACGGCCGCGCGCCGAAGGTGCGCCAAAGGCAAGCCCGTCTGCGCCCGTCCGCGCCTGGAACGGGCCCAGGGCCGGAAACTCTGATCCATGCGCTCCAGATAACACTCCTTTGATTACATACTCTGGTAAGAGCTTGCTGCGCCTACGTCCACCATTGCATAATAAATGCTATCAGTTCGACTGCTGTCATTTGACAAAACCGGTGCACCCCTTATGCCCAGGTTGCGACAGCCTGCTACCAGAGATGCTGGTCGTGCCTCCGAGCTGTCTAGAAAGCCCACGGTCGCGGGATCTTACAAACAATGGAATACATTTAGCACTCATCAATGCTAGATCATTGGTGAAACATAAATATGAAATTGTAGATCTTATCATAGATTCTAAAATTGATGTCTTATTTGTGACGGAGACATGGGGTGATGACTCGCCAAGCTTTGACTTTAATATTGCGACTCCACCAGGCTATAGTAATTAAAGACTAGACAAGCAGTTAAAAAGAGGTGGCGGCCTTGCGGTGATACATAAACCGAATTAGGCTCCTTCTGCTCAAAAACAGATACACCAGCCTGTGAAGCTTTGCTTTTTAAGATCACTCTTTCCGCCCACAATTTTTTTAAAGGCCTTTTGATATACCGTCCACCAGGCCCTAGATCTGAGTTCCTAGTAAATATCCACTCTTTGCTAGAGTACAGTCTCCACTCGAAATCTTTTACAGTGCTGGGAGATATGAATTTCCATTTGGAAATTAGGGAAGACAGAGACACGGAGGAAATGTTAGACCTTACTGCAGAATATGGTTTTAGCCAGTTGATTCAGGGCGCTACCCATACGGCAGGACATACTCTTGATGGTCTGTTTGCTAATGATCCAGCTATTTCCAAAGTCACTACTTTTCCGGTACTTTGGTCTGATCACCAAGTTATTGCATTTAAATATAAGCGCTCATACTCCAATGATCCAAATAATGAGAACATAAAGACCATAAGTAGGGCTTGGAAAAAAATTGACCATGATACTTTGGTTAACGAGCTTGGCAATAGTGAAGAGAAGGTGGAGGATGATGCTGATATGGCAGCTACTAAATATACCATGTGGCTTGAATCTAACTTTTTAAAAGTAGCCCCCAATATTCAGATTAATAAAAATAGGAAATTACCTTTGGCCCCTTGGTTCTCTGAAGCGTTAAGGATAGATAAGCAGGCATGTAGGAGACAGGAAAGGATTTGGCGGAAAACATATGAACTTACAGAGAAAAATAGATACAAATCTATGATTTCAGTTTTTAAGAAAAAGTTGATTGAAGAAAAAACTCGTTAGTGTACTTCAAAGATCGAAAAAGCTAGTGGGTCAAGTGAAGAACTTTTTCGTACTGTGAAAAATGTAACTACTGTTCAAAGAGATGAGCCTGCAATTATTAGTCAAGAATTTTGCAACGCCTTGGCCCTTTCTTTTAGATCCAAGGTTGAGCATATCTATGAGCAGTTCACTCAATCAATTGCAGCGGATAAAACATTTTTAAATGTCACTATTGAACATGCTTTGGGGTTCAATTTTGCGCTACTTCACCCACGCAAGTCACCAAACTAATTACTATGATTAAGTCTGGCTCCCCAGAAGATCCCTGCCCTCCTAAAATCCTACAATCTATCAATAATTTGGTCGGTCCCCATCTCTCTAAAATATTTAACCAGATGATAGATCAGGGATCTTTTCCCACTATATGGAAGAAGGCCTGTATCCTACCTCTCTTAAAAAAAAGAAACTTAGATACAATGGACACTGCCAATTACCGACCGATTTCAAGAATCTCCCTGCCTGCTAAGATAATGGAGAAGATCATGAATGCCAAACTGGCAACCTTTATTGCGGATAACCAAGTTCTAGATCATAGCCGGTTGGGTTTTAAACCGAACCATAGCACTGAGTCTGCTCTGATTAAGACCACAGAGGAAATACGTATGTCATTGGATAGCGGAGGTTCAGCAGCCTTGGTGCTGCTGGACCTATCCACAGCATTTGACACAGTGGATCATTCTCTTTTAGTGCGCCGTCTAATGGAGATTGGAATTGGAGGCAAAGCTCTTGCTCTGCTGACATCTTTCCTATCTGAGAGAACTCAATCAGTGCACTTGGGGAGTTTTAGGTCAGCACCTTTTCTCTCCCCTGTGGGGTCCCACAGGGATGTTCATTAAGTCCTACGCCTTTTAATATTTACGTAGTAGAGTTAGCACCTTTGATTAGAAGCTTCAATTTGATCCCTATGTCATATGCTGATGGTACTCAGATGGTGATTTACATAGTGGATAAGGACACTAATCATTCACTTAACCTCTATAATAGTATGTCGTTGCTTAGCCACTGGATGAGCACCCATTGCTTGAAGCTGAATTTGAGTAAGACGGAGGTGATAATGTTTGGAAATCTTTATCCTCCTTGGTCTCCCGTCTGGTGGCCCGATAGGCTTGGACTCCCCCTACACCTGTGGACAAAGCAAAAAATCTTGGGGTCATTATAGATAAAAAGTTGAATTTTAAGACCCAAGTCTCTAAAGTAGTGTTGTCTTCTTTTTTTATAATTAAGACGATTAGGAAAGTTTTGCCATTTATTCCTAAATCCTGTAGAAAATCAGTAGTGACTACTCTAATTTTGTCAAAACTTGATTATTGTAATAGTGTGTACATCATGGTCCAGGCTGCCCTTCTCAGGAAGTTGCAGGCAGTACAAAATGGGTCGGCAAGACTGATCCTGGATATTCCAAAATTTCAATCGGTAATAGCAGAAATAAGGAAACTCCACTGGCTGCCAGTCCACCAGCGGATAAAATTCAAGACTCTCTGCATTGCACATAAGGCACTACATAGAGAAGGACCAAGGTTCTTAGAGAACTTGTTTAGATGGTACTCCCCAAACAGAGTGCTGCGGTCAGCAAATGCTTACCTTATGCAGCCGGCCAGGATCCATAAGATGAACTGGGGTGGAAGAAGTTTAGCATTTAATACCATCAAAGAATGGAACTTCCTCCTGTTATACCTGAGAAAAAATCACCCATCATTTGGAATTCAGTAAACAGCTTAAAACCTGGTTATTTCAGCAGTAGTATGGTTGAGTTCAGCATTATTTGGTCCGTTAGCGCCAAGACGCCGGAGGGTATTCGTGCGCTGTATAAATTTTATTAACATTAACATTATCATTAACCTGTGCCATGCGCATGCTTTCGGAGTACCCTATTGCTGCCATGACCATGTTTTCTAAGTTCCACTTTGTGTGCCATGTCTATATTTTCAATCCTATTTTTGTAACATCTTCAACTTCTTACGTTGGCATATGAAGCACTATAAAAATGCAGTTACAATATTATACATGGCCATGTGTTCTGAGTGCCACTGTGTGACATGTCTGGTTCCAGGTTCCAGTGCTATCTTAAGGACTTTTGGAGTTCCAGGCAAGTCATATTTTGGGGCTTCCTGATCAGGAAAAGCTCACACCATTTGTAGCCATTTCCAGCCTATATAATGCCAAACAATATTGAACTATGTTAAGCGTTTGGAAATGTTCTTAATCAAAAACAATAAAAAGCCAAACTGCCAGGTGTTCCTTAGTCAAAAAAGAAAGCTTCAACATGCCCTTTCCTTTTGCGCTTGGATCTCAATATTTTTTGTCTTGTTCCACCAATATATTAAGAGGAATTCAATTGTATGATCAGAACGCTCCTCTTAAACCACTGATTTGATCACTCATACCTCAACTCATAAACAACCTGAACAATAGAAACACTCCAAAACGATTGTGCAAATCATTAACTGAGTTGCTAAGGTGGCAACACTTTACTGCACTATGGAATTTCCCACCAGAACGTCCAACTGGCAAGGATGATCACACAACTTGCAGATTGGTCAAAAAGAGTTCTGGGACATTTTCAATTTACATTTTTTCCTCAAAGTTAAAGACAATTGCTGCAATTATTTTTTAGCAATGCTGAACGGTGCTCTCTTCTTCTGAAATGTATAGAGCTAATATGCACTGTTTGGGACCTGGAGCTTCATTACGAATATTCTGTAAAGAAAAATGTTTTCTATAACTTGAATAGGAGCTTTTGGTACATATGATGTAGCTGTAGTACGTTAAACAAAGAGGGGGGGACCAAGGAGCTATAAAGGTCCAGTGTCCATGCTCCTAATATAAATCTATTTATCAAAACGAGGACAAAGTTCCTAGATCAGGGTGCAAAAGTCACCCATAGATCAAGGTGCAAACAGTCACCAACCAGGGTGCAAAAGTCACCCATGTATCAAGGTGCAAAAAGTCACTGACAAGGGTGCAAAAGTCACCCATTAGTCGGGATGCTAACAGTCACCCGTATTTTAGAACAAAGAGAAATTAAGAAAGAAGGTAGACTAAAGTAATCCTAGGTTTGAAAATGTCCTAATGTGAGAGGGAAAATAATTCTACATCCTCTGCTGCCCTCACACACCCAGGGGGGTGTCATGCTTCATCATCGGGCGTTTGCTCCTCGTAGGGCCGGCGCTGCAATTCCCTTCGGGTTGCTGTAGTACGCTCAAGAAGTAATTCACAATTCTGTTGCTTGTATGCCCAAACTTGAACTCGCTAATATTCTTTTTTTCATGAAAAATGGATTACTTTTTTAATAAACATGCACCATATTTACATTACTTTTTTCTTCAAATGTAATGACAGAAAGCATAGCTTTCTTACTACCTGAAGCAAACACATCAAAACAGTTATCCTTTTTATGTATCATCTTTATACCAAATATGACCCTAGATTTCGCACACCACTACTTCACATTCTCCCAAAACCCGAGGTCTCTACCAATTGTGTCTATGGACCTTCTGCCATAAACTCTCACCCGGCATTGAGGAATCAAGACAGCTGTACCAAAACAGGCACTAATTTGAAGTGCAAGTTAAGAATTGTGGTTACAAAATGAAAAGATGCTGAGAAAAATAATGAAACCCAATGGAAGATTATTTGGTAAAGTAACTTTAAAGTTAGAGTATATCATTGAAAAAATGAAAACGTTTTTAAAAACTACAGGTGATGTAACATTAAAGTTGAAATTGCTACATGAATTCAATAGACTGTGATTGGAATACTTTAAGCTGCGTTAATGTTGAGGGTTCACACACAATTTTCAGAAATCTTTAAACGTGGCCAGTTTTATTAATGATATTGGTATAAATCAGATATGTAAAATATGCTGTCCTTTTAGGGGTGACCTCACAAATAACTAGATCCATTTGTTTTCTCAACCTACTATTGGAGGTATAATTTCTGCGAGCGCAAATTCCAGGTGCAAAGGATAAATTCCACTATTCCTAAAACTGTGAGTGGACTAGTTGATGTTAAAAAAGAAAGCACAGATTGAGGGAAATACGGAAAAACATCAAAAAATATTTGGCCACCAAGAAGCACTGATACCATAGGTGTTGGTACTTAAAGGCTAAGAGAGTAAAGGGCACATATGTGACTTCCCATCACAACTGAAGACTCATCCTGCAGAAATTGGTGTTTCTGCAGTAATTCTCGCATTGTTCTCCAATTTGGCCAATTTTTCTTCTGTTCTAATGTCTTTGGGTGAAAATACTGGGATGTGGTGTTCCCACGCAACTCTGAATGCCAATTCGGCTGGTAATTTCTCCTAGTAGCCAAACCTAAATGAAGGACCTGATTTCCAAAGTTAAACATACACATTTGTGTAAGTTTACAATTGTATGCTATTCACAGAGGTATTCACGAGTAGTATCTTTACAACTGCAGAGTCTCCGCACATTAAATTACCTACTTTTTTAATGGTCAGAGACTCCACATTAGTTAAGATACTACTTGTGAATCCCTTTGTGAATGCATAAAATTGTAAACTTACACGAAAGTGTAAACTTACCTTTGTGAATCAGGTTCTAAGGGCCCCATTAGGATAGGGGACGGATTGCCCCCGCCGGGCCGGCGGTAGCGATCAGCCCACCATTCTTCCAGCAAAGACCCCCCGCCATATTATTATGGCTGGGGGCTGCGCGGCAGACGGAAAGACCCTAAGGCGTTCAATATGGTGGCGGTGTCTGTTAGACACCGCCAGCCATATTTGAATGTGGGCTGGAACATGCATTTCTGTGGCGGCATTGCCGCCATGGAAAGGCATGCATAGTCAGCTTGTGGGGGCCCGTTGCGGGCGCCCAGGGACACCGGGGGAGGGAGGCACATGGAGTGTACCCCCTGCAGTTCCATGCACAACATGGCAGGCACTGCACGGTGCCTGCCATGTTATGCATGGAAGTGCATAACATGCCTTCCTGGCATTGTGGCAGGTGGTGCTGAGTGCACCGCCCGCCGCAATGTCAGGAATGCAGGATGCGCCCGCCTGTGTGGCGGGCGCATTCTAATGTATGCAACAGGACCCCCGCATTTGTCCACCCGCCCACCATCCTAGTGACCCCCTAAGTGTTTACTCGTGATGGGGGCCTAAGAGTGAAAAGCAAATCACATTATAATTGGTGGAGTCTGTTAGGTTTCAGGACTCACCGCCAATTCTGAATGCTTTGAAGTAAATAGCAGGTCAAGTGTGTGATCTGCTCTGACCCTAGGACTAAGTGGTGATAACGGAGCCTACCTGCATTGTTTGATAGAGCTAGTGTGGCAGGGTCGTCTACCATTTTAGCTAACACTTTGGCACCACCAAGCAGTGCTAGGAGGCTTAATCAATGATACTCTGAGAAATCTACTGTCATCAAGGGCATGGGTTTAGTTGTTCTAAACCCTGCCTGGCCGACAGAGGTCACATATGACTATTGTCTGCTGTGTATCTCTCCTTGCACCTAGCCTCGGACCAGGTGGAATTGAGAAATATTTATAAGCACTTTCTTGTGCAAGCAGAGGATGCACTCACATAAGCACTGGCAGCACCCGCTGACCTTTCCTCTTCCCGCACAATGCATGTCTTTGGGAAACCTGCACATTTACAGATTAATCTACCCATATACAAACTAAGTTTTTGAAAGCAATCCTCTGCTTAATAGATAGTCAGTGTATTGCCGGAATGTGATGATCGTAAACAATTCCTTCCATCATTAGCAAATGACATGCCTGACTTGCTATAGTTTGCATGATTTATAGGCTGCCACAACAAATACAAGATGTCCCCATGACCCCATAATAAACTTACCTGCATTGTTGTGACTACAATTCCAGGCACTTGGCTTGGCACTATGTAGGAAGGTAGGATCCTTCTGCATGGGTACCCCCACGTTTCCCTGTTACTAAGCTGTGTTTTGACTAGTCTGACTGGATCCTGCTAATCAGGACCCCAGTCTATCTTCTTTCTCCCTAAACTGTTGTGTTATGTACTTAGATAAACCCAGATAGGATACAGAGGTACCCTTGTCAGTCCCTAGTACATGGTGCCCATGTACCCAGAGCATAGGTACCCCAGAAGTCTCCCATGGGCTGCAGCATGTGTTATGCCACCCATGAGAGACCATGCAAAATGGAACTACAGACTTGCCATTGCTGCCTGTGTGGGTTGGTGCATGCACCACTTACTAAAGTAATTGGTTTACTATATCTAAGGGTTACTGCACTTAAAACCTATATGTCCCCTCTATAGCAGGCTGTAGTATAGTGAACGGCAATAACGCGATGGGAACTCCAGGAGATAAGATAACTTCCAATTTATTGTAAGTAGATAATATGGAAAGAGCCCACATAAAGAGCTGATTAATCATAAGAGGCCAGGGAACAACTGCCTCTTACAAAGTTCCAATGACAACACATTGTAGTGACATTTATTCGTTCTAACAGAATATTGTAAACCTTAAAGCAATATTCATAAGTACATATTACATACCCCCCCATAATAAAACAATAAATCAATAAATAAATACATAAGTTCAATACAATATATAATCAATGTACCTGGCAGGCATTCTACAAAAGCGATGAACATGTACAGGTGCCAAGGTATGTGAAGAATCAGATTAAGAAGGATTGTTAGCACCATTTGCTGGATTATCATCAACATGAGAACCATTAGTGGTGTAGGATAATTCAAAACCAGGTCCAAAAGTGAAATCAGAATCATTTTCATCAATTTTGTTGGCATAAACCTTGTTAAAAATATTGACTTGATTGTTATTGATTTTTACAACATTGTTCCTGTTCCACCAACCTTTATTGTGTAAGAACACTGAAGATTTAGTGACCTTGATGACACGAACAAGTAAAGTGAATTTGGATTGACCCTTTCAAACTTTATATGTTTTTTTATGAGAACCCATTCAATAGCCTTAATGTCGATAGTAACTGAACCATGAGACTGATCATAAAACGTCTTCTGTAAGACTTGTTTATTAATCAATCAATCAATCAATCAAAGTACTTTTAAAGCACGCTACTTACCCATGAGGGTCTCAAGGCGCTGAGGGGAGGGAGTGCCGCTACTGCTCGAAGAGCCAGGTCTTTAGGAGTCTTCTGAAGGCGAGTAGGTCTTGGGTCTGCCATAGGTGGTTAGGGATGGTATTCCAGGTCTTGGCGGTGAGGTAGGAGAAGGATCTGCCGCTGGATGTTGTTTGTTGGATGCGGGGGATAGCAGCGAGGGCGAGGCTGGTGGAGCGAGCTGGCGGGTGGGGGTCTAGAAGCTGAGTCTGCTGTTCAGGTAGGCTAGTCCGGCATTGTGGAGTGCTTTGTGTGCATGGGTAAGGAGCTTGAAGGTGATCCTCTTGTAGACGGGGAGCCATTGTAGGTCTCTCAGGTGGGGGGGGGGGTGATGTGGTTGCGGGGTTGACGTAGACAATCAGTCGGGCGGAGGCGTTTTGGATGCGTTGTAGTCGTCGTAGGTGTTTGGCTGGGATTCCTGCGCAGAGTGCGTTGCCGCAGTCCAGTCTGCTGCTGACGAGGGCCTGTGTCACCGTTCTTCTTGTTTTGGTCGGGATCCACTTGTAGATCCTGCGGAGCATGCGGAGGGTATTGTAGCAGGAGAAGGAGACAGCGTTGACCTGTTTAGACATGGAGAGGGAGGAGTCGAGGATGAATCCTAGTTTGCGTGCATGGTCGGTGGGTGTCGGTGCTGCTCCCAGTGTGGTCAGCCACCAGGAGTCGTCCCAGGCTGAGGGCGTGGGTTTGAGGATGAGTACCTCCGAGTTGTCCGAGTTCAGCTTCAGCTATTAGAAACTCTGTCTTTGACAATTTGAGTGTCTATCATGGTATTTCTTTTATGAAACAATTCAGAGCTAGTAATCAAATTAGAGAACCATTTAGGCATAAGTTTAGATCTAGCTTCCCTGCCTCTGAGAGCTTTGAAAGGCGTAACACCAGTAGTAGAATGAGGTGTTGTTAGATAAGCCCGGATTTTCTCTTGTAAGAACACACTTATATCCACATTAGTTGCTATCGCAGTTTGTACTCGTTCTTTAATAAAACGATTAGCCCTTTCTACAAGTCCATTCGAAGAAGGACTTTACAATGCAACTTGACAATGTTTAATTTCATGACTGCTCATAAAATTGGTGACGAGCTCTGACATGAAAGGTTGGCCATTGTCAGTAATGATACAATTCAGAGTCCCTTCAATTTTAAACATACTTTGTAGGAACAAAATAACCGTGGATGAATTGGCTGTACTTACAAAAGAATAATATATGCATTAGGAATAATAATTAATTGCAACATGACAATATCTTTTGTCCGTAGGCAATAAGTTAAATGGTCCTTAAAAGTCTAAGGTAATTTTCTCCCAGGGAGAGTTAGGGAAAGGTACTGGAATTACAGTTTTTTGGTGAGTTTTCCAATGTTTATCAGAAACTACACAACTTGGACATTTTTCCACAAACACAGTAACCTGTTTATCTATTCCTGGCCACCAATAAATTTCTTATATTCTTTTACATGTTGCAGAAATGCCCAGATGACCTTCGTGACTAATACTAATGATCTTCTCCCTTAGTGAAATAGGAGGTACAAATAGTCAATTTCTTACACAAACACCATCTTCAAAAGATAATTCTTTACTAATTTGAGCAAATTTTGAACATCATTGCTTAAATTCTTTGCATTAGGCCATTTGTTTTTAGTGAAAATTTCCACTTTTTTAAGAGTATCATCCGTTTGCATAGCTGACAACCATTCCTCCTGAGATATGCTACTATCAGACATGGAAATGACATCAACAATGCCAACTACACAATCTTTGTGTACATAATTTTCACCTTCACTAAAGTCAGCTAAAGGTATGTGGGAAAGGCAATCCGCACTGATATTTTTTCCTCCTTGAATGTATTTCATAGTGAGATTGTATTCTTGTAATTTGGATAATAATCTGACTAATATTGCTGAAGACTTCCCCAACCCATTACCAGATAGCAAGGATACCAGTGGTTTATGGTCAGTAAAAATGTCACATTAAATACCCCAAATGTAAGTCTTACATTTTTGGACTGCCCAGAGAATGGCAAGTGCTTCCCGATCAATCGTACTGTAGTTACTTTCAGTAGGTGTTAGGGTACGTGAAGCGAAAGCGATTGTGTTTTCTTTGTTATAAACCCACTGACCAAATACAGCTCCCAGATCTTTATGACTAGCATCAACAGATATAAATGATTTAGCATTAGATACATATGGATGTAGAGCCGGAGCATTAATAACAAGTAATTTGACATTTTCAAAAACTTCATTTAGGGTATCATTCCATTCAAATGTTATGCCTTTTTTTTAATAAGTTCCTTAAAGGTTGTATAGATTGTGCATAACCTGGTACAAATCTGGCATAGTATTCACAAAGCCCCAGAAATGACCGTAATGAATCTTTGTCATAAGGATGAGGAGCTTTTTGAATAGCTTCTATATTGGAAAATGTAGGTTTAATGCATTAGATATGGTGTGACCTAGATATTCAACTTCATTGACAAGTAGTTTGCATTTGTTGGCTTTCACTGTCATTCCTTTCTCTTGTAAGATCCCCAAAACACTGTTCAGTATATGTAGATGTTCCTCTTTCGTCTCTGTGTGGATTAATATGTCATCCTGAAATACTTGGACTTGTGTGAAATTACCAAAAAGATTGTCCATTAGTTTTCGGAAAGCGCTCGCAGCAGATGCAAGCTCAAAAGGAAGTTTGAGATATTTAAAATCACCAAAAGGTGTAACAAATGCGGTAAGTTCTTGGCAGGCAGGCGAAAGAGGAATCTGGTGGTAAGCAGAAGGAAGATCAATGGTCGAATTTGTTTTAGATTTTCCAATTTTAGCAAGCATTTCTTGTATAAGGGGTAGAGGATGACAGTCAACGAGGATACACTGGTTGAGAGGTCTTAAATCAACACAAAGCCTCACATCTCTGTTTCTTTTGTTCTGTGAGAAATCCATTGAGATGAATCTATAGGAGAAATAAAACCTTGTTTTTGGAGATTATTGAGTAATGACTTAAGCTCATCTCTAATGCTAAGTGGTACAGGTCTGACTTTGTGCATTATGGGATCAGCATTTTCTTTCAAGATGATATTGTGTTCATAACATTTGACTGTGCCAACCATGTCTTTGAATACATTAGGAAAAGATTTTAATACATTATCATCAATGAGATTGGGTTGATCAATAGCTAAAATACAAGATGGTAAGTCACCTAAAACTATAGGAGGATCTTGACCTGGCCGTAGATTAATACCTAAAAGAGCAAGGTATTTCCAACCAATAATGTCTCTACCTTTGATGGCTATGTAAATCTTAGTTTTGATGGCTCTGCCTAAACATTCTAATATATTCCAAAAATAGCGAATGAGATCAATATCTTGTTCTCCAAGTGCCTTGGGATTTATATCAGGAGCAATCAGAGTCATGGTTTGAGACCAAAATTTAGAAAATGTTTTATCAGCTAATATGGTCACAGGAGCTCCTGAATTAGCCATGGCTAAAAATGGTTATACCATTGATAGAAATGTCCACAAAAGGTACTTTAATGGGTTTATCAAAATCTTCCGGGACCTCAACAGTAACCACTAAGTTTGAGAATTGAGAGGAGCAATCTTGAGTTTCTGAGTTATCTAATGCAATATTGGAAATATTAATTCTGTTGTATGGGGAGGAACCTACAGAACTTCTACATAGGCCTTGAAAGTGTCCAAATGTTTGACACTTGAAACACTTTTTCACTAACGCAGGGCAGTTGGGGTTGTTTCCTATGTGATTTTTCGAACCACATCTGAAACAAATCGATTGAGTTCTCTGAGGATTTCTATATGGTTTCCTGCTGAATGGCTGTCTATTTTTAACAGTACTAGACCCCTGTTTATTATTTATAGCACATATAGAATTGTCATCAGACACTAGACTTACATTAGCTGAATAGAGATTTGGTTAGAAATAGAAGTGAAGTATTTTGAGTAACATGAGTAGAAAGTACTTTAGAAGTTACGATTGATCTTTCAATACTTTTTGCAATATCTATGGTTTCTGCCAAAGTAGGGTTAATTGAAGTTAAAATACGTTCTTGAATTTTCTTGGAATGACAGTAGAAAATGAATTGATCTCTTATATAAATGTCAACATTAGCACCAAAATCACATTTTTCTGCTAAAACTCTGAGAGATGCTATCTAATCTTCTACTGATTCATCTTGAGTTTGCTTACACATAGCACAATCGGATCTTTCTAATAATACACTTGGGGAATCAGAGTACTGTTTACCCATCCGTAGCTTGGCTTCTATGAAAACATTCCATGTGGCATCTTCCTCTATAAGAGGTGGATAGTGTGGTAGGTTCTCAAAGACTCTGCAACCAGCTGTGCCAAGATGGTTTAACAATAAAGCTACTTTTCTTGAAGGTGAGTAACCATCTGCATCAATGGCAGTGAGATATTTCTCAAAATCTCTTAACCTTTCTGACCATTTAATATCAGTTTTCCCCGATTTTTGTAAAAACGGTGATGGTTGAATAACTCCTTCTCTGGAAGCCATAATATGCAGTGAAATAAACTTATAACTCCGTTTTTATTGAAAGAGAAAATGAGCAAAAAGCAAAGTTGTAGGCCTTAGTGTTTTTTCCTTACTAAGCCCTCCTTTATTTTCCTTTAAACGTCAGTTCATGTGAAGTAAAAAAAAAAAAAAAAAAAAAAAATATATATATATATATATATATATATATATATATCGGCAACAGGAGGTCAATTCAGAATCGCCAATGTCTCAGCGACCACACACAGAAAGACCAACGAATCCCAAAGGATGGCAAAAGGTAATTTATTCCGAGAAAGTTACAGCAGCGTGGCAGACGACGCGTTTCGGGCGGTTGCCCTTGTTCACATCAGAAGTATTTCCCATAATGCCCTCTTTTTAACTGAATTTGTGTGCACCATGTGACAAAATGAAAACAAACAAAATACTTGTAGGTCAGAGTCACAACGAATTCATCCGGGGATATTGCTTGCCATTTCTTTCTCAATAGTAAATACATTGCTCGCATTCATTTTTGATTGACAGCAATTGTTTGATACCTGCATAAATGCATATTTAAATAAATTGCTCTGAAATAGCATCTATAAAGTGCGTTATGCTTGTGCAATTGCGCATGTGCAAACTACAAATAAATACATTGCAATTCCAAAGTTAAACCACATCGAATATATACATAGATACAAATTTTTTTTTTCAATAAATATGTATATAAAAAATCTCTCTACACATTGATTCATGGTTAAAAAGTAATCATGTACATACTTAAAAACTCTATATTTAAATATAAATATTATAAGATTTCATCATTGTGGCTATACCATTATTAAAGTGCAAAGCAATGATAATGTAAACTTGACACTCAAATGTGCAATATGGCGCAAACAGATATTAAAGTGCTATTCAGAACCACATTTTTCATTGTAGTTCAAACATAGTAATTCTCTATATTTACAGAATACCCAAAAATGGGGACATCTATTTTAGATGGCAACCCCTACTATAATGACCACTATGACCTACATGTAGTGTATATTTAAAATGTGACTAATATCACGCAGGAGAATCATCGATCCATCACTGCTTCAAATGATTAGAAAAAAGAGAACGAAAAAAGATCAATTCTGGGTGTCGGACTGAGACTGGTAGTAAATTTGACAAATAAATGGAAGGTTTAAATTGAGGCAATAAACCAAACACTGCCTGATGATAGGAAGGTGCTAGCAAATTAACTAACTACGGAGCCTGCACAAATAAACAAATGATGGTTTTACAGAAAATAATACAGGTCTTCTGTAGTGTTGAGCCCATTAGGTACCTTGGAATCTAATTCTAATATCATTTTAGATTCCAATTGCCGCAGCATCCTATCCCGGTCTCCTCCCCTTCTGGGTTTGGGCACTGATGTGAGGACATAGTAGCTTAGACACTGGAGATTGTTGCCATGTACACTTTTAAAGGGTCTAGCCACCGGGTAGGAGCTGTCATTGTTGACGATTGCCCGAATATGCTGCAATATCCTGGCATGCACCGGAAGCCTGGTACTTCCCACGTATCTCAGGCCGCAGGTACATGCCAGGACGTCACAACGTTTTCCCAGCAGACAATCGGGGCAAATACACAGAACTGTGGAGAATGGTGTGCGTCACAGTTAGAAGCGTTCCAAGATGACACAATGAGGAATAGTCGAGCAGCAGGTAAGCGACATTTGAAAAGTCGCGCTCGCGCTCCAAACAAGTGCCAAATTGTTACTCTGATTAATAATAAAGCAAAATTTCAACCGACCTTGAAAATCCTCGAAAGAGGTGTAAATGAAGAACGGTCCTGTGTAAATGAAGAATGGTCCTGTGAGCTCCTTGATTGCTTTCCTTTTCAAGTTCCTTTCCTGTAGAAAATCGGATTGGCAATGTTTTACCCCACTCCTGGTACCAACATGTAGTATAGGGAACGCCAATAACGAGATGGGAACTCCAGGAGATAAGATAACTTCCAATTTATTATAAGTAGATAATGTGGAAGGAGCGCACATAAAGAGCTGATTAATCATAAGAGGTCAGGAAACAACTGCCTCTTACAAAGTTCCAATGACAAGACATTCTAGTGACATGTATTCCTTCTAAAAGAACATTCTAAACCTTAATGCAATATATTACACAGGCCTTTACCACCCTGAAGGCAGGATACTTGCTTCTATGTGAGAGGGTGCTCCTGCATGAGTAGGACACCCCTGCAGCTTACGGAGTCCTTTCTCCCAGGTTGTTAATGAAGCAGCCATATACTAATATAGAGGGGCATTACGTGACCACACGATGACCATCTCAAAAACGGCTGCAACAAACCCTATCATATTTGGTGTCAAACATGTTGGAATCATACCCCTATGCTGTTACTGGTGTGGGAGGTATGATTCCACTCACTGGGAGAGCCGTCCATTGGGCTCTTGGTGTTCCCGGTACCAGCCTTCTAGTCCTGGACAGCACAAAATGGTTGCTGCCAACCAGAGACACATTTCTAGCCACCAGCTGCTGAGCTAAGCCCGAGCAGGGGAATGCAGAACAATACGCATCCTGTCACAGGGATGTGTGACCACCTCCCAGACAGGATTTAGTGTATTAGGGCTGGGTGGATGCTCTTGCCAGCAACTGAAAGTCTGCATGAGGGGCACATTTGGTGTCCCTGTGCATAGTCCAGTACAAACCCGCTCTGGCACGAAACTGGGCAAAGGACATGGAAGAGGTTTGGCGCAGCGACCAGGGTGCCTGACTCCGCACCAAGGGGTTCACGGTTCGGTCCCCAGCGCTGGCGGCAGGTTAGCCCAGCACCATGCGACTCTGGCCAATAGCTCACTTAATCTTCCCGATGGCCCAGAGTGCCCGGATACCTCTCTGGAGGTAGCTGTGCACTTTACAAATGCTGGTATTTCATTTCATTTCAAGGACATGGGAGTAACCTCCCCCTGTCCAGACCCTCCCCATGGAGGATCCTCTGAATCTTCCTAACCCTTTCCCTAGTGTACTTAAGGGCTTACCTGGGTGTAGGTCCCTAGATTCGTCGTGGACAAGATTCAGAACTGAAAACACTGCACTTTGACCGATGGCCACTCTGGACCTTGCTGGACTTCGTTTGGGCCTGACGTAGTCTCCCTCTCAGACTGCTGCCTTGTCTGTGCCTGTGCACCAAAAAGGATACATGCAGGACCTGTGGCGCATCCAAGACACCGGAAGATAATCTCCCTTGGAGTGAAGGAGTCACTCCCCTGCATTCGCAGGCACCGCAACACTGCTGACCAGTCTGCTGATCCTGAGCTCCTACGGACCCTGAAGGGTTTAACAACACAAGAGGTAGGTTTTTACATCCCATGAGGCCCGAACTGGTATCTCACTCAGTTTGAGCCAGAATCCCTCATGGGGGCTGCAATACCTGAACCCCTGTGAACTGCGTGCTTTTGCAAGTGCAAATGCTTGTTGGCAATTTTGGAGCAAGTGCATTGGGCTTCAAGTAGACCCAACCTCTGGCAACTTCTCCTGCAAAGATCTTCAACCACATAGCACTGTGTGCTCCGTGGCCTGTTGTTTGTAAAGCTGCCCGAGGTCCTCCTGCGCTCCAGTGTCTTAGATCTGTGGGTCCTTTGGAGGGTCAACTACATCTTCTTTGGGCTCCTCTGATTGCTCTAGACTTGCCCAGACTCCCCTGCCTGAGTCTCCTGGGCCTTGTTGGTCCTCTTCCTGCAACTTCTTGACTTCCTGTGTGGGTTGCATTTGCCAAGGCTTGTTGGTGCTCCCGCTGGACACTGACCCCTCAGCACTCAACATCTTTTGTGGGACAGCTCATATGCAGCTCCTGGTTGTCCTCAGCATTGCCTGCTACCCACAGCTGCAGAGTCAAGGTCATCAACATCAATCCTGAAGCACTCGACATCGGTGGGCATTCATCTACTGAGCCTCTGGTCACTCTCAAGTGACCCAAACTCTGTCCCCTCTGCTTTCAGGTACTCTTCATCAAAAATCCACATTTGGATTCCCACGGACACTTTCTCCTCTTCCAGAAGCGGCACTTTCATGAAGTCCTCCTTTGGGTTTGACTGCAGTTTCTGACACCACGTCACCCCTATGCATCCGGCTTCCCTGGGATCGGTAACTTGGGTATCTCGGTATCCACGAGTGGTGTGGCTCTCCAGCCTTCTGTACTCAAAGGAGTTTCTTCAGGGTCACCTGGGAAGGGTCCCTAATCTTTCAAATTCCAACAGCGACTTGCACATAGACTTGTACGCGAGCATAAGGTTGTGTTCACACACTGCACACACTCTCCGTGGGGGTCCCTATCTACTCACCTTGGGTGGTTCCTTGGGGTCCCAGCAATTAGATGTCCTCTCGACATTGCCCTGACCCAAGTCATGGTTCTTATACCACTTTCTTAGTATATGGGTCTGGGGCCCACTGTGTCTTAGTGCTGTTTCCTGTGATTTCTTTTTATAACTACTGTGTGGTTCTTCTTTCATTTAATCTATACTCTAAGATTGCATTCTTGTAAAACAAGCTGCTTTACACTCCTTCAAGATTAAACTTGAAGACTCCTCTCCTCAGCTACCACTTCAATAGCTTGCTAAGGTTGTCTGCGACCTCTTAAATCACCATAAGGGTTGTATGGACTGGTGCAAGGTGCCCACTTACATTAGTGGACATCATATACCAGGCCAGCTTCTCTCACACTTTGACTACATTTTACAAGGTGCTCCATAGGTGGTGGCAGGATCTGACTATCGCTTAGATCTGGAAGCCAAGGTAACTGTAAATACCCAGGTTACAGTCCCCCCAGTGCAGACAAAGACCCAATTCCTGTGGTCATACACCTGTCTCTATCAATATTCATGGTCTTTTGCTACTGTCACTTCTGTCGAACCAAGTTTCAAGAATGGCTGCCTTTCCAGTTATACGTGCCCAGCAGACAGACTCAAAAATGATAGTGCAAATATACTCTGATACCCCAAAGAAAGGGATATCTTGGTACGTTTGTATGATGGAACAACGACTCCCTAATCTGTGCATGCCTTAACAATGCAGCATTATAAAGGCATGATTGGTAAAGGTGTATGCATGGTAAAGATCACACCACAACCCCCCTGCCCAGAACCCTAAAATCCAGTCCCAAGCCCTGCAATCTACTCGCCCCATCCCTAAATACTAGCCGACCCCCCTACTCTGAGCTCTAAAACCCAGCCCAAATAACTTCCCAACCCTAGCCCCCAAGCTCTAAAACTGGCCTCTATCCATGAAATCTGCCCTCCGCCCATAAACTGTCCCCCAGCCCTGAAAGCTGTCCCTCCACCCTGACCCCTAAATTCGGCCCCAGCCCTAAAAACTACCCGATCCCCCAACCCCTGGTCCCAGCCCTACTTACCAAGTCGCGTCCTGGTCCTTCCTGTCACTATCCCTCCTGTTCCTTCGCCGCCCATCTGCTCTGTATCTAGAGGGCTGACTGCCTTAACCACGCATAGGCTTGGTAAAGGGATATGCGTGGTTAAGGCAAGTCTTGTTCTGCTTTCGTTGAAACGGCACAAGTGGTTAAGCCGATGTTGTAAATGCCGTTTTCCTTTTGGTACTATTATTAGCACACAGAGAAAACTGGCAAAAACGCATATTGATTAGGGTTGAACACAAACAATTAACAAAATAGCGGCCTCTAGGTACTGCTCAATCTTCCTCAACAGGCTGTGTTAGAAGGTGGTAATGCCATTTTTTTGCTAAAAGTGTAAATTGACTGGACTCTAAAAAAATCATAGCATGCAAACCAGCTATGATTGAACACTAAGGGGCTCATTATGATGGCGGGCGGATCGCCACCACCCGGCCGACATGGCGATCCGCACGCCTTCTGTACCTGATTTACCCTCCGCCATATTAGTATGGTGGGGTATACAGCGGAACCGCTTTTCCACCGGCAGGCCTGTTGTGCGGATCTGGTGTATAATATGGTGGCGGTGCAGAGCAGGCACCGCCATCCATATTATGATGTGCACATTTAAAGGCCTTTCCACGGTGGCGATGCTGCCATGGAAAGCCTGGCGGCAATTACTTTGGGGGCCTGTTACGGGCCCCCGGGTGGGGATAGGGGGCTGAACTTGGGGGTACGGTATCCCCGTACATTGCCATACACAAGGTGGCAAGCACCGCGTGGTGCCTGTCATGTTGTGCATGTCAATGCAAACCATGCACTTTTGACATTGCGGATGGAGCTGCACCCAGCAGCACCTTCGCCAATATTAAAGGCCACAATGCTCCTAGTGTGGCAGGTGCATCCCTATTGGCCTCGTGGGACCGCCGCGCCTCTGGCGGTCGGTCCCATTTCCCGTTACGGTGGCGGGCGGTCATAATGGGGCCCTACATTTCTTGGTTCTTTCTATTCTAGTCTTCTACCTCATAATACACATATACATCATCAACATGGTTAAACATTTCAGTGATCAGCTCAGACTTTTTATCTGTGGAATAAATCCTTAATTCTGTAACAAGAAGACCTCAAGAAAATCCAATCCAAGTTTCTCTCCAGACTTGACTATGACAACTCCATAGTTTCAGTAATTTCTAACATTGTCCTTGCACTCATTAAGGCGACCCTTCCTGCTGGAGCTCAAGTTGTCTCATATAGCAAATTCTACTTTCAAATTAGGTTGTTAAGAGCACAATCCCTCCCACTCCAATCCTTCTCTCTACTAAGCCAAGAAGCTAAAGATTCCAGTGGTCCTCAACTAGTATGTATCTTCAACACACTTTTTGACACTCCTGCTCTCCGCAAAAAACATGAACTGAATCAATCCTTCTCTGGCTATGCAGGCAAGGTTTGGGACTCCATCACTCACTGTCCACAATTCACTCATTTCCTTTAATCAAATGAGAGGTGCACTTTGCTTTTCGGTCAACATTATTCACCCTCCTATGTCCTATCTGCATCCATGTATTGGCTTTTCTTGACTACACTCTCATCCACTTCCTCTCTGAGGAAGGCTGTCTACTGACCCTGTGGTCAGAGGGCGATTTTCCGTTTGAGGAGAGGAGCGTCACTCCACTTACAAATTCCCCCCCAAAGCCCAAGAGATGAAAAATAAAATGGTAATTAATTACCATTCTATTTTTCATCCCTCATGCCGAACCGGGCGTCACAATGGGGGGTGGGGCCTCTGCTAAGTGACAAATCAGGGAGCAAGGTGGCTGGTATTGTTTAAAGTGCGTATGCCTGTTTGGCCGGCTATCCACCCATGCGCACTTAAACTTCTCTAACTCAACTGTCTTAGGACAGCTGGGTTCGAGCAAGCCAAAGTCTCTAGAGCCCTGTGGAACACCGAGTGAGGGTGCTCCCACCAATCCTAGAGCTGCTCTCATGAAATCACTGCCAGAATATCGAGAGACAGAAAATCAACCTACAGAAATATTGATTCAAAAATATTGAAGTCAAGAATATCGTCATCCTATCTACATTATGGTAAGTACAAAAATATCGGGAAAATAATATTTATGTCAAAAATATTGTTGTTAAAAATATCATTTTTTAAAGTTACAAAAGTAATGTAAAATAAAGTAAATAATACATGTAATTAAAATAAACCTAGTTAAACATATTTTCAAATGTTTAAAAATTATAACTAATATATATATAATGTAAAAATAAATTAAACATATTCATATAATATATAATATTACCATATATCCACAAATGAAGCGCACTCTCAGATGCAGTTTAAACAGCAGTGGTTTATTCCTCAATGTTACGCGTTTCGAGAGTTACACTCTCTTGATCACATACTAATAATATATATATATATATATATATATATATATATATATATATATATATATACTTAGTTAATGATAATTTGTAATATTTATTTTAATAACTTATAAATTGTTAAAAAATATCTTATGAATTACAAATACAACTCTACACATAAAACCGTAACATAAATAACAAGTAAATAAATATATATAACAAATTTAAAAAAATATATATTTTTTTTATATTTTTACAATTTATTATATACTACATTAACTAAAATAATACAAAAAATATTAGATAGCGGTGGGTAGAAATTACTATTCCAACTCCAAACATTGCAACAGTAGGGAAAATGTTGGATAGCATAGGGGTAAGAATTACTATTTCCACCTCTAATGAGTGCAACAGTAGGGAAAGTGTTGGATAGCGTAGAGGTTAAAATTACTATTCTCACTCCAGTGAGTGCAACATTAGGAAAAGTGTTGGATAGCGTATGGGTAAAAATTACTATTCCCACTCCAGTGAGTGCAACATTAGGGAAAGTGTTGGATAGCGTAGGGGTAACAATTACTATTCCCACTCCAGGGAGTGCAACAGTAGGGAAAGTGTTGGATAGCATAGGGGTAAAAATTGCTATTCCCACTCCAGTGAGTGTAACAGCAGGGAAAGTGTTGGATAGCGTAGGGGTTAAAATTACTATTTCCACTCCAGTGAGTGCAACAGTACGGAAAGTGTTGGATAGCGTGAGGGTTACAATTACTATTCCAACTCCTGTGAGTGTAACAGTGTGGAAAATGTAGGATAGCATATGGGTTAAATTAACATGCTTCTTAGTTTTTTTAAAATAACTTATTAATAAATAATTAACAAAAATATTAATAATAACTACCAATAAAATTAAATAAATATTTAATTAAATAACATTAAATTACTTTCCACTCTATTCCCCTATAAATGCACAACCTGCTACACATAAAAAAGTAACACCTTTAATTTAATTATCAATTAATGAAAATGCGTTACCAACTAATAATTAACAATTAATTAATTAACAATAACAATAAATACAAAAGAATAATACATTAACTATAATTAATATAATGATACATTAATCAATTAATAAAACATTAATTGACATGTATTTATTAATTAACAATAAATTACTAATCATTAAAAAAAACACATTAATTAATGAATTACAATTAAATTACTTCCCACCCTTTCCCCCTATAAACCCGCAACCTGCTACACACAAAAATATAACACATTTCATATAATTATCAATTCATCAATCAATACAAATTAAATACTAATTAATATTTAATTAACAATACATTATTTAGCAATAGCAACAAATAAAAATAATAATAATTTAATTATAATTAATATAATTATAATTGATTCAATTAATACAAATTATTTACCAATTAATATTTAACAATAAATTAAAAATCAATTAAAAAATATTAACTAATTAATTATAATGAAATTACTTCCCACCCTATTCCCCTAAAAACCTGCAACTCGCTCCGATACTAAAATGCAAAATTTACTTTAAAAAAATTACAAATTTCTAGGCCTGGCCGTCAAATTCTGTTCCGCAGAAATTGCGATAATTTAACAGTTTCGCGTTCCGCGGAGAGCGAGAAAATGGCAAAATTTCCGCGATCCGCAGCGTACTGGAAATTTTTTCATGCTTGCGCTGTAAAAATACGTTCTCGCGCGCGTGATCGTCTTACCTGGATCCCCGTGTTCGCCGACAAGTTTTCCCGATCCGGTCGCGTTCTCCACGAGATGTTGGATTATTGGTAGTCATTTTGCGCTATCTCGCGAGAGTTCGCGCCCGCGATCACGTCATTCGTCTCGCCATCATGCACTGCGAGTGTATGAGATCTCGAGCACGTCATTCTCCACCGCGAGCGAGAGCGTGAGGTCGCGATCACGTCATATCGAACGCGACAAGGAGCGAGAGAACATGAACACGTCATTCTCCACCGCGAGCGAGAGCGTGATGACGCGAACACGTCATATCAAACGCGACAAGGAGCGAGAGAACCGAACACGTCATATCCAACGCGACAGGGAGCGAGAGAACGCGAACATGCCATTTCGGACGCACCATCGATTTGGGGCGGAATTAATGTGAAGCTCCAGAACTTGAACATGTGAAATTTTCAATTTGGAGAAGAATATCAGCTCCAGCAGCATAAAACCTTCTGCAAATGATGATTTGGATGAAAAAAACTCCTCAGATTGACATTTGGCTGTTCTTTTTTATGCAAGGAGTCCTTTTTTAAAATGGGGGAGAGGGGGGAAGTGCCACAGAATCTCCAACTTCCTGTTCCTGTCCAGCAGGCTCCTCCCAGTGCTTTGTCCATCTCCTTCTCATTCTGCCTTTGGATTTTGAGCTGGAAAGATCACTTTTTTGGTCTGCTGCATTATTGCAATTGGATTTGAGGATTTTTTAATTGGATATTTTACAAGTAAGTGGTTGTTGTTGTGTCTGTTTGATTGTGGGCATTGCAGTTGTTGCAAATACAATTTAATTTAGTAACTATTATTCCTTTTTAAAAAAAATGTTGTGGGTAGTAGTAGTCAGTATTAGGCCCGAGCTAGTCATGGCCTCATGGGCGTGTGTATGATGAAGCAACTGTTCCTTAGGTGTTTTTTGAATGTATTTCATTTTCAAGCATCATTTAGGGCCTGGATGGCATTGGATTGAGTTGGGAAATGTGTTTTTTTGGGGTGGGCTTTCTGTTGTTTGTGCTGGCCTTGTGGATGGTCGCCATTTAGAAGCCTAGGCCTGCAAGCTTGACTGGCCTTGTCTGCCAACAGGCTTGCTTTCATCCAGTAGGCTCAGAGCAGGTAGCCACAGCTTTATTAATCAAGTGTTTCTGTGTGGTCTGTTGAATGTAGACATCATTTAGGGCATGGATTGCATTGGATTGAGTTGGGAAATGTGTTTTTTGGGGTGGGCTGTCTGATGTTGAGCCTGGCCATGTGGCTGGTGGCCATTTTGAAGCATAGGCCTACAAGCTTGTCTGGCCATGTCTGCCAACAGGCCTGCTTTCACCGAGTGGGCTCAGAGCAGGTAGCCACAGCTTTATTAATCAAGTGTTTCAGTGTGGTCTGAAAATTTAAACATCATTTAGGGCATGGATTGAGTTGGGAAATGTGTTTTTTGGGGTGGGCTTTCTGGTGTTGGGCCTGGCCATGTGGCTTGTCGCCATTTTGAAGCCTAGACCTGCAAGCTTGTCTGGCCTTGTCTGCCAACAGGCCTGCTTTCATCCAGTAGGCTCATAGCAGGTAGCCACAGCTTTATTAATCAAGTGTTTCTGTGTGGTCTGTTGAATTTAGACATCATTTAGAGAATGGATGGCATTGGATTGAGTTGGGAAATGTGTTTTTTTTGGGTGGGCTTTCTGATGTTGGGCCTGGCCATGTGGCTTGTGGCCATTTTGAAGCCTAGACCTGCAAGCTTGTCTGGCCTTGTCTGCCAACAGGCCTGCTTTCATCCAGTAGGCTCAGAGCAGGTAGCTACAGCTTTATTAATCAAGTGTTTCTGTGTGGTCTGTTGAATGTAGACATCATTTAGGGCATGGATTGCATTGGATTGAGTTGGGAAATGTGTTTTTTTGGGGTGGGCTTTCTGATGTTGGGCCTGGCCATGTGGCAGGTGGCCATTATGAAGCCTAGGCCTGCAAGCTTGTCTGGCGTTGTCTGCCAACAGGCCTGCTTTCATCCAGTAGGCTCAGAGCAAGTAGCCACAGCTTTATTAATCAAGTGTTTCTGTGTGGTCTGTTGAATTTATACATCATTTAGGGCATGGATGGCATTGGATTGAGTTGGGAAATGTGTTTTTTTGGGGGGTGGGCTTTCTGTTGTTGAGCCTGGCCATGTGGCTGGTGGCCATTTTGAAGCATAGGCCTACAAGCTTGTCTGGCCATGTCTGCCAACAGACCTGCTTTCACCCAGTGGGCTCAGAGCAGGTAGCAACAGCTTTATTAATCAAGTGTTTCAGTGTGGTCTGTTGAATTTAGACATCATTTAGGGCATGGATTGAGTTGGGAACTGTGTTTTTTGGGGTGGGCTTTCTGAGGTTGGGCCTGGCCATGTGGCTTGTCGCCATTTTGAAGCCTAGACCTGCAAGCTTGTCTGGCCTTGTCTGCCAACAGGCCTGCTTTCATCCAGTAGGCTCAGAGCAGGTAGCCACAGCTTTATTAATCAAGTGTTTCTGTGTGGTCTGTTGAATTTAGACATCATTTAGAGCATGGATGGCATTGTATTGAGTTGGGAAATGTGTTTTTTTGTGGTGGGCTTTCTGATGTTGGGCCTGGCCATGTGGCTTGTGGCCATTTTGAAGCGTAGACCTGCAAGCTTGTCTGGCCTTGTCTGCCAACAGGCCTGCTTTCATCCAGTAGGCTCAGAGCAGGTAGCCACAGCTTTATTAATCAAGTGTTTCTGTGTGGTCTGTTGAATGTAGACATCATTTAGAGCATGGATAGCATTGGATTGAGTTGGGAAATGTGTTTTTTGGGGGTGGGCTTTCTGGTGTTGGGCCTGGCCATGTGGCTGGTGGCCATTTTGAAGCCTAGACCTGCAAGCTTGTCTGGCCTTGTCTGCCAACAGGCCTGCTTTCACCCAGTAATCTCAGAGCTGATCTGGTAGCCACAGCTTTATTAATCAAGTGTTTCTGTGTGGTCTGTTGAATTTAGACATCATTTAGGGCATGGATGGCATTGGATTGAGTTAGGAAGTGTGTTTTATGGGGTGGGCTTTCTGATGCTGGGCCTGGCCATGTGGCTTGTGGCCATTTTGAAGCCTAGACCTGCGAGCTTGTCTGGCTTTGTCTGCCAACAGGCCTGCTTTCATCCAGTAGGCTCAGAGCAGATAGCCACAGCTTTATTAATCAAGTGTTTCTGTGTTAATATGTTGAATTTAAACATTATTTAGGGCATGGATGGCATTGGATTGAGTTGGGAAATGTGTGTTTTGGTGTGGGCTTTCTGATGTTTGGCCTGGCCATGTGGCTTGTGGCCATTATGAAGCCTAGGCCTGCAAGCTTGTCTTGCCTTGTCTGCCAACAGGCCTGCTTTCAGCCAGTAGGCTCAGAGCAAGTAGCCAAAGCTTTATTAATCAAGTGTTTCTGTGTGGTCTGTTGAATTTAGACATCATTTAGGGCATGGATGACATTGGATTGAGTTGGAAAGTGTGTTTTCTTGGGTTGGGCTTCTGATGTAGGGTCTGGCCATGTGGCGGGTGGGAATTATTAGTGTCCTGCTTTTGCCATTTAGGCCTGCATGGTTTTCCTATTGGCTTACTGCTTAAATCCATCCACCCCCTTTGCCAGCAGCAGCTCCATGAATGATGTGATGCTCAAATAATTTAATGGCAAATAGGGTCCACCCCACTTCAATTATATTTTTATTTTGGTGGTTCTTATTCTCTTTCCTATCCTTCCTGAGAGTGTAGTGTGTGTACACAGTAGTATAACATAGCCCTTGTTGACAAAGTCTCAGAAATGGCTAGAATATATCTTTTGTTTGAACTAGTACAGTAGTAACTGAACCACAACAACAAATGCAACATTTTGCTGATGTTCTTCTCCTGTTTTATTTGCTTTTAGGTGCACAAAAATCCAGAAGAGGAGGTGTCATCACTATCACCCGTTGTACTGCCAGCCAGACAGAAGTCCTGCTGTGCATCACTTCCACGTGTGACCACAACTTGTTATGCATCTGCGTCCTACCTGACATCTGAAGAAGATGGCCCCAAAGAAAGGTACCAGGTCCAGTATCAAGAAAGTTGCAGGTGAGAAGGAACAGAAAAAGGAAGTGCCATTAACCACGACTGGTGTGCCGGTGTCAGGCGACGTCTTCCTCAGGGTCTGTCGTGAAGTTATAAGGGCCCACCTCTCGATACCTCCAATTCCGAATGTAATTACTACACAGAATCTTGGAGTGATCAAGCGAGGGGAAAAGGGAATTGGGAAGGGAACTGCGGGGAAGGAGATCTGAAAAGGAAAAGTTAGTAACAAAATATTCTGCAAATTCTAAGTTAGCTATAACCTTTGTGGAGATTCTAAAACACAAGCCTATAAACAAGCTCTCTCTAATAATCCGAAAAGCTTCCTACACAGTTGTATTTAACATATAACACTTTATTAATTATGCTGTTTAATTTTCAATCATTTGTGAATAGCGAATTCAATCTCTTGTGAATTGCGACAGATTCTTCATCAAAGAAATAACAACACACTTCAGCAAATAAACTCCTTTACCAAAGCTTTGAAGGACAAGCTAAATGATTACCTCATACGCATCATCAACAAGAAATAACCCAAATGACCTATAAGCCAGAAATCACAAAAAGGGAATGCGCCTAGACAATCTTGCAATAGAAACAGCTTTTACGCGCATTCAAATAAGCTTTGCGTTCCCCCCGAAACACTATCAACAACCCTTGCCAGCAATGGATTGCGATTATCTACTTGAGGAATAAAACATTAAAGGATTCGAACTTTCTTAGTTTTAGAAATCACTTATAATGCATTTGGCAGCAGCTTTAAATATCACCTTTAAACGCAATTTTCAACATAAATAGCCAATAACTGGGAACCAGGAATTCCTATTCCCTACCTGTAGAGTACGACCTACTCTACTACTCAGATGGATGAGAAATCCCCTTGAAAAGCTCCAACTCGGTTCTTGAAGGCTGGAAAGCTGAAAACGGAGCAAGCTGAAGACTGCCACGCCCCCTGCAAGGAACACCGAAAGTCTCCGATGAAATCCCACTCCAAAACGCTGAGCTGTGGGAAACAGGAAAGGGAGCAGGAAGAAACCACAGCCACTCCCTAGGAATAATCCAGAATAGTGAGCACAGGAGGCAGGGCGCGGTCACGTAAGTTAGCGTGCCTTCAGCGCTTACGCACGCGACCCGACTACCAAACCTCACGCATTACGCGTGAGCATGCCAAACCTCACGCATCACGCGTGAGCATGCGAAACCTCACGCATTAGGCGGAAACACAGCAAACAGCAGCTAAAGGACAGGGAAACCTGCGCAAACCTACAAACATGGATGCAACTTAACAGCACAAGCAGGTTTGGAGCACATCAGCCACCAACGCCCTCTCAAAGAGGACTGATGCATTTTGCCACAAGGGCAACTCCGAAAGCAGAGTGGGGCGGGCCCTAGACCACAAGCCACCCTAGCCCTGACAGTACACCCCCCTCCCAAGAGTGGTCTAGGGCCCGGCTTTAGAGGGTGGAGGAGGTGGAAACGGCGTATCAAGCGTGGGGCATGAACATTGTCAGCCGGTTCCCAGGAATCATTCTCAGCACCGTATCCCTTCCAGGAGACAAGGTACCATAACTTGGAACCCCGACGTCTAGAATCCAAAATGTCTCGCACCTCATACTCCCAACTACCATGAACTAAAATCGGAGCTGGACGGGGAGCCAGATTCTGATTAGCAGGTTTAAGGAGGGAAGTATGAAAAACTGGATGAATTCGTAAAGACCCAGGCAACAACAACTTGAATGTCACAGGGTTCACCTGTCGAAGAACTGGGTAAGGACCAATGTACTTAGGTTGAAACATACTTTTGTGTTTGAAGTTTAAGTTCTTCGTAGACAACCAAACTTTATCCCCAGGGGCATACGCAGGACCTGAACGATGTTTTTTGTCATATTGCTCTTTGTATTTCTTCTTGCTTTGTAACAAGCGATCCTGAATTTGACGGTGAATAGTTTGCATAAGTTGCACAGAGTCTCTAACTGCTGGTACACCACTATCATCTTTAGCCATAGTCAACGGTATGGTGTTAGGTTCATAGCCATAGAGTGCCTGGAACGGAGAGGAACCGGTTGATGAATGCGGCGAAGTGTTATACGCAAATTCAGCAATCCAAAGCAAATCCAACCAAGATTTCTTAGAGTCCGTAACATAACACCTCAAGTATTGTTTAAAAGTTTGGTTCAGTCTTTCAGTCTGCCCATCAGTTTGAGGGTGATAACTAGTGGACATATTGGAAGTGATGTGTAGATCTTTACACCATTGTTGCCAGAACTTAGAAGAGAATTGAGACCCTCGATCTGAAAGCAATACTGAAGGCAGTCCATGTAAGCGCACCACATGTCGCAGAAATATTTGTGCTAATTGTCCCGCAGTGGGTAGCTGCTTACAAGGGATGAAATGAGCATATTTGGTTAAACTGTCCACAACCACTAGAATCACAGTATGGTGTTGAATTGGTGGTAAATCAGTAATGAAATCCAAAGAAATATGTTTCCATGGTTCAGTTGGTGTAGGTAGAACCTGTAGAAAGCCTTTAGGCTTAGTGTGATCGGATTTAAATCTTGCACAGACCTCACAATCATTAGCCATTTTCAGCACATCCTTTTGCAGCGTGGGCCACCAAAACATCTTTTGTATTTTTTCCACAGTCTTTCGAGGGCCTGGGTGCCCGGCCATAGGATGTGAATGTAACCAGTTAAACACAGTTTCTTGTAATTGCAAAGAGGGCAGATAGACTTGCTTTCCATGGAAAGGTATCCCTTCTTTGATGGTTTGGTTAACATTGGAGTTCAGCCATAATTTCCACTGAGAAGAAGGAAAATTTTCATGAATATTCTCCAAAAATTGGTCTGCCGAAAGTACATTAATTACTTTGCCTGGATCGATTATTGGTTGAGGAGTTCCTTCAAAGCGGTGCAAAGAAGAGTCTTTTCTGGACAAGGCATCAGCTTTCTTGTTGTCTTGGCCTGGACGGAAGGTAATTATGAAGTCATATTCGGCAAAGAACATCATCCACCTGAGTTGCCTCGGGGTCAACATTCTGGCTGAGCTCATAAACTGTAAATTTCTATGATCAGTGTACACGGTTACAGTAAATTTCGCTCCCATTATGTAATGTCTCCATTCTTTGAAGGCTTCTAGAATCGCTAGTAGTTCCTTTTCAGCAATTACATAGTTTTGTTCTGCGGGATTTAGTTTTCGAGACATGTAGGCAACTGGATGCATTTGACCAGTAGTGTGATGTCTTTGAGAGAGAATAGCTGCTATAGCTACATCAGAGGCGTCAGCTTCAATGATAAAGGGTTCTTCTACATTGGGATGCATGAGAACAGGAGCTTCAGTAAAGGCTCTTTTTAACTTCTGGAATGCATGTTCAGCTTCTGTGGACCATTCAAAGTTCACCTTCTTCCTTAACAACCGTGTGATGGGAGCTACCACAGCAGAAAAATGATCAATGAAACGGCGATAAAAATTCGCAAATCCCAAAAAGCACTGTATGTCTCGAACAGATGTCGGAGTGGGCCAATCAGCAACAGCTTTGATCTTTCTGTCGGTCATTTTCATCCCAGTTGGAGTAAGGAGAACTCCCAAAAATTCAACTTCCCGAACATGGAAATCACATTTAGATAATTTGCAGTACAAATTATGGGATTGCAAAGTGTTCAAAACCTTTTTGACGTGCCCTTCATGTTCAGCTTCGGAATCAGAATAGATCAAAATATCGTCTATATAGACAATAACAAAAAGATCCAAAAATTCTTTCAAGGCATCATTCAAAAAGAACTGAAAAGCTGCTGGTGCATTGCACAGCCCGAATGGCATCACCAAGTACTCAAACAATCCATATCGGGTTTTGAAAGCAGTCTTCCATTCATCACCTTGCCTGATACGAACCAAGTGGTAGGCTCCTCTGAGGTCCAATTTAGTGTAGATTTCTGCCCTTTTAACTTGGTCCAAGAGAACAGGGATGAGAGGCAATGGATACTTATTTTTGACTGTGATTTTGTTCAACGCCCTATAATCGATGCAAGTTCTCAATTCCCCATTAGCTTTCGGAATGAAAAATAAAGGAGACGCTGCCGGAGACTTGGAAGGGCGGATGAATCCATTCTCTAGATATTGGTCGAGATATTCTCTCAAATGCTGGTTTTCTTTTTCAGATAAAGCATAAATGCGACAATTTGGGACACTAGATCCAGGTACTAGATCGATCTGACAGTCATAACTTCGATGAGGAGGAAGGAGAGCTGCCTTAACCTCACTGAAGACTTCTGCGAAATCCTTGTAGACTTTAGGTAACAATGTTTCTTTTTCCTCGGCTGTGGCCAATTGACTTAGAGTTGGTTTTGGAGCATTAAGACAAGAAGAATGACAAAAATCAGACAGAAAAACCAGTTCTCTCTTTCGCCAATCTATGGTTGGATTGTGTAAACAAAGCCAAGGCATTCCTAGAATAAAACCATACTGAGGTGCTTGGATAACATTAAATTGAAGCTCCTCCTTATGTACTTGTTGCTTAGCATCTTCACAGAACATAACAACCTTAGAAGTTTGCATGGTTACTGGCCCTCCAGCTAGAATTTTTCCATCCACCGCTTGCACTATTTCAGGAGTCTCTTTTTGTTCACAGATGATTCCTAAGCGTTGGGCAGTTTCTAAATCTACAAAATTCCCTGTAGCTCCAGAATCAACTAAAACTTCCATTTGACATGTTTCATGACTTAACCTGATTTGTACAGCCAATCTGAAATGAGCTTTGTAGTTAGAGACACATGAGTTCACAGAAGGGAAGGCAATGGTACCCAAGAGATCTCCCTTCAAACATCTTGGGCCAATTAGTTTTCCGATTTTGGATCTGTTTTTTCCAGAGCTGCTGACTTACTAGAGTTAGGAAATTTTCCCTTTGGCTTAGTTAAGCAGTCCTTCACGAAATGACCCTTTCGACCACAATAAAGGCATTGTCCATTCTTTCGACGATTGTCTTTCTCATCTTTTGACAATGGTTGTCTTAAAGTTCCTATTTCCATAGGCTCCGAACCAGTTTCAGAATTTGTAGATTGAGACCTAGATTTAGCTTCTGATCTCCAGTTGGGTTTGTCTGTTCTTTTTTTATCTGATCTCCGTTCAGAGAGTCTGTGGTCTAAACGCAGCGTTAGATTAATCAATTCAGAGCAGATTACTGGTTGAGGATCAATTTGTGCCAAAACATCTTTTAGATCGTCTTTTAGACCTTGATAAAAGAGGGCAGCTCTTTTTTCTTCTGGCCAAGAAGTTTCAGCGATTAACCTGTTGAAGTGAGACAAATAAGAAACAAGGTCCCTATTGCCTTGTTTCAACTGTAATAGTTCTCGATCTGCGGATAAAGTAACAGTTCTGCGATCAAAAACCTTTTCAAATTCTTCCACAAACCTTTTCCAGTTGTAAAGCAGAGTGTCATCTTGTCTGACCAAAGGAACTGCCCAGTTTGCGGCATCTCCGGTCAAATAGGAAATTAAAAACGCAATTTTAGACTGTGGGGTTGGAAACGCAGCTGGTCTACAAGCAAAATGCAACTCTATCTGGGTCAAAAAGATTTGCACCTTAGAGGGGTCCCCAGAAAAACGTTCAGGAGCCGCCAAAGGAATCTGGGGGGGTACTGTAACAGCTATGTTTGTATTTCCTCTGCTAGCACCAGTTTCTTGAAACTCTTCCGGAAGAGGAGTATTCTGTAATTGAATATTTTCCACCTTAGCTGCCAACAAAGCAGTTACATCCATGGTTTCCTTTAAGTCTGTTTGTATACGCATAATTGCAGACATTAAATCATTGATGGTGGCCATTATGACTTCACGTACAGACCAGGGGGAAAATAATTCGTGGGCTCACTATTCTGTCAGGCGACGTCTTCCTCAGGGTCTGTCGTGAAGTTATAAGGGCCCACCTCTCGATACCTCCAATTCCGAATGTAATTACTACACAGAATCTTGGAGTGATCAAGCGAGGGCAAAAGGGAATTGGGAAGGGAACTGCGGGGAAGGAGATCTGAAAAGGAAAAGTTAGTAACAAAATATTCTGCAAATTCTAAGTTAGCTATAACCTTTGTGGAGATTCTAAAACACAAGCCTATAAACAAGCTCTCTCTAATAATCCGAAAAGCTTCCTACACAGTTGTATTTAACATATAACACTTTATTAATTATGCTGTTTAATTTTCAATCATTTGTGAATAGCGAATTCAATCTCTTGTGAATTGCGACAGATTCTTCATCAAAGAAATAACAACACACTTCAGCAAATAAACTCCTTTACCAAAGCTTTGAAGGACAAGCTAAATGATTACCTCATAAGCATCATCAACAAGAAATAACCCAAATGACCTATAAGCCAGAAATCACAAAAAGGGAATGCGCCTAGACAATCTTGCAATAGAAACAGCTTTTACGCGCATTCAAATAAGCTTTGCGTTCCCCCCGAAACACTATCAACAACCCTTGCCAGCAATGGATTGCGATTATCTACTTGAGGAATAAAACATTAAAGGATTCGAACTTTCTTAGTTTTAGAAATCACTTATAATGCATTTGGCAGCAGCTTTAAATATCACCTTTAAAAGCAATTTTCAACATAAATAGCCAATAACTGGGAACCAGGAATTCCTATTCCCTACCTGTAGAGTACGACCTACTCTACTACTCAGATGGATGAGAAATCCCCTTGAAAAGCTCCAACTCGGTTCTTGAAGGCTGGAAAGCTGAAAACGGAGCAAGCTGAAGACTGCCACGCCCCCTGCAAGGAACACCGAAAGCCTCCGATGAAATCCCACTCCAAAACGCTGAGCTGTGGGAAACAGGAAAGGGAGCAGGAAGAAACCACAGCCACTCCCTAGGAATAATCCAGAATAGTGAGCACAGGAGGCAGGGCGCGGTCACGTAAGTTAGCGTGCCTTCAGCGCTTACGCACGCGACCCGACTACCAAACCTCACGCATTACGCGTGAGCATGCCAAACCTCACGCATCACGCGTGAGCATGCGAAACCTCACGCATTAGGCGGAAACACAGCAAACAGCAGCTAAAGGACAGGGAAACCTGCGCAAACCTACAAACATGGATGCAACTTAACAGCACAAGCAGGTTTGGAGCACATCAGCCACCAACGCCCTCTCAAAGAGGACTGATGCATTTTGCCACAAGGGCAACTCCGAAAGCAGAGTGGGGCGGGCCCTAGACCACAAGCCACCCTAGCCCTGACAGCCGGCCAATGTTTTTTTGTACCCAAAAAAGTTACGCCTGCAGCAGCGTTGTCCGGGAAACAAGCTGGGAGCAGCACCTCCGCAGCAGCGGTCCGACCCCACCAACCTAGGCCCAAGCCCTTGAGTGTCACAGAGGTAGCCAGTCTACTAACGAGCAGTGATGTTGAAATGTCATTATCGCAAAGTAGTACACAATCAACTCAGGCAGAAACTCAGCAGATAAGTGTGCAGCCGCAACAACAGCAGCAGTCGCAAGAACAACAGCAGCCGCAAGAAGAACAGCAGCAGCCGCAAGAACAGCAGCACCAGCCGCAAGAACAGCAGCAGCAGCTGCAGGAACAGCAGCAGCAGTCACAAGAACAGCCCACAATAGTAGTTGTTGCTCCTGAAGTAAGGGCATTTCAAGAAATCGAGCTTCCTGCAGACAAAGTGGAGCAAACCACTCTTTCGGAAGATCTATTGTCTTCCAGACCACCAGCAAGGAAAAGGAGGCTTAGTCCATCATCTTCTTCTTCAAGCCCCGCTTCTGATGATCGTGATGCCACTTGGCAGCCACCAGCTCAGTCTGAGAGTGATGCACGCCACATCACAATGCTTCTGAAAAGGATGGTTCCAGAAAAACTTGCAGTTATAGAGGTAGATGTAGAAGAGGGGGATGATGTTGATGAAGACGAGCCAGTCATCATGCACATCACTCCCGCCCCAGAGGGGTGGAGACCAACATACTCACCCTATCCAGAAAGGCTGCTACTGAGCGGGATGTAGCACGGATACCAACAACACAGGTTACACCACCACGACCTCCAGCTGCCATATTCAAAGGCCCGGCAGCGACCTACTACATCCAGCTCAACCATCTCAGTAGGTAGTGGTAGTAAAAGTCACAGTGTAGCTGCACAGAGTCACATTCCAAGCACACCCTCCAGTTCATCTGGTATTAAAACTGGCACATCCAGCAGTGCCAGAAAGTTCTCCTCCCCAGTTTGGGACTTCTTTGCTGTTAGCAACAAGGAGGAGAATGTTGCTATATGCTCAATTTGTCGACAAGGTGTTCGGCGGGGTAAGCTTGGTACAAACTATGGTACCGGAAGCCAAGCAAGTCATCTCAGAATGTACCACACTATTGTGTGGGAGAATTACCTACTTCACTTAAAACAAAGTAAAAAAACTCAACCCATTGAAGTTGGGCATGAAGAATCAGGGGACAATATTATTGCGGTGGAAGGTGAAGAAGAGGGAGAGAGAGTAGTGCAGTGGTACCGCCCACATCCTCCTCAGTACTACTGAGTGGCACCGCAGTAAGAGCCATACTCAAAGTCAGCCTGAGACACCAAGGCGACGAGTACTGCAATGAGACAAACTGCGTTGTTGAGCCTAAGTGGGTTAATGAAAACTACAGCACCACAAAGGAAAGTAATCCAGCCTACCATTGAGAGCATGCTTAGGTTGGAGGGGCAGTTCCAACGCAACCACCCAACGGCACGGTTGTACAATGCGAAGCTGGCTAAAATGTTAGCACTGGACCTTCTTCCTTTTTCATTTGTTGAAGGGGTGGGTTTCCTTGAATTTGTGTCAACCATCTGCCCTAAATGGAAGGTTCCCAGCCGGTCCTATTTCGCAAGAATTGCTGTTCCGGCACTACATCATGATGTGATGGAATTGGTTGGACAAGCTTTGCAGCAGAGTGCTGTTCACAATATACATCTGACAACAGACATGTGGACCAGTTGCCAAGCCACAGATTACATGTGCATCACTGCACACTGGGTCTCTTTTGTGAGGGTTAGAGATAAGCTATCTGAACAAGGTGTTGCTGACACAGCTGAGATTTTTAAAGCTACTCGAAAACATGCAACAGTAGCCATGTTCGCCATGGAGAAATCTCACACTGCTGTAAATATTTTGGAATAGTTTCGCAGCAAGGTTTTTGAATGGCTGCGCCCAAGAGGGCTTAGTATTAGTTTTATTGTCACAGATAATGGCAGTGATGCACTTAAGGCCATGGACCTGGGTTCCTATTTCAGGGTTCTGTGTTTGGTGCACTGCATAAACATTATAGTTCAAGACTTTCTGAGAAAAGAACCCATAGTCAGCAACTTACTGACCACCTGCCGAAGAATATGCACTCATTTCAGCCATTCTTTTAAAGCTCGAAAGCAGTTGAAGATCATTTAACGTGAATATAAGATGCCAGTCAAAGCACTCATCCAGGAGGTGGCAACACGTTGGAACTAAATATATTACATGCTTGATCGTCTGTTTGAGCAGTACAGGCCACTCAATGACTATGTCATGCGAAGACTGGATGCTACTGTGAAAGGCATGACCTTTCAGATGGACCAATGGTGACTAGTTAAATGCTTGACTGAGATGCTTCATCCTTTTGAGGCCTTCACACGTGAAGTCAGCAAGGAGGACTGTACAATGGGCCAAGCTATCCCATTATTGCAAATGCTAGAGCATCAGCTGAAGAAGGTGTCTGAATCATACAAAGGTGTAGAGGAAAAAAGGAAGCCTAGGACTTGGTGGAGTGCTTAGCCCGTCGCTTAGCTGAAAATACAAGGGTGCACAATAAGATTTTATCACAAGAACATTACATTTCTGCCACAATTCTGGATCCGCGGGCAAAATTGGGACTGAAGGCATTCATTCCTTTTTCAGAGGTGGATGTTGCCCGCTACAAAACTTGGATAGCTGAGGCAGCGAGTAAGTTGGAAAATGAACGGCTGCTAATTAAACCTACAAGAAGTACTGCAGCAGGGCATGCAGCATCAAGTGCAACTTCGGAGGCTGAGGGCAGTGCGTTTGGCTCGCAACACTCACCATCACTATCGACAACAGCAACAACAACTGGATCATTAGGCCCAGTAGAATCGTTACACAATTGGTATTTACAGTTAGGCATTAATAAGCACAGTGCTGATGCACAGAGAAAAGAGCCTGAACCGTTAGCAGCAGCACCCCTGAACATTGAGCGGATGGTCCAGGCCTATCTGGACGACCCAACAGAGGTGTACATTGATCAAAACCCATTGCAGTATTGGTATAGGAAAAGGGCTGAATGGCCACAGTTCAGCAGGTTGGCGATACGCTATCTGGCTTGCCCTGTCGATAGTGTCTCTTCCGAATGTGTTTTCAGTGCAACTGGTTCCATTGTAACAGTGAAAAGGACCAGTCTCTCGCCCAAAAATGTGAAGAGGTTAACAATGATCAAAATGAATCAGCACTTCATACCACCGAATTACACAATACATGAAGCAAGGGAGGAAGATGAGGACAGCGGCTCAGGTGACGGAAGTAGTGTGTCACATGATTACCTACTACTGGCTGAACCCCCAGAGTTTGAGGACGAGCTATACTGCCTGACAATTAGGCTTGCACTTACTGTCTTCCTCCTATATTTTCCTTTATTTGTCTGTCTGTCGATCTGGTTACAAACTTTGAATCACAACAAATCCATTACCACCGTCTTCTACTCTTCTTATTTCAATATACAAGTTTCAGGTGTCTGCTTTTCACAGTACAGTCCTCCGAATCCAGCTCCTCCGCTCCATCATACTGAATCTCCCTAAATCCATTGCCCTAATGATGATTGGATGATGGAAAATAGAAGAAAAAATAAAAACTTTCCTAGTCCCGCCAAAGGAAGTGGAACATGATGACTACTATAGCTATCATCCTTTCAGGGACGAGAGAGACTGCCCATTAACTGAAAATGAGATGGAACAGGTAATGATTGATGCCATGCATTGTACGCTGAGTCGCAGACTGCGTGATTTTGTTGTTGTTTGTTGTGCATGAAGTTATGTCATTGTGCACTAATCATCTTTCTACAGTACACACTAAACGTAACTCAAGGCAATTTTCCCCTTCTTAAAAAATATTTTTAATAAGAAATTTGTACTTCTACTGAAGCTTGATACGTTGCTTTTGATTGAATACAAGAAGGGGACTCAATCTGCACACTGAGTATGACAACAGCACCGTCCATGATGATGATGGCGAAAAAGACGACCCGTTAACTTAAGATGAGAAGGAATAGGTAATGAAAATGAATGTCATGCATTGGACACCTGACTCTGAGCAATACATGCCGCCTCGGAAAGTGTTCTTGTTGCACTACACCATAACTTGTGCATTTCTTTCAACTTTGCTTCTCAATATCCCTTTTGTTTTTCCATCTGCAATTACAGGCCGGGTCTTGCCCTATACTTGGGAAAACATTACAATGCACACTTACCTTACCAATAAATCTACTTTTTTTTCCAGGCGGGCAGTGGCGTCAGGCGACATCCAAGAGGAGGACCAAGAGGAAGGACCAAGAGGAATGCCGAGATGCAAATCCAGCCCACATTTTTGACCAGGATAACACAGTAACAGTGTCAACTTTTAAATAATTTGATTCATTTTTTTGTCTACAGTCTTTACAACAGTGTGTTCTTCTTGTTGTTATTATCATAAGGTTTGCTCTCTGTTATAAAAATTGTATTTGCTATCTGTAAACGTATTAAGCCCAGAACAACTGAACAAGAAGTGCATGTAATCCGGGTCTCCTTATCAATCATCATCATGCATGCATTTCCTTTTTCTCCCTTAACATATTGATATGGATATGGTAGTCTACAGAGTTTGTTGTTTGGTGTTTGTCCATGCATACTGTCTGTTTTTCATTTTCAAACCTTTCCCCAAAGCCCCCCTTCCCATCCATTTACCAAACCCTAACCCTCTTCCCCCGCCTGGGCTGTGTGACTTATTGAGGTGCGACTAAATTAAACAATTAATCACACGCTTGCTGGGGCGAATGTGGCGAAAGCAACAGTACTTCAATTTCAAGGCAGAGCGATGATCTTCTTCTGCTTGCCCACCCATGAGCAGTATATTTTAGAGGTGATTTTTATTTAACAAAGGAACATATACCTCCGCATTAAATGCTGGCATTGATTGGATTTGTTGTCATCCTCATACACAGCACTAACTATTAAGCTGTAGGCCTAGTCAAGTGACTCGACACAACTATAGTTTGTAACTCTGTCTACTAGGCTATCCCCACCACCATTATGTTTTGTTGTAAAATATTTTTGCATATTATTGTTGCTCGGTAAGTTCTGTACTGTACTTCATTCTACTACTCCTCGAACAGTCTCTCAAAGGAGACTGACTGTCTCATTTTCTTTTTTTGCAAATGCTGCTGCCCTGCCAGTGTCTACTACTACCACCACCATCCCAATCATGGCATGTTAGAAAAATGAAACCTTCATCACAATGCAGCCATCGCTGTGCCTAAGTTAAACATCAAGAAAAGGTAAGAGAAGTTTGGGGGAGGCATACTTATCAATAATAATCATAATAATATTATTATTAATAATAATAATAATAATAATAATAATAAACATGTTTTCAATGAATTCACACACCCCTTTGAGTCCAGATAAAGAATGCATAGACTAGAAGAGAGAGACTGAAAGTATTAGTAGGACAACTCAATCAGTGAGGGGTGTCGCATCTATCTGTTTGTGTCTTACACAGTCAGACAATTATTTAAATCAAACACTGGCTATGGGCGGAACTGCACCAGCAAGGAAACAGTGTGATGTAAAACAGTAACTCCACCTACAAAACATTAACAACATTGCATGTAAAGTAGAAATATAGATTTAATATAACCCTAACAAAAAGTAAACTATGTAAAAAAAAACACAAAAGCTGACCCACCCCCCTCCCTAACCCCAACCAATGTCTGTAACGAGAAAGTCCAAATGTCCAAAACCCCAACGCCCAATTCCCATCCACCAAAACAAGAATTAAAAAAGGTGCAATAGACAGGGACTCTATGTGTGGCGGGATTGGAGGACACACACTTGCTCCTCTAGACGGGTGACGCAGCGCTTTAGAGCACAGCAGTTGCAGCCACAGTGGGGGTGCGGCAGTAAGACGGTAGGCGGCCACCAGATGGTGGTGCCGTACCGCTGGAGGGTGGTGGCTGGGGCCCGGTGCACTGGAGGAGGCTTCAAGTGCTGCAGCCTCCTTCTCCTCCTCTTCCAATACCACCAGGCGCCGATATTCTCACTGGATTCCCTCCAGCTTGCGGCGCCATGCCTTGGCGGCCAACTCCTTCCGATCAGGTTTGGAAGGAGTAGCTGTATATCAAAAAGAAAAAACAAGACAATTGTAAAATATACTCTTTGAAAAACCCTAAGACAAGCTATTTATACACATAGTGGCATGGTAGCACTATAAAGCACAGTACATAACATTTGTGGTATGTATCTATCCTCCCACTTGCTTGGGCGTTACCATTTGCAGGATTTTTTTCAGGCATTCAACCAACCATGCATCAGATTATTTACTATCAGCCACCTTTACAATTTGCATGCTTGCATCACACGTATCCTTCTCTCTGTCAGTCATAAATATTAAATCTCGCCCGTCCTTCTTCCTTCCACCCGTCTTTCACTTTTTAGTTCAACACCAGGTGATCTGATCTGACTTTTAGTCCTATCCATAAAACTTTCAAAGCGGAGTTGAAATTACAGATAGATGAGGCCATTGGTTACTCAATACTCCCGTCCCTAATGCTTTTACTAATGCCAATTAAAGGATATCTTCACTCTTCAAACGTTGACAACAACTCCCGTGGGGGCAATTGCGATGCGCCCGCCACTGTGGCGGGCGCATCCCGTATTTTTAGGGCTCGGGCCTACGTCACCACGAAGTGGGGGCGGAGCTTCCGAGCTCTTTTGTATTCGAAAAAAAAAAGAATTCTGAAAGGGGTCCAGGCTGGCACATTCCTTAGTGCGCGCCGCGTTTTTTATGGCATCTGCCTAGTGATTCGTCTTCGCTGTGCTGTCTATTTAGTAGCCTTGACGTGAGAGGCTATATTTACTTTTTGTCCGTCATTTATTTCAGTTTCATGGCATAAAGTGTGCGGTTACTTGCACAGAAGACTTATTAATCTTAATTAGGGGCTGTCAGGGTGGCCGTGTAATGCATTCCAGATGGTGTGCGCACGTTCACCATAGAGCAGTGAGTTTGTCGGGCGCGCGTCCTCCTCACGTGCACACAGGCATAGCGAATCAGTGTCATAGCGAAAAGACAACATTTTGTCACGTCTGTTATGAATTTATGACTTGTAATTTCAGGTAGGTTACATCAGCTCGATTAATGTTTCAACCACGGCCTGTTTCGAATACAAGTTCAGTTGTTATATAGTCCCGAATTCAAAATGGTCTCTCGCAGTAAAGTTTTCTACGAGTTGAATTTAATTCTGACAGGGTCCGTTTTGCATGCATGTGTTTAAATCACAAAGGCGACATGCAAGGGAAGTGTACAATTGATGTTGTTTTTTTTCGGTTTGTGTTTATTAAATGAGTGCAGTTGGAGGCATGAAAGGGCTCTTGGCAACAGGCGGTGAAAGCTGGGAGGCGTGATGTGGGCTCTTTGTTTCCGTAGTGCTGGTCGGTGATGGCGCGCTATTCTTCTGCTGCGGTTGATGGATGACCTGCTCAGAGGAGGGCAGATCTGAGGGAATGGCCTGCCGACAACGAAACGTCATCTGTGTGACTGGAGGGTTTTTAAATACTAAAGTTGTGGCCACCAACGAGACTTGCCTCTTCTTCGTAGTTCAAGAACTTTTCTTAAACAAAAAAGTCACCACTTAATAAATCATTATCTCGCTTAAGACCGCTAGCACGCTTTTTAGAAGCAGTTTGCACCCGCACACAAGTTTGAGGAAAGTTCTTAACACGCTCCACCCCTTGAAGGTGACCGTGACTTCTTATGCTTCGTTTTTCGGTCATCTTTTTTATTTCGGTTAATGGGGAAATATGATCTAGGAACCTACCAATTGGGTAAAGGCGATTGTCAGAAGGCGGCACCATAAGCAGAAGACTACAGGACAGGCAGGCTACGTATTGCAGTAATACCCTCAGCTGTAAAAAAAAAAAAAATCTGACAAAATGTAAAGTTGTCCGGGGCTTACGGTAATGGTTACAGACTACATTAAATGTTCTTTGGGGATAAACCAGCTGCTGCAAACAACTGTCTGACTTGCAAGTCTTGGGGTATAATAGTGGTAAGATGCAACCTGTGGTTATTGCGCTCGAGAGATCTGTGTGTAACCTCTGGCCGTAGGTTTGAATGTTAAAATAGTTCAAATGATTAATATGCCTATTTCAGAATATAGCGTATATTTGTAGATCACATATTTATGTGTAACATAGACTAGTGGGATAGCGAGTTTGTTGCTTAGAGCCTTGTACAACCCGCATGTTTTAGACTACAGGTGAAATAGCTCAGGGAATTATGTCCTAGCTGCAAACTGCAGCATAAAAACAAGAATAACAGGGGAGATAAATAAATACACCTTCTCTTTTTTTCAAATGGATATCCGCTTCAAAGTCAGTACATTATGTATGTTGATGACCTTGGTCTTCGTCAACCACATCTTTAATAATATGGTGAATTTACCTTGCTAGACGTGCACCTTCCAGCGAACCATGAAACCCGGGCTTTTCACACCTTGCTTTTGCCAGCTGCAGGCACTCACTAGGAGAGAACACAGTCTCCCTGCTCGTGCAGAGTGCAAAGTGGTAGTGCAGAGTGCAGATTGAGAGTGCAGAGTGCAGATTGAGAGTGCAGAGTGGTAGTGCAGAGTGCAGAGTGGTAGTGCAAAGTGGTAGTGCAGAGTGGTAGTGCAGAGTGCAGAGTGGTAGTGCAGAGTGGTAGTGCAGAGTGCAGAGTGGTAGTGCAGAGTGCAGAGTGGTAGTGCAGAGTGGTAGTGCAGAGTGGTAGTGCAGAGTGCAGAGTGCAGATTGAGAGTGTGAGTGGTAGTGCAGAGTGCAGATTGAGAGTGCGAGTGGTAGTGCAGAGTGCAGATTGAGAGTGCAGATTGAGAGTGCAGAGTGCAGATTGGTAGTGCAGAGTGCAGATTGGTAGTGCAGAGTGGTAGTGCAGAGTGCAGAGTGCAGATTGAGAGTGGTATTGCAGAGTGCAGAGTGGTAGTGCAGAGCGGTAGTGCAGAGTGCAGATTGAGAGTGCGGAGTGCATATTGGTAGTGCAGAGTGCAGATTGGGAGTGCAGAGTGGTAGTGCAGAGTGCAGAGTGGTAGTGCAGAGTGGTAGTGCAGAGCGCAGAGTGGTAGTGCAGAGCGCAGAGTGGTAGTGCAGAGCGCAGAGTGCAGAGTGCAGATTGAGAGTGCGAGTGGTAGTGCAGAGTGCAGATTGGTAGTGCAGAGTGCAGATTGGTAGTGCAGAGTGCAGAGTGATAGTGCAGAGTGCAGAGTGGTAGTGCAGAGTGGTAGTGAAGAGTGCAGAGTGGCGGTGAGTGCAGAGTGGAGGTGACTGCAGAGTGGCGGTGAGTGCAGAGTGGCGGTGAGTGCAGAATGGCGGTGAGTGCAGAGTGGCGGTGAGTGCAGAGTGGCGGTGAGTGCAGAGTGGCGGTGACTGCAGAGTGGCGGTGACTGCAGAGTGGCGGTGACTGCAGAGTGGCGGTGACTGCAGAGTGGCGGTGACTGCAGAGTGGCGGTGAGTGCAGAGTGGCGGTAAGTGCAGAGTGGCAGTGAGTGCAGAGTAGCGGTGACTGCAGAGTGGCAGTGAGTGCAAAGTGGCGGTGACTGCAGAGTGGCGGTGAGTGCAGAGTGGCGCTGAGTGCAGAGTGGCGGTGACTGCAGAGTGGCGGTGACTGCAGAGTGGCGGTGAGTGCAGAGTGGCGGTGAGTGCAGAGTGGCCAGTACTACCAGTACTACCACCACCAGTACTAACACTACTACAGCCACCAGTACTAACACTACTACAGCCACCAGTACTACCAGTACTACAGCCACCAGTACTACCAGTACTACAGCCACCAGTACTACCAGTACCACCACCAACAGTACTACCACCACCACCAGTACTACCAGTAGCAGTACTACCACAACCAGTACCACTACCACCACCAGTACTACCACCACCAGTACCACTACCACCACCAGTACTACCACTAACAGTATTACGGGCAGCAGTAACACCACCACCAATGCTACTGCTACCAGTACCACCACCACCAGTACTCCCGCTACCAGTACCACCACCACCGGTACCACCACTACCAGTACTACCACCACCAGTACTACCACCAACAGTACTACCATTTCCAGTACCACCACCTCCAGTACTACTACTACTACCACTACCAGTACCACCACCAGTACTACCAGTACCACCACCACCACCAGTACTACCACTACCAGTACCACCACCACCAGTACTACCACTACCAGTACCACCACCATCACCAGTACTACCACCATCAGTACTACCACCACCAGTACTACCACTACTACAGCCACCAGTACTACCACTACTACACCCACCAGTACTACCACTACCACCACCAACAGTACTACCACCACCGCCAGTACTACTAGTACCACCACCACCAGTACTACCACTACCACCACCACCACATTAACACACTCCATAACACTTAGCAAAAATACATTACCATTTACAATGCCATTAGCTCAAACTCAAATAAATCCGAGCCCGATTGCATTTCTAATGCTTGTTAACATTGTGGCGGGCTTTGCTGAAAGCACCGCCCACCGCAATGCTAAAAATACATGTTGTGCTTTTCCAAGCACAATGTGACAGGCCCTGCGCGGTGCCTGCCATGTTGTGCTTTGAAAGGCAGGGGGGTACCTTAGGTACCCTTCAATGGGACCCGCAACGGGCCCACCAAGCATATCCGCATGCCTTTCCGTGGTGGCAATGCCGCCAAGTAAAGGCATTCCAAAATGCATATTATATGGCTGACGGTGTGTTTACGACACCGCCACCATATTGAACCCTTTTCCGCCTGGTCGACATGTCGACTGTGCGGAAAATCAGTGGACGGTTTCTATCCGCCGCGGACACCCCAGCCATTGTAATATGGTAAGGGGTCTTTTCTACAGGGATGGCGGGAGGTTTGCCCCTGCCGGGCCGGCGGTGACTACCGCTGGCCCGATGGGGGCAATCTGCCCCCCATCCTAATGGGGCCGTAAGTCTCAACAGTACAGTATACATACAGTACACCCTTGTAGTGAGTGTAATGTCAATAGTTAAGGATTATGAATATAACTTACCACTGCCCACCACTGGTGCTGGCTCGCCCCCTACCGCTCCATCGGCAACTGCCGCATCCTCTCCATCCGCGTTGCCTTCACCGCTGGCAGTGCGCCTAGAAAACATTACACATTTTTTAGGCATCATATACACCTCTCCTCTCTCAGTAGCAAGATTGAAAAATGAGTTAATAGTATACAACATACATCACTAGTACAAATCAGGAAGTAGTAGAGTAGACACTAGTAGTTATATATGGTCCCTAGGGTCATTCTATCCTTTGCTTAGTTAGCCCGAGCCATGCAACAATTTTACCTTTGTGTCTTTTATTTTTGCACATGTGACATTACCTTGCAGCTTGTGTAAAAAGACACCTTTGAACCCACATGACCTCACACTGCTACTGTCTAAGAGCTGCGTACAAGGTCAACCAAAACATTAACAAGCGACTTTTTTATGAAGTTCTGGTGTACTGTTAGTCCATATTGCTTATCCATAAATGCTACACTTTTTAGCACGGCTGAGAAATGCTTGCAATATACTAACGTGCACCATTTAATTTTTCGCATTACAGACGGAAGATTCCCTTCTACGAACCAGAGCTTTGCAGAGCTTATGATGCAACAACTACCAGTATTAGGTTCTTCTAATGTGAGGGGTCCCCAGAATTCACTCAGAGATCTTCATTTATAAATTTATATAAACTATATTCCTACCTAGGGGAGGGTTGTGCTTCCACCACTGTACAGTTATCATGATTTATTTCCCAACTGTAAGTAAGTGTAACAATGTTTATTGTTTTAATGTTATTGATTTTCCTGTTGGTGCTGCATTATAGAACAATGTACAGAGCTTGTCAATTCAAAATAATTTTTTTAACTTACATAGACTTGGTGGTATTTTGTGTGGACTTACATGAGTGAGCGAGTGAAAGGAAGGGTGTGCATGTGCATTGCTTCCACGACTGAGAGGTTGGGTGTGTTCTGTTCTGGGTTGTCTACTTGTTGGGTATCTTGGGGGGAGGGTTCGGAGAGCTAATAGTTATGACAAGACACTACTATAACTTGTCAGGCAGGGGATTGTGGTGGGTTCTGAACTTCTGATTGAAGTGTGTGAGGAAGGTCCAACCGCCCATCACCAACATCCTATTTTCTTGTGCAAAGTTCTGTATGTGCAAAACCCCTACAACAGTAGTAGTATGTCCTATCATATCAAAATAGTAATACATCTGGTTGGGTATTTGTTGGTGTGAATTGTCAAAGCCTCAAGATTAACAAAGATTTAAGATCAATAGGACTAGAAGTAGTAAAAGAGGACGACCCAAAGGTCTGGACTCAATACCTAGAGCTACTGGTGAATCTGAGTTTTATTTAAAACCTTTTAAATAAAGAGTGGCCAACTAGGCAAGCTTAGCTACTACAGTACAGACAGACTAATGTTAGTAGTAGTACAGAGAGTCATCATAGCAGAGGCAGGGATAAGATTTTCGAAACAGTACAGATCGAAGGATAATTGTTGGTAAAAAATAGCATTAGGAAACGGAAACAATAGTTCGGGAAAAATATGGTGCAGTAAAAGTTATGGAATAAGAATTATTATTACAAACAAGAAGACTTACTAGGGCCAGCGGAAGAGCCCAGGTTGGTGTGCTCCTCTTGCTGTTGTTCTCTCAACGACTGCGCCCCTGTCTGCCTGCCCCTGGGTGCTAAACAGGAAAGATATAAGAAAGAGACAAGCATTGATGGATGGTGTCAAACAAATAAAATATTTTTAAAGAACGGTCAAAAAACACTTATGTAAACAACTATTGCAATAACTAAATTGACCGATCTCATCTGGTCAACAAGTAGTATCGGGGGATTCGCGGATCGACTACTTACTATTTATCAACACTAATCTAGTCTTCCATTCTGATTCCAGAATACTAACTAAGCCTAAGTACAACGTACCACCTGACCTAGTCCACCTATTGCAGGCGTGCCAATTGTACATTAAGTATGCATTTCCACTTCTTTTAGCCCTCAACAATGCATATGGTCAAATGTAGGACACATGATTACATTTTTGTATACACAAACTAGGGTACTAGCAGCACGTGACGTAACAGAGGGGGCATCACACATAAAACTAAAAAATTACAAACTCATACAAAGCAACTAAACCTAAGTATCAATCCGCCCCTATCTCTTAGTGACAGGACAAAGTAAGGACTAGAGTCACTATAGCATTACGTAACTTAATTTCTCTAAAATAAATATTCACGCTAAGCGAGCGCCAACGCAAAGTTGCAAACAAGTAAGATCAGTAGTAGTGCAGAAGAGCACCTGTGTCATAACAATCACAGAAGACTTTTAAATGTAATAATTAACCCGTAATGTAAGCAGCGGAAGTCTAGCTGGTTGGGAAAAAAAAGATATTCACAATATAATTATATAACACAGAGCAGAAGAACAGACACAAAGTAGTAATAATTAAATAGTTACTCCCCAAGACCCGGGACCTCCACTCCTAGCAGTTCCAGCAGGTCCAGCAGGTCCTGCACACGGTCCAGGATGTCGGACCACCGGTGCGTCAACTGGGTCTGGGGGCGCCGAACCCCAGAGCAGCAGAACACTGCCCGGCGCACCTCTCCCCAGCGCTGCCGACGCTCCTGGAGCCCGTACCCGAACCCAGGCCTGCCACCTGCTGCCAGGGTTAAGGAAAGGCGGTGCTGCACAAAGAAAATGAGTGCAGCCAACTCCACCTCCCCAAATAAGGCCTGTGCCTGCACCCCTTGTGGGCGCCACCTTCCGCAAGGAAGGCGGGCGCAGCTCTGGCTCCTGAGGAGAGCCCTACCCTTGGACATGGTTCTGGGGTAGAGAGAGAGTGAGACGGGCGGTAAATAAATGGTAATAAAATTAAAAAAGTAAGTAAAAGAAATGAAAATAGTAGGCAATAGAAAAAGAGTGACAAAGTAGCTAAAAAACACACAAAAAGTAGACAAAAACCAAAAATATAGAAGCAGTAAAACAGTCAGAGAGATAATAAATAAAAAAGATTTTAAAAAAGTGTCTTGAAACAAAGGATTGGAAAGATAGAGGGAGGATTGAAAATCAGGCCCCAGAACCATATCAATAGAGTGAAACACAAGAAGGCCACGCCCATTGCGACCACGTGTGCAAGTTTGCGCGATATTTTTTCCCCGAGCACGAAAAAAGTGTCGCAAACACGTAAAAGCATTCTCGAACAGGAGATACGTACCGCGAAAGGGCGCGAGCATGCATTGCATGTCCTGGAACAGGAAGTAAGCATCGCGAGCGGGCGGGACAAGTGAAAACAAGATGGCCGCACCCATGAGAGACCGCATAGGTAAGTTGGCGAGACGCGATCACGCAGAAAATATCGCGAACGGGTGGGAAAAAAACATCTGCGTCTTCGCGATATTTCCGGCGGTTCACAGAGCTTTTTAACATTTTCGCAATAGTTTGCGAAAGTGAATTTCACAAATTCCACCCACCCCTACTAATTTCTAAACTAAACATTTAACACATGTATTTAAAAATAATTAAAAAACAGTTAAAAAAAAGTTTAACACATACATATAAAATACATACTAAAATACATAACACTAATATAAATATCGATATTATTAACAACAATATTTTTGCTAACGATATTACTGACTTCGATATTACTTGCTTCGATATAAAAAAAAATTATATTACTTACCTTAAGGTCGATATTCTGGTCACCGATATTCTTGACTTTGATATTCTGTCCCTACGATATTTAATACTCAATATTAGTGTAGGTCGATAATGAAAAAAATAGCTATTATGACTGCATACCGCTCTCATGTTGGTGAGAGCAGCGCCAGGATTGGCCAAGGGCATTTCAGCATTCGGTTCCTGTGTCGGTGAAAGAACAAGGTCATCTCAGAGTACATTTAAAAAAATATATATATATTATTATTATATTTGTTATATTATGTTCCCCCCTTTCCATAGATGCCAGCCATCACTGCCTGGGGTACTTGTTCGGTGCTCTTGCTGCTGGTATTTATTGTTTATTTTGACCTAGATGATCTTTCCCATCAAAATCCCTGCAAAAATGATATTGTAGTTCTGACAAGATAGATGGTGGTCTGATACTTATAGACTTCCTAAATAAATCTGTTAATCAAACGCTTGTCATGCTGTATATTTCTCAGTTTGTATACTCGAATATATCTTTATCCTTTACCAAACTCTAGGTTTTATTTTTCTATCATATGAATAGGCTAATAACTTTAGCAGTTGTTGCTGCTCTATGAGAAGGGCTTTGACGCACTTGGCCCTTGAGTAGATTGTACAAAACTGGCAAATAAAAAATTAACTAATACATATTTCTAGTTCTGAAAGACCTCCAAGGGTTAACTAAACCCTTGATAGTGGTAATACAGCCACACATTAAAAATTAACTGACTTTTTGCCACCACCACTGTTGATATCCACACTAAAGTCATCCAAAATATTATTCTCAAATTGTGCATTATTTCTGTTTTAAAATGTGCAGAACACACACGCCCAGACACAAGCACGCACACATGCACCCGCACAAACACTTGCGCGCCCGCATGCGCACATACCTAAAACACCCACAGGCACTCACACAAACACAAATTTACAACCATCCAGCTCAGGGATGAGGCTGCACTCTGCCAGCTGAGCAAATGTCTGTCCTTTCTGTTTACTGCTCGAGAATGAACCCAGACAAATGTAAAATGAAAGAACTGAGCGACATGCCTGCAGTCCAGTAGGGATAGGACGAGGGGGCATCAGATGGGATTGTTGTGTAATCATTGTGGTTTCAGACATTGTGGCTGTTAATGTAGTACACAGTGTGTAACTCCTATCAAGCATGTTAAAAAATATATTCTTCATCGAAGTGATGCTGACTATTGTAATAGCAAAAAAAAAGGATTTAAAAAAACGTTTGCAACCCGATCATATTGCTTGAAGTTTACAATTGATAGATGTGAATAATACTGTCTTTATGGCACTGCAAGGAGAAGATGTTGAGCTAGCCCCAGAGAGATTTGAACACGGGGCTTGCAGCCATCCCAAAAAATAAATAAATATATATTCATTGAAAAAAATGTGATGTCATTTGAGATGTCATCAGTGATGTCATCAGTGATGTCACTGACCATGTCATGAGTGATGTAATATGTGACATCATCAGCAGTGCATTGCGGGGGCGCGAGTTATAGTTAGCTCTACTAACTATAACGTACACATTTCTCTGGTTTTGTACGAGTGAAATGTCCAACTAACTATAACGTCCCTGAAACCTATGGTTTTTTCCAGTGAATTTCTATGGTTTTTGTTAATGCTAATTTCTAACTATAACGTCCCTGAAACCTATGGCTTTTTTTAGTGAATAATGTTTTTTTTAATGCTAATTTCTAATTATAATGTTCATTAAACCTATAGTTTTTTCAGTGATTTTAAATTATCATTCCATTGTCAACCTGGTGACAACAGCCGATATCGCCAGTTTTCCAGCAATAGCTTCCTCAGAAAAAATTGCCACAAATGAGAGCAACAACTAACGGTAATAAGATGAAGAGTAGGCATTCCCGTGCAAAAATAACACAAAAACACCACTTCCCGATATTTTCAACGAGCAGCCAAATCTGAGGTGCGACCCAAAAATAGGCAATAGCAGTAAGAATCTAAGATTTGCCTTTTACTGGTGTAAACCAGGACGACTACCTACAGTGTGAAAGGGAGCCCAGCCCAGAATCACATCTGAAGACGAACACATGTCATAGAGTTACTGATCATGCAGCTCCGACACCCAAGAAGGCCACAAAAACCACTGCCAACAGCCTCAGGACGTCCCCCCGGGCCACCCCCTCCCTACTACCACCAAGGTAGTGCAGAACAGGACAGCGGACCTTCCAAAAACGACATGGTCCCTCAGTCACAGAATAGCTGAATGTTGGCAGATGTGGCAACCAAGTATGTGTGAAGAACGCAAGTCACCCATCAATAATAATGCACACAATACCAAGTGTGGCGGTGATGTGCAGGACAGACCTCACTATGCAGAGCACAAACCTCTCCATGTGTACATATACTGCTGGTACTTGTAGTGTTGTGCACAGTAGGCGCAACCATGTTACCTCAGGCAGTGGGGAAGATCTCGGTCATGTAGCTCTGTTGTCTCCCTGGAAGCTGAAGCAGAGTGGGCGGGTCCAACGTACTCCACTCCAGCATAGGAGTCTGAATAAATAGGCTGGGGCTATGGGTGTGGTTCACTTGTGGGAAGGCCAAAGCGTCTGACAGAGCAGTGGCCCTCACCCTGCCAGGTGGCTGCTGCCATGACCGTGGACCTCCTCGACACAGGCCCCATGCGAACCCAGCGACACAGTACCGCAGACATATGTCTGTACAGACTTTTGCCTTCGATCTACACTGCGAACAGCAGGGCTCACAATTCAGATGGAGTGGCGATTGCAGATGACGCAGTCAAGTAGGCAAGACACATTGCTACCAGTGTGGCCCGGCCGGACCACGCATCATCGCAGGGTGCACACACGCTCTATGCTTCAGGTGCCACTAACTCACTGCACCATAAGTCATCGCCACGTGGATTTAATAAGACAGAATTCAGTAGGCAAAAGACATTGCTCCCAGTGCGGCCCGCCCGGACCAATCATCATCGCAGTGTGCGCACATGCTGAGTGCTTCAGGTGCCACTAACTCACTGCACCATAAGTCATCACCACGTGGCCTTATTAAGGCAGAATTCATTAGGCAAAAGACATTGCTCCCAGTGCGGCCCGCTCGGACTACGCATCATCTCCAGGGTGCGCACACGCTGAGTGCTTCTGGTGCCACTAACTCACTGCACCACATGTCATCACCATGTTGCTTTATTAAGGCAGAATTCAGTAGGCAAAAGACATTGCTACCAGTGTGGCCCGCCCAGACCATGCATCATCGCAGGTTCCACACACGCTGGTTGCTTCAGGTGCCACTAACTCGGTGCACCACTTATCATTGCTGGCTGCACACATGCGGAATTGCCAATACCTGTGCAGCTCAACTCAATGCCACATGGCTGTGGGCCCTTGTGACCGCTGCCTCCTGCCTACACTGCGATCATCAGGGCTCACAATTAAAATTAAGTCTTCATTCATTAATTGCAGAGTGCAGTAGATAACTAAGTATAGTGTTCCTCAAACCTACACAATATCCTTTTAGTATCCTTGCTACAAGAACTTTTTTTATATCAGTTATAGCTTTACTACAATGATCAAATTGCCTCTTGCCAGTCCAAACGAACACTGAATGGCAGCCTACACAGCGGATAGCAGAGCTCACAATTTGAACTATAACGTCCCAGAAACCTACATATTTCATTTTTTTTTCTTTTTTATTTGAACCAGGACAGTACATTGGATACACATCATTTCATAGAAAAAAAAACAGAAATTTAAACATCAGCAACAAATCTCCCCAAAAAAAAAAAGGAAATAGATCTGTAGGTGTAATTCCACCAAACATAGAAAGTTACATAAGCAGGGAGAAGTAATAACAATACGACGGAGCATAAAAAGACGTTAAAACAAAAGAAAAAGAAACATTACTGGCTACCTCTCATGGTAGGATTAATACCTTCCCGCCATCGTAGTATAGGATTCCAAATAGCCTCGCCCAATTTCCTAGCTTTCAATCCCCTAGTATTATAAATCGAAGTCTCATAATTACAAACCGCTAGGAAGCGAGCTAGCCACATTTGGAAAGTAGGGGGGACAGAGTCTTTCCAACAAGCTGAAATGATTATTCTTAATATAGCCGTTCCGATAAAGACAAGTCTTCTTTTGCTTCTGGTAAGCGTTAAAGACCCATCAAGACCCATTAAATATAAGCAGTCAGATTCGGGTAGTCTATGGCCGAATATTACCAACCAATAATCTGCGATCATGCTTTTAACTAAATTGAGCTTACAGCAACTACTAAACATATGAATGTTATCTGCCGGACCCATTGCACATCTTGGACAAAGATCATTTTCTCTTTTCCCCCAGGTATATAGTTTAACAGGGGTATAATATAAGCTAAACAGAGTTTTATATAGCTGGGCTTTAAGATTACTAGACATGAGCAGGCGATTAAATAGTTCTATACATTTATACAGGTCAACATCAGGATTTTCGAACTTCACTACCCATTTTGCTTCTGTTTTCTCCAGATCATCTCGAATTTCACACATAAGGGTATCATAAAGGGTGCCGATTCTTGTATTGGGTCTATTAACTAACTCAAATAATTGAATATTTGAGAGATCTAGAATTGATATATTAGATTTAAGTTTAGTAAATAGTTGAGCATACTTAAGAAAATCTCCATTGAGCAAATTGTATTTCGCTTTTAAGTCAGAATTATTATTATTATTATTATTTATTTTTATAAAGTGCGTAGTCACCCGGAGGTATCCCAGCGCTAAGAACCCTAATACTACAGACCTGAGGAACCAGAGGCAGAGAGCATGAAGAAAGGAGGGATAAGGATTCAGAAGAGGGGGGGCATATATAAAACTAGGGGAAGAGGTGCGTCTTAGGCTGCTTCCTGAAGCGCAGATATTGTGGTTCAAGACGCAGGTCGCGAGGGAGTGAATTCCACAGGCGAGCCGCTTGTACCGAAAAGCGTCTTCCTCCTGATCGGGCTTTCCTGAATCTTGGGGTGTTGATGAGGTTTTCTGCGTTTGAGCGAAGGGATCTAGTGGTTTTATAAGGGGTGATAAAGTTGCTAAGGACCGGGGGCCTTGGTTATGCAATGTTTTGTAGACGAGGCATAAAGCCTTGAATTTGACTCGCTCCCTTATGGGGAGCCAATGAAGAAGTTTGAGAGCAGGTTTAGCAGATGATCTGGCCGGGGTGTTTGTGATAATCCGGGCAGCAGTGTTCTGTATTCTCTGAAGTTTATTGAGGGTTGCTTCAGGAGCGCCCAGATAAATCACATTGCTGTAATCCAGTCTCGATATTATGAGACCTTGGATTAGCAATTTTTGGGACTTGGGGGGTAGAAGGGGCAGGACTTTCCTCAGAGATTTTAGAAGACCAAAGCAGGTCCCTGCTACCTTCTTCGCTTGCGTAGCGAATGAGAGATCAGAGTCAATCCACACACCCAGACTTTTTACATCTGTTTTTGGTTCAGGGGGAGGACCCAGACAGGCTGGCCAGATGTCCAGGGGAAGTGAGGTTCCTTTCGGGCCAAGTATGAGGACCTCGGTTTTCATCCCATTTAGCTTTAGGGCCAGAAAAGGAAGTTTCAATCCCATTAATCAAGAAATCATGAACCGTTAAAATACCCAGGAGTTTCCATTTTCTAGCTGTAGAATCGAAACCTATATTGGAGGTGATAGACGAGTGCCACAAAGGTGTATATCTGGTGATCTTGGTGATTTGCATATGTTTGTGGATCTTCTTCCAAACTTTAAAAGCATTAGTGATAGTTGTATATTGTCGATATTTTCTATAGTAAGAAGTGTCTGTGTAGCGAAGAAACAAGCCGTCAGCGTTACTCCCCAGAATAAGCTCATAAATAGAAGGAATAGATTGAATTACGCTGTGGTCAATTACACTTTTAGTTTTAATCAGGGGAGCAAAGATCTGCATAAAGGCAGACCAATGATACAAAGTTGTGTTAGGAATAGCTAAACCTCCTCTATCTAAGGGTAGAGACAGCAGTTTGTGTGACCTCCTGATCTTGCCGTTTTGCCAGATGAACTTGGACATAAGTGAATTTAATGTTTTCAAAATCTTATCATCAACGGCTAAAGGGATAGCCCGGAAAAAATAAAGAAACCTTGGTAGGACATTCATTTTTAAAAAGTTGGCTCTCCCTATAATTGTAAGATATAGGCTATACACACGATCAAGATCCTTTTTAATTTTATCTAGAAGAGGGTCAAAATTTGTTTTAATAATAGTTTAAATATCTGGGCTGATCACAATTCCCAAATATGTGGCATTATTCGTCACCCTAGGATCATTGCAGACTATATTGTTAGTGCATATAATTAAAGTTTTCCCCTTATTAAGGGAATAACCTGAGAATTTACCATATTCGGTGGTGAGGTTTTCAATGGTGATAATAGCCTCAGAGGGATCAGGAGTAACAATAGCTATGTCGTCTGCGTAAGCCAATACTTTTGTTTGGTAATGCCCGCAGACCACTGGCTTAATTAAGTGAGTCTCTAAGAGTTTTAAAATTAAAGGATTGATATACAATGCAAATAATATAGGGGAGCAAGGACACCCCTGTCTAGTGCCCCTGGATATGCTGATATGGCCAGAAACAAATCCGGGTAGCTGAATCTTAGTTTTGGGGGAGTGATACATGCTTTTGATTGATTTTATAAATTTGGGGCCAAAATTAGGGTGTGACATAACCGCCCATAGGAAAGACCAAGAGACGCGGTCAAAGAACTAGGACCAGTCCCTGTCCCAAAGCAGACTGTCAAAAACTTGGGGGTGCTGTTCGATCAAGCCCTGACTTTCAAACAACATGTCAACCAAGTTGCAGGCACATGCTTTAGGGCCATTGGACTATTGAAAAGGGTGTTCCCTTATACTCCTGATAGTCACAGGAAAACCCTAGTCCAGGCACTTGTGATCAGTAGACTGGACTACTGTAATGGTCTTCTATTGTCAACTAATGAAGGCCAACTAAACAAATTACAAGTAGTCCAGAATACGGCGGCAAGGCTAGTTCTCAATGTTCCATCTAGAACTCCCTCCCGTCCTCTACTAGCTAAGCTCCATTGGTTGCCAGTGCGGCAACGCACGAAGTTCAAAATTCTCTGTACCATGCATAGATGCCTGACAGGAAAGGGCCCCAAATATCTGACCAAAGCTTTTCAACCCTATGTGCCAGGTCGATCACTTCGATCGAGTAACCTTCATTTACTTCAGGTCCCCAAAATAAAAAAATCTCGCCTGGGTGGTCGTGCTCTTGCACATACAGGTCCCGCTCTCTGGAACTCCCTTCCCCTTAAACTTAAACTCATTACCAACCACTTATCCTTTCGCAAAACACTTAAGACCCATTTATTCACCACTAATTCATTTCAGTTTATGATTCTCATCTCTGTAGTGTTCAGGTACAGGTCTTATCTTTCCTTCCAGCATGAGCGCGGAGATATCCCTTCGGGGATCTATTCAGGCGCTATAGAAGCATATAAAATAAATAAAATAAAATAAATAAAGGCCTTTTCGGCATCTAACAGGATCATTGACATCCGGCCGTCCGTAGCAGACATGGAATCAAACAAAGTAATAACTCTATTATTATGGTTGGTAGTCCCTTTCCCTGGGATGAAACCATGTTGCCACGGGGAGACCAGATGTTCAATGACCCTGCTCAGCCTGACAGCCATCACCTTAGCGTATAATTTGGAGTCCGAATTAATTAATGATATTGGACGGTAGGACGTAACTAGTTCCGGAGCTTTGCCTTTCTTTGGAAAGACGACAATATTAGCTTTGCTCCAAGATTCGGGAGGTATCCCGTTGTATTGAATGCCTAGAAATAAGTCATGGAGAAGCGGCGCTAGCTGGTGGGACAGGATTTTATATAAATCAATTAGAATTTTATCAGGGCCTGCGGCCTTACCGGAAGCCATTAGTGATAGAGCAGTGAGCACCTCTTCTATTGTGATTTCTTTTTCTAGGTCTCTTCGAGAAACATCATCAAGGCATTTTTCAGCATTAGGGAATTTTTTTTTTTTTAAACTATATTTTTGTCGCAGATAATGATAGTGCATGATAATTGCGCCGACAGCATCAACAAATCAACAACATTACGTCAAATAACATATTTTTGTGCACACGGCCCATCAGCCCACAACCCGAAGGCCGGGCGGTGGTAGGTGGCAGCTTTAAAGCCAGGCCATGACCCTGGCAATGTAACTGCGCGGCAGGATATTCTGATCTGCTGTTATTTTTCTTTTTTTTTTGTTTTTATACAGGTTACCCACAACTCCCCAATGGAACCCTCCGCCCCCCAAAACTTCGGCATTTAGGACTTAGGCATGTGTATACAGTTCGTTCACCTCATTATGGCACTCCTATCGGCAGACAGTACAGCAATCGCTGCTCAGATTAGGAATGAAACCTCCAGATACCAAAAACACAGTCACAATTGCTCCCAGCAGTATCCAAAAACGTGCGTGTGTGTGTTCGGCCAGGCACTCCCCCAACTCACTGCCCTCCCTCTCCCTCCCCATCACCCTCATCCTCAGATCCTGTATCCCCAGGGGTGAACAACTCCGCACTGGTGCCATCCGACTCCTCGGCTGCCTCTCCCACCACTCGCATCATTCTCCACGCAAGCAGGTCGTCCTGTAGCTTGACATCCCTACGCACGGTTTGCATGAAGGTTTCCTCCGCCAGGGACCATTCCCCCACATCTCTAAGCCACTGCGACATCTCTGGGGCCCTCTGTCCCATCCATATGATTGCCACCCTCCTCCTTGCCAGTACTAAAAGTAGTTGTAACATTTTGTAGGACAAATTACATTTCCTGGGCTTGGGGACCAAGGCTAACAAACACTGAAGGGGGGTCAGCTCCAAGCGGAGTTCAGTAACCTTGCGAATGTGCACCACCACCGACTGCCAGAAGGCGTTAACTAACGGGCAGTCCCACGCCAGATGAAGGAAGGAGGCCCCCGGCGCGCCACATCTAGGGCAGTCATCGCGCTTGTCCGGGGCGATACGCCTCAAGGCAATCGGTGTCACATATGTGCGGTGTAGAAAGTTAAAGTGGATCAGTTTGAACCGCGCATTGCACGACACCTTTCGGGTGAGGGTACCAATGTGTTTGCACTGTGTCAGGTCCAAAACATTTCCCAGGTCAGCCTCCCAGGCCGTCCATGCCGGGGGGACCGGCGGGGTGGAGTCCTGCCGCAGGGCAGAGTACAATAGGGTTATCAGCCTCTTGCCTCTACCACAGGAAAGGATGATATTGAGGGTATGGGACACAGGGGGCGCATCAGGGAATTGCGGCCAAGTATCCCGCGCCATTGCATGGAGGCCCCTGTAATGTAGGAACTGCCCCTCACCGAGTTCGAACGTCTCCATCGCCCGTTCGAGAGATAGAAACGTGTCGTCGGGGTAAAGATCCGCCAATAACTCGCACCCACCCGCTCTCCAGTCATGGAATGGCATGTGTACCTCCATGTCCACCACTGGGGCCAAGATCCAGATCGGCAGCTCTCTGTGAAAGGGGGCCCTCCGTAGGACTTTTTCCACAAAACGCTGCCAAATGGCTGCGGTGTGGCGCACTATGTACGGCAGAGCCGCATCCGCGCCCCTGCCGCGCATCAGGGCCATCTGTACCGTCCTCTCATCCGCACTCCCCGCCAGGAGCCGTAGTTCCCAGGTGTCCGCATCCGCGAACCACCTGGCAGCTGGCAACAGCTGAGCTGCATAGTAGTAAAGATCAAATATCGGCGCTTCCAAGCCCCCTTCCTCCCAGCTCCGGACAACCGTGCGCAAGGCAACTCTGCTACGCCTGCCCGCCCAGAGTAAAGACGTAAGAAGTGTATCAAGAGTGCGGAATATCCGCGGGGGAAGTGGGCACAGTGATTTCTGCAACACATACAGCACTCGCGGCAGCATCACCATTTTCGCCACTGCCAGACGGCCCATCAGAGAGAGAGGCAACGTGTTCCAGAATGACACCGATTGTCGTAGGGAGTGCACTACTCTATCCGCATTGCGGGTCAGCAATTGTTCGTCTGACGACGCCACCTGTATCCCCAGATAGCGGAAGGCTTCCAGTTCCCACCGCAGTCCCAGGTGTGGCAAGTCCCCGCGCGCGTCCACATTACATCCCGCTAAAGGGAAGATCAGAGACTTCCCCGCATTGATACGCAGGCCCGAGGCTGCACCAAAACGGTCTAGCAGCCGCAGCAAGACCGGTAGCGCGTCTCGCGGAGATGTTAAATAAAACAGAGCATCATCTGCATACAAGGACACCGTGTGTACATTACTCCCCACTTTGATTCCCTATTGGGAAACGTGGTACGGACTTCCACCGCCAAAGGCTCAATCGCCAGTGCGAACAGGAGCGGCGAGAGGGGACATCCCTGACGGGTGCCCCTCTCCAACGCCCAGTCTTCAGAGCATGCAGCCCCAAGTTTGACTCTGGCTCGAGGCGCCCGGTACAATATCTGGATCCACTTGCGAAACACGGGCCCCAGTCCCACCTGTTGAAGCACCTCAGACAGGTACCCCCAGCTAACCGTATCAAATGCCTTGGCCAAGTCTATCGAAACCAGGACCTGGGGATCCTCCCTACCGCGCACCTCATGTATGACATGGGTTAATCGCCGCAGATTCATCGCGGTGTTGCGTCCGGGGATAAACCAACACTGGTCCTGGTGAACCAACCGGGCCATGAATGGAGCCAACCGAGCGGCTAAGAGTTTGGTCAGGATCTTAACATCCGTGTTAATCATGGTTATAGGGCGGTATGCCGCGGGGTCGTAACCATCACCACCCGGCTTTAGAAGCATGCAGATCTCTCCCTGGTACATCGTGGGCGGAAGGGCTCCATCCTCCAGTGCCGTAAGGAAGACCAGGAGGAGGAGGGGGGCGAGGACGTCTCCGAACGTGTGGTAAAATTCGGAAGGAAACCCGTCTCCTCCTGGGGATTTCGCCTTCGGCAGGCCGGCCATAGCCACCCGCACTTCATGGAGGGTCAAAGCCCCATCCAATTCTTCCTCCTCTTCCCTCGAAAGGGCCGGAAGGGTCACTCCTCGGAGGTAAGGCTGATAGGATGCTTCCGTGACCATCGGATCCGCCGTATACACCTGCTGCAGGTGGGTTTTGAGAACACGCAGTATACCGGACTCCGAATGCACCATGACCCCATCAGGGCCCCTCAGGGCAACTATCCTGACCGGGGCCGTTTCTTTCTTCAAGATCCAGGCCAATAATCGGCCGGATTTGTCCCCCTCCCTGTGGAGACGCTGTCTAAATTGACCTAGCGTGAATCTATCGAGGCGCGTGAGTATATCGTGCACTTGTTCCTGTGCTTCCCGCTCCAAGGCCAGTTCCGGTTCCCCAGGATTTGATGAGGCCTGGCGAGTTCGCAGGGCGTCCTCAGCGTCCCGCAGTTCGCGAGTCAGCTGTTGGCGGACCCCATAAGTAAGAGCCATACATTCACCCCGCACCACTGCCTTCAGAGCGTCCCATTTCGTCGACAGGGGCACATCGTCCCCCTCCCAGTTCAGGTTGACATAATTAGTGAGTGTTATCTGCACGTGATCTCTACCCAGCGGGTCCTGCAGGAGGTCCATGGGCATCCGCCAGGTGCGGGGGTGGCAGGGCTGGTCGACTTCCTGCGTAGCACACAACACCGGGGAATGGTCAGACAGGAAGCGGGCCAGATGGGTGACCTTTAAGGAATACGACGCATCCATATTAGCGGCTAGGACCCTATCCAGCCTGCTATGGGTGTCGTGCGTAGGAGTGTAACAGGTGTACAGTTTCTGCGACGGGTGACCCTGACGCCACACATCTACCGCACCCAAGTTCGCCATGACCTCTCGCAGTCTCGCCGTCATGCGAGGTTTCGTCCCCAATCGGGGAGGATGCCTATCTAAGACGGGGTCCAAGATACAGTTAAAGTCTCCGATCCACAGGAGAGGGCTGTCCACGTCCGACACTAAGACGTCCTGCATTTGCGAGTAGAAGGTCGCGTCGTCTACATTAGGCGCATACGTATTAAGGAGTGTAAGGTCCCTGCCATTCAACTTCACCCTCAGGAGTAGGTACCTGCCCTCAAAGTCTGCCTCCACATACTGTACCGCTAGGGGGACCCCGGGTGCTACCCAGATCAAGACCCCATGCGCATACGTCGAAAAGGAAGAGTGAAAGACCTGACCTCGCCACTTTTTAGCCAACTTTTGCGCCCCTTCCTCATTCAGATGCGTTTCTTGCAAACATGCAATCGAAATGCCATGCCTCCTAAGGAAGGACAGGACCCTATATCTTTTGGTACATGTGCCCAGCCCACGCACGTTCCACGTTAAGAATTTGTATCCCATGTTTCCTGTAAACGCCCAGCCGGGCCATGCAGTCTGCTGCCTAAATGCCGCCTCCTAGGGGCCTGAACAGTGATACACATGATGCCTATACCAACATTCTTAAACATTTCCCCCACTCCTCCCCCCCCCCCAAAATTGCAACATTTGCAGAACTCTCCCCCCCACCCCCACCCACGAGCAGGATAGCGACAACAACCCAACCTGTCAACCCGCCCTTCCCCTGCTGGTGCCAGGACTTACACAGCCTCCCCACACACCCCTCACAACACATCACACACTCACACAACTACGAACTGCACACACCCCCCCCCAGCTCCACGCATGACCAATGCTCACGTTAATGCAAACCCGGTCATCCCTCCCTCCGTAGTCAGCAATGCGGGAGGAACAGCTCCCACCACCTCTCCCACCACCTGGAGTACAACCAACCCAGACGCCAAGTACTAGGTACCAATCAGTGTTCAATCGCCCTCAACATCAAGGCTGGACCAGCAGAAATCGAAAGAGCTGCCGGGCCCCATGGAGCCACTCCATAACAGCAAACGCACAGCAGAGTCAATGGAGGCAAGGCAAGGATCATTCCAAGTCCGGGGCCTGCAGGGCCGTCTCCGGGACCACCGGGGCCGCAGAATCCGCTGTCGCCGGTGTCTCCTGCAAAGTATCTGGTACCAAAATGTCATCAGGTGCGGCCGCCCCGTGCAAACTTGTTTCAGTCCCTTCAGGTGAGACTGCCATCAGGATGGCCCCATCCGGTCCCACCGTGGGTCGAGTCTCAGGAGGCCCACGGGATCCAGAACGGCGATTTCTCCTGCCACGCCGCCGCCTTTGCGGCCTGGTCCCCCAGACATCTCGCGAGCCCCCTCTCTCACCCGGGGGAAGATCATCTCCTCTGATCTCGAGCCACTCCCACACCTCCGCCGGCGTCTCAAAGAAGTGTGCCCGGCCCTGGGAGAGCACCTTGAGCTTAGCAGGGCATAAAAGCATATATTGTAGCTGCATGCTGCGAAGCTTCTGTTTGACCCCCAAGTAGGATTTTCTTTGCTCCTGCACCTGCTGGGTGTAGTCGGGATAAATCGAGACACGACTGTTCTCAATCATATGGGGCCCGACTCCCTCGCCGCCTTGAGGATGCAGTCACGGTCTTTATAGTTCAGGATCTTCGCAATGAGGGCTCTAGGGGCTTCCCCAGGTCGTGGGGGGGGACCAGGGCCCTGTGCGCCCGTTCCACAATAAAGACGCTGGACAATCCACTCGGACACAGATGTTCACGGATCCAGGTCTCTAGGAATCGTTCAGGGTTCCCCGCCTCCAGCCGTTCCGGTACCCCCAGGACCCGTATGTTACTTCGGCGCGCCCTACCTTCCGCATCCTCGTCGCGCCTTTCCAGTGCCCGGGTAGTAGAGGTAAGTTGGGAGAGTGACTTCTGTAGGGACGCAACCTCCCCCTGTAGTTGAGTGATGTTGCCCTCCGCGTCCGAGACTTTATCCGCTACTTTGCGAAGGTCTGTCCTCAAAAGGTTCACATCCACGGACACCATCTCAATTTGGCGTTCCAGGGCAGTGTGTGAACCCTGTATAACCTTGAGAAGTTCCTTCCTGGACGGCTCCAGCAGCTCCCCATCCCCATCTCCAGCGCCCGTTTGGCGCGTGATCCTCTGCGGCTGCAGGCGAGGGGTAGTGTACTGAGTAATCGTGTTGGGTTGGGTAGCCTTAGGGCCACGTCCAGTCCGGCCCGCCATGCCAGGTGTTGTGTTAGGGGTCCGCACGGTGCTATCCGGAGGGGCCCCCAGAAGCCACCCAAGCAAGGCAGAGTATGCAACACCACAGCGCCGGAGGAAATTGGGCAAGCAGTGTACGGGTGAAGCAAGCCAAGAGGCTATACTGCGCAGGGGCCGGTCCCGTCTGTTAATCCCCACTGGAGGGCCAGTAGGCAGGGCCCCGGCAAGACCACAGCCGGCAGCGCAGGTCCCAGATCAGGTTCCACCAGAACGTGGGGTCGTGGGGCCCAGCTTACAATCCACAGAATAGGGCAAATCGGGGCACAGACGCACTCCTCCAACGGCCGGTACCGATCCCCAAGAGGCCTCCCGAGACCAACTCCAAAATGGCTGACAGGTGGGGGAGGGGCGCCGTTTGTCTCCAGGCCCAGCAAGACCCCTCCGAGAGCCCCCCGATGCCTCACCGGTAGCGGAGATCCCAATCCTCCTCAGGGCACAGGATACAGACCAGCGGGAGGAGGTGCAGGTACGGCAAAAAGCTCCGCAGTCGGACCCAGGTAGGCCCACAGCAGACCAAGGCCCCACACGCACCCCAAGGTCTCAAGGGGGGGCCAGGGCAAACGGCATCCACATCCCCCACTCCCAAGGGTATGCGCTGCGACGATCGGTCGTGCAGCGCTAGTCAAGTAGGGGGGGGGCCCTCCGCTCTCCAGCCCAGCGAGGCCGCGCAAAATGGACGGCACCTTCTTCCCGCTCCCCTCCTCACCGCACAGTAGGAGCTTCCCGGGTCTCCGGCACTAGAGTCCTCCGGTCCCGGGTCGGGGATCTTCAGTTAGGCCACCGGTGGACATCAGAGGGCGCTCCCAGGCTGGGGCCTCCGCTCGCCTCCTCCGCCGTCCGGCCCAGGGTGCAGGCCCAAGCCGCGGCACAGCGTGAGAGAGCACGCCGTCGCCGCCTCCAGGAACAGCCAGTCCGTCGTTCACGGCGAATTGCCGATCACGGGTCCATCCCACCAGGCACAGGAGTTCCGGCGGGACTACCACTGTCCCTCCGACACGCTTTACCGGGAACGGGAGGGTCCGGGCAGGATATTAGAAGGATTTCAGCGGTCTTCAGGACGGAGCTGGTGGAGCTCACGTCCTGTCGGCCATGCTGCTTGGCCACGCCCCCCCAGCATTAGGGAAATTAAGTAAATTATGTAGATAAGTAGCAGAATCACTTTCGGTATACACGGCATCTTCGGAATATAACTTCTGATAATATAATTGAAATTGTTCGGCAATGTCATCAATTTGGGTATATACCTGTCCGCTGTCCTGAATAGAAGTAATATTTTTGGAGGTGGTCTTTTGTCGAGTGCGAAGTGCCGACTTTTTCTCCACTCTCATAGACATCTTTTCTATGTACTCTGTACGTTTGAGCCGCATTCTGGCTAAGATCGTGGTTAAGGTCTGTTTTTAGAGCGATGACCTGATACATCTCCTGTTTTGCATCACAGCCTCTTGATATTTGTAAGATATGTTGTTGCTCAGCAATCGCTAGAGCTTGCATCTTTAGCTTGAAGTCTTCAAGTAGCTGCTTTCTGGCATGATTTTGAAAACTAATGGTTTCGCCTCTAAGGGAGGCTTTGAAGCTATCCCACACTACATTCCTCGACGCGCTAAAGCGATTGGCCTCAAAGAATTGCGTTGTCCAAAGTTTTATATGAGAGATATATTGGGTATTTGCCAGCAGTTTACGGTCAAATGTCCAGGACCTGCGTTGACTGGTGGGGTCGGGTGTGTTAGTTAAAAAGATGAGGGAATTATGATCCGAGATGATCTTTGGCTGTTTGCTAATTGAAGAGTGTGCTAGAAATTCATGTGATACAAGGAAATAATCAATCCTGACATGTTTCTGATGGGGGTGGGAAAAATACGTATACCCAGGATCATCTTTATTAGAATAATTCCAAAAATCAACTAGCCCTAAACTACTGGACAGTCTGACAAGTGCTTTAAAAACCTTGGGTTTTCGACCTGTATATTTCTGCTGAAATGGAGTTACATCAGGTTGTACTTTAAGAAAGATGTTGAAATCCCCACAGATGATAAGTTGGCCTTGCCAGGTTGAGAACTCTGTTTCTAGAAAATCAAGAACAGCTGGATCGTCTTGATTAGAACCGTAGATAGTACAAATTGTGATTCCCAAGGCCAGTTTAGCCACCGCCCACCTGCCATGTGGATCTGACATATGCCGAACTGCTGTCCCAAGATGAGTTTTTGCCAGAATCGCTACACCCCTTATATTTGAAGTTTGTGTTGAGTTTGTTAATAGATTATACCCTCTTAATCTCAACAAAGATCTTTTATCCCAGGGTATATGCGTCTCCTGGAGGCATAAGACATCGACAGGGTTTAAGCGGACTAATTCAGCCAAAAGAAAACATTTATTAGTAGACAGTAGTCCCCCTACATTCAGTGTTTGAACCGTAAGCTTACCCATTGTCAAAACTGTATGTTTGGTGACGTATAATACCTGTGCATATTTGATTATAGATACTATGTCTCGGCATCTCCTTCTGCTTAGAAATTATTTTATTATAGTTCATATAAACTGTGCATCCTTTTATCTGGCCTGGATAATTTTTTGTTTTTAAAGTACCCCCCCTCTCTACCCCCCCTTGCCTACCCCCCTTACTCAACCCTCCCCCCGCAAACCCCCCCCAAACCAAGAGGCATTCAGACTCTACCAGAGTCTGGGTGATGAAGAGCAGAGCGAAACCTGAGCTACCACCTTAAATTAACAAAATATGTAAAATCCCAACAGGATCACCTAGAAAGGGAGCAAGCCTAGTGAGACGTGAAAGAATAACAACTCAAGGAGATTGAGGCTTTGATGTTACAATTCAATAGTCTAATTACTGAATCCCATCTAAATAAGCTTTGGCCTTAATCTCCGAGGTAAAAAAAAACAGTCTGACCTGCATGCACAACTTTTAGTTTAGCAGGATTATTCAAGTAGGCCTGGACTCCTTTATCCTGAAATGGTTTGATCAATGAGCGTAGGCGCCATCGCCGCTCTACAGTTGCATGACAGAAATCAGGCCTAGTGAAAAAAGAGCAATCTTTGAACTTCAATTTACGATCGGGTCTAGCTTTCTCTGCGACGATCTGCCGCAGCAAAAAGTTCCCAAAATAAACTAAGATGGCACGAGGGTAAGCACCAGGTTTAGCAGGTATTTTAAAGGGGACTCGATGTGCACGTTGTATCTCCAAGTCTAAGTTCCAATCCTTAAGTTCAGGCATTGTGTCTCTAAACAATTGCATTACAAATGTACGGATGTTCTCGCCCTCAATTTTTTCGGGAACTCCCAAGATACGTAGATTGCTGCGGCGTTGTCGATTCTCGAAATCCTCGAGTTTCCATTTCATATCTGATAGTTCGGCATCTTGTAGCTTGATTTTTTCCGTGTTAACCATCACCTCGTTCTCGTTAAGGAGCACTCTTGACTCAATCTCGGTCACTCTCTCCCCAAATGCAGTGCAGGTCTTAGTAAGCTTTCTGACGACCCCCTGAACCTTACGTAAAGCAGCTCTAGATTTTTTACTTTCAAGGGTGGTCTCTTCCCTATGGGCTGCAATCGCTTGCAAAATAGTCTCCACTGCTGCCGCTGAGGAGAACTCGCCAGAATCAGGGTGATAGGAGTCATGAGCAGGGGAGAGAGACAGCTTCGGAGGAGGATGATCACCCTCTGTGCACCTGTGTAATGGTCTGGAACTTGCCCCTGGTTTTGAGAGAACAGTGTTAGTTTTAGAGTGATCTTCATTGGTGCCTTCGGAGGAACTGCAAATATACTCTGATTCCTGTCCCTCCTCTAAGTCAGAAGAGAGCTCTGGGTCTGATTCAGACTCAAGTTCTAGAGAGCCATCCGTTTCAATCTCGGCCCCTGCTTCATCAGAAAATGAATAAAATTCAGAAGGTTCTTTATCCCCGTCTGTGATTATGCGTATTTATTGCGCTACAGTTACTGGTGTCTCAAGTTCAGGGATGGCAGGAGGTAGGGAGGGGTCTAGAGCTATATTTAACAAGCTGGGAATAATTAGTACAGAGCTCATCTTAGAATTACTCGATGTTTGGTCCGGCATAGAGTTGATTATATCCTTCGGATGAGTCAAGGCTTGGCCCTTATCTTGAGCGACTGGCTCATCTAGATGCTCTCCTCCCAGAATGTTGGCACTTTCCCCTGAAAAAGACATACAGAGTTCAACAGCGTCTAGTTCATTTTGCTCAATCGGCTCTATACTTAGAGTAGAATTAGAGGAGCCCCCCGGCTCGTTCCTAACAGTATTAGCCTCACTCATCACAGTCAAAGACACAGACCCAGTACTCACAGTTTGTAACATCGGTAGAGGTGGTGAGGTGGAGAGCTGAGCTGTAGTTAAATGCTGAGAGGGCAAACTGTTGTTCAAGAGCTCAGTCGTGTTTGGTGTGGTTGACTGATTCATGTTAAGGGCACCTTTTTTTCGCCTCAGTAATTCGATTACTGATCCAGCTGGAGAAGGCTGAGTTAGGGGGGTCAGTTTCCTTCTGGCAGCAAGAGCCTCATGTCTCGGAGAGCACTCCGTAGATAAAGATTTCTTAGTTTTTCCTCTGCGCCGCCCTGTTGGAGCAGCAGCACATTCAGATCCGGCTCCATCCTTTCGAATCCGTTCCGATTCTTCCCTAACTGTACGAGCTGCTTTAGCAAGCCTCGCTCGAGCAGCAGCCGAGGAAACTGCTGAGGCCGTCTTTGGGGGCATATCGGTACGTCCCTGTGCACAATTAGTAGCAGACGAAACTTGCAGTGTCTTCCCGCACGTTGCCGAGTCTGGCTGGGCTGGAGCAGGCAAACCGCAGGTAAAGGAGAATTCCTCCGACTGAGCACTCACACCACGGACTGGTGAGCAGTAGACGAGGTGAGCACAGAGTGTGCTTGTTGATAGGGCACCACAGAGAGATTTGAAAACGGCGTGTTTAAGGCAGGTAACCAACAAGCGCTGCTGTGCTCCTGCAGCGTAAAACACGCAGATTGATGAGTCTTTCAGAGGCTCGTTTAGCATGTTGCTTTTAGGCTATATGTTTGAGAACGAGCCCTTTGCTGGAATTTAAGGAACGGTGACTCGTGCACTGGAGAAAATTATTCCATTGTTGAGAACATTATTCCGCTATTGAAAAAACCGCCGTAATCGCGGTAGAAGTCCCGGTGATTCAAACGGGTTCTGGAGCTCAGGTACGCTGCTGCTGCTAGCGGTTCGAATCTAACCGCCATCTTACCTCGAAACCTACATATTTCGACAGTATATTTCATAAATGTTTCATCTTTTGTTCCATACACCTACACTGAGGACAGCAGGGCTCACAATTCAGATGGAGTCGCAATTGCAGATGACGCAGTCCAGTAGGCAAGAGACATTGCTTCCAGTGAGGCCTGCCCGGACCACACATCATCGCTGCCAACACGCTGAATGCTTCTGATGCCCCTACATCAGTGCAGCACAACTCATGGACCCTTTATGATTAAACCTCTGTGTCTGATCCAATGATTACTGTTGTACTTGTTGCCAGCACCAACCATTCCCGGAGGGCTGGCCTACACTCACCCCACACGCATCCAGCATAAACTGCACTGGACATGTGACCCTGGTAGTAAAAAGGAGTCAAGCGCACATGCCCGTACCCAGTTCCACTATCTATCTGTGTCTGTGTGTTCATTATGTATGCAACACACAATACATTGTGCTCTGGACAGCGTATGCAACCATCTTACCTTTGACAGTGGGGAAATCTTTGGTTATGTAACTTTGTCTCAGTCAATGTACAAGTACGTACGTAGAGACTGGATCATTAGAGTACCGCAAGGAGAGTGTATAGTGAATTTATAAGTGCGTGGGGATTGGCAGAGTGATTGTATAAGTACATATGTTAGCGCAGCCTAACTCCGACAACGACCTTGGCTCTAATTGGCTGCCCTCCATGTGCCAAAAACTGAAACTTGAACTTTCCATGGCCCTGTATTGCTACAGCTGCAACACTCCACTGAATGTGCAATAAACATTCATATCCACACAGATGTGTCATTTCCACCATCTTTCTTGTGTGAAACTATGGGTGAATGTAGGGTCAGTGATTCCCCGTACCTTCCATGTTGGACATGTTGTGGAACTTTGCTCACAGAGTGACACATTGGTGCTTGCGACCTGGGTGACGGCAGCACTACAACAAGGACACCTGCATCAGTTGATTCCTCATACAGCTCACGACAGAGCCATGCCCATAGCTCCAGAGTCATTCTTCACAGCCTCACGCAGGACTGGCATAAGCCAGGCCAGCCCACTCCACTTACGCTTACAGGGAAGGACAACAACGCTACATGGCCCAGATTTTCATTGTAGTGATCTGTTGGTCATAGGTCTATTTGTCAGTATGCCACAGCCACTCCCTCATGGCTGGTATACACCCACACCGCACCCATCCAGCACAATCATCACAGTGCACGTGACCCTGCCAATAAAAAAGACCGGGCACATGTTTCTACGCTTGCACTGGATGCACTGCGGCCGGCAGGCACACCGCCCCGGGACGGTGAATTTTGGTCCACTGAGGTAGGGGCATTGTAAGTGATGAGTGGGTATGCAGCCTGCAGTGATGGCCCATCCCGGTGGTCCGGACACTTCATGTTTTGTGTGCCCTGCTGGACCGCAGTTTAGGTCTGAGCCATCGAACAGTGGGGGCCTACCACCATGTATGTGGCCTCAATGGTCACTGAGTTAGTGGCACCGTAAGGACTGAGTCGGTGTGCAACCTGCGATGATGCACTAGTATGTCCTCTGCCATGGGTGCACTAGTATGTCCTCTGCCATGGCAAAAAACCTCATTCACCACGCAGTTTATTATATTACGTTTTGCAGGTCAGAGATCAATTTGAATTTGAACCGCATCAGAATCAGGCCTATAGTGTGACTTATCAACAGTTCGCACCCAGTCTCACAGAGGGACAACTGTGGCCCGTGGGCTCAACTCGCAGAAGGAGAACTCCATGCCGTCCACTCCCAAAGGCACAGCAGCCTAGAAGCTCACAGAGGTAGAGGCACAGCAGCGTACTAGCTCGCAAAGGTAGAGAGCTGCTAGCCGACGGACTGGCCCCCACTTGACCAATCACCCCAAACTTTCAAGATAGGAGCTGATCAAAAAAGATAACATTTTGGGAAAATGTAATAAAGATTTGTCAAACGACGCCAAAGTTATAGTCAAATGGAGGGCTCCAGGAAGGGGGGCCGCTTAACCCCCCTCCCAACATGAGTGAAGCCCCAGGGCTGCGGGGACCCCAGCGGGCCCCTGCAACCCCAGCGAGCCCCCGCTACTATTTTTTAACAAATGCTCCCGGAACCTAGCCCACCCAGGGGCCCCATTAAAATAAAACATGGGAACCCGCGACCCCAGCGCGAATTGCAGCTATCTTTAAAAAAATGTTTTGGTTCTGGGGTCCTTCTGGGACCCCCTGAACAGGCCTAGGGGATCAAGGCGTTCCAACCCTGCCCCCTTCTGTTGTTGTATACCTTTCTTTCTCTGTTTTCTGGCGACTCGCTTCTACCGAGTCACAAGATGGCTGCCAACACTTCCTGGTTTGGAGTGTTGGCAGCCAATCCCAGTGAAGCTCGTGCTCGGGTCTTTGGCTTCGCCCAGATATCGAAACTTTTATTTTTCTAATTTCTCAGCAACTACTGAACGGATTTACACCATTTAAAAAAAAATGGTTGCTTTCTGATCCAAGCACTACCTGTTTGCCAAATTTGGGGTAATTCGGTTCAGTAGTTTCGGCTGTAGCCTTGCCCAAAGTTTCCTATGGGAAATTGATTTTTTGAGTTTCTCAAAAACTACTGAACGGATTTGCTCCATTTAAATAAAAAGGTTGCTTCCTGAACCAAGCTCTACCTTTTTGCTAAATTTGGGCTAATTCCGTTCAGCAGTTCGGGCTGTAGTTCATCGTAAAATTTCCTATGGCAATTAACATGGGGTAAATGCGTTTTGGGACCCCCCTTTTTTCTCAGCCCCCGCTTTACGAATCACCCCCAAACTTTCAGGATAGGAGCTGACCTGGATAGACTTTTTTTGGGTGAATTTTGAAAAGATTTGTCAAACAACGTCAAAGTTATTAGCAAATCAAAAAATGCTTTTTCACGTTCTGGTGAGACCAACAGCAGACAAAGCCTGTGAGAAAAAAATTACATCAACTGACTAAGGACAGTGCCAGAAGTATTTTGCAACTGGTGTAGACATCGACCAAGGGCCAACCTATCAGCAGGTCAGTAGTAAAGTGGTGCCTGTGCCATCGCACCACAAACAACTGTCTAATGTAATTCCTCTGAAGCATGGAGCTGGCCGTCTGGTGCTTGTTGTTCACACCAGGCCCATTTAATTCTGGATTAAACCCTGTGGAAGTGACTATGCAGTCGAAATTTCGGGGCCCTGCAAATTATCTCCTAATACTGAATGCACCGGATTATTGTACAAACAGACAGCTGCCAGAAGATGAGCGTTTAAGAGACAAAGGGGCTCATTAGTATGGCATGTGGACTTTGTACGCCCGCCATACCCCGGGGAAATGGGACCGCCCGCAATGCTTGCGGCAGTCCCGCACCAACAATTAGGATGCCCCCGCCACACTGGCGGGCGCTTCCCACATTTGTACCAGTGCAGCAGGCGGTGCTGAAAACACCACCTGCCGCAATGCCACAAATGCAAGTTGTGCATTTCAATGCACAACGTGACAGGCACCGTGCGGTGCCTGCCACGTTGTACGTTGAAATACAGGGGGGTATCATGGGTACCCCCCATGTGTACCCCCCATTTCCCAGAATCCTTGGGGCCCGCTATGGGCCCCCATAGTTGAAGACCACATGCCGTCACGGAAAGGCATTCCACCAGCATGATGCTAATATGGATGGCGGTGCCTGCAGGGCACCGCCACCATATTCCTGGGCTTTTCTGCCCGGTAGGCAATCGGGCTGATTGCCTACCAGCTGAAAACCGGATCCCCCCGCCATGGTAATGTGGCGTGGGGAATTTATGTGCGGGCAGTGGTTTTTGGCCAGCATATCACCACCGCTATCTTAATGACCAATCAAACTGTTTTGCAAATCTGATGTCTCTGATTTATGTACTTTAAGTTGTTAATGGGTACATTACATTAATACAGTATTTTCTCTAGGGAGTCTTTAATGTAAAGTTTTCGGTTCTTTGAGTTGATTAATTTTTTTCTATCTTTTGGAAGCAGTAGTTAGGAAAGCTTGATTGTAATTTTCTTTCAAGATCAAATCAATATAATTTTGATCCATTGGCCCGGGCCCCTAAAAGGAGTGGGGCCCATAGGCCATTGCTTACATTGTCTATTTTGTAATCCGGCACTGGGCCCATGGCATCCTAGCTATGTGATTAGCATGGATGATAATTATTGGTGCTTAGGGGCAGCAACTCATTCCCCTGGCTTGTCTCTGTTCCCACTGGCGCTGGCCTTGCCCCCATCCCCCAGCCAGGCGTCATGAATTCAGCACATTTTGCCCTTCTGTCCCACACCAGCACCTAGACGACAATTGAAGGACTAAGCTTGGCACAAAACAAGGTCCATTGAAAGATGTCAAGAGTGGTGGGGTCAAAGGGCGTGAGATGTCAATTCAATCACACTGTCATTATGGCGATTTTACAGCCTTTGGTGCAGGACTGTCAGGTTAGGTAAAGCCACAGACACGAAATAAGTCGTTCTACGTATGCTATGCTAGATACATTTGTTAGAAGGCATTGTGGTTCCCTACGCTTGACACGAACAGGACGCCCTTTGTTGGGGAAGGAGAGAGTAAATGTATGAAGGTCCAGCGAAAACAGTTGTATTCAAAACACACAAGGGTGCTGAAGTGAAGTATAACGAGCAGGCAGCAGGTGAGTCATCAGAAGAAAGTGCAGTCATATTCACAGTGTTTCATGGTGACACATCCACAGATAATGCGTGTAACACAAGTGCCAGTGATTCCTTCCAGTTAGTTCATATTTTGCCAGCAAGTCAGTTCAAGTAGGTGTCCCATGATGCAAAAGGTTGGAATTTCATCCTTGACCACACGTGTTTGAATCTGTGAAATGTCATGATACAGGAACAAAGTGCCAAGAAATTCATAATGCATTCATGATGTTTTTTAGACGCGTCTAAGCACATAATCAAATTAATGATTTCTTTTGCTCTTGATCAGTGAAATTGAGGCCCTCTGTATGATTTTCTGATGGCATAATTTAAAAAACAAATGTTCTGCATCGTGCTGGTCAAGCCCAGGTTCAATGATCATCCATTGAACCGAAATGTAGAAAATAAATACATCTGATAGCAAGAGGAAATATTTTCTAACCAGTAACCATCTTCTATTTCTGGTCCCAAGACTCAAAGCTGGGCCCACTAGCCTGAGCCCTCAGATTGGCTGGTCACAGCTCAGAAAACTTCCCAGATATTCAGTGTTTAAACTAAAAATAAAGTCAGATAATAATGAGGATTAGTTATAACATCTTAAGGTATGTTTTTAGAAAAAGCTCTCCAAATCACCTCAAAGTCTAAAATTAAAGTGAAGTCATAGATACAAAACAAAACCTAAATAACACTGAAACTCGCCAGTCATTGTTAGCTCCACAGCTATAGATCCCTCAACACCAATGCAAACCAAACCTCGCACACTAAATGCAATGCACATGACCTTACAATATCCTGAGTAAGTAACATCTAAAACCACAACATCACTAAATAACAACATATACTCAAACCCAGTAGCGGCTCCTGGAGGGAGTGCTGCGGGGCGGGGGATGGGCTGGGTTGGTGGGTAATAAACTCCAGCATATGGCTGATCGGAATTAGGTAAATAAATAAATAAATAAATAAAATGAATTAAATTGCGTGCACTGCAACGCCAAATGCGTTGCATTGCGTGCAATTTAATTTATTTTATTTAAATAAATGAATAAATGATTTATTCAGCATTCCGTCCATCATTTGTTTGCGTAGTATTTTTCCCCCTAAGTGGGATGGGTATGCCCAGACGTGGGTCCCTTGCTCACTGTGCCACTAGATTCAAGCTAACCTAGCTGATGAAGGGTAATACCCAGAAACTGGTACCAGGATGTTTGTTTCCGGTCCTGGGAGGACCTGGCTTGGCAGTTTGGTCTGGACTGTTCCCATGAGACACAGGGTCAAGACTGATTTGCATATGGCTGGGTCTAACTGGGGTGGTATGGTGAACAAAAGAACAAGGGATTTAACCCAGATCTATTGACTGGGGGGAATGTATGATTTATTCAGCATTCCGTCCATCATTTGTTAGCTTAGCACTTTTTACCCTAAGTGGGATGGGTATGCCCAGACGTGGGTCCCTTCCACACTGTGCCACTGGATTCAAGCTAAACTGGCTGATGAAGGGTAATACCCAGAAACCGGTCCCAGGATGCTTGTTTCCGGTCAAGGGAGGACCTGGCTTGGCAGTTCAGTCTAGACTGTTCCCATGAGGCACAGGGTCAAGACTGATTTGCATATGGCTGGGTCTAAACTAGGCTGGCATGGTGAGCAATGGATTTAACCCAGATCTCTGGACTAAGGGTGAATGTATGATTTATTCAGCATTCCGTCCATCATTTGTTTGTATAGCGCCAGTGGCTCCCTGCCACTATGTGACATGGGTGCCTGGGCTTAAGGGACTATTGTCTGTGTGCACACAAACAATCAATAATGTCGATTTGCACCTCCTATGTGTGCTTCTGCAGCATACATACATGGAAAGAGCAAAAATCGAGGAGAAACTAATACATTTTACTTGTTGCGCCATTCTAATGCCTGGTATTCCATGGAGTTAGTTTTTGGTGCTGCCTCAGCCTTGTAGATATGGGGCAGTGAAAAAAAGGAATGAGTGGTGGGGAGAATGCCAACAGCAACACCCATTGCATGCCCTTTTGCTGCAGAGGACTGCGACGGAAAGGGGCATATTTTCAAGGCAGCATTAATCCATGCAAAGTGGCTTAGTGCCACCTTCTAAATATGTTTAACAACAAGGGGTGGTGATGGACAGAGTTTCTGAATTAAGCAGAATACTCTCACCCAGTCAAGAGATCAGGGCTAGATCCAACACCGTTTTTTAGCTCACTGCACCATCCCAGTTCAGAACCTTGCTATATGCAAATTAGTCTGTTCCTGTCCCAGTGCATGATGGGAACAGGGCAAACCAAACTACCAAGCCTTGATCTTTGGACTGGGTAAGAGTGGTCTGCTTAATTCAGACACTCTGTTCATCACCACCCCCTTTTCTGAATCGTTTTTGGCCACTATAGGTGTGGCAGGGTATACTCAGACATGAGTCCCTTTCTCACTGCACCATCAGGATTCAAGCAAGCCGGGCCGACGACGGCTGAAATGCCAGAAACCGGTCCCCGGTAGCTTGTCTCCTTTCTGGTGAAGAATTGGCTTGGTAGTTTAGTCTGCCCTGTTCCCATGATGCACTGGGCCAGGGACAGACTGATTTGCATATAGCCAGGTTCTGAACTGGGATGGTGCAGTGAGATAAATAACGGTGATGGATCAAGCCCTGATCTTTGGACTGGGTAAGAGTGGTCTGCTTAATTCAGACACTCTGTTCATCACCACCCCCTTTTTCTAAATATGGAACATGGTGCCGAGCCACCAGAGCAAAAAGAAAAAGTGATGCTCCACGTGCACTCAGGGCTTGTAAATATGCCCCAAAGAATGCAATTGGCTTGACCAGGTACTCAGCTAGACATGCACACATTCCTAACATTTATCTGCGCACATTCAGGCAGGATAGAGGCAAAGGACTCAGTTTAAGGGCGAGAAAAGGGTGTATTTTTTTTACAGGGGGCTGTATTCATCTCCTCCAAAAGTATATGGGTAAAAAGTCTGTCCCATAACTTCAATTACACTCTCACCACAGTCAGCCACTCATAGCTCAGAGCCATGAGTTTTCATGGTCAGTTAAGTGTGAGTACCCTCAGTGGGCTCACTGGACTGTCAAGTTTACAGAGGAACAATGAGTGACGCGGAAAGAGGCACAAAGCAGCACAGCTCTCCAGAGCCATACAGAGGACTTTGTGTTCCAACACTGGAGCATGCGATGTAATGGTAGAGATAAAAGAGATGCAAGGTGGGACTGATTTGTGTCCCCTTCTGAAAATGTGGTGCCTGGAGAAGAATCAGCTAAATGCTATGCTCACCTTTGAGTCTGTCATACGACAGGCATTTAAAATAGATCCATTCTAAGGGTAGAAAGAGTCACATGGTTCTTTGGGCTCAGTAAGGATGGAGTTGGGACTGTGATAAAACTTGCTTCGGTCTCTCAGAGGTTATTAATGCTTGGTCAGAGCTGATGTATTTGGAAGGTCCCATGACTTGGGTCTGGTCAATCAGATATCCTGCCAAAACCTCTGAAATATTAGTGAACCTTGGATAGCATCAGTCGCCTACGTTATTTTACCTCTAGAAGGCGTGTTCAGTAAGGGAATGCCGGTTTAATGTACATACAAGACACTTTGGAGCTATGTATTGAGAGAGGATTTTTTTTCAAAGTATTTTATTTGCATTTTAAGGTAGGAAACTAAAAATGAGTACAGAAACAGTTAGTTGTGAAAAAAGCACAGGATTGGTACATAGGTGTAAGCATACATAAAATGATCAAAATCAATGTGATGCACGATTACAACAAGTTATAAAACTTCAAAATGATGTTAAGTGCCCCACTTAGTAGCCAATTCCGATCTCGGTCAGAAGGGCACCGAATCAGGTTCGCCATTAGCGGATCTGATTCGGAGGCTGAATTTCAGTTTGAGTCGTACACGGGTCCGTACGTCGAAGTACGATGCGAACAAGCGCAAAATCTCCGTCCAAATCGTTTCCGGGTCCGAACCGATCCGTACGACTCGGTCGCAAGCAAACCGTGCCGCGCAATGGAGACGTTTCACGACCGAGCTAGTACGATGCTCGATTCGGACAGCCGGATCGAGTCGGAGTGTCCAGCTCACAATAGTTCCCAGAGTTGTACTTCAGGGGTCTGCGTCAGACCCCCTGTTACCCGCAGCCTTATGACTCGGACACAGGGGGAGACCCATGGGTCTCCCCAACACAGGCATGTATGGTGTGGATGGCACCGACGCATACCCACTGTAGGGGGTGCACTTGTCTGTGACGTACTCATTCAGTCAACTGGAGCCCATGTAAGCGTCGTACGCCTGGCTCCCATTGACTTCTACGGGAGTTGACCAAATCAAGTCCAACAGCATACGGCCGCATCGTACTCACTTGGTCGGACTGCAGGAATCCGGATCGGTCGGAAAACACCATGTATCCAGATTGGTTGGAGGGCTTTCTGACCCAGATCGGAATCTGCCCCTATTCGTAACAGTGAAAAGCTGAAGATGGGTGACAAACAAACATAGATAAAAGAGCATACATCTGGCAAGATGGTTAGGTAGCATTAGCATTACATTTGCAGACCTTGAAAGTCAATAAGATGATGATAAGGAACCAACATGCAGGAGAAAAAGAGGACAGAAATAAAAAAGAGAACATTGTTCCCTATTTACAAAGTTATTTTACCAGTAGTATCCTTACATGTGCCGAGTCTCTGTGCATAGGACTGTCCTATCTTTTTACTCCCCACTTATAAAGATACTACTTGTAAATAACCTTGTAAAATTACACAAAAGCGTACATTTATCTTTGTAAATCAGGCACTAAGAAGGCATAACAGTCATGTTTGATGAAGACAAAAGTAATCAAACTAATGGAATAACCCCCCCCCCCCCGAATCAAATGGGACAGGATTCCTGTTTGAAAGCGTCCAGATTTTTCCAGATTTACTGTGAAACCTTCTGGTTACTTTTATGTTGCATCTGAGAGCACTGTGTTTTGTACTTGTAAGGTAAATTGGAATAAACATGATTAGCATTTTTCCAATGAAGACTAACAACTTTGACTTCAATAGTGAATAAAAGGTCAAGGAGAACTCAGTCAGTATCTGAGAGTGGGAGCGGGTTCCTAGCTGCATGTGGGGAAATTTAAGGCAATCTTGGCAGCAAAGATGTCACTCAGCTTGTTAGCAAGTTGGGCCCAGTAAGTGGTCAGCATCTTGCAGCCGAAAAATATATGTTCAGGGTCACCACCTGTTGAATGGCAAATCCAGCAGGTTTCTCAATCAGTGAGTTTCAATTTAAATAGTTAATCCGGGGTCCAATAGAGAAGATGCAGTGTGAATAGCTTAGTTTGAGCCAATGGTAGAATAAGTTTATTCTACAGAAAATGTGTACAAAGGCTCCCCCATAGGTCTAATGGAGGAGGTGGTCTGTCTATGTCATAGCAATACATAGGGCTACGTGCATCAAAATTGTAAATTGCAAATACTTAATTGCGAATTCCTGAAAATCGCAGTTAGGTAATCGCAATTTACAATGCATGAAACTCAAAGAGTTTCAGATAGCGAATCCTAGGGGTTTGCAAATCGCTCTACCTCATGAATATTAACGAGGTATATGGCAAAAATGACAGGTCAGCAAACCACCATGTCCATGATTGCTTTTAAATAAAGCAATCTTTATTTTTGTAAAGCAGCCGGTTTTCCTTAAAGGAATCGAGATGCTTTACAAAAAGTAAAATGAAAGGTTTTCTTTCCATTTTTTATGAGTAGGCAGCGGTCCGTTGGGGCCACTGCCTGATCTTAAAGGTGCTTTTACAACCATTCACAAAGGGTAAGCGTCTCTTGGGGACCCTTCCATTTGTAAATGAGTTACCACCTACTTGAAGTAGGTGGTAATATTGAAATGTTTTGTGACTGCATTCACGGTCACAAAACATTCATGCATACCGTTAGGATTCGGTATTTGGAAGGGAGGCCCGAAACACACCCCTTCCAAATACCAAATCACAAATTAGGGTTTGCTGCATCGAATCGGCCCGTTTACGAAGGCAAAATTGATTGATGCGTGTGCCCCTTAGCCCATTGGCATGAATAAACCAGAGGGAATTGTGAGTAGAAGAGCACAGTGAATTGTATATTTTAAGAAGCAGAGTGTCCAGGAAGAAGACTTTGATTCGAAAAAGTGACCAGAGCCAGTGGGTGAAGAGGATCCAATTTGAATATCTTCCCTTTAATTACCAGAACATTATAGAAATCCATATTGGGCAGGGACACTTTGTTTTGTAGGGATGCAAAGGGTAGAGGTCCCAAATCTGAATAGAGATCAGCAATCATATTAATACCTCATCTGCCCATTGAGGACCAATAGTATTACAAACTATGGTCCCCGTTTTTTATTTTTCCAAAGGGCCATACGATAAGAGGTAGAGAAGTCCCCAGAAAGGTGCTTATCCACCAGCTTTAGGGCTTTCAAAGTGTCCATAATTATTTGAGGAAACAATCATTACAATGCAGTCATTACAACGCACTTCATTTACAACTCAGTCATTACAACGCAACTGCCTTTACATCACTTGCCATTACAACACAGCCATTGCAACGCATATCACTACAACGCATGCCTTTACAACGCATGTCAGTGCAATGCATGTCACTACAACGTATGCCATTACAACGCATTATAAGGTAAATAATGGGGAATATCAACTTTGAACCCTACATTATCCAACACTTACCCTAATGTTGCAGTCACTGGAGTGGGACTAGTAAATTTTACCCCTACACTATCCATCACTTACCATACTGTTGCACTCACTGGAGTGGGAATAGTAATTTTTACCCCTACACTATCCCACACTTACCCTACTGTTGCCCTAAAAGTATTATGTGGTGTAATTGTATGCGCTGTAATGGTAGGCGTTGTAATGGAATGCTTTGTAAATGTTGTTTCTAAAAATGCGTTGTGATTGCATGCTTTGTAAAATCATGCATTGTAAATGTATGTAAATGTATTGGCATTTATATAGCGCACTACTTACCCGTAGGGTCCCAAGGCGCTTCGACCGCTGCGAAACCCTTCCTGGCTTCCCTGAGAGATGGTCCCTTAATGGGTATCTCCAGGGTGAGACCAGGCATCCCCGGCAGTCTGGTGGGGCCGTTAGTGAAGATGAGGCAAGCTAATGCCCAGAGTTGCCGAGTGTGATCGCTGATCAGAGTGGGCACCGAGGCGAGAGAATTATCGAGTCCGCTGACCCTGGTCCAGAAACCTGCCGCGCCGGGAATCGAACCCTGGTCCCGGGCCGTCCTCTGCTCTCGGGTCTGCTGCCTCTAACCAGTGAGCCACACTACTTCACTGTAATGCATGTTGAGATGTAAAAACCGTGTTGTAAAGGGATGCGTTGTAAATTTTGCGTTGTAACGTGTCCTATTCAATGATTTGGTTAGAATGAGTAAGAGACAATGAGGACATGGTTAAGGAGGCAGTGTTAGACCTGGCATTCTGGGTGTGGTTTTCCATTGTCTTATTGCTTCTGCCTCCTGTATTTTTGCTGTATGCTGGATTTCGATTTGCTAGTCTAGGCGCTTTGGGCACTTTGCCACTGCTGATCAGTACCAAAGTGCAAGTGCTCCCTATGTAAATTGTGCATATTGATTGATGTTTCCATGATTGACTTGTTTGACGTACTATTAAGTCCCTAGTACAGTGCACTACGTGTGCCCAGGGCTTGTAAAAGAACTACTGCTAGTGGGCCTGCAGCATGGGTTGTGCCCTCCACAGAAGCAGCCTTTCAGAAGGGTCTCATACCTGCCACTGCAGTGTGTGGGTGCAGTCCCTACTGCCATTGCACCCATTTTCCAGGCCCTAACCTTCCCTTTTATTACATGTGAGTCATCCCTAAGGTAGGCGCAAGGTACCCCTGTGGCAGGGTGCAGTGTGTGTGAAAGGTAGGACATTTACTGGTGTGTGTGACATGTCCTGATAGTAAAATAGAGTGTATTTTGTTTTTCACTATGGAAAGACTATCTGTCCCATAGGATAGAAAGGGAGTATATTTATAACATCTTATAAGTATAACTTCCCATTGGGACAAGATAGAAAGATGGAGTTTAGTATGCCTGAACTCAAAATATAAAAAAACATCTTTTAGTAAAGACGATTTTATATTGTGTGTTTGAAAATGCCACTTTTTGAAAGTGGGCCTTTTCTTGCTTACCCATCCTGTGTACCTCTGCTGGTTTGTGAGTTGACTGTCGGGCTTTGGAGTGACAGGGGCTGGGGATGTGTATTCTCTTCCGACAGCCACTGGGGGTGGGGTTGAGGGGTGTTCTGCCTTTGCTGGATGAGTAAGGGCCGGGCTGAATAGACCTGGGCTGCATTTAGAGTAGTGGGAGGATATTTCCTTGCACCTTAAAAGGTCTGGTTTGCATTGGACAATGTTGTCTCCACCTCCTGCCAGGCAGCTTGGCCAGAGAGGACAGAACTGGTTTGGATTGAGCGAGCACAGACACTCTCTGCCAGAAGAGAACAAAGGGAAATGTGGTATCAATATTGGGGCCCAGACCACTGGACTTTAGAAATCACTTGGATCAAGGAATCTGCCAAGAAGAAGACCTGGGGAAGCTGTGAGGAGAGACTACCACTTTGCTATGTGCTTTGATGTGTTGGCCTGCAGAAGTTGCTTCTGTCTTGGGCAGAAGAAGGACTGGACTGAACTATCTGCACCTTCTTTGTTGGAGTTTCTCCAAGGCCTTGATGTAGAGCTTGCCCCCTGTTCAAGAAGTCTCAGGAGCAGCAAAGACTTCACCTTCCTCTGGGTACTGCATGTCTCAGTTGCCACAGAGGGAAACCGCACCCAGACGCCGTCACCAAGACCACCTGTGGTTCTGTGACCCGAAGGCACTGCAGAGGACACCGCTGCACTGCGCACTGCTACCCTGGTCACCAAGGACAACGATCACCGCTGCCACCGAGCCTCTGTTTGCACCGCCTCTCTTGGGCTCTGCACTCTGCACCGCCTTGCTTCACCCTGCCACCTAGGTCTCACCAATGAAGCCGTTGCCAGCTGACATCACCGCTGTGGTCTGCACCATGGTCTGGGGGCACCACTCATAAGCTACAGAGGACCGCCCTGTCCAACACCACAGCCTCGACCCACCAATGCCTGCTCCAATGACCGGCACCACCGCCTGAACCATGACCTGTCAGCACTGCAACGAGCACCGCCCCACTTTGCACCACCTCCGTGGTCTCCCTGGCGCCGCTGGATGACCGTCACTGAGCTGCTGCCTGCATCCGATCTGAGGGCACCGCACGCCTCACCACTCCACTTAACACTGGAACCGCAACAGTTTCCATGACCGGCCCACACTGATGCGGTCGGCCGAAACCAAAGGTACTGTTTACAAGGCTTCTGACACGTACGCCGGTCCGCACTGACGCGGTCAACCAAAACTGGTGGATTTTGTTGTTTTCAGCACCGTGGTAGCACCAGATGAAGCTACCGACTTTGAGTAATTGTATTTCTACGGTTATTCCTGCAAAGTGCCAATTTTGATTATTGAATGTTAGTTTTTTGTTGTTTTGGTCTTGTTTGATTTAGATAAAGATAACCTGTTTTTTCTAAACAGGTGTGGTGTCCTTTTGTAGTTGTTTCACTGTATTACTGTATGTATGCACAAATGCTTTACACACTGCCTCAGAGATAAGCCTGCCTGCTCATGCCAAGCTACCAAGAGGGTGAGCAGGGGTTGTTTAAGGGTGTGACTCCCTTACCCTGACTAAAAGCAAGGGTCCCTACTTGGACAAAGGTGTAAACCATTGCCAACTAGATACCCCGATTTCTAACAGGCAGTGATGGAATAAGGGGAACTAAGGGGGTGTTCAAATAGTGTTAAACGTGGCTGTTTGCTAAGTCCTGAGAAAACCAGCGAGCACCCTGAGTAGCCAGAAATGCAGTTTGGGAATCAAAGCAATCAGGAAATTTGCAACCACCTACACTAAAAGGAGTTTACTGTAGCTTAGTTTCTTAGTAAAATCGAGGCAATCTTATCTACTGTGGAGAAAAATGAAGGAGAAAGATGCACTGGATTCATGCCGGGCAAGAACTTGACTGAAATAGTAACCATCATTTTCATGGTTTTAAACGTACCCGCCATGAGATGCGTTTAGGTGACCATGCAGATAAGAGATTTCTGATTTTGTTTTTGTTCATTACACTAGATAGGGGTAGATAAGTTGTGGCTAAACCAGACGCCTATATATATATATATATATATATATATATATATATATATATATATATATATATATATATATATATATATATATATATATATATATATATATATATATATATATATATATATATATTTTATAACTGGTTTTATTTAGTTTATACAGTGGCACCATCCAACATTACAAGCAGTGAAAGCTGAGCACTCAGAGTCACAACCGTACACAAGACGACCCTGCCAGAAATCAATCTTTATGTGAGGAGAGTCCATATTAAGATCACCACTTCCCCTACACTTTATCATGCTTCTGAGAACATCCACGTCCCTCATAGATAATTTGTTCTTGCTGTGCGCACCAATCGTCTCTTATTTGCCACAGCTGTATCGCAGGGGTGTGTGTTGCTGCCACGGGGGGGCAAAATTCCTTTTGGCTATCAGACAGGCCACCGCTATTAAGAGCCAAATATCATCTGCATATAATGCCATGCTGTCTTCAAGCCCACTTCCCCACCTCCGGCCCAGTATCAGCGCATCGCAGCGTATAAGGCACACTAGTGGCTCGGTAGCCAGAGGAAATAGATGTAGGGAGAGGGCACAACCCCTAGCGGTTGCCACTGTCAATTTGGAAAGGGGCAAACAAAACACCATTCATGCGGATTTCACCTGTGGGGGTGTTGTAGAGGAGATGGACCATTCTGAGGATCGTTTTTCCCAGACCTGCTCGCAGGAGGATCTCCTCCATTGCAGTGACATGTGCTTCTGCCCAGCATAAACCCACATTGATCTGGGTGATTGACATGTGATAGGGTACAGATTAAGCATGGGCGCAAAATCCGTTCCGCTCACGGATTTTGCGGATTTTGGGCAAATTCGCAATCAGCGAACTCCTGCGTATTTGCCGAAAATCCGCCTATTCGCGAGCGGAATGGATCCGGGGGGCAAAAGTTCAAGCTTCAAGCTTGTAACTATTTTAGAATGGCGCCGGCAAGCTGCCAGCGCCATTCTAAAATAGTTACTAAGTTAGCTTCAACAGGAAGCACTAATAGAAGCAGGTGCTCGAGTTTAACTGAATTCGAGCACCTGCTTTATTTTATCTATTAGTGCTTCCTGATGAAGCTAACTTAGTAACTATTTTAGAATGGCACTGGCAGCTTGCCGGCGCCATTCTAAAATAAAACAGGAGAGGGGCAGAGGGCAGAAGGGCACAAAGACGAGTGTGGCAGAGGGCAGAAGGGCACAAAAACGAGTGGCGCAGAGGGCAGAATGGCACAAAAACGAGTGGGGCAGAGGGCAGAAGGGCACAAAAACGCGTGGGGCAGAGGGCAGAATGGCACAAAAACGAGTGGGGCAGAGGGCAGAAGGGAACAACAACGAGCGGTCTCGCAAAAAAAACAGCGAACACGCAAAGCGCCCCGCAAACATGCAAAGCGCCCCGCGAACACGCAAATCGCCCCGCGAACACGCCAAAAAAAAATCCGCAAATTCGCACAAATTCACAAATTTTGCGGATCGCGAATTCGCAAATCCGCAAATTCGCGAATTGCGAATTCGCAAAATTCGCCCATGCTTAGTACGGATCAGCCGAGCCACCAGAACTTTAGCAAAGCTCTTAATGTCTGTGCCAATAATCGAGATCGGATGGTAGGAAGAGCACCCGTCCGGAGGCAGGCCCTCCTTGGGTATAACAGGTCAGGGGGAACGATCCCCGGTGCATTGCTTCAGCGTAGAAGTTCAGCAAGTGGGGCATTACAATAGTATGGAACTTCTTATAAATAGTCAATGGGGTAGCCGGCCAGGCCTGAGATCTTCCCAGATTAGAGTCCAGATATAGCTTGATCAACCTCTTTATCCGGCAGAGGCTATTCTAATTCATGGTCCAAGGAAGGTGGAATAGAGTGCAATGGAATATCCCAGAGAATAGGTTTCTCCATTTCTGAGAGGGGTGTCGGACATTGAGTGTAGCAGTCTTCGTAGAATGGTGCAAAGACTTGAATAATTGCCGGCAAACCCTCCTGGAGAACGCCAACTGAGTCTCTAATAGTGGGCACCACTCAGTGGAGACATTGTGAGTCGCCACCCAGTACAATATTTACCTGACTTGTCCTCAGAGTCATAAACTCTTTAAGTCGAGGCTTTCCAGCACTGCTTTGCCTCCCCAAGGGAAACCTGCTGCAGCTCGACCTGCAGCAGCGTCAGGAGACTTTGGGGCAGATTTACAAGCCCCTTGCGACACATTTACGCCGCGGTTGCGACACTACTGTGATGCAGCGGCGGCGTAAATCATGCGCCATGTTGCGCCGTATTTACAACGTGACGCATCTAGGGAGATGTGTCACATTGTAAACCCCTGCGCCACCTGAAACCAGCGTCAGGTTTCATGTGGGCATTCCAGCGCAGAGTGGGCGCACCCTCGCAGGTACACCTCGTAAAAGTGACGCAGTGAAATCTACAAGATTTAACTGAGTCACTTTTACGGCCATGCTGCTTCAAAACCGTGCGTCTTCTTGAAGCAGGCGTAAGGATTGACGCTGCATGGTAGGCATAGGGCACTCCCGGGCCTTAATGGAGCCGCGTCCAGCAATGCGACGCATTTCCGCCGGGGGGATGCGACATGCATCTGCCCATCCGTGCGCCACGGTGCGCCGCATTATAAATGCAGCGCATCAGTGGTGGCGCACGGGTGGTTTCGCGGGTCTCAAGTTTCCTGCCGCATCACTGCTGATTTGCAGGGATGCGCCAGGAAACGTAAATCTGCCCCTCTGTCTCCTCTGTGCCATATTGTTGGGAGCGGCGTTCCAAATTAAATATTTGAGTTTTGAGGGCAGTCGCCCGCTCTTGTTGCAGAGACTCTTGCTGCCTCATATACCCCTTCAATAATCCCTTCATGGGGGTTTTCTCAATGCCCACAGCACCGTCGTCCATGACACAGAGCCTTCATTATCCTGAAAGAAGGCCTGTAACCCCTCCTCTACGAAAGAGGCACATCCAGCTTCAGATGCGACGCACTAAACCTCCAGATAAGATGTAGAGTCTTCGACTTGAATCGTCCCTGCGCAAAACCCCAGAGCACAGCTATAAAAACCTTCATTATGGCATTGATGGGCACGCTGAATGAAAACCTGAAAAGTAATAACAAAGTTAGAACAAAAGAACAACCCCATCAGGACTTACATAAGTCCCTCCCCCCAACTTCCCCACCCCATACTTCTTCCCATGAAGCACCTGTCGCCAAAAACCGAGACATAACTATTAAAAAGAAATCAAGGCAAACACAAGAAGAAAACTCACAGGGAACTCAGTGGCAGAGTACTTACCCATGGGACGGATATGATGCATGACAGCGTTCAGAGAAGAAACAGGTTAGGAAGTTCCCAGGGATTATAATGCACACTTTATCATGAGGATCAATACACCTTCAAGAACCGTTTAAGGGATCACACGAGTCTGATACACCTCGATCACCACAGACTCAGCACGGTCTGCTGTATCTCGCACCGGAACCCAAAGTGTACTCAACCGACCATAGGCCCTCAAAGGCCAGCGTCCGTTCCTCGGGAGCTTCGTACAAATCATGCTAATGAGCCGAAACGTCCTCTAGGGAGCGAAATAGCTGCAGGGTATCTGCAAGGGTCCCTTCTCGGTTCCATTGCTGCCTGAACCACCTGCCACTCCGGGGGTGCGGGGGTGGGGGGGAGTTGGGGGGAATGGGGTGCCCATCTCCTGTCGACCAGTCCTCAGCATCCGAGATCGTGAGCGTTTCTTCCTAGACTTCCTCAGAGGGGTTGGTAGCGGAGGTCTCCATGTTTCCATTTCCTGGTACTCCCCCAGCTCGGTGAGTCGTGTCGACCGGCTCACTGTGGCCCATTCCCAGGATTGTGCCAGATTATCAAAGAAGTATGGGGAGGACTGATAGATGACCTTGAGAAGTAGGGGAACAGAAGCATATAACTGAGATTGAGGGCAAATCAGACCCCAACGTGAGCAGGACCGAGCACACCAAGATGTTTGCCTGAAGCTGGGGCGTGGCCCACTAGGGCTATGCAGTGCACAGTCATAAGTGCACAGGTGATGTAGCCACAGAGTATGCCACTATCACAACTGAAGAGCAGAGGGGGGTTGGGGAGGGCCACTAAAGTGAGACACCACTAAAGCCTCATGCAGGTCACTCAGCAAGTCGGCCAGCCAGCAGGCCTCAAGCAGTGGCCAGCTTCGTCAGGGGGACCCCTCGGCCTGCAGTCTGTAACGTGACAAGTGTTGAGGGCCCAGCAGAATTGCTTGTGTTCTAGGTTCCAGGACCTCCAGGATTTGGATGGGAGGACCCTTTGAAATGCATCGGCAGGCCAGTGAACCACCTTGTGCGGGGGACAAGGGCTCCACTTCCACCTCCCCCCAAGTCGGCAGAGCAACGGGGACAAGGCACTGGCAGGTCCCATGCCCCGAACCCGCCCTACCTACACTAGAGGGGGGTGGGCCCCCAACTGCCTCTTCCGGGTGGGCCCCCAACTGCCTCTTCCGCGGTCCCCTTCGGGAGCAGCTGTGCTCTGCTGCAGCCACTGATCCAACCCTGGGGTCGGGCCCACTGCCAGGGATCGCGCGGGTACCCCTACAGGGCTGGGGCTCATCCCGGCAAATCGAAGGTCTGCTCACTGGCTCCCCACCCCCGATCCCTCCATGTCCATAGGGTCCAGTTTCTAATTCCGGCCAGGGACCGCTCCAGTCAGTGACTCAAGGCCGTAGAGCCAAGGCTTCTCGGTGGAGGTTGCCATTTTGGTTCTGGGTCGTTCAGCGGTTAGACTCCGCAGCCACCGCGCCAATGCCTTAGGAGTGTTGGGAAAAGTGGCACACTAGCTCTGTCAGGCAGGGTGAGAATGGATAAATGTCAAGCAGTGGGAGCTTCACAAGAGCTCGACCGACATCTTGGCCTCCTTGACCACGCCTGATACCCAGATGTTTAATGTACTGAGAGTGCCATAGTAAACTGGTATTCTGAGATAGGAATGGAAGCTGTGAATGTTGAGGGGTAAAACGTAGGTTATATCTTTATACAGAAAGTTACCTGAATCTTGATGATGTTGACAATGGCTGGTATTGCTAATCAGGGTATTCTGTGGATATCAGTAGGATGTTAGAATAGGCCACCGTATTGAAGCATGATTCGTCAAAAACTGAAAGCCTTTGACATCAGACGAGGCATTAAGCATATGAAGCTACGGATCTATAGCAAGAAGGAAACACAGGAGGAATGAGAGGTATCCATGCCAAATGCCATGATGCAACCCACAGGAAGCAGATGTGGCACTGTTAATTTTAACCATACCAGTGAGTAAGTAAGTAATCTTTATTGCTCAGTTAATTAAAACCATTGCAAATTTTAGCATAGAATACATTAGTTAAATACTGTTATTTTAAAAAATATATAAAATGAGAATACCAGTGGTATTCGCATTAAGAGCCATAACTATCTTCATGAAATAACTACCAAAGTTATTCGGGGGTTAGGACTGCTTCAAGATAAGGCCAAGTGGTCTTATCAAATGTGTTCTCTCGCCAACGATACGGTGGCTGCTGCAGAAGACTGAGGTACAGAGGTTTTCCCAATAAAATGGCAAAACGTGTGGATATTATCACTGGCTGGTCAGCCTTTCACGAAGCCAATCTGCGAAGTGTGGAACAACTCAGTAATGGGACGGTCAACATCTTTAGTCAGAATCTTTGCAAATTTTTTGGCTTCCATATTCATGACTAAAATGAATCTAACCTTCCTACTGATAGAGCGATATTTACCTTTCTTAGGATGACAACAATGATAACCTCGGCTGCTTTCCCAGAAACCTTGCTGGAAGGGTGAGTATGTTGATAATCGTGTTATAATCATATTTGACTGGTATCAGAATCAGGTTATGAGTACGGCTAGTTGCCATGCCACCTGTTTGTCGTGAGTAACGCCGCGTTATGCTAAAAAGCTCCCGTCAGCCCAGACCTTCAATTTATAGGGTTGCAGAATACCAGGTAAACTGGGCCTGGTATTCACTCCCAAAGCTGGTAACTATTGCTTTCTTCAACTTTTAGCACCAGTATTGCAGTAGTGTAAGATTTTAGGTATATTCTCTGAAACCACTGGTCTTCATGAATTGCCACTAGACCTGTTAGGGGCTACCATAGGCATGAAACATGTCGACCTTAAACACCACACATGCTCATTAGGACCATTGTATCCGGTTAGGGCGTCATTGTTTTTAGTTAGGTTATTGAAACCTTGGAATAACATTTAGGCAATAGGGTCTCCATAAACCTATTTTGGAGACCATTTTGCACTCAATACACTACCTTTTCCACACATCCACATGCACCAAACAGCTGCACAAAAGGATCTTCACCAATGAGACCCTTTGTGTGTGCCCTTCAGGCATTGCAGCGCCGGCCCGACGAGGAGCAGGCCCATATGATGAAGCTTGACACCCTTCGGGTGTGTTAGGGCACTTTTTCTCAGACCTGAATACTCACACTTGCACTTAGGAACTGCACACTAATCAGTTATACTTAATAATCATATTTGAGATATTTGAGGGTGGCATTAAGGGAGGGGTCGTTTGAAAATCTGCAATGGTTTGTTTCTCTTAAATCTCTTTAGCTAACTTTTCTAGAAATTATTTGATATTTATCTTTTTCTTAGCCATATAACTAATAATCTGACCCCAAATTGAACATTCCAAGGTGTCCCAGATACTAACCAGGAATGATACAGAGCTAATATTCTGTTGTATAAACCATTTTAACTGGTTATTGAGTTTCTGAACATCAGAGGCCTGTTCCAGTATTTCTGTGTTCATCATCTGCCAAGAAAGTCCTTTCAGACGTGATGGGGTAATTTGTGAAGTCATGGCAATAGCAGCATGATCTGAGAAGACAATTGGGTCAATTGAAGAAGATATTGTACCTTCCTCAATTGAGGTGAGGTGAGAAAAAGGTGAAGTCACTACCTGTGGGATTATCAAGTCCACAAATATCAAGCAGGCCATGAGAGGTGCCAAGGGAGTGCATACATTTATGACCATAAGTCATGTGAAGGTCTGCATTTGCATGACAACTGCCTGTCAAAAATATGGGTCATTGGGCAGTTAAAGTCTCCTCCAATTATGGTATGAGCTTCCTGGGGGTGGGGGGGGAGTGGGGGGAGGGCGATATGAGAAGCAAGTTTGAAGTTCAACGCAGACCAAAATCGAGGAGTATCACTATTGGGAGCATAAATGTTAACAGCATATAGTTCGACTTCACCACACTGCAGGCGGATAACCAACCATGTGCCCTCTATATCTTGCTCTGGTGAAATAATGGAAAGTCCTGTGGTTTTCGAAATGAGGGCGATGACACCACAGTGATTTGAGGAGGTGGCAGAGCAAGCTAGATCCTGGACCCAGCCACTATACCTAGGCAGCTCCTGCTTGCAACCAATCTTGATTTCTTGTAGAAATACAATGTCACACTTGAGATTGTTACAGTAATCAGAGAACTTCCTATGTTTCACTGAGTGATTCAAACCTTTGGAGTTTAGGGAGATTACTTTCATCAGAGCCATTGTAGTGTAGGATCCCCATCAGATATACATGCAGGACAAATACAATAAGTAAAGATCAGGATGAGAATTGAGAACAGGCCAAGAATAGAGCCAGGCACCATGACTGCCAGAGAGATTATAAAGAGAGCAAGAAAGAAAAAGAAGACAGAGTTGCAAAATCACAAACAAGAAAGCCTTAATATGCAAACCATAAAGAATAAAGTGGGAAAGTGAAAGGAAAGAAAATACATATGAGCAAAAGACCACCCTACCAGCAAGAGCAAAATAGATGAGGTCTGAGGTGGGACCCAAGCATGAGTACACACTCCACGTTACAGTAATATAACAAACCAAGACAACCCCGGAAGCTCATAAAAACAGATATAGCATTGCCTATTAATTAAGGTTGGTGAAGAGGCAGAAAAGGCTGACCAACATGTGTCGGAAAACAGGCCTGAAATACCTTAATCAAATGCATAAAGTAGACAAAGAGCTACATGCTGGTACGAAAAATTACCCAAAGAACATAAGATATGATCTCATTTAAGACTAACTCTGAAAGGCAACAATTATGTTACACAACATTGCAATATATTGTCAAAACTGGATTGCCAACTCATGTGAAGCAACATGAGGTATGATCAACATCAAGAACAGCGTACATATTGGCAAACAAAGGGCACCAGCCAAGCTATGATAATAGAAAACATTTCTATGGTGTTGGGCTGTGAAGAGAGTATATGAGCAGAAGATTCTGCAAGGATAGGCAGCCTATCTACTACATATACCATCTAGAATGGTGCCAGTGTAATACAGTATAGCCAGGCGGATTGGTGACGTTACAACGCAGGCTATTACAACGCCTGCTGTTACAACGCGGTTTTTACATTGCATACCACTACAACGCATAGTGCTTTTAAGCGCTGGATAGTGAATTATTTAATTTACTATTCCAACTCCAGTCCCCGTGGATAGTAGGGAAGGTGTTGGATAGTAAATTAAATATATTCCCTATCCTAGAGCGCCCCCCAGCGCAATGCGTTGTAATGGTTTGCGTTGTAATGATTGCATTGTAATGGTAGTGCGTTGTAATGAATGCGTTGTAAGTGATGTTTCCCAGCCAGGCTGATCAGGTAACACTTAGCTCTGCATCCAAAAGTGTTTCGGTTTGGTTCTCCAAAAAGGACTCCAAGTCGGCAGGCTCTGTGAAAACAACAGTTTTCCCTTGAAAAATGACTTGAATTTGGATGGGCCTACAAATGCATGTTTTGCATAGATTTGTCAAGAAGCCTTCTTCTGGCGCCTGGGAGGAACATGGCGGCGGCAGGCTAGCGGCTGTCGCGGAGCTCTTCACCTGAGTGCATAGGATTAATGGATGCGATGTCCCGATAGAATCCTTTCGGTAAGAATTGGTAGCGCGAAGCTTTAACAGCTACTTTGGGTAGAAAACAAGGTTTTGTTTTTTCCCTTTCCTTTTCGGACCAACGAGGAGAATTGAGGCGGCGGGAAGCAGAGCAACGGGAAGCCGCAGTCGGCAGTCGGCGGTCGGCGCTAGGACCCTGTATCCAGGGGATGGTCATGGCAGCGAACGCGAGTCAGGAGGACGCGGAGGAAGGGCGGACACAGGACACGAGGGGCGAGGCAGTGAGAACGGCGATAACAGACCCGAGAAACGCGGCGGAGGAATCTGTTATAAACGTGGGAGCTTTTCCAAGGCAGCCCTGCATATCAAAGATAAGTCCAGATTTGAAATGTTGTGGTGAAATCCGGAGGGGGGTTATTTGGAAGTGGGATATCTGGCAGCATATGAGAAGTGTTTTTCCGCTGCAACACTACGAGGGCCAGTTTGCTGTGGGCATTTTTCGATTAACAGGTACCTCTCCCCAGTTACTCTAGTTACCCTAGTTACACCTGCTAAAGGTAGAGATCGTATGGAGGTAACTTCATTGGCAGCAGCAGAAGTAGTAGTGCCAGTTCTGCTGAATCAGAGGGAAGGAAGCCCAGATACTGTGTCTGATACCGATATTCCCACGTCAGTAGACTTATATTCAGCTAAAGCTACTAGAGCCAAGAGCAGAAGGGGAAGGACCGGGTATATAGTAAGCAGGCTGAGAGTCGAGGAGAGGTAGTTAAAAACAGATACCAGTTGAGGTCAAAACAAGAATTAAAGCAGCAGGGGGTTCTAGATTCAGCTGAATTCGGGGAGAAGGTGAGACCCTCATCTTTAATTCCACACAAAAGTAAGAGGAAAATGAATTCTAAGAGAATTATTACTAGTGAACCTCCCCAGCAGACCTCAACACTAAAAAACACTCCCTCTCTGAAAAGTTACTTTAAGGTGTTAGAGAAAATGAACTCTTCAAAAGAAGGAGCTAATATGGAAGAGGCCCAGCAGTCTATCCAGAATATGGCGCCCCCCTCCTTATCTGGTCCAGTCTTGGCCAACAGGTATTCCCCATTAGCTGAATTTCAAACTGAGGAAATTCTAGAAGACTCTAAGAGTCCAGTCAATACAGATAACGATATACCTATAAGTTGTAACCATACCAATAGTCCCTCTGAGAATCCTCCTTCTCATGAAGACTCCTTGAATCTACAGACATCAGAGACAGCGGGGTGTAGTAATATTGAGTCCGAGGAAAACCTCAAAAATGCATCCACCTTAACTCCTAAAACTCATGTCACAGAAAAAGACACAGGTTTGATCTCTACTCCCCCCCAGGAGTTTGATAAGATTGGCCTTTTGCTTCATTCTCTAAGAAGCGATCTGTTGGAGAAGTTCAAAATTTCTGAGACAAATCAAAAAAGACTACACAACAGGTTTGATTTATTAGAAACCAGATTAGAAGGAGTAGAAGCACGAACAGCTACCTTGGAGAAAAAGGTCTCTACCCTTTCAGTTTCCACAACAGAAAACAGTGAGGAACTAAGCACCTTAAAGAAACAGAATAAGGCTTTAATGATGGATATGGAAAGATTGGAGACTCACTCGAGACGGAACAATCTCCGCATTTTAAAGATTCCTGAAGGAGAGGAAGTAGGGGATATAAAAGCTTTTGCTTGCAGACTCCTAAGAGAGGGGGTTTTGAAGGATCGTCCGGATATAGACCTTGAAGCGGAGATTAAGAGAGTTCATAGAGACCCCTTCAGAATACATCAAGATCGTAAAGGGCCCAGGAAAATATTGGTCTGTTTCCAGACCTATACTGTTAAAGAGTTGATATTGAGTAGAGCTCTAGCAAGTGCCTCTCTCCATTATAGGGCCAACCCATATCTGATTCGGTCTGATATAGGAGGCAGAACGGCTCAGAGACAATGGGAACTGGAATCAAGAATGCCGGAGCTGAGATCACTGGGAGCAAAAGTGCAGATAAAGTTTCCAGCCCTGCTTAAGGTTATGTGGAACAACAAAACATATACCTGCAATCAGCCGGAGGAGGTAGATGAATTGCTACAGAAAATGAGGGAGTAGGTCAGGCAAGATACAATTTAGTGATTTAGTGATCTAGTGATTTAGGATAAATACAAAAATTACACAATAAACTGCACGATGTTTAAAAAAAGAAAAAAAGAAACATATATAAAAGGTATACACACATACACACAATAACGGGGTTCGCACATCATATGTGATTAAATTAACAAAAAAAAAAGGGGGGCCGCTCGTTTAGGTAGCGAGATTGGAGGTATCATACATCAGGACCAAAAGGGGTTTATAAGAGGCCGACAACTTGCCGACTTAACATACGATCTAGTTGGAGCCATAGACATTGCCTCAACATTTGCTTTACCTCTTGCAATTATGACTCTCGATGCAACAAAAGCATTCGATAGAGTAAACTGGTCCTACTTACATGCCGCTATGGCAAAGTTTAAAATAGGACCTAAATTCCGTAGAACGATAGGCCTATTGTACAAAAACCCTAAGGCAAGTTTGATAATAAACGGAACATGCACAAATCCCTTCCAAATTTCAAGAGGAACGAGACAGGGGTGCCCTCTTTCCCCCCTACTATTTAACATTTATCTGGAACCTTTTGCTCACTCCATACGAGAAAATCCTAATATCCCTCCCTTTTCATTCTCAGGGTGGGAAAAGAAAGTCGGGATGTATGCTGATGACATTCTTATTTACACTACAGACCCGACACGGGCCTTCCCTAGGGTAATCCATAGCGCAGAGGAATTTGGGAAACACTCAGGCTATGAAATTAACGCAGGGAAGACGGAGATAATGGCTTGGAACATCGACAATATTCAGCTTCCCTTAAAATCTTCAATGCGCTACCTGGGTATAAGAATCACCAAAGATCCTAACGTGTTGGCTCAGAACAATCTAGACCGCGTTTCACACGAAGCGAAAATATTAATGAAGTCCTGGTCATTTTTACCTCTCACCATCTATGGAAGGACTAGCTTAGTAAAAATGTCTATCCTCCCGAAATACACTTTTCTCTTCAATACAATTCCTTTATTATTTGACACGAACAAATTAAAAATATCCCAACAAAACATAAATTCATTTGTTTGGTGTTACAAATCATCCAGGTTGGCGTGGAAGAAACTGAGAAGGAGAAGGGAAAAAGGAGGCCTTGCTCTGCCAGATCTGGAATACTATGGGTGGGCCTTTCATCTGACCCATTCCAGGATGCTATTAAAGTCCCCATTAGACAACTCTAACGGTAACTTGTTCAAAGCCATGCTATTGGGTTCAGACCTTCCATCGGACGGATTTCTATTTAAATTCGGGCATCAAAGGTTCTTTAAAAAAGTTAGATTGAAGACACTATACTGCTCCATAAAAGAATGGTCTCAAATTAAATCGAAGGCGGGGATAGCATACTTCTCTGACTATGCACCGATATGGGACTTTCCTGGGCTTTCATCGAATTCCATACAGACAATAAAAACAGTCCTACAAGAAGCAGGAATTACAAGATGGGGAGAATTAGTAGAAGATGGCTCTCTTATTGATTGGGAAATATTCTCAGACAAGGCAACCTCACCATTAGCTTGGTTTGTCTATAGTCAGCTTTTAAGCTGGCTTCGTTTTCAAACAACTAAAAATACCAAATTTGGAGGAGACAGTTTATTAGAGAAGAATCTAATGGAAAAATCACACAAGGGAAAAGAGGTTGCTGCACATTATTGGAGTATCTTGGAAGAAAAAGAGGACGAGCTTAATCTTCCGACAAAGCTATGGGGTGGAGAGGGTGAACCCCAAGCAGAAGGGAAATGGATTGAGTCCTTTACGCTTCTTTATAAGATTATAAAACCAGCCTGGCTGAGGCGCAATCAACTGTTTACATTACATCGGGCATACTATTCCCCCAAAAGGCTTTCTAAGTTTCAACCGGGGAAATGCTGCAGTAAATGTTCCCTGCCAGCTGCCTCAGATCTGCATATGTTCTGGGAATGCCCGAATGTTACTATTTTCTGGCAGGAAGTAAAGACATCGCTGGATTCAATCCTCAAAATCTCTGTCCCCCTCTCATGGTCCTTGGTAATATTTGGACTGAGTGACAATATCAAAGGACTAGAAAGAGAGTTCCTATACTACGCCATATTATTAGCTAGAAGACAAATATGCAAAAATTGGGTTAACATCAACCCACCAACCCATGCAGAGTGGTTGTCTTCACTTTACATCACATCAAAAACAGATCTGGCCAGAACATGTAACCCCCGTACTGTGAGATTTTGGAACTTCTTAATTGAGTGGAGTCGGAACAGTTAGGACCCCGGGGTGTTTTTTTTTTTTTTTTTTTTTTTTTTTTCCCCCGGGTCCAATGATTAAGCCTCTGTCTCCATGCCCAATGGGAGGCGCCCCATGCCATAGTTAAATTGGACGATCAGCCCATTTTGGGTGGATATTGGAGCTAGATCGTGTGGGGCTATATTTCTCAGCTTTGACACCAGACCGCCTTCCAGGGAAAATTGACGGTACCTTAAAAAGGCTACTGGGTCCCGCGGAGGAAGGCCCCTGGATCGATTAAGTGGCAAATGAGGACAAAACAAAAAAAAAAACAAAAAAAAAAAAAAAAAAAGGGGGGGGGGGAAAGGGTAAGGATAAGGGGGTAGTAAGTAGGTAGGGAAAGGGAAAGGGAAAAAGGGTGGTACCAAAATACACCAATTCACACTAATTTACTTTGACAATAGCAGATGTAGCCAACGGGGGTAAGGGATAAGATAGATAGATAGGGCGCGGTAAGGTGGAGAGCTCCACAGGGGCAGGTCAAACGCCCAAGATGAAGGGAGGGTTCCTTGGGGGAGGGAGCGGGGGGGGAGGGGAGGGGAGGGGGAAAAAAGAAAAAAGTCCTCATTCACGTACAGAAACTCTAATACTAATATCTATATACATAGACAAATACAGACATATAAACGCATATATAGACACCTAAACAATACCCTAGATATAAACTGGGAGAGTAAAATTCGACCATGGCAGTAAATCCCTACACAAACAGTAAGATTATCTCCTGGAATCTTAATGGAATAGGAAGCTTTAGGAAACAACAGAGGATATGCGATTTTTTAAAGAATCTCAAAGCTAGTATATATTTACTTCAGGAGACCCATCTTGAAGAAAAAGAGTGCAAGAAGGTTTTTGAGAAAAGACATTGGGTACAGGACATTTTATGCTCAAGGCAAAAGGGAATATCCAGAGGAGTTGCAATAATTATTAGAACAAATAAGGGTATCAAAATACAGAGATGGGAAATTGATCAGACCGGGAGGTGGTTGGTTGCTGAGCTCTTAATTGCTGGATCACCATATACTTTTGCAGTGTTTTATGGCCCGAATGAGGATAATGAAACTTTCCTGGGTAAACTCGAGAGGGTCTTAATTCCTAGTAGGGCACCTCTGATTCTTGGGGGAGACTTTAATCTTATTCTAGATATTCAACTGGATCGCACCTCTAGAGCAAAATACATTTTGCCTAAGAAATCCATCTCTGTTCTTAAAAATATAATGAAAGAACATAACTTGCTGGATGCTTGGAGAACCAAGAATGGCACCCTTAGAGAATATTCCTTTTATAGTAAAAGATACAAACAATTTTCGGGAATTGATCTATTCTTGATAGATCATTTTTTGGAATCAGTCCTGGTATCAGCCACTCATATTCCAGTGGGCCTCTCGGATCACTCAGTTGTACAATTTAATATTAACTTTCCAAATATTGCTACCGAACGAAGATGGACCTTAGATAGAACCATTCTCTTAGATGAAAAAATTGGAGCTAAAATTAGAAATAGTATAAGGAAATTTTTCTTATTTAACGTAGGCTCAGCACTAGAACAGACTGTTTGGGAATCATTTAAGGCCTTCCTTAGAGGTCTATTGGGATATCACATGAGACTAAAAAGAAGAGAGATAAAAGATATAGAAACTAAAGAACTGGATTCTATTAAAAAGAAAGAGCAGGAGCTTCAGCATGCAGCCTTGGAGGAAAGGGAGAAGATCCCAGAATTAGAGAAGGAGCTTCAAGGGTTACAGTTGAGTCTTAAAGCTAGAGCTGACAAACAGATTCACGACAGATGGGAAACTAGTAAATTAAAAAACTTTGAATATGGAGAGAGGTGCAGGGCCCTTTTGGCGTGGAAGGCTAGAGCAGATAGGACCAGAAATAATATTGACATCTTGAACCAAAGGACTTCTGGAGATCAGTTAACTAAGGAAGAAGAGATCAGGGATGAAGCCAGAGGGTTTATGGAAGAGTTATATCGGGAAAATATCAAGGTTGGAATAGAAGACTTGGAGAAGTGGTGGTACCAAAGGGCTCTATCCCAATTGAACGTAGAAGATAAAAAGACCTTGTCGAGAGACATTACTGAGGGGGAAATTAGAGCTCAGCTAAAAAAGATGAGTAGGAACAAAGCCCCAGGCCCAGATGGCCTACCAACGGAGCTCTACAAAGATAATGAGGATGTGATTATTCCACACTTACTCTCTCTTTTCAATAATATTTATCACCAAAGAGGGGATATTCCATCCTCTTGGTTCGAGGCCACCATCACTTTAATCGCAAAACCAAACAAGGACCCAAAGAATATTGAGTCATACAGACCCATATCTCTTTTAAATTCGGACCTTAAAATATTTTCGGGGATTTTGGCCGAGAGACTATCTAAAGTTATTAAAACTGTCATTCACCCTGACCAAAGGGGTTTTATTCCAGGACGACAATTGAACGAATTGACCTTTCAGGTCATCGGTGCAATTGACTATGCCGAAGTAAAGGGAGTGCCATTTGCCATCGTGGCAATAGATGCCGCGAAGGCTTTTGATCAAGTTAACTGGGTGTTTCTGTGGGACACCTTAACAAGGTTTGGCTTTCCACCACCCTTTATTCAGGCTGTCAAAAATGTATACGGGCGTCCACGAGCTAAGGTTTTAATTAATGGGGCCCCGTCAGAATGGTTTGAGATATCAAGAGGGACGAGGCAGGGTTGCCCTCTGTCTCCTCTCCTTTTTGATCTATATATTGAGCCTTTTGTGACAGTGATACGATCTGACCCAACAATTTCTCCATATAATATGGATGGGCTGGAGTTAAAGACCGCATTGTATGCTGACGATCTGTTGCTATACACTACTAACCCTTTAAATGCTATCCCGAAGCTATTTAATCTAGCAGAGGAATTTGGAGCAGTCTCAAGTTATGGTATTAACAAAAACAAAACAGACATAATGAGCTGGAATAGTCCTGTTCCCATACCAGATACAAAAACAAAGATTGGATACCTAGGTATACACATCACTCAAAAACTACAAGATACACCTAAAGTATCCTGGCAGATCGTGGTAAAAGAGATAACTAAACTTCTACAAAGATGGTCCAATCTTCCTCTCAGTATCTACGGAAGAGTTAACTTAATTAAAATGGTAGTATGACCTAAAGTGACTTTCCTATTCAATAGCATTTCATTGACATTTCATAATAAAGATATTTCAAACCTTCAGGGAAAAATTATCTCATTTATTTGGGCATCTAAGTCACCAAGAATTGCTTGGAAGAAGCTAAGGAGGGGGCTAAAAATAGGAGTAGTAGCTCTCCCAGATTTACTCTTCTACTGTTACGCATTCCAGTTGAAAAATGTTAGACTCCTGGCCAATAAGGTAGACTCATCGTCACATGGTCGTTTGTTTCAAGCTTTGTTATCCGACCTTCCTAAGGGTCTTGAATTTTTTTTTTTAATTTGGTGCCCAAAAATTTTACAAAAAAGTCCGCCTTAAAACTATGGCAAACAGCCTGCAAAATCTGGAAAATCCCCTACTATAACTTTTTGGCACCAATTTGGGACTCCCCCGGAACACCGGAATGTCTACTAGATCGACTCTCCCTTCCCTTGAGAGAGGCTGGTTTAAAACGATGGGGAGATGTCCAGGTTAATCAAGAATTATTAGATTGGACATCTATTTCTAATTTGACAGGAGGGTCCCTCGCGAGGTTTAAATACTATCAACTATCATCATGGTGGGGAAGTCAAAATTGGTTGTCAGAAACAGAGGGCTGTGAATTCTTAGATCTAGTGAACAGGCAAGAAGGGTGGAAGGGTGAGGTCTCAGCATGGTATAACATACTAGTTGGGGCAAAGGATAGGCAGGAGGAAGAGATCTCGAAACTCTGGGGGGATATAATAGGAGATGACACGAAGAAACAAGCGGAGGTTTGGTTAGACTCATTTGTAATATCCCAAAAAACAGTAAAACCTGCCAACCTTAGAAGAAACCATCTTTACACGGCACATAGGATCTATTGAACTCCCTCCAAGCTCTCAAAAATATCGGGAACGCCACACTTCTGCCCTAGATGCAAAAGCACAGAGGCAGACGATTTACATATTTTTGCTAACTGCATTAAGATAAAAAATTATTGGTTATCGGTCTGCAACCTTTTAGAGGAGGTATTGTCTAGATCAGTCACGTGTAGCTCCAGACTGATCTTTATGGGTTTACTAGAGGAATACGATATTAGAGACAGCATCACCCAGTTTATATTTTATGTGATTGTTATTGCCAGAAGGGAGATCTGCAAAGAATGGAAATCTTCAACCCCCCCCTAGGTTTGCAGACTGCCTAAAAAACATCATGGCTGTTAGTAAAATAGACCTTTTGTGTGGAGGAGAGGAGGCGGCAATGATTTGGGCTCCGTTGATAAAATGGTCGGATAGTTAGACAACAAACGTCCAATGATTATGCCAGGGGTTTGCGGTCTGGTCCTCCCCAAGACAAGGTATAGAGACATCGATCAGGGGAGTCGGACTAGTAGAAAACCTACCTCTGGGAGATTTCTCGAAAGCCACATATAAAATAAAAATATTCCAGAGCGCACAGTTAGGCATTATGTTGGCAGAATTGAGAGTTTCCACCTGGAGTCATTCCAACTGGTGGCAAATAGGAGGACAAAAAGAAAATAAAAAAAGAAGCCTTCTTCTAAGGGTTTAGAAGCCTTTTCTCTGGGTAACTGTGCCCCTCCAATAATCCTGAGCTAGAGAGCCTCACCCCATACCAAGTGATAAATGTAATCTTCCTCACATGTGGTAGAATCAGATTAGTATGCTAATGGTGTACCGGTTTAAAGATTAATGGCCTCAGAGAGGTTGAATTCTTGGGGTTGGGAGTGTGCACATGTGCCAGTTCAAAGCCCTTAGGAAAGGATGTTGAGAGTTGTTGGGAACCAAGATTCGTGGAAGGCAGTCACAGAGGAAGCCTCCTCCTCAGCTCCCTCTGGAAGGCCAATAATTTGAAGACTACTCCTTATACTCCGATCTTCCAGGTCAGTAATATCACATTTGAAGGAGGCAATTAAAGATTCCGACTTCATAAGTTATTTTGCATGTACAGCTGATTCTGCCCTCTGCATTCATAATTTTGATGAATGCATCTTATGATCTTTCTAAATAACAGCAACTTCAACTTGAAATAAGTCAGTATAGTTTTTGGTGTTCTGCGCAATTTCATACACAGCATTCAGCTTCTTTAAGATGATCTCTAGTGTTGAAGACTACTCTGTTTTATCCTTCACAGGAGAGTATAGGACTGTAGGGTCCTGTTTGGTACGTTTAAACATACCTTTTGGCTCTTTATCTTTGGAAGCTTTGGAGTACAACATCTTGAAAGGAGAAAATCAGGTGAATGAACCAATCGCAAAAAGCAGATGCATGACCAAGGAAAAGGGTAGACGAGTTACCTGGGGCACAACTTGATAAGGTAAGCCACCTATGCACATCAGTGCCTCGGTGAAAGCACACTACACACCTGCCTATCATAAAGCTGAGCTACATGGAACACCACTAAAGTGTTGCAGATAAAAGTAGACAGAAAACTGCATACAGGTTGAAACAGTGAGATCACACAGTCATATATAAAGGGAAAGGATCCTTCTGGTGAGCAGACTATTATTCTAGATGGAGCAGAGAGACCCCATAGACATGAGATGAACATTGGTGGTGCCAGGGACACTGCTATAAATAAGCATATGCCGAAATGCGGAAGTAGATGCCGATGAATTAAGACCACAGATGATGAGGTAGGTGACACTGAGAGAGGTGAGATCCACATATTGGCCTTCCCCAGGATGTGGCTATCAAATCATGTTCATGATCACAAGAGAATGGTAACACTGGCTGCTAAATACTGCTAGCCAACTGGACCATAGAAAGCGGGGAGGATCACCTGATAAGATGGCTGGACAAGGCACAGCAGCCCAGCTGTGTCAAGAAATGTAATAGCTGGGTCAATGCCCGTGAAGTTGCACTGAATAGGGTGAGCAGGATGGACAGATGATGGAAAAAGATCCAACCCATGCATCACAGGGAAATCAAGCTGCACGTGTACTCAATATAAAGTAGACCGCCATCTTGGGAAGTTTGAGATTGGTGCAGAAGGCTCTGCAAAAAATGATATGATGCAGTCCTAGGATGCCAACTGATGCATCCCACCCAGTTAGGGTCTCAGCTGCATTTGCTTAGTGAGAACCATCACCTTGAGCACGGGAAACAACTGGGTACTGCTGTCATCCCACTTAGGCTCCAAGCCATGCCCTCCATGTCAGGCTAATGCTTCTGTGGGCTGCAAAACTGGTCACCGTCAATCACATGCTGGACGGGTACCTGTGGAAGTTCAGGAGAACTAGTGTGTGGTCAGTCAGCTATCCAGTCAGTCTCAGTGTCTTTTGAAGGTTGGTAAGACAGGACAATGGTGGTAACATATCACCCTGGTTCTCCTTGGCAACCAGAATAGCAGTCCGTCGTTTGTCTGCCCAATGCTTCTGCAAGGCATTCGAGTTTGGGGCACCACTGGTAATGTGTCATTCCTTTTATTCCTGAGTGGGTCAGAGATAAAATCTGAAGATTGGCTGGGTGTGGGAGCGGGGCCTCAGGTCCAGTTAGTCACATGTTGCACCACTGAGCTTGTCCGGCTGTAAAGGATGAAAACCTGTTCTAGTTTGTACTAGTACTTTTGGATGAATGCTATAGCTAGGGTGAGGTCAATCACTTCATGACTGTATCTCTGCAAAGAGGTAGTGCTAGGGTTTGGTGTAGATGTTGGACAAATGCATCAAAGAAGATGATGGCAGGTTTCAGGCCAGAATGCCATAATCTCTGCATCTCATTGGGCAGTGAGAGGGGTGGATGTTTAACAGCATAATTACTCATTGTGAATAAAGCAGTTTATTATAAGGTGTGGTTGGGCAACCTCACTATGTTACAAGCTTACAATCCATCTTGGGTCTATTCAGGCTCGTTTGCAAAACCTTAGCTCAAACCTGGTAGCTGTGGCTTCAAGGAGTCAGGCTTGGCCAAATGAACAAGCACAATGCATTTAGAAGTACGAAAACAGTTGAACAAGAACGAAACACAAGAAAGAAAATCTGACACCAATTTGTAAAAAATTGTCCTTATATTTGTGAATTTTTTAAACCCCAAAACGAACAAAATCCAGCAAAGGGTTCTGGAGAAATAAATTATTAAGCAAATAATAAATCACTGCTTTTCAGTCAAATCACAAAAAAGCATTGGCAACTATAGTGGTTACTTGGAAACCTTTACAAAACTTTTTTAAAGTTGTGCTTGGTTACTCTAGTCCGCTTTGGACGACCCCCTCTAGTAAGGATCATGTCACAGGTTTCAATGAGGCTTGGCAGGACAGTTACCATGCAGTCAAAGTAGTCTCTAATTCAGGTCCAGGTTCTGTTGGCGAACTGCCTTAGACATCAATGGCCTGGCTCTGATGCAAGGGGGACAAGATGCTGAAGGATGCTGTGGATGCTTATCTGGTGACAGGGGTCTTCCTGGGGTCACCCTTCAGTCCACAAACATGGCGGGGTGACTTTGGTTACAGAGGCTGATGTACCTCAAAGTCCAGCCAAAAAACAGTTTCTACTAGTCCACAGGTCTTCGTTTACAGTGAATCCAGCGTTTTCCTTTAACTGAGGCTAGTGTTCATTTTGGGTGAACAAACTGCACTCCAATGACTCTCCCGAGTCCAGTATCCTCAGATGCTACTTTTGAGCACAATAATAGGTCTCCCAGGCTACGCTTCAGCAGTCAGTGGTGATCAAGTGATTGTGAATTCCAACTCACCAAGGCAGGCTTCTTCAGCTTTTGTGGCTCAAGAGCTCTAACAGGAAGTCAGTCAGCTGGCTCTTGGAGTGACTTTTGGCATCAGCACAACTCTTCCTCAAGCAGGACACCACAGGCACAGCCCCCTCTTTGGTAGCCCGAGGATCAGCAGTGTAGTCCAACCTTTGGTACAGCCTCTCTTTGTCTGGCCCAGGGTCTGTCCTTTTTCAGTTTCGCATGCCACCTTACTTGATAGAATTGAAATAATTGGTGTTGAAGGCCAAGTCTTGAACTTGTTGAAATCCTTTTTATCGGATCGCTTCAAAGCAGTGTTTCTTCCTCCTTTTAACTCTTCCTCTAAACCGCTGGTATGTGGCGTCCCTCAGGGCTCTGCACTTAGCCCAACTCTTTTTAATATCTATTTGGAGCCTCTTGCCAAATTGATGGAAACTTGGGGGTTGCGGGTGATCTCTTATGCTGATGACACCCAGCTCTTTCTTGCTTTCCAGGAACATACACCTTCATCTCTTAGTTTTTTAAGCGGTGTCTGAAGGACGTGTTAGCCTGGAAGGAGGAAAGTTATCTTAAACTCAACTCAGAGAAAACTGAGGTTCTTATCTTTGGCACTAAGTTTGCCCCAGATGCTAGTTTGTGGTGGCCTCCTAAGGTAGGAGCTCCCCCTGACCCATACTTCTTTGGCCGGAAACCTGGGTGTAAAATTCGATTTGCAGCTTACTTTTGAACTGCAAGTCAGATCTCTTTCTGCCTCTTGTTTTGCCACCATTAGATCCCTTAAAAGAATTCTCCACCTCATTCCAATGGACTCACGATAAACGGTCGTTCACACCTTGGTCACAGCTAAATTTGACTATGCCAACTGGCTCTATTTAGGCCTTCCGACCTTCTTTCTGCAATGGCTTCAATTCCCTTTCATTTTTCCATCTCTTCTCATTTATGACATTCCCACTGACATCCCTTGATCAAAAGAACCCAATTTAAAGCTCTTACTTTAGTCTTTAGAGCCCACAATAATTAGGGCCCTCTATATCTTAGGAGACTAAGGGCCAGATGTAGGTAAGTTCCATTTACCGATTCTAAAATACAGAATTTTACTGATTCTGTATTTTAGAATCGGTAAATGGAATGTAGGTAAGTATTCGGTAAAGTTTACCAAATCGGTAACATTCGGTAAAAATACCGAATCGGTAATTCCCATTCATTCCTATGGGCCTGGAGGCCTGGAGGCCCATAGGAATGAATGGGAATTACTGAATCGGTATTTACCGATTCGGTAATGGGGGAACACATTCAAGGGTGGCAGGGTGTCACATTGACACCCTGTTGCACCCCTGAATAGTGCAGGGGTGCACATGTGGCACACATGCATGCCCTAAGGGCATGTATGTCTGCCACATGCCACTTTTGAAAAAGGCACAAATTTGCTTTTCCAAAGGTTTTCGATATTTACCACCATCTTTTATTTGGTGGTAAATACCAAATCCTTAACCATGCAATGCACTCATTTGAGTGATCCCTACATTTCAGATTCGGTAATTTATCGATTCTGTATTTTAAGGAATCTGTAATTTACCAATTCCTTAAATTACCGATTCGGTAAATTATCGAATCTGAAATGTAGCCACCTACATCTCAATAGCCTAATACCGGTCGGTAACGACCGAAATTCGGTAATTTCGGCCGATACTGACCGGTATTGGGCTACCTACATCTGGCCCTAAGTCCTTATTTCCTGTCCAGAACCTTGAGATCCAACAGTTTGAAACTTCTCCATATTCCTCGCATTTGTAAAGCTAGATGAGGTGGTCGTTCCTTTACTTACTTGGCTTCTAAATTGTGGAACTCTCTGCCACTCAGTCTCCACTGCTACCCCTCGGATTCAGTTTTTAAAAGCAATCTCAAAAGTTTCTTTTTGATACGGATCTGATGGCCAAATAATTTGTTGACTTCTCCTCTTCTATTTTGGACTTGTCGCTTTCGGCGGGACACCTACACAGAGGTAGCTGTGCGCTTTACAAATGTTTTGAATTGAATTGACTTGAATATCTGGTAGTGATATTCCCCCATTTTTGGAATTCCGCCAAAGCGTCCGCAATGCCACCATAAGGTGTCCTCCATCCCAGAAGAGCAGCTGCACCTCTCTGTCTATTTTAATAAACATCTCCTCCGGAATTGTATGGTATGTGTTTTGGGGATAGTACAATAGCATGAGGAGGGTGATCATCTTAACCCCTTCTATGCTCATGACGGAGCCGCTCCGTCATGAGCCTCGGTTGAGCTGTGCTCATGACGGAGTGGTTCCGTCATGGCCCGCTCGGCGCGCCTGCGTGGCGCGAATTCCGCGCCTGCACTGGACGTTCCATTGAGCGGGCGGGGCCATGACGGAACCGCTCCGTTATGAGCACAGCTCAACCGCGGCTCGTGACGGAGCGGCTCCTTCACGAGCATGCGAGCGCCGCTCGGCCCCCCCCACCCCCTTAGCGCTGCGGCGGAATTCCCGCCGCATGGAAGGGGTTAAAAGTAGCGGCTCTCCCCCGTATCGTCAGGGGAGCTGTCGCCAATGCTCTGTGTCATCCTGAAAGGCCGCAAGGACTTTCCTGAGGTTAGGAGCCAGACACAAAGTCCTATAATGTGTGACCCGAATGCCTTGGTATGTAAAACTCACTGCTTCCACCCGCAGTTGGCCCTGGAGGGCAGTGGTATCCAGGTAGCCATATGGATCATAAAGCACTGATTTGTCCCATTTTATTTTATAGCCCAAATAGCTGCCAAACAGGTCTTAAGCCTCAAAGATTGCTTTAAGAGTAATTAGCGGTTCAGTGGAAAACTCGTCAATCTTGCCCAATTTGTGCCTGAGACAATATGACCAGCTCAATTGTCAAGCCTTCATTTCTGAAAGGTGGTCTCGTTCCACATGCATGAACGCATGTGAGCATTCATCTGCACATTCACTGGAGGTGCATCAACATTCTATTTGTAGAGTGCCTGTTTGCATCGCTGCCTGTTGAAGGATCTCTCCATATGTTTTGGAAAAACTAAATGGATCCAATTGTGTCTGCCCTTTGAGTGCAGCTTCGCACCTGCAGCTGAGCCGCGTTTCCCATGAAGAAGGGAGGACCTCGGCTGGCATCAAAGCTGCCCTCTCAGAGCTAAGAATAGAAGTCACACTTTCGCATGGAAAGCCAGGCCCCGCATCCTGTGGAAACAAAGCCACTCATGAAGTGCGCTCCATTCCAGTCCCCTCCCGGGCAAAGCTTTTAAAAGCTTAGCTTCGTCCCTTTCCACAGTATTCTGTGCTAAGCCCTCAGTCATCGGAGGAGGAAGGAAGGCTTCCTACTTCCCAGGCCGAGCCAGACACAAACCATTAACATCCACCCTTAGACAAGCCCTTGTCTGGCGCGGGGCAGAGCGAGGACTTCCTCCACCGAGTCTGCGCCGTGTCTGGGAACGCGCGGGCTCTGGCTGCGGGCAGGGTGCCGTTTTTTTAAAACATCTTAAAGCCATATTGGGGTGCTCAGGGCTCTGGACTTCAAACCAACTTCATAGATGTTAATTTGTTGACAAATATGGCTTTCATCACGGCCGAGCATTATGGCTTCTAATGCTGCAACGGAAGTAGCACAATGGTGTTGTCCCTTGTAGAGTGTAAAGAGAAGCCCTCGAGTTGCCCATATCCATTGGCGTAACGATGGCCCCCGCACTGTAGGGGGGGGGGGCTCCAGGGGGCCCCCTCCAGCACTTTGCACGAGCAGTGGGCCCCTGCCTGAGTGGTACTGACTGGGGCCGGAGCCTTTGCGGCCCCTCCATGTACTATGCGGGGTGGGGGCTCACGTTTCCTCACACCACTGCCCATATCTCCCAGACATTGCTTGTCCTTGGGTTGAATAGGGAACCCCTGATGGGTCTGGTGACCCCTGAACGGTTTGGGGTCCCCTGTGCCGCAGGGGACTGTGTGTTACTCCCTAGATGCTTTGTTTTGGGAAGACTGTGATTTTCTCCAGATCACTTCTACGCCCATAAGAACAGGCCCTTCCCGAGACGGGAAAAACGCCATGTGGGACGCATCTCCCAGTATGCACTTCCAGTAGCATTCCAATGGACACCCCCAGCCCGCTTCCCTGCTGCACTCGGGTCAGACGCGACGCACAGATAAAGCTAGAGTGAGAGTTCATACGCAGCGATTCATTCTAGGCTTTGATATTGTGACACGGTGTTTATGTTGCACTAAACCAACCCACCCGCATTAAAGCAACATTAGGAGCTGGAAAAAAGCCAGCAAAGTTAATGGCCCTTTCCTTCTCGCGCTCTGTACGTACTGAGCCAAAATGTTGTGTGGTTTTATCCATACTGACAGCGCTTGAGCAATAGTACAATTCTCTGTTCAGCAGCGGGCGGATAATCGCCATAGAAATTGGACATTTCTGCATTTTGCTCAGAGGATACATTTATTCTTTATGTACACCTATTTCCGATGTTTTTCCAACGTAATCGAAAATCTTATTTTTTTTGTTGCTCTCTTTATTTAATATATTGTTACCAGAAAACGTGTCCAGGCGGTGAAAGAATGGTAATGAATATTATCACAGCTTCAAGAGAGAAACAACATAACGTTTTTTAGAAAACAACCACGTGTTCGATTCCTTTCCTCACCAGGCGCTGGCAAAGCTATTGGGCTTGACAACTGTATGATGTGTGGGTCAGGCATGCCCAGCCATACAAACGTCCATCCTGTTGCCTGTGTTAATTCTGAGGGGGATATTCTCAAGAACGTGTGATAATTACCGCAAATTTAGCTTAACACAACTCCCATATCGCAGTCTATCACGGAACAATAACGCCATGTTAACTAAGTATTCATAACACAGCGGTACAATGCGAAAGGGGCACAACAACGCGTCAAATGACCGTGTAAAAATCAACGCAACGCCGAAAAAATGCAAAACACGAACGTAAAAAAAAATGCGATACCCCATATCGCGATACAAAAATCAGCAACAACCAGCGACAGGCCTGCAATTCCCACGCACCATGCGGGAAAATGAACTATAAAATCAATTTAAAAAAAACATCAAAACCAAAGCAAACTGCGTAATACCATGGATGCACCCGTACCGAGTGCAGAGGACAACCCGAACCCTACAAACCCCACGGAGGACCAGCCAGGAACCCCGTGTTCGGGGAAAGGTAAGAAGAAGAGTTAGAGGAAGACGGGGTTCAGTCCGCAGGAAGACCGGATCATCGTCACAGAGGTGATAGAACACTACCAACAACTGTTCGTCACCTCCACTGCATCACTGGCAACACAAACGGAAATATGGCAGTCCATCGTCAACAATGTTAATGCAGTCGGAGTGTCGAGGAGGTCAATGGAGGTCAAGAGGCGCTGGCATGATGTGCAAAGCCAGACCAAACAGAAACTCGCCACCAACAGGAAGGCAGCAAAGGCGACTGGAGGTGGGAGCCCTGCGCCACAGGAGGAGCTGGGTGAGCTGGAGGAAATGGTGGCTACAGTCATCAGTGTGGAGACGGTGCCAGGGGTTGGGGGTCTGGACACAGCTCGGTATGACCTGACCCAACAGCAACAGTGTGAGTGACAACCAGGGACTGGGAGGACGGGGGAAGACGGGCACAACGGCACACAATCATGGTTAGCACACTGAACACGCACAATGATAGTGGAACATGTCCCTGATACCCTTGGCACACTGCAGCACACATAGAAACACCAGGTAGGCCCCCGTCCACAATGTGCACAAATAGGCCCCCTCCATATCACCAATGCCACAACCTACCCAGGCACATGTGCAGAATCGAGAAAAGCAGCGACTCTGTGAGCCACACTGACAATGCAAGTGACATTGCATGACTGATAGCATGGTTGCAGTCAAAATAATTGACATGGCGCACGATTCTACATTGAGGTGACCCCGTGTGGATCACATCCGTAAAGGAGTAGGTCACACTCAGACACATCCACGTGCACCTACAACCCATTACGTCAAGAACACATCAGCAGACCAAGAATGCACAAGACCACAAAATCTGTCCAAGAGCACACATGACCCAAGTCGCAAGCATCCCAGCCCCCGAAATGCACACAAGTCAAAGGCACACCGCCTCAAGGGGATAAGGGTCCGCTAAATCAGAGCTGCAGGAGTGACTCTCCCACAATGCAGCACACGCACATAGCAATCACAGCACATCAGCATTGACGGCAATGTGGTACAAAGTGCAACACCTACACCACAGGACAGAGTACACAACTGGTACCGCATGTGCATAATAATGGTCCACTCACATCTGTCATTGCATGACACTGTGAGATGATAATGAACGAGTACGACCACACATCCGTCATGTAGTCGAAATTTCCACTGTCTCCCATCAAACAGCCAGCTCCACTAAAACAGTCACAATGTACATTGTCATGCAGTCTGTATGTTAACATCTACAAAGCATCAACATACATTGGACACTCTGTTAACCTGCATCTCCCCTTTGCATTGCAATAGGTACAATAAACACCTCCTGCAGAGCAAACCACAAATCTCATCAGTGATGATGAAGAGGACAACCCGCACATTTGCTCAGACACCCTCCAACGGCTGATGGACAGCCTCCGCACCACACCCCCAGGAGCAGGGCAGTCCAGCTGCCTCAAGATGACCCCACCCCCTGCACAGACCACACAGCAGGAAGCACACACCACCACGGCTGTCTCCCTGGACACCTCCGACCTTTGAGCTCGTGGCAGCCAAACTCAATGCCATACGTGAGTGTCTGAGTCGACCACTTACAGTCCCTATTGGTCACTCACTTTCCTTACCATGTTCTCCAACAATCCTTGGCTGACATCGCTGGGGCCATTACTCGGATACAAGAACTGTTTAGTCACACAGGCTCCAGCGATTACAGCACAGATGCGCAGGACAATGGAGACCATGGAGCCGATGCAGGCTGGAAGGATGGCTGCCACGGCTGAACATCAGCGAGATGTAGCTGGGATCTTCCATGCCTTGCAGTTCCTCATCTTGCCATTGCTGCCACTAAGCCTGTCCCAGATAACTGCTGCGGGAACTTCAACACACACATCTCCGACCCCTGATGTGTCAGTATCACACATTGATGCAGCCGGATCACTGACATTAAGCATGGGCGAATTTTGCGAATTTGCAATTCGCAAATTTGTGGATTTGCGAATTTGCGATCCGCAAAATTTGCGAATTTGTGCAAATTTGCGGGGATTTTTTTATTTTTGTGTGTTCGCGGGGCGCTTTGCGTGTTCGCAGGGCGTTTTGACATGTTCGTGCGTGTTCGCGGTTTTTTTTTGGGCGAGACCGTGATGCGCCCTCTGGTTCATCACTGCCACCCTCTCGTTTTTATGCCCTTCTGCCCTCTGTAACACTCGTTTTTGTGCCTTTCTGCCCTCTGCCCCACTCGTGTTTGTGCCCTTTTGCCTCTGCCCCACTCGTTTTTGTGCTCTTCTGCCCTCTGCCTAACTCGTTTTTGTGGTGTTCTTCCCTCTGCCCCACTCGTTTCTGCCCTCTGTCCCACTCGTTTTTGTGCTCTTCTGCCCTCTGCCCCACTCGTTTTTGTCCCCTTCTGCCTTCTGCCCCACTTGTTTCTGTGCCCTTCTGCCCTCTACCCCACTCATTTTTTGTCCCCTTCTGCCTTCTGTCCCACTTTGTGCGCTTCTGCCCTCAGCCCCACTTAGAATGGCGCCGGCAAGCTGCCAGCGCCATTCTAAAATAGCTACAAAGTCAGCTTCAACAGGAAGCACTAATAGATAAAGTAAAGCAGGTGCTCGAGTTGAAGGTCAAATTAAGTTACACAATCATTAATCCCCCCAAGTTTGGGGTGATTAATGATTGTGTAACTGAATTTGAGCTTAGGGGCAAAAATTACTATTCCCACTCCAGAGAATGCAACAGTAGGGAAAGCGTTGGATAGCGTAGGAGTAAACATTACTATTCCCACTCCAGAGAGTGCAACAGTAGGGAAAGCGTTGGATAGCGTAGGAGTAAAAATTACTATTCCCACTCCAGAGAGTGCAACAGTAGGGAAAGCGTTGGATAGCGTAGGGGTAAAAATTACTATTCGCCCTCCAGAAAGTGCAACAGTAGGGAAAGCGTTGGATAGCGTAGAGGTAAAAATTACTATTCCCACTCCAGAGAGTGCAACAGTAGGGAAAGCATTGGATAGCATAGGGGTAACAATTACTATTCCCACTCCAGTGAGTGCAACAGTAGGGAAAGTGAATACTTCATATATTACTACAAATAAATTAAATATTAATACCAATTACAAATTAATTAAAAATAATGACCAATTTAATATAATATAGTAATTAATCAATTAAAAATACAAATAAAAATTAATTATTAAACATAATTACCTATTAATACAGATTAATTCACAATTAATTAATTAACAATTGAAAAATAATTAATTAATTCAAAATAAATACCAATAAATAAATTAAAACATTTAATCAATTAATCATTTAATAAAAATTAATTACCAATTATAATTAAATGAATTACCAATTAAAAATTAATTAGCAATTAATTCAAGATAAATACCAATAAATAAATTAAAACATTTAATTAATTATAATTAAATTACTTCCTACCCTATTCCCCTACAAACCCACAACCTGCTACAGAAAATAAATTAATAAAATTAACATAATTATCAATGCATCAATTAATACAAATTAATTACCAATTATATTTTAATTAATTACCAATTAAAAATTAACAATAAATTCAAAATAAATACCAATAAATAAATTAAAATATTTGATTATTATAATTAAATTACTTCCCACCCTATTCCCCTATAAACCCACAACCCGCTACAGAATTATATCACGTAAAAATTAAATACCATAAAATTAATTACTTAAAATAAATTATAAAATAAAAATACACTTTTCACACATAACTAACATAAAAACACTTTAAAAAATTCGATATTATTAAAAAATCGATATATTTAATACCTATATTATATACTTTGATATTTTGACTTTCTATATTTATGTAAATCGATATTAACTTACTTACCTCAAATTCAATATTTTTGTTGACTACATTCTGTCCATTCGATATTTTGTCCATTCTATATTTTGAATTCGATATTACTGCAATTCAATTCGATATTTTTGTTGACTATATTCTGTCCATTCGATATTTTGTCCATTCTATATTTTGAATTCGATATTATTGCAATTCTATATTTTTTACTCAATATTTTGACTGTATACCGATGCAGCCCTATCACCTTCGCACCCTGATGCGTCAGTGACACACAGTGATGCAGCCATAACACCACCACACAAACCTGACACACCGGATACAGAAGACGTATCAGAGGAGTAAGATGTGGATGGTAATTACTGTGTGGGGAAGGAGGTAGTAGCATCCATCCCCACCATATGGCCTGTCCCTGCCTGGTTTACTCGTAAATGCCCTTTGTGAATACCAAAAGTTGAACTATACCAGTAGTAAATGCTCTTTGTGAATACCAAAAGTCATAAAGTTAGACTTTCATCTCACTTTACGTCTGTGAATTGGGCCTGGAATGTTCAGGGTTAGGCTGCAAGTTAAGATAAAGAGAATTCCACAGCCTGGTAGTGACCACCAAGAAACAAAGATCACCCAGTTGGGTGCATATGTTAACTGAATTTAAAGTTCTAGCATGCATACATTGCTGATAGCTAGGGCCAAAGAATGTGGGGCCCACATCCGCCTGGGGGTTGTGGAAGAATCACAGATATTTGAATTCAAAACCATGCTTCTCAAGGAGCCCCAAAAAAAACCAACCACAGTAATCCCAGGTATGAGCGAGCAAAAAATAAGCTGGCATCCATGTTTGGATCAACTGGGGGTGACTGATTCAATTTTTGAGTAAACCAATATACGAAGTTGACATAATGTACAGACCATATGGACATAAAGGATTTCATGGACCACAGTACACCTAGCTCCCAGTGGAGCATTGATTGTATTTTTCTCAGTAACCAGATCAGAAGAAATCTTGTCACCATCACCAAATTGATGTGAGGAACCAGGTACAGTTCCCTGTTCATCAGAATACCTAAATTCCTAACCTTGTCTATAGGGAGGTTGTCCCAGAATGACAGCCATCAATTCTAAGATGGATGGTAGAACTCCCAAATTCATCACCTCTCCTATTTTTCTTCGGTGAGCTTAAGTGAAGTTTCTTGCATCCATACCTCCCGGGTCTAAAGTCAATCATGGAAAATGTCTACATTCTCCTTATAGTTGATATGTAAATGCGAAGATATTTGTGTATCTTTGACATCACAGTAAACTTGTAGCCATAAGGTTGAATCAGTACAGAAATGGGAATCACATACAGATTTAATAATATGGAACCCAAATCCATGCCCTATGTGATGCCAACGCCTGTATCATCGTGCTTCCTCCATGCTATGCTAATCAATGTAACACTGTAGTTTATGCGGGTTTCCAAGATACTTAAAACACTTTTATTTTCTATAGTTTGATCGTTTTATATGGGCTTTTTGTCGCACGCTAGATATGTTGCCAAATGGTAGTCTTGGAGTGCTAACTTAATTAAACTTCCGCTTAAGAGCTAGAAGCATGAAAACAGATACATTAGTGAAAAATAGATACAAGAATGGAGCCTGACCTTCAGTCCAGGCCAGGGTAAATTGCCACATTCGGCGGGGGTGGGGGGCTGGGATAAACATGGAAACATTTCCTGAATTAATTCTGTACATCAAGCAGATGTAATTCAGTGTTCACATATGCACTGTTCTAGTAAGGTAAGACATGTTCAGCACAACTACACCCATGTTTAGACGACAATCAAATCTGGTACAATGTAAAGGTGAACACTTTGGAAAATCCTTGGTTGACGTAATTTTTCACAGAAGTGGTCTTTTAGCTTTTTCTGGTGAGCATTGGGAATAATGACTTAGCAGAGCATTGTTTTGATGATTTGCTTTCATAAAAGATCTGAGCCATGTGGTTGGCTGTCTTAATTAACGCAGCCCGTACTGCAGCATCATGCGTAGACATTTACCTAGTATTATCATCCTCTTTAGTATGTGGTAGTCTCCTACCACATATGAAAGAGGCAAAGAAGTTGGAAATCTGGTGAAAGTTTAGAAGAAAGGGAACCTTAGGGAAGCAGCTTCCCACATAATGTGGACATTATATTGCATTACTAACCCCTGGGTACGTTGGTAGACATGGACTGGTATCTGTTCAAATCAGACAGTCCTGAAGGTGTTGTGGGATTGTGTGGGCGTAAGCCAGTTATCTGCATCCATCGACTTTCATAGGGTCCGAAATATGCTGGGGTCGGGAAGCGGCTCTTTTGTGTTTCAGAAATTACATTGAGTCTTCCTGCTTTTGTTCTACCTCTCCCCACTCGATCGGCAGGGTATTATCAACAACGCTGACAGAGTTAGATGATCGAGCATCACAGTTGGATTGGATTGAAGAGCTACGTTTAGGTTTCAAAAGTCAACACAGTGCAATTTTCATGGTTGGCAGTGTTTTCCTCTGGAGGAAAAACAAAGACTGCATACAAGTTCTTCACATCGATTTATGAGAGAATGTGGCCTAATGGCTGAGCCGATCTATCTCAAATCTGGAGAACTGGGTTGGACTCTCGGCAAGGACACTCATCATCTTATGATTCTGGGCAAGTCACTTAATCTCCCTGTGCCTAACAAAAATTAATGTGTCCTTGTGTAACGCAACTGCTGCTCATGTAAAGCCCTCTGATACCTTCAGGTCTAGTTCGCACTATATAAAACTACGTCCCAAAAAAGATTCTTGGGACTTAAGATGAGTACAGGGCGAGGTCCAAGGCAGCACCAGCAGGTCACCTCCAGTGCCACTAGGGCGGCCAGGGGCCCAAAGTTAGTTAATAGGGATGGTTCGGGTCAAACAGACGTTGCAGGTTTGGACTGGGTGACGACCAGTCAGTCTGAAGTAATAGGTGGGCTCAAGCCTTGCGATGCTCGGGATGTGGGGACTCCTTTTGTTCTTCTCTCCATTGACCAGGAGCAATGGGTGTAAAGCTGCTTGGAGGTCTCGGGATTTCGCCATCTGAGAAAATCGCGGTAGAGGAGGCCTGCACATAAAGACTGCAAGTGGAGGTGGAAAGTCCACAACTAGGGAACCCAAGGTGGTCTTCGAATCTGGAGGGCTGGGGGACCACGCTGGCACAGTTGTCGGCCTACAACTCAGGCTTGGAGTGACTGTTGCAGTGGTGCTGGATGGTGTTGTGTTTGGAAGTCTTGGAGTCTGAGTCTTGGAAGAAGTGCTGACAGTCCTCTCAGGCTTTTGAAGGCTCAGCAGCTTGCCAGACGAGATGTCTTTGGCGCAATTGTTGGGAGTAGGCGAACAGGCTCGCAGAATTGGTGCCAAGTCAGATGCTTCTGCCTCAGTTCTTGCTTGTTGAGCCTCTACGGTCCTCCTTCTTCTTTCGGATTGGTAGAAAATGATTTCCAGTTTCCAGGGGCTCCCTTAAATACTAAATTGTGTAGGGTGGTAGCCAATGGGCTACCTACCCCTTTGGGCACTATTTCCCCCTATTTCACCACTTCCTGTGGGAAGTGGGCCTAACCCTGTCCCAGAGTTCCTAATTCTGCCATCATAAAGATGACAGGCTCTGAAATCTCACTTTCACTTCAATTAGCCCACATTAGGGGTGGAACTAGCCTGAAGGTGAATACGCCTCTCAAACTACTATTTTTCCTGCCTTGTACATGCACCAAACGGGCCACAGTCTTGGGGGGCCAGCATCCTCTCCTGTGAGGAAAGCTAGATTTACATACCAAAGGTGGTGGGCTCTTTGAAGCTCCCTGCCTTGGAATGCTAATTCGCAGGTCATCCTATGGGAGGTGATGTAAACCCCCCTGCCCGACATGCTTTGTTTCTGACCTTCTAAGAGCAAAAGCCCTCACCCCTGGGGGTCAGAAACGTGTCTGTGGTGGCAGGCTGGCTAGGACCAGCCAGCCACCACACTAATAGTTAGTAGGTTTTCAGGGGGCACCTCTAAGGTGCCTTTTGGGTGCATGTATTAATAAATCCATCATTGGAATCAGTGTGGACTTATTAATTCAAGATTTTTGATACCAAACATCTCTGGTTTCAGTGAAGTCGTCATGTAGCTGGGGAACTTGTTTTCACCAGTGTCCAGAACATATACTTAAAATAGCTTCTTTGATCACTTGTACTGGCAGTAAAGGAACTGACCAGCACAGGGGCATATCTGCTCATGCAGGCATGTGCACACATGTAGTATAGTGCACCCTACCGTAGGGCTGAACGGCTTGCTATTTAGAGTGACTTACCTATACTGCATGCAGTGTCTACTGGCATGGCACACATGTGCCATGTCATGTTTTCACATTTGTCTGCACCAAGACACGCAGCCTGCATTCGTAGTCTGTATGTGCTTGGTGAGGGGGTCCCTTAGGGTAGCACAATACCTGCTACAACCCTTAGGGACCCTCTTTAGCCCCCTTCCCCTAGGTACCAGGAGTACCACTTTCTAGGGACTTACAGGGAGTGCTAAAGGTATTGCCAATTGGGGAAACAATTGGATATATTTGGGAAAGAGAGCTGGCAATGGTTAGCAGGAACCCAGTGTACCTCCTGTCATAATTGCATTGAATACCAGGCAAAAAGTTGGGGTGACCATGTCATAAAGGGTCACTTTCCTACAATGCTCTCTTTTGAAAATAGTTTGTGGTGAATTTTGTATGCTGTCCTTTTCTTGTCATTCAATTAAATTGATGTCATCAGTTTCACAAATCAAAGTTTGTTGACCTAAACATTTTAAGGTATGTAAACGTGTATGCTGAAAGTTCAGTGGTATATGTGAAAAATGTACTCTACACTGTTTATATGATGACAAATGCTAAGTTGCATAAATGTGTGTTTTTAACCTGCTAGGCCTTGGAATGGGTAATTTCACATTTCTCCCCTCTACTGTGTTGTGTTAAATAGTTGCTACATTTCATGTATAGTTACTAATTTCTTTTTACCTTTCAGGACATCTTCTTGCCTGTTTATTTGAAGTATATTTGCCTGACATTTAAACTGATTGTGTAGTTAATTACATGATATTCAAATAATTTTCCCTGTTAGGTTGCTACTTTCTTTGCATAAAACCCATTTGATGTGTAATCCACACTTTCGCAATTAATTCATTTTTTGACATTTATAATAGGTCCAACATCCAGAGCACGTGGGCAAACATCTGTCACTGAGGAAACCTTAATTGCAGCCCAGGATCAAGCCTCTAGGGAGGACTCCACTACTGAAAGTCCGGATACAGAGGAGTGGCCGGGTCCATCCCGTCTGCATGAGCAGCTGACTACAGTGAGTTTCACTCAGCCCACAGCTGCACCTCCCACACCAACGGTTACAATACCTCAGCTTACGGATACCTCCACTTCCCGTGTCAAACAGACACCACAGTGATCTTCGTTGCTGTTGAGACAACATCACCACCACCACCACCTCCAGTTCAGCCAGGAACTAGTGTGATGGGGCACACAGGCTCAAGGGCACATGATAGTGGGGGTGGGGGTCGTGTGAGGGAATCTGTGGGCCAGCATAATGAGGCCACTGTCACCCACGCCACCATCACTCAAGTCTTGGGATGCCTCCATCAGGAGGGCTAGGTCCTTATAGAGCTCTGGGAGATGAATCAGATGCAAAGGGATCACACTGTATAGATGAGAATCGGAACTCAAATTTGGACTCCTGACTGGGGTGCTGCGTGACATGTACACTCATATGTGCAAGGCTTTTCCATCACCTTCTTTCCCTTTCTATAGTCCAGCAACGTATGGGCCAGCTACATCTGCCTCAGCCACAGAAAATCAGGCCCTGCCACAAGAGGCAACACCTGCACCCACCTCAGTCTTCCGACAGCCCCCCACAGGTACACACATTCACCAGGACCACGAGGAGTGGATGGCAAGACCACCACCAATACCAAGAGACACAAAACCGAATTCCCTCCAGTGTGTGACCACCATTCACTCTGTGGACTATTTCTGGCCACATTTACCTTTATGATGCTAGTTGTATTTATCATTCATCATGACTGACTTTTTCATTTTTGGATTACCTTTTGGTTTTCATCCTTTTATAGTTTATTTGTTTATTTTTTTAACAAAAGCAAAACTAACAAAGCCTAAGTCTGGTGGTGTTGTCCTATTCTTTATTTATCACAATTTTCTACCATGACAACAAAATACAAATACCAAAAACTCATCAACTTGTATTTTAGTAAATTTGAGCAAAATTGTTCTGTCAAATTTTTGTTAAACATAACATACAATACATGACACAAATACTTAGTGCCATTTTTACATTTTGAGTTCCACGCTTTGCCATCATGGAAGAAGGGGATATAATAAAAATAAGTAGATTCAATAGGCAAAATATTATTTATTTATGTCATTATCTGGAGCCAGATCTTCTGCCTCACAATAGGACGTGTACAACAATCACACCAATAGTCATAAATGCTGACAGTACTCAATTTTGCGGCCACAGTATCATTCAAATAAACCATTGCAGTATATGGGGTAATGTCACAACCAACTTAAAGTGGTGTGCTACCAGAAGTTCTTTCTACAATGATGAAAAAAAGAGCCACAAAATGTAACAGGATTATAGATCAGTACACTTTCCATTAACCAAACAATATAATGACAGATAGTACTTACCAACACGCCAGGCCCTATCATGTCCAAGTTGTGACATTTGCAGGGGTATGCTGCTTTTCCCTAGCACAAAGGAATAATCGGTTAATCCAGGAAAACACGCAGACACTCTTGTGATGTACACATCTGATAGAAGACAACTTGCACATTGATTGAATAGAAGTTCTGTCAATTGCTGTACACTTGTTATCTGGCATGTGGTGGCACTAAGGCAATATGTGGGCCATCAATTGCTCTAACCACATGTGGTAGGTGGCCCAAGGCATAACAATCTCCATTCACATTGGCAAATTCCTGCTTTGTAGAAAACTGAATGAAGCTGTTAATGTGTCTCATCATAGAAGAAATAACTTCTTGTAGGATACCATTGGAAGTTGGTTGTAACTTTTCACCAGATAATGCGACAGTGTACTAAAATGATTCTGTGACCACAAAATGGAATACTATCATTATTTTGACTACATGTGTTATTGATGTGGGATTCCTCTTATGAGGTTGATACTGCTGCAGCTGATGGCATGAACCAATTATTGTTTGCCCATGCATTTTGAATTTTTTGATAATATCCTATTCTTCCATGGTGGTAAGGTCTGGAAATGGCTGGAACATTTGAGGCTGTCATCTCCTCACACTCCCTGGGTTCATATGTCTACATTGAAAAATGAAAAAATGCTTTAAATATTAGCAAATGTATTTAAAAATTAAACCACACGTTTAATCTAGTTATTAATACATATACACTTTCAAAGCATAATTTTACAGAACCGTATTATCTTTAGTATACATTTTATTAAAAATTAACATTTATCACGTGTAATTTATACATTTTTAAAATGTGTAAATAATACATTGTTAATGAATTAATTACACAATCTTATTTTTTTATTAAATTTTGTCTGCAAAAGTACCATCAATGGTGGTATAAACACCACAGTGCAAATCTTGAAGCAAATCGCATTAAGGCACTACATTACACTTTGAAAACAAATGAACAACATAAGCATTTTCAACATGTAAACAAAGTTGCCACCATTTTGAGCAGTGTTGATGCACTTAACAGTCAGAAACACTATTCCACAATCTAAAATGACAGCCACCTGACTTGGCCGTTAGAAAATTTGTAATTAGTCGACCATGGTGCAAGTTGACCGCCTAGTAGTTGTGAAACTCCACAACGTACCCAGCCATAGGCTAACATATCGGAAAGCAACATAGGAGGGCCAATAGATGTGTCTGTTGCCATTGATGATCACGTACGTTGTGTACCTGTACGTGGCATTTCAAAAAAGCTCACTTACCTCCTAACACTGCAGCCAGCAAAACCTCCTTAACTTTTGTTGATGTGTCCGACTCCTTGGAGCCACAATGCCAGGAAGATCAGGTGATAGGGACCCATCCTTTTAACTAGAGAAGCTGGAGCTGCTGGCAACTGAGGTTGTGTCCCTGAAGAGCCACCTCTATGGCCCATCAGAGGAACAGATATATGTTTAAAATGTATTTATAAATCAGTCAAACTGTTTTTTTAATACCCAAGCTATAATGTCCCTTTGAGTTCCTGAATAGTGTAGTGATTGATTGATGTGTCATTTATTTTTTTACATAACATAAAACAATGATGATGTGAATTTACAAGCCCTTTATGGTTACAGAAAACTACAAATTAGAATGTGTTGTGTGTTTTGAGACCTAGATTTTATTTGGTGAGTACTTTGAGATATATCTATATATATATATATATGTATGATTTTCATGTGAAATGTAGAAATTTCACATCACTTAAAAATAGAATACACATTATATCTTATTTACAACTGTACATATATTTATAATTTTTTACATGCAAAATTAAAATGATGTTTGCTATGTGTATTATCCGACAAATCACTCAGCCTAGATTACGTATCTCCAGCCAGTCACCCGTGCAGAGTAGCTCACAGCCTTGAATTCTTTTGAGAAGGCTGTGTTCATATGACATCACGATCATCAGGCTCAATATAGCAGGGCCTGAAAATGAGCAGTTCTCAATCAGATTTGATGGCCAGGATGGGGCTGAGTCACAGAGGTGAACAACTGACGGACTGAGGTATTTGACTTGTAGAAAAAAATTCCTTGTCAGCTCAAAATTGGACTTGTGAACAAAATGATGCTTCTGAATGCTTTTAAATGAAAGAAAAATGAAATGGAGAGTTACCTTAATTATTGAATTAACATTTGATTTCTATTTTGTCCCATTTCAAAGTGTAAAATTTACAAACAGCAGACCCCTTATTCCCAATAGGCAGTATACACGGTGCCATAAGTATATAGGAAAAGATACAGCCCATTTTTTACATGAGAGACATTTTTAGTGCAGAAAAATGCTCCATAATATGTAGTGTTTGGTAGAATATATATCTGCACTTTTAAATTCTCCAAATACATAAAAAAATACAATGATATGTTTGTGTCATTATGACCATAGATAAGATCTCTTTTTACAATGCTGAACTCAGAATATGGGGCAACCCAGGATTACCTGGTATTTTTTCAGATGGGATAGGGAATCTCTGGGCCGGACATGGTATTAATTCTTTGGGTGATTTATATGGCCCAAGTGGCTTTCTAGACTTCGATGTATTAAAACTTCTATTTGAACTAAACAATGGCATGTATTTTAAATACATCCAAATACGAGATTTCCTACTTTGCAAAATGAAAATTGAAGAAGTGGCCCATTCAGACACGTTAGCATGTTTATACTCGGATAAAATAAAATCACTTATAAGCATGGGCTATAGATATTTGAGTTTAGGTAAACACGATGATAGTGGGAAAATAGCGGCCAAATGGTCGACAAGATTGGGAATAAATATCAATCCCTCACAGATTTCATCTTCACTACGTCAAATAAACCGGGTTGTGCAATCTTCTAATCTGACGTTGCTGTTATATAAAACTATCACACAGCTATACTATACTCCTCAAAGGATGTCTAGTTGGGCATCAGGAAATCAATCAACTGATCGTACAAAATGTCCAAAATGCAATTTGGAAGCAGCAGGCATTGAGCATATGCTCTTCTCCTGTCCAGAGCTAACTTCATTCTGGAAGGGGATAACTGACGTTTTGATTAGGAAGCGAATAGCTACACCATCGCTCTCGGCGTATTTGATATTACTAGACATACAAGATGTTTGTTGTCAGCATAAAGATTTGTTAACTATAGTATATGCCTGCGCTAGGCTAGTTATAGCTAGAACCTGGATTTCTAAGGATCCTCCGAAAGTAATTGAATGGTGGACTTTGATAAGTGAAATAAATGTAATGGAACTTTCATTAGCAAGACTTAGAGGCGCTAAGGCTTTGATAAGGAAGGAAAAAATTTGGGGAACTTTTATTGAATTGTGAAACTGAGGCTATAAAGGTTTGATGAGACCAGTTTAAATTCCGTGTTTACATTTTGTATAAAACATTTTTGGAAACTGTATTATGTTTTTCTCTGTCCCAGATGTCAATTGTTAGCCTATGTTTTTTTTTTATGTGTATTTGCTACATTATGTAAATTTAATGAAGATGTTCTTCTTGCAATATAAAAAAAACAAAAAAAAAACAATATGTTTGTGTCATTCCCTTAATGGTGCTAATTATGGCAAAAGGTCTGTCCTATGCTGCAAGAACATATGACACAAGCTCTCAGTCACCCGTACAACTATTTCACTTTCAAACGCCCACGTGTTCATACATCCCCAAAGACCATGCTCTCACTGATACGCATTGCAGCCCTTTCAGAGTGCATGTAGTCATAGTATTTAGTTCAAACCATAGTATCTGGCTTTATGGACATTAGGCTTCACGTTAATGTACCTAGGCGTGGGGGTGTCTGGTTACAATGCTCAAGTTGTTTATCCTTCAGTATTGCACAATGATATTCACTGATTAAAAGTAGATCTTATTACAGAAGATGCCGAAGACCCCGGCCTAGATGATGTGACTGGCCAGGATTAGTAAAGTTAGGACATGACAAGGGATAAGGTTACTCAAGAGGTTACTACAAATTTGCTTTAATTTATTTTATCAGAAGGAGAAAATAAAATATTGTGTTCTAACTTTTGACCAATGCTTTTGATTGATGTCTGAAAATATGTTAAATCAATACAAACAAAACATCACAAAACAAATTTTCTTTCTTTCATTTCTTGTATACATACAGGTCAACGCCCATCAGATGAAGACTATATGGAAAGACATCTCCAAGAAGGTGTGGACCCTGGGTGTCTACAAGTGGTGCATCCTAAATTGCCGCAAGAGGTGGGAGGTCCTACAACGCTGGACCAAAAATTCATCTGAAGTCCAACTCGGGCAGTCTGATGCCCCTAATGGCCTGCATACTTGTGGTGGCCTATCTGGAGCATGATGGGCAGTTGAGAACCAAACACCAGCATCATGGGGGTAAGTTTTTGTTTGAGATTAGCATGTTAAAATGAAATATGCCATCAACAGTAAGGTCAACACATGCCAAACACAGAAGAAGAGTTCTTGAAGGTGTAAGTTTTGTAGTAGGTGTATGATGATGTGTTTTGTATAGTACATTTTGGGAAAAGATAATAGCTGATTTCTGATCACCACCAAAGGACTGTTTTGAGCACACATGCCTGCCTCAACAAGAGCATACATGAGTTTATTTGATGTGATAAGGGACAGTTGTACCAAACAGGCCACAAGTTATTATTGTGTCAGGTATGAAGCTCCTTCAATATTGTGAATGATGTTACTCTAGCCCTAACATTGGTGACATATCATAAAAAACACTCATGCTACAGTGAATGTCTCAAATGCCACAGTGATGAGTTGGTATTTTTCCAGACAAGAGTGAGCATTTGAGCCCAAATGACTAGAAACAAAGAATTAATGGCTACATTGTTTATTTCAAACATATCCTAAGTATGTTTTGAATCAGAAATACAATTGAATTCATGTTAAAAGTGACAGATTTGCATGATGTCTTACTCCTTCACAAATGTGCATGTAAGTAAGTCTGCTTGTTTGTTGGTAAGATATTTGATAGGCATACAATTTTTCTAGAAAAAATAGACAGGTGTGTGTACACATTGGTGACTGAGTAACACATACCCACAAATGTTTGGCACATGTCCTTTGTTATGTCCAGATGATTAATCATTGTTGAAGAAAAATTGGATACTTAAAGGGACTTAGCAGATTGAATGTTACGTCACACATATGCTGGAGCATGCAATCTGGATAACTCACAATCAGCTACAACTCATGACTCATCAGGACATTTTAGAAATGCATCAAGGTGTAATCTGTTGCATATTTTGCTTTGCATTTTTATTTTTGAGGTAAAAAAGATATATGAATCAGTGTATGAAATATTTACTGTGATGTTGTACCAATTCTGGCATAAAGTGAAAGCCAGCATATTTCATATTAATTTTCTCAATGGTAAAACAAATTGGAAATAACTTGAGATATTTTGGAGTCAGATGTACATATGTTTTAGTTCTGCACTAAAGTGGATTAGAAATGTATCAAGCCCCACATATTTACTTCTGCTATAGAAGTCATTTGTCAATTCACCCAAAAACGATTTTTTCATGTCATCAACAACATAGGTATGTACATAGTGCATAATACATTAATAAGCAACTTCAGTTCTGAATCCAAATAATATTTTGAGCATTTGAAATATATTTAGGTTACTTGGAGTAAGTGTTACCATTATGAAATGTGCAAACAAAGGAAATAGGCTTTCAGTTTACATAAATATTGGTACACCGTTGCATTATTTGTTGACACACATTGATTCATAGTTGAATTGTTATGCATTAATATACTCCAGCTCTTTTCTACCTTGTACACACACTGTAGAAAGGTATTTTTGCTTCCCACTTTTTTGTGACATAAGTTCACTATTCTAAACAACACATCAGAAGCATTCAGAGGTGTGAAACAGTTCCTGGAGAGAATTGATAATGGTTAAGCTACAAGGTCATAAATGATATAGGAGCAATAATGATAAATTACAAAATTGTGACCAAATGTTTTCTGAAGAAGTTCCCTACATTAATGAGATAATGAGATAAAAGAAAGTTTGTAAGCCTTGAATCAGGTGAAATCTGAAAACATTGAAAATGCTTAGAGGAAAAACATCAAGATCCCTTCAATTTACACGTATATGTATTTACAGCATCTTCAGCAGCAGGTGACCTAGACATTGGCCACGTAAGAAGGGAAGCAGCTGGCCACTGTGGTTTGGGTACTGAGACCACCAACACAAAGGACTGTAGTATGCTGCTCAGCCAGGAAGTTTGTAGTTTAGAATGTGGAATGTTAGAATGTTGGTATGATTGATTCAGTTGCTGAATGGGCTGAGCAGAGCACAGAATGCTCCTGGTGGGGCTCTAACACCTTTTGTTTCAGGTGCGGTCCTGATCTCATCTAAGTAATAGCCCCATTTGCATTGCGTTAGGGAAGAAATGCACTAATTGCCATAAGATAGGGCATTTTAGCTCTGTTTGTAGAGGAAAACGCACTGTTAGTGTGAGTTCAATTGCTACTCATGATTTTTCTAATCAAGATGTGTCATCATTTGATATTGCTCCACTTGAATCATCAGTATAAAATCTCAACATAAATACCATAGAGTTATTTCTAAATAATTCGGAGAAAAAAGAGATTTTGGCTGTTGATTCTTGTGAAAATGTAATTGGTAATGGGCATGCTGTGGAACCTACATGTATAGTTTTTATAGGTGATGAGCCAGTTAGTATGATGGCTGACTCAGGTGCTCCAGTCACAGTAATTTCTGATACCCTTTTTGATAATATATGGTCTTCTCACACTACACTTTCAAAAGTTGATATTATTCCTGTAGCGTATGGTGGAAAAAACATAGACATGCTTCGGAAAGTGCTTTTCTTTTCCTCTCCTGCACCAACTGTTTTTCCATTTCCGTTTCTCCTCGCCACCTCCACACTGGTCTGGCCAACCAGTGTGTCCGGGTGGTGATTAGAATGTCAATTCTCTACTCTTCATGTGTTGCGCCACCATTGTTGCGCAAATTTCATCTCTTTTCTTGCTTTTCTTTACATCACTCTTCCTTTTACCATGCAACATTTGCATCTTAATCAAATCTCTTCTCAATTAATCAAATCTGTTCTCTCTCTAAAAGGGGGAAGAAGGGTTGGGTTCTTTCTTAATTCATGCTCATCCACTCATTTACATGTTTCAAAATTCATCACCTTTTCATTACATGTTCAAAAATGTATTCATCATTCCATCCCTTCAAGATATTTTAATTTTAAATCTTGCTTGTAACCTATTGTTGTGCCTCTTGAAGTTCTCCCTTCTCATTGCAAAGAAGGGAGAAGATGTAGTGTGCTGCTCAGCCAGGATGTGTGTAGTTTAGAATGTTGAATGTTAGAATGTTGGTATGATTGATTCAGTTGCTGAATGGGATGAGCAGAGCACAGACTGCTCCTGGTGAGGCTCTCTTCCTGAATACTACTTGAATAAATACATCATTGCATTTACAAAGAATGGACTACCCTCATTTATTCCATTACAGGGACCTAGTGGCAAGGAGAGTTAGGAGACTGCAATGGAGGCTACCAGCTCAACAACATCATCTTCAGAGGTCTACACCACCAAGTAGTCCTTAGTGGTGGCAGACCCTACAGGAACTGTACCAACTGCATCCTTGTCCACCATCCAGAGAACCATTTCCACCAGTGGCGTAATGCAAAATGGTGGGGCCCCCCTGCAGAATGTAATGAGGGCCCCCTGAGTCTCTTATATTGCACAGATATTAATTGGCCTCGGAGTGGAAGGGGGTCTCCTGAAGGATATGCTTGCGTCACACCCTTGCCTTTGCTTCCACATTCTGCATATTGTACATTTGCGGGATGTCTGTCTTCCCTAAGTGTTTGTACTTCCAGTTGTGCTCTGTCTCTGGACAGCCCTCAGAAGTTTAGACTCTGATGGATAATAACACACACGACCTTTACTATTTTCTTCTACTTCGGGGTCTATGTCCTGCTCTTGTCCTGAATGTGGCTGGCAGTAGACTTCATCGTGTGAAGTATGCCAGTGTAAACCCACAGTCTCCACCTCAAACATGCTCAGATATAGCAAACCTTGCAGGATGATGGAGATGTTCATATTCTGATCCCCCACACAAGTCAATCCCAGTTTACTACAGGGTTCTCACTTATAGCTAAAGCTCTGTAAAGTGAGCGTTCAGTTCGAAGCTTTTAAAATGTTGCAAAAGTTAACAGAGAAAATGTGATAATCCTTGTGAAGCTAATTTATATTCTCCCCCCCCCCCCCCCCCCCAATAGAAACTGCTGGTCGCACCCAAACTGGTTTGGTGGCCCATTCTCCTAAGTCCAGAAAGAAAGAAAACAGGCCTGAACCATATTTCTCGTCTTGGTCTTTAAAGCTCCACTGAGTGTAGCCCACCACACATATTTATTTAGGAAAGTGATGTTGGCCTCTTCCTTGAACTTCAGGCTACAGGCTTCTGAGGGTTCCTGCAGAGAGAATCACTCCTGGATTTTCGGCAGCTCCATAATACAGAGAACAGACAAAATGAATGCCTGTGGCTGCTAAACTCAATACAGTGATTTACATGCAATTACAAACACATGCACTGAGCAACGACTTGTGACCTTTCAATGTGTAGAGTCACAGTATGAGCAATCCAGTCGGAAGAGACAAGCAGGGGAGTACTCCAAAAAGGGGTGTGAATTCGCCCACCAGGATTTGCAAGAGTTTGGGAGGTGGCCATCTTCCAGTCAGTTTTTATCTCCAAACACAATTACCCCTGACACCATCGATCACAAAAATCTTTTTGTAACAGTAGTCCCTTTTATTGACTCTGTATATATTTAATTATTTTAACTTTTCTTTACTGTTTTTTATATATCACATTTCCAATCTTCCTTTTCACTTTACATATGTTTCATTTACAATATTTACAATGTTCTCACTGTACATTCCTATACATAAAACATTCCTATACATAAATTTTCATATTGTAATGCCGTATATTTACAAGAACACCTCTGGCTATACACAGAGTCCTACTTGATTTTAAGCTGACAAGATATAACTTTTTCTTGATCTTGTCCACACTTACTGGTGTTGGTCCTATCTCATATGATCAAAGCAATATGTCTTTCCCTTTGTTTTTTTTCACTTTTATGGCACAAAATATATTTATTTTGTATACCGTGTAAGTAGTACACACTATCTTACTTTTAACAAAACATTTTTTTGCTTTATAGTTCATATATATCACCGACGCGTTTCGACCTTGTCGTGGTGGGACCTGCACGTATACTTTATCAAGGTCTTCCTCAGGGCTGTGATTACAATGTTTGTAGGACAATCTTCCAATCCGCCTGGATGTTATCGCTGGGTATTTTGGTCTGTTCTCACCCTAGGTATCTTCTGTAGATCTTCCTTGAGGGGATCTGGATTAGACTCTTGTTCTTGTCTGGCAGTATTTTCTTTGTGGATTACTTTTTTACTTGGTTTTCTCCGCTTGGTCCTTTCGCAATTCACTTCCCCGTCCAGCGTCTTTGACAAACTTCCGTGTTTGGGCGTCTTGAGCTCAAGACGACCAAACACGGAAGTTTGTCAAAGACGCTGGACGAGGAAGTGAATTGCGAAAGGACCAAGCGGAGAAAACCAAGTAAAAAAGACCTTGATAAAGTATACGTGCAGGTCCCACCACGACAAGGTCGAAACGCGTCGGCGATATATATGAACTATAAAGCAAAAAAATGTTTTGTTAAAAGTAAGATAGTGTGTACTACTTACACGGTATACAAAAGAAATATATTTTGTGCCATAAAAGTGAAAAAAAACAAAGGGAAAGACATATTGCTTTGATCATATGAGATAGGACCAACACCTGTAAGTGTGGACAAGATCAAGAAAAAGTTATATCTTGTCAGCTTAAAATCAAGTAGGACACTGTGTATAGCCAGAGGTGTTCTTGTAAATATACAGCATTACAATATGAAAATTTATGTATAGGAATGTTTTATGTATAGGAATGTACAGTGAGAACATTGTAAATATTGTAAATGAAACATATGTAAAGTGAAAAGGAAGATTGGAAATGTGATATATAAAAAACAGTAAAGAAAAGTTAAAATAATTAAATATATACAGAGTCAATAAAAGGGACTACTGTTACAAAAAGATTTTTGTGATCGATGGTGTCAGGGGTAATTGTGTTTGGAGATAAATATAGTTTGATTCAAGCCCCTGTTCTCCTAAAGGAATCATCCCCATATATATAAACCATCTTCCAGTCAGGTCATCATGCACAGTTAGTGCCATTAAGTCATTATCCTATTGCATCTCTCCTGTCTACGGTGTGGTGCCAACAGCTACTCTCAACTGCTGCTGGGGAGCTGCTCACCCAGTGAATGCACTCAGCAGCTCCCCTCCAAGGCTGCAGCTCTCCCCTTCTGCTGCACAAAGTGAGCATGCTCAGTGGCTGCTGTCCCAGTTCTCCTGGATGCTGCTTGCCCAGTGAGTATACTTTGTAGTTCTTCACCAAGTAGCCTGGGGCATAGCTACCATTTGTGTGGCAGGTGCGGTGGCACCAGGCACAGTGCCTTTAGGGGGCCATTGAACCCTGATAATTGCTGCATTTACTACCAAAACAGCAGCCAAAGGTGACATTTTCCTTACTTGCAACAGGTCCCCCGGCATCCTTGCTATGCTAATGCAAGTAGTTGTTTACCTGGATGACAGTAGACATTTTCTGTACTGTTTTACGTCATTTTTTCAGAGTACAGAGGCCAACGTCTGGTGCATTAGCCAAAGAAAACTTCCAATAGAGTAGCAACCTAGTAGGTGACCAGCCTTGAGAAGGCGTTTGACACCCTCACTTGGCCATACCTGCTCTCCGTCCTGCGCAGGCTTAACATTGGCCCGGTCCTCACAGCGTACACACAGCTTCTGTACACGGATCTTACCTCACAGGTTCGAATAGGGAAACACATCTCTGTGACCTTCGCGGTGCAAAAGGGTACGAGGCAAGGCTACCCACTCTCGCCTCTCCTATTCGTCCTCGCGGTCGAACCCCTTGCCTTTCGATTGCGCGAGGAGGGTGTCCATTGGGGCATTCCGCTTGCGGACGTCACTCACAGCGTATCCATGTATGCTGATGACCTCTTGATTTATGTAAGAGACATCTCGGACGACCTTACTCCCATATGGTCAGCGCTTACAGACTTCGTGAGCGCCTCCGGGCTCCGAGTCAACTGGGACAAGTCCACAGTTTACCCCTTTCATCCGGACATGCCTCCTTGCGACATCTGGGTGGGGACACAGACAGTGTCCTGGACAGCGGAGACCCCTCGATACCTCGGGATCCGTCTCTACCACTCCCCGACCAATCTATACGAGGGGAACCATTGCAGGGCGCTGGCTGGCATCCGCTCCGCGATCGGAGTTTGGTCCAAGCTCCCACTCGCCCCGATTGGTCGTGTGGCTTTAGCTAAAATGGTCATGCTCGCCCGACTCCTGTACCACTTTGTGAACCTTCCGGTTATCCCACCAAGGGCCTTTTTCCGCGATCTTGATTCCCTCCTGCGTACACTCATATGGGGATCGGGCAGGCACAGAATAGCACTAAGGACACTGCAGCTGACAACCACCCAGGGAGGCCTAGGGGCCCCCTCCTTCGAGTCTTATTTCCGGGCGACTCAACTCCAGTGGTTATCTTACTGGACGGCGGGGTGGTACATGGGCGAAACACACACCCCGACGGGAGAGATCCCCATACCGGAGCTCACTCGTCTCCTTCTCCGGGGAACTAAACCACGGCGTATATACCCCCTACAGGTGACGGTGGTGCGTCGGTGCATGCTCAGGGTACATCGCATGTCGCCCGATACACCCCCATATTCCCCACTACTTCCATTGATCGGTTGGCCCAGGCTCGACACATACTTTCCGACCAACATGCTCACTGCTTGGACGACATGTGGGATCACGGACATGGAATCCCTCTTTGAAGAGGGCCAGCTCAAACCTTTCCGACAGCTCGTGAACGAGTACGACCTCCCCCCAGGTCAGTTCCTGCGCTATCGTCAGCTCCTGGAAGGCTTCCGCCCCCATCACAACCTTCAGGCTGGGGAACCAGACATGCATCCAGTTACACACGCCATCCTACACATGGGAATGGGCCGACACTTTGTTACCTGGCTATACAGGGCGCTACGCGACATTGCACACACACCCCTGAAAGCGCTGCGTGCCACATGGGAAGACGAAATCGGACGTCCAGTACACAACTCTGAATGGGTCAGGGCCCTCAAAGCCCCCAAAAAGACATCTAGAAATGCCCGTTTCAAAAACGTACAATACAACATTCTTCATAGGGCATATTTAACGCCAGCACGCCTACAAAAATTCTACCCCGACTCCCAATTCCTTTGCCCCAGATGTCACTCCCAAGACGCAGACTTCCACCACATGTTCTGGAGCTGCCCTATCCTCCACACTCTATGGCAAGTGGTCCATACCACTCTGACGGACCTCACAGGACTTACAACCCTCGGCACATGGGAGGCCAGCGCGCTGAGCATATTCAGGATCCACAAACATCTCAGGGCACACAAGCGTTTTATCTCCCTGGAGCTATTACTGGCAAAGAGGAGCAAAGCCATGCACTGGCGATCCCCCGCGGGCCCCCCCTTGGCGGCATGGGTGGGAGCGGTATGTAAGTGGGCGGCGGCGGAGGAGGGTGCTCTACGCGAAGAAGAGGTTAAGGGGGCCCGGAAGCGTCCCATCTCCATGGAATGGGCCATGCTAATACACAGCTTCAAACAGCTGACACAGGAGAAAGCCCCGGAAACTCCCCCACCCAATTCCGCCACCCCTAGCCCCCCGGCGCAGTCATGATCCCAGTCCTTAGGCCCCCTCTCTGACAGCACCACGATTCCGCGATACAACTAGTCACGTCCAATCTCACCAGACCCGTACCACCCCTTTCACACGCACACTTTGCACCCACATGCTTCTTTCCCTAGTTTATACCCCACACGTTTCTTGCTACTGCTAGCACACGGACCATAAAGACCCAACCCAATTGCCACTGTTCCCCCATTCTCGACCTCCAATGCTGTTTGTGCACACTATTGCATATATGTATCATGATAAGGTCTGTATTGTGCAATATCGAACTGCTAATAAAAACAAGTTAAAAAAAAAAACCTAGTAGGTGATCAGGGTACTATCCCACTAGTGACAGTGGCATGACCTGCAAACTATGAATTCAAACCCCAGCAGGGCCTACTCTGCCGTTCATTCTTCTGAAGTCAAAACACTGTTTAACATTACATTTAGTAACTATAGCTAACGTTCCCACTTTTCCTCTTTTACTAATGTTTACATAAAAATACAAATGGGAAACAAAGTGTTTCCTTGCCTAGATTTTCTTTTAGGAACTAAAAATAGCCAGAAACTTTGACTTCTTTTGAGCGACCTTTTCATATTTGAAAAAAGACTATCAGAGCAATGTCTAGGCAGACTGGAAGCAATGGCAACTTAAAAAGGGATGAGATTTCTTTAAATAAATGTTTATTTGTGCATGTGTCTATGCAATATTCTGAATGTTTTTATTTTAGAGTATTGCAACAACCCAATAGTCACCCACATGCACACATGTGTGTGCAAGTTACAAGCATGTGGAAATATGGAAGTTGCAACTTTACCTTTGTCAGAGCACAAAATAAATATGCATAAACCCTGAAAAGAGAGGGTAAACATAAATTTGAATGAATACGGATTGGATGTTACAGCACTAATATTATATTTTATATTTATAGATTTCAAATTCTCTCCTGTCGTTTCTAAGCTTCGTTCAAAACAAGGATTAGTATTAATCAACCGACCAACCTTAGAACGATGGTCACCAAATTGGCCTAGTTAAGATTTCAATTGGCACCCTGAAGATTACTGTGGACATCATGTGCGAGTGTTTAACGCGCCAGAAGCATTGTTTTTTATCTGGTTTGGCATTTACTTCAATACCAAATACAGTGGCCCACTGTGAACTTTTAACAAGGGAACCCTAGCTTGAAGGATGCACTCTTTTGACAAGCGCTCCCTTGTGTCTTTATTCACGAGGAATGCTCAGTTCTGAGGAAGACCTTGGAGGGTCCTCTGTCTTGGGTCTATGTAATACAGCGAGATAGGAGGGGCTCGAGAACCAATGCAGCTAATTGGGTTTCCCCATGTCAAAGAAGGGTGTCACTCACCATCGCTCAGCACTAGGTACCAGGATTAGATGCCAGAGGGTCCCCTAGTTGTCACCTGAAGAGCATGCTCGCAACGTAGAAACTGACTCTTCTCAGAAGTACAAAATCACACCGTGACCTATACACATAGCTAGCACATGCATGCCCATACAGTGTAATAATAAACCGCCCTCAAAGTACACTTGCATATACCTGCACATTCAGTGGGTGTAGCATTGCACACAGGGTGATACATGCAGTGCCTTTTCAACTGGATGTAGCAGTACTCACCCAACCTTGCAGTTTCTGTGGCAGGCGCAGACCGCTGGCGCCATTGCAAGTGCAGTTTACACTGTGCATGAATAATGCACCCTTCCCCCATCCTGAAGACCACGCAGTCAGCGTTGCAACAAGCACCAAATGTGAACACATGCAGAGCCTGCGACCGTGCGAACCGAGCCCCAGAGTGCATAGTGTCATCACTGTGTGACAGTGTATGACTGCATCAAACTAACTGGTCCCAGAGTCGGGCCCAGTAAGTGTACTGGGCTGGGGGCCCCACCCCTGGAGCTTTGGGCCTCACCGCGCTGTGGGGGCTGCGGGGGCCTTTGTCATGCCAGTTGCCTCCCCTCTATCTCTCACCATCGTGTTTCACCTGTCTCTTCTCTGTCTATCTACCCTGTCCCTTTCTCACCTGCCTGCTTCTTTATCAACTACTCTCTACTCTAATTCTCTGGCGGCTATCTCTTGCCGATTCCTGTCTCACACCTGTCTCCTCTCTCATCTGCCTTTCTCTCACCTCTTCCACGTATCCATCTCTCTCTGTAACCTGTTCATTATTATCTCACCCTATTTCTTGCCCTTCTCTCTCTTTCTCCCTCTCACCTGTGCCTGTTAAGTGTTTGCTATTTCTCGTTGCCGTTCTCCTTCCCTGTGTGTCTTTCTTCTCTTTCACCCTGGGCTCTGCAGGTGGTTCCTTCTACACTGATATAAAGAGACATGGAGGCACGTTTTCCGTGGGGCCTCCTCTGCCAACAATTCATTTTGAAAGTTTGTCACAGTGCTGGGATATCCCATCCTGTTCAGCAGGCTTCAGCCATGCCACAGTTGCAGTGTTTTTTCTTACAGCCTTTGTGACAAGGCTTCGGAAGTGGATGGGGGCCCCCCTCCAGAGTAAGGGTACTTGGGGGCCCCCCACACTGCGTGGACTGCGGGGGCCTGTGTTAGGCACCTGATCTCCACCCTCCATCTTGCTCCTTCCCCAGTTGGCCAAACTCGCCCCCCTAAAAGGTCTGAGGTCTCCTTCGCCACGAATACCTCACCGCCCTGACCCTACCTCCGGCTGCACTTTTGACCTATTACGCAGCATCTCTGTAGGCAAGACTGCTCTCCTGAATGCCATCCAGGGCTTTGGTTGCCGTATGCAGCAAATGTTAGCATACCTGAAAGGCATTCATATTGCTCTGTCTTGTCTGAGGAGATCAATTGAAGGACTAGCCTCCTCACTGACTGCAGCCTTCCAACCAGCCCAACCTTGTGCCCCAACTCAGGCCCCTTACCCATCCTAATTCCCAAGTCCCAACCCTGTCTCAAGCATACTTATGTCTGTGAAGTACAAAGAACACCCGTGCACATCATATCAAGTCACTTATCTGAATGCCATATGCACAAGACTTCAAGGCAAATTCTTTTTCCATCCACTCCTTCTCAATCCGTGGGTCGGTGAAGCGTATGGCGTTTTTGATGGAACTTATCATGGCTCCTGAATGACAAATGTGGAAGGACTATATCTGCTGTCCGGATTTTTGGTAACGTTGGATTTAATAATCAGATGAGGCTTACTTTTAGAGTGATTTATTGAAATAAACGTTAAGATATACATAGCACTGAGATCATTAGAAACCTGCCTTGAGAAAGCCAGGAAAGGGCGAAACGCACATCGGCTGTGAAGCACTTGATTTTAAAAGAAAGAAAATAAAGTATTTTGTTTACACTACGTGATTTCCTTGGATTGAGAAGGAGTGGATGGAAATAGAATTTGCCTTGAAGTCTTGTGCATAAGGCATTGGGATAAAAGTGACTTGATATGATGTGCACGGGTGTTCTTTGTACTTTATGGATGTGATATTCTGTTACACCATTGGTGGGCAGATTATCTAATTGTCAATGCTTTTGGTGGATAAGCATTCCACACCCAGTTTGCACTCAATAGTGGGATGATATGATAGATTGTTTTGGATACATGAAAAGAGTCTAAGGGTGATGTGCAGATCACATATAGCAAATCCGCCTTTTTGTATGTTCATGTAAAATACTTATGTCTGTGCACATATCCACTACAACAGACACAAGCAGCACACCCACACATAAATGCAGACACAGCAAGAAACAGAAGTACACCCCAAACAACATACAGACACTACACCCACACCCACCACAACCACCAGCACACCCACAACTATCACCAAAACCACCACGACCAGCATACTCACAAGCACCACACCCACCACCACACCATCAGGTACCATAACCCCCAGCACACCCACAACCACCACAACCACCACTACACCAAAAACCACCAGCTCACCCACATGCACCATAACCACATCCTCAACCACCACCACGCCCACAACAACCAACACACCCATATGCACCACGACCACCTTCACCGGCACACCCACAAGTACCACACCTACTACTGCACCCACAAACACTACCGCATCCACAAGCACCGGAACCCCACAAACCACCTCAACAGCACACTCATCCAAATGCACACCTACATGCACAACAACACCAACCAATTGCAGACTCTTTCACCTGAATACAAAACACCTGAAAAACCATTCATATCGAATCCTACACCAGATTCACATGCAACTTTAAAATATACACCCACATGCACCACAACCACACTACACACCTTTTCAGCACAGTCATCCAAACCAACACCCTCACACACAAGCACATATCAAGACAAAACAACATCCATCAAACAGAAACACCTAAACAATATACACCTGATAAGAAACACACACCCAAACGTACGCAACATATACCAGACTGACATGCACATGCAAAAGCAACAGACGCACGCACATCGCCCAATGCAGCTCCCTCTATCTCCCAAACCCAAACATCTCCCACCCAACCTGCCCTTTCTCTTCAATCAGATTTGTTATCAGGTCTGTCCTTGACCCCTTCCAAACCCATTCCGACCCCTCCCAAGCACACCCCTCCAACCCCTCCCAAACTCACCCATCCCACATCACCCAAACCCACCCCTCCCTGCCTACTCTGTGGCCACTAGATGCCCCTTCCTGAAGTGGTTCCCCTTTGACAGTCTGTTTAGGAGGCACGTTATGGGCAACTGTAAGCCTGTGCTGATGACAGCCTTTTTTATGTTCTATGAATGGTAACAAAATGTATTGTTTTGAAAGAAGTATCTCATTTTTAAATAAAAAATATTTTTATTTCACCAAGTTTGTCCTGACATTATTTTTCATTTACAAATCTTTGATTCCCAAAACTGTTTTATTTCAATTATGACTTTAAAAAAAATCCTAATTTGTAAAGTCCATACACTAGTAAATACTAGTAAATAAAGTCAATAAAAAATAAAGAAGGGCATTTACATTTTGGTGTAAGCAGTCCTCATGATAATGGACACTTACAGCTACAAATGGTTTTATTATTATTTTTTAATGTGTTAATACAGGTGTGTAGATAGGAACTTTATTAGTTATAAAAATAAACAAATACGCATTACACCGTAATTTTGCTTTATACAAATACCACCTAATAAAATACAGGAAATGCACTAGACAAAGGGAAATGTTACATGATAAATATATTGAGTGAATCGCATTGGAAACTAACATTGATTTCCCAGCTTCTTAAAATAAACCTTTCACTTTGTCTAGTATAATTTGTACATTATATAAAATTTCACTTATCCCAATAAGGTCTCATGCATATGTTTCTGATTTGATAGTTTACCAAAATTCATTAAACAGACATGTATGGCCACTTTTTGTTTTTTGAATTGATGTTAATTTTTGTGCGAGTGTCCATTGCCAGGAAGGCAGCTTGCACCAAATTTGTAATATTTACACGATTATACAGGCATGTTCTTTTGATTTCTTAGATGGCAATATTACACAGATATCCATTACACATTCATATGTTATTGCTTGTAAGAGAGAAGTAAATATGCACGCGTCCAGATCAAATGTAATCAGACAAGTCAAAAGGTAACAAGTGACATGTAGCAGTTTACTTTCGATTCCGGCGAGGACTGGGTTGATTAGTGTTGTGGACACTTATCAACAGTAGTGGTAGGACTTGTACGATTGGGCGCATGATGGAACAGGAACTGTGAAACAGAGAGAAGGTACGTTTCTGCCTTATATTCCGTTCCACATAGGGCCATATGTATGAAGCCTTTTGTGATTCGCAAAGGCCGAAATTCGCAGAATTTCGGCCTTTGCGAATCGCAAACGGCCTTTTTGCATGTTTTGGGATGTATGAAACATTCCCAAAATAAGGAATTGCAAACTTGTGCGAATCATTATTTTGCCATAGCATTTAGGGAATCGCAATTTTGCGATTCCTTAAATGCTATGTATGTAGCATTTTTGGCTAGCGAATTTTGGTTAAGGAATCGCAAATTACCACCAACTTGTAGTTGGTGGTAATTTGCAATTTCTTGTAAATATGCACAATTGTGCATTTGTGAGGGTGGCATATGACGCACATACATGCCCATTGGGCATGTATGTGCGCCATATGCACACACATGTAATTTACAGGGGTGCAGCAGGGTGTTCTTGAGACACCCCTGCACCCTTCCAAAAATTCTCAAATTGCGATTAGCAATTTGCGAATTCGCAATTTGAGAATTATTTGGAAATCATTCCTATGGGCCTCCTGGCCCATAGGAATGCATTGGAAAACATTCCTTAATTGCGAATTCGCAAAATGCGAATTCGCAATTAAGGAAGCTTAAGGAATCGCAAAATAAATGCTATTTTGTTCATACATACCATTTTGCATTTCCTAAATAGCGATTCCTTAAAATTCGCTATTTAGGAAATGCAAAATAGTTTGATGATACATATGGCCCATAGTGATTAGCCTGGTGGACAACCCCCTCCAATAGCCGCTTTTGCATTTGGCACTGCTGATGCAGGTGATCAATCTGGCAGAGTTGGCGGCACTCCAACGGCCTTTTGTCCATTGACCCACCAGCATCAGATAGAGCAGGCTAGTAGGTGGGCAGGGAATTCGACAGAAAAACAACAGCGGTCCAAGATCTAAATCAGGACATTAGTGCATAAGTGGTGCTAAAGTAGGTACCCTATGATGACTCAGTGCCTGCCACACTGCAACTTCATCCCATCACAAATGTGTGCTCTCCTCCGCAGGAGCACATACATGCCCCTTAACTGTGGCTGGACATCGTTGAGATTAAGCCAGTTGCCTCCCATACTTGAGGGACATCAGTTTCTTAGCCACCCCTACTATCCACTTAGCAAAAGGCACCTTTTAAAATCACTTTGAAGCAGATTGGGAATTTGTGCTACTCTCTGCACTCTAAAAACTAAACGTTTTAGATTGTTTTTGCACCTTTGAATGTGAAATTAGGGCATAGCGTTGTTAACATTGTTAATTTATTCATACACAGAGAAAGACAGGCACGCTCAAGAGCAATTTCAACAGTTTTGTGGGTTACATAAACCTATTATGTTGCCTTGGTATGTCAGACATTGGACAGACAACTGACAGTGGACAGACATTGCACTACAAAACATTTATCAGGAGGCTCTTTGAATTGTCTATACAAGCATCCGACATATTTACATTGCTGAGTGGTAGGGAAGCTTATTAAGTTTGATGGCGCACAGAGGGACCTTGCAGTATGCACTGTGATATCTGATATCTGTCTTGTGTGTTTGTAGAGAAGGGGAACCCTGGTAAGTCAGTTTTGAGTCAAATAACATTCAAGACTTCTGGCCAGTGCTTAATTTGTATAAGAATGTGTGCCAGTGCTTAAAGCTCTGCTCAGAAACTCACAGCTGGCACAATTAAATGTTGCACACATAGTACCAATGCTGCACTGTCTTAAATCCACCTCGTGCCTCCTTACTCCACTACCAGGCACACCCTGTGCCTTTATCTAACTCTTGCTGGTTCCTGCTTTCTCCCTTTGCAATGGTTTTTCCGTCCTTCTCCTAAGTCTTTAAGCTTCGCCTGTTTTTCCCTCCCTCTGGGCCCGATTCACAGAACTAACTTAAGACAAAATCCTAAACTTACTACTTTTGGTATTCATAGAAGTTAGGATTTTGTCTTAAGATAGACTTAAGACAGACTTAAGACAAAATCCTAACTTAAGTCTGTCTTAAGACAAATTTAAGACAAAATCCTAACTTCCGTGAATATCAAAAGTAGTAAGTTTAGGATTTTGTCTTAAGTTAGTCCTGTGAATCGGGCCCTTGATCTTCGGAAATGTAAAATGTAGAAAAATAAGTGCCAATCCCTTACAAGCATTGGCAAAGCCCATAGGTCTCACCTACACAAGAGCTATTTGCTTTGGCAATGTGTTTTAGCCCCTGTTGTACACCAGTGTGGCTGCTGTTCAGCAACAGATTGTAGTGAGGTGGGGTGTGGTGAGGTGGGGAGGACTAGACTGGAGTGGGGAGGGGTGGACTGGAGCAAGGTGGAATGGAGTGAGGTGGAATTAAGTCAAATGGAATGGAGTGGGGTGAAATGGATGTGCATGGAGTGGGGTAGATTGGAGTGGAGTAGATTGGACTGCAGTGGGGTGGATTGGATTGGACTGAGATGGATTGGATTGGAGTGAGGTGGATTGGATTGGGGTTGGGTGGATTGGGGTGGGGTGGATTGTGGTGGGGTGGATTGGATTGGAGTGGGGAACTGGATTGGGGTGGGGTGTGGAATTGCATTGGGGTCGGTGGATTGCTGTGGGGGAGATTGGATTTGACTGGATTAGGTTGGATTGGTTTGGGGTGGGGTGGGTGGATTGGATTGGGGTGATGTGGATTGGAGTGGGTTTTACTGGAGTGGGGTGAATTGTTTAGGATTGGAGTTGGGCAGATTGGAGGTGGGTAGATTGGAGTTGGGCAGATTGTTTTGGATTGGACTGGGGCAAATTGTCTTGGATTGGAGTGGGGGAGAGTGTTTTGGATTGGGGTGGGGTGGGGTGGATTGGATTGGAGTGGGTGGATTGGGGTAGTGGGGTGGGTTGGGGAGGGAGTGGGGTGGATTCAGATAAAGTGGGTGGATTGGAATGAGGTGGGTTGGACAGAAGTGGGGAAACTGGAATGGGGCAGATTGGAGTGAGGCAGATTGGAGTGGCATGGATTGGAGTGAGGCGAATCTGAGTGGGGTGGAGTAGAGTGCTGCGGATGCAGCGTTCAAATAATCTCAAGAGTCGGTGATACAAGTTCACAAAGGCATATAAAAATATACAAATTGTATACACTGCAACAATGTCATGGTTGGAAATATGTTTGTGCACCCCACTTAAGGTACCACGATAAAACTTCAACATTCCAGTACATGTGACACCTCCAATGTAATATACGCCTTGAAATGCCCATGTGGCAAAATCTATGTGGGTAAGCCTGAAAGGAAAGTTAAAGTGCGTGTGGGTGAACACAAGAGTAACATCAGAAATCAAGATGTGAAATCCACTGTAGCCACACGTTGGATTGAAGCAAAACATAACATCTCACAACTTCGCTTTACTTTACTGGAGGCGCTTAAACTAAAGCAGGGTACTGATCCCCCAAAAATGTTAGCAAGATCTGAATTCTTTTGGACAAAAAAAATTACAGGGCATGCAACCACATGGGATGAATGACAGTCTTAAATATAATTGCTTTCTTTAGCGTGTAATCTCTGATCTTTATTAATATTTATTCTGTCTCTTTACTGTAGAGTGTTGATTTTTTCTAATCCAGTTTATTCTAGCTTTATCAACATTGCTGATTTATTGTTTGCTTTTTCAATTATGACTTTATTATTCAAGTTTTCTTCACAATGAGCACTGATCCTAAAAGACGTCTTTAATTGTGGCATCTATTTAACCTTTCACCCGACCCACGTTGCGTACTAACTTCCCTGGCAATGCTGGCAGGCTTTCGGTGCTATTCCGGAAAGCATTGCTCTCTCTATTATTGGAGTTTTTAAGTTTGTAATTCGGTTCCTCCACTCTCGCTCTTGTATGGGTTCAAGACCTGTGTGAATGGGTAGTTGCGCGTAATACGTGGTAATTTTTCTAATTTCCTCGGGCTGAACGCTAGTGTTTTCTGGATGACTGTTTAAACGCAAACACAACTTGGTCACGATTGAAGAAGCACTACTGGTGTATGTATGGCTGTACCGGTTTAAGCACTATTATCGTATTTTAAGATACCTTCTATTAAGTACAGATGTATATGGTCAGGGACTACCGTCCATACCCCTCCCCTGCCTTGTGCACCCCCACATTTATTAGAAATTGGACATGAGAGAGGAGTTTCTTTGGAAGGCAGGGGGTCTCACAAACCCCCGGCCGTATTTATTAAAACATGAAAACAAATAAAAAAAAATTGAAATAAACAATATTTACACAATCATTTATGCAGAAAAACACAATCGACATCAGATTACAATCCATGTACACAGGTATCCAAGGACTAACCTTCGCATATTAGTAATACAGAATATTTCCTATCCGAATCTAACATTTTTGGATCATAATCACACATTATACATTTTTTTGAATATCCTATTTTTGGGCCTACGGCAAGGTCGCTAACCGGTGTCAGATCCTGATCAAACAGCCACGCACTCACGTTTGAGTGCGCATGCGCAGAGGACCCGTTTACCGAGAGGGTACTTACCCCTTCCAGGGTAACCCCATACGCTCCATGAACTCCATTAACCAAAAGGGGACCCTTGCACTCTGCGCCGTTTAATGACATCATAGTGCACGTGCGGGGTGGCCAACCAGCCTAAGGAAAGTGTGACTCTCCCCTCCCCTGCACCCATCCAACCAACCGGATGTACTGCCCCTGAGGTTCTAGGAGAGACCACTTGTCCCCCCCCCCCCCCCCCCCCCGGGAGACCCCATTCAAGAATGGCGCCGCCCCCTAAGGACCTTAAATTGACTGCTCATCAATCAATACGTGCGGGGGGCCGATGCTGCCCTATTCCTTTCCTACTACTCTTTAGGAAAAATCTGAAAACTGTGCTGTTTCAGGAGGCATGGGGCAATGCCTAACTGGCCCTCCAACTGGGACTGTGTGCACCCTCTGACAAGCGCTTAGAGACCCCTAGGTGATAAGGCTCTCTATAAATCCAAATACAAATACAAATTATGGATAGGGACTACCGTCCAACCCTTCTCCCCTGCCTTGTGCACCACCACATTTATTAGAAATTGGACATGAGAGAGGAGTTTTGTTGGAAGGCGGGGGGTCTCACGACCCCCCGGCCGTATTTATTAAAACATGAAAACAAAATATATATTTTTTTAAATAAACAATATTTACACAATCATTTATGCAGAAAAACACAATCGACATTAGATTACAATCCATGTAGACCGGTATCCAAGGGCTAACCTTAACATATTTCTAATACAGAATATTTCCTATCCAAATGTAACATTTTTGGATCATAATCACACATTATTAATTTTTCTGCATATCCTATTTTTGGGCCTACGACAAGGTCGCTAACCGGTGTCAGATCCTTATCAAACAGCCACACCCTCATGTCTGAGTGCGCATGCGCAGAGGGCCCGTTTACCGAGAGGGTACATACCCCCCTCCTGGTTACCCCCGTACTCCATGAACTCCATTAACAAAAAGGGGGCCCTTGCACTCTGCGCCGTTTAATGACATCATAGTGCACGTGCGGGGTGGCCAACCAGCCTAAGAAAAGCGTGACTCCCCCCTCCCCGCACCCATCCAACCAACCGGATGTACTGCCCCTGGAGTTCTAGGAGAGACCACTTGTTCCTCCGCCTGGGCAACCCCATTCAAGAATGGCGCCGCCACCTAAGGACTTTAAATTGACTGCTCATCAATCATGACCTTACCACCACAGGGTGGCATAGTTGCCCGACTATCTGGCCCTCCCATACTCCTACTCTGCAAGGTCATGCCCAGACCTAAAACCCCCTAGCCATGCCAAGATGGTCTCTAAAAATAAGTCATTGCCCGCACTAGTCAGGTGAACCCCATCTTGTAAGAAGCACTGTTCCCCCCTGACACACCCATGTGGTATGTTTTGCAATTGAGGTGACCAAAATTATTTCTCTATCTTATTGTTGATCCTCTTTACCGAGTAATTCAACGCTTTGACCGAATCCCCCCCCTCCATCTGAGTCTAGGAATTATCTGGGACCAAATATGGTGCAACCCTGGCATGTTTTAGCTAACCAACCTACCCCCGAGATTATCTCTTCCATCAGGACCCTTCTGCCCAGTTTTACCATGTCGTTCCCACCCAAATGTAAGAGAACGATTGTGGGCGACGGGGTGTGTCTGTTGAGCAACTCCTTAATGAACCTCCTCAACTGACTTAGGCAGAGACCCCCCCACCATGAACAGAGACCCTGAAACCTCCCTGTTCCGCCCTCTGTCTGTAATTATTGGTAAGAAAAACAGATTTAACACGTTTCACATAAGAATGACCAAAAACCCATACAACTTGTGTCTCCTTTTCCTGTGCATGGGTCCGCTGTGATGAAGATACTTGCTGGTGATGTGTTGACGGCAGTTTCCACCCTGCGTGACAGGTTCGGGAAACTGAAATAGAAGCAAACAAACAAGACAGGCATCAGCGTAATTATTCTGCCCCCCTCACAATATGTGCAGCCGCACATAATGCTTGTAACAGTTGGAAGACCATCTCCCAATTCTCCTCACACTGCTATTGTGTAACCCTCTAGCAGTTGCTTCAGTGGCAGCCCCTATACGGAACAAATGTGTCCCAAAATCCTTCGGTTTTAAGCCTGCCTTGTCAATTGTCATAGCCAACACTCTCTTGAATTGAAACCTGATAAGTGGGGTACCATCTGCATGCTTCAATAATGCCCCCCTAGTGCACCTACTCTCTGGTTGAGGAAGGCTTCCACGTGCATCACTGAGCAGCATGGATTCGTTTGCGCCCGATTGAGTACCAGCCCCTCACCACGAGCTTCCTGATAAGTCTTTGATTTGCTGATGGTAATTAACAGTGCATCACCTACTATCCTTGTTTGCTCGACTGAAGTCCACCTAGCAGGTCCTGCTTATTGCTAGCCACCAGTTCCCCAACCCGGAACGCCCCATAAAAGGCTAGTGTTAAGGCAGATCTGAACAATAGTACTTCCCCCAATGAACTGCAGATGCTACACAGGGCATTTAATAGTGATGCCAGGCGCTCTAAACCTATTGGTTGCCTCGTGTCCGTGACGGTTGCTTGGAGGTGCCGCCACCCCTTCAGCGCCTTCCTTACAATTAAACTATTCATGGGATCTTTGGTACCCTTAATCTGTGCAAAAGAAAGAAACAGCTGCCACGTGCTGGCTGGCTGTCACTATGGAGCGCCCTTCCTGTGTAATGCATCTAGGTACTGAGTGAAATTCCCTGCCTGATCCCATCTCTCCACCCAACTTTGTCCCAAAAAAGTGCAGTAAGACAAAAACGCCCCTTCGTAAGCGGTTCTGGTCCTGGGCGCTAGGATAGCTGCCACGAGGTTCTGCAGCTGGGGGCACCAATCTGCCAGAGCGTTGCTGGGAAGTGTGTAGGCGTCGCCTCTGCGGATGGTAGATGTTCCCTGAACACCTGCATCTTAAAGCGAGAGAGTGCGTCAGCTGCATTATTTAACACCCCTGGGACATGTTTGGCGCTAAACTGTATGTTAAGTTTCATGCATACCAGCACTAATTCCTTTAGTAGGCGAAGTATCATTTTACACCATGCCGCCTGCTGATTGACACATTCCACTGTCATGTTATCAGACCAGAAAATCACAGATTGATTACACAGCTGCTTTGGCCAATCTGTCAATGCAACCCAGATTGGAAATAGTTCCAGGAAACCTATATTAGTTGTCAGACCACTCTCCTCCCACCATACCGGCCACTGTTGTACCACCCACTTGTTTCCAAGTATGGCGCCAAATCCCACACTGCCCGCAGCGTCAGTCCATAAACCTAACTCTGCTGATGTAGTGAGTGGACCGAGCCAACTACCCTGCCATTGAAGCCCCCTAGAAATGCGATCCAAATCTGCATGTCCTGCCGGACTTCGGCCGGCAGTCTCGTGTGATGGTGCTTCTCCCGCAGACCTGTCATGGTCTGCAAAATTTAGCGGGAGAATGGTGGTGCCAAAGGAATCACTCTCGTGCGAAGTTCAACTGGCCCACAATCTGCTGTAGCTGATGTAGTGTCACCTTTTCCTTGGCCAAACATTGCTGGAGGGCTGCTCTAAATTTCCTGATTTTGTGTTTAGGTAACCTAAAACAACCTTCTACTGAATAAATTAAATTCCTAAGAATTCCAATGTGGTTGCTGGACCCGCCGTCTTTCCCGGCGCTGGCAAGACCCCAAAAGCCCGCATGAGCACGCAAAATTCCTGCAATGCCCACGCACACTCCTGCGAGCCCACCGACCCATGAAAGAGAAAGTCATCCAGGTAATGCATGACATGTTGGTGTCCAGTCTTCTGCCTAAAAACCCATTCGAAAAAAGAACTGAATTTCTCAAAATAGGCGCAGGAAAAGGAACAACCCATGGGCATACACTTATCCATATAGAATTTATCTTGAAATGAGAAACCTAGCAGATGCTGATCTAGAGGATAAACTGGCGGTAGCGGGAAAGCGGACTCAATATCTAACTTTGCCAACACGGCTTTAGGTCCCAAAGTTTTCAACAACTCCACCGCCTGGTCAAAGGAAGCATACTTAACGCTACAACTGTCTTCATTGATGGTGTCATTTAGTGATCTGCCCCTAGGCGCAGACAGATTATGAATCAGCCTGAACTCACCCTCATCCTTTTTTGACACCACGCCGAGAGGTGAGCAAACAAAATTGTGCACAGGGATGTGATCAAAATGACCCGCTATCCTATCCTTTGCAATCTTTGTCACTGCCATCTCTGGGTTGTTCCTAACAGATAGTTGGTTCCTACACTCCAAAACCTTCTTGTAACATCCTAGAAGAGGCATGGTCTGGGTAGCTGTTCAGCTGAAGAGTCACAGCCAGAACGTCAATGGGTGAATGCAACACCAGCCGTACTCTCTCCCTATTCCTGTTTCTTTCTTCCCCTGTTTCCAGAGGCGTTACCTTTATTGCAGCATGTTGTTTCTGGGTCGGAAGGTTGATTACAAATGGAACATGTGTGTCTGAACTTGCATGTGCCTTGTGCCCTGGTGCATGCTCACTTATTAAAATCCCAGCATACCCCTTTTCACCCCCCACTGCTCCCTGCCCTAGGGACTACGCCATCGCCCTGTGCCTGCCGAAAGGGCTGTTGGGGTTTGGAGGGTAGCTTCTGTTCCAACCCGGCCCCACCCCACCAGGCTGCCCTGCTGTAAACTGTCCATACCATGAAATGGAATCCACCTGATCCCAGGAAAGTGAGTTAAACTCTTTAGCTTTCCTAAAACTCATGTCGTAGTCTTTCCATCCTTCCCCCCCATATTTATCATGGAAAGTTGTGATCCTACTCTGGTAACACACCATCTCTGCCTGCAAGTTAGGGGACCGCTCGGCTGTAATCGCCATAAACACAGAGAAAGCTCTAATCCAGTTGTTCAATGTCTCTTCCACACTAAATCTTGCCATCTCCACCCGCCATTCGCTAGACGACATCCAATCCTTCTGCTTTCTAGCATACTCCATTTCCCTGTTATCCATAAGCAAAGAAAACATATTGACATATTTGCCCGCCAAAATTAAATTCTTCACTTCTTGTGTTACATGCTGAGCCAAATGCTCCCTCCTGGAGCGTACTGTACCCTCGCCCAGCACTGGTAATGCTACCTCCTTACCAATTTCCCCAGCACGGGTTGGTTCTACCATCTTCTCACTTCTGGGGTTGCTACCTGGACACGCTGTTTTGTGGAGGAATAGGCGTACTTGGTCCCCGCTACTAGGGGCAGTCATGATTCTTGCCACCATCTTATGTGCCTCTGCCAAAGGATCCTCCCCCACCTCCTTCACGCCTACTGAAGATGGTAACATCCCCCCTATTCCTAGGCAAGGGAGAACTGCCGCTATCTGAGCCGCTAGCTCTGGTGGCACCTGACCACCCGTGCAGGTGCTGCGGCCGGGACGGGGGCTGCTGAGCTTGGGACAGGACTCCCTGGCACGGGGTTAAATGTGGGTACCACCGGGACTACCGCTGGGACCAACAGAGGCACTGAGCTTGGTGTTGGGACAAGTGTGGCAGGTGCCGGTGTTACAGGTATAATTGCCGGGACTACCGCTGGGACCACCAGAGGCATTGAGCTTGGTGTTGGGACAAGTGCGGCAGGTGCCGGTGTTACAGGTATAATTGCCGGGATTTGAGGAGTAGGTATAGGGATCACCGGCAGCACCAGCCCCCCTTTAGGGCCCCCCTCCTTCTTGGTTCTGGCCGCTTGGGTAGTGGGTCCAATTCCCCCCTGGGCTGCGGGGTTACTATTGTTCGCTTGGGCCTTCCAGATGACCCAGCCTGATCATCCAACCTCTGCCTGAGCTCTGCCATGCTCTTTCCTATCTGATCTACTTGCCCCCATCTCCTGTTCATTGTTGCCATACTAAGCATCATACCCTGCAGCATATGTTCCATGCGGGAAAGTTTGGCGCCATGTCTACTGGCTATCTTCTTTCACCTCGCAACTGTTAAGCCACAGATACCTGTGCTATCACTAAGAGCACAATGCATCCCTGCAACCACCAGGACCTAACCCTGCTTTTACCTACACAAAGTTGGGGGTACACAGACTGGCCGTAAGTACCACGCAACTGGGACCGCGCCACCCCAGCTAGTTTGGGTGTTGGGCGAGCGCCCTCTAGCCCGGCGGCCCACCAGAAGCAGTGAAGTGCAGGCCTGCCTGTGTCCCCTGATTGCGTTGTCCACCGTTTCACTCCCCATCGTCTCAGCAAGCAGTGCCCACTTCAATGAGGTCCTACAATGAAAACAAGATTAGCATATAGCACTGCCACACAAGATGCCAAAACTTATTCAAGCTTATAGCTGTGCACTGCAGAATCAGCCTCTCAAAAGAATCCTTGTATGCTGTTCAAATGCAAGGCAAATCACCTCCGGACTAGGTATCAAAGCCCCTTACATGAGCATCAGTTAAATTACGCAAGCATTAAAAACACTAGGATATTCTGAATGATTCAACCTTCAATGCCTTTGAGAACTCTCAATTTTTTGAAACTGTGATTTTTTAAAACATTGCCATCTTCAGTTTGCCACACTTATATTTAAATTGTCCCCTGCGCAGAGAAAACCCCTGTTTAAAACCAGCTTTGTTGCCCCTCTGGCGAGCCGTACTTTTTTGTGAGCGCTGTGCTATTTATTAACTTTCACAGCTCCTGTTATTACCATGCGGTCTCCCATCCAAGTACTAGCCAGGCCCCACCCTGCTTCGCTACCAAGACAGGGCGTTAACTCTTTCCGGCTGCTCCGTCAAATTTGTACGGGAGAAAATAGCCCCCGAGTGCCCCGCTCGTCCCGGGCCCTGCGCGTGTCTCTCCCGCTGCCTTACCGTGAAGATAACAGCGTGACCTTTCTCAGCGCCCACACTAAACAACCGACAGCCGGGTCCACGCTCTCCCGCCGCTCTCCTGATGCGACAAAAACTTCCCCAGACGCTCCTGCCCGCTCCTCTGGCTTCGGCCCGACCTGCAACCGCCTAAAAAGGATGCAGCAACTCTGACATCCCCGGGTCCAGTTTTCGCCCGACTTCGGGCTTCCTGAAAGAAAAAGCTTCAAAAGGCTGGGGGGGGCAAAGGGCAGGCCTGGGAGGCGTGGGAACAAGAGAACGCCTCCCGCGCTCCCCGGCCTTTTAAGCCCTCCACGGCAGACCAGTCACAACTGGTCTGCCCCTTGGCTCCCCCCTTTGACGCGGAAGCGATTCTAACGCTTCCGGGTCAACTGGGAAGCCGCGCACCAATCAGTGGTGAGGCGCGCCGGCCCCGTCATCTGACACGGCGGGGGCGCGCCCCACCATGGTTACTAGCAGGCTGAAGGGGGGGGCCCGCCATATGTGCGGGGGGCTGATGCGGCCCTTTCCTTTCCTTTCACGAGCTGTATATACTTGCTCATTCGTCACAGCAGCTGATTTCTTATTTTTTCAGTTATGCACGGTTCCTGCACCTAAAGACCCCGTCTGTTACGCACACACCGATTCACGGTATTTCCCATAATGGTTTGTTCGGCATGTTATTTATGTTACATCTTGATGAGCATGGTCCTCTTTTACCTCCCCATTAGATACACTTTTGCATGGTTTCCAACATTTGGAGGAAATTATCTTATGTTAAACATGAATAATAACCTGTGGACTGTATTTTGAAAAGTTTCCTGTTCCATTTAATTTTTAGAACCCTTGTTAGGTGACCCCTGATGAAGGGTCATGTTCCGACCCAAAATGCATTGGGATACATGAATGTGCCATTGAATTGATTATGGTATAATTTACGAGGATCTATGGATTTAATTTCATGTCCTCAGTGACTACAACGCAAATTAAAAAGAAGCCTAATCAACTGCACTCAAAGTGCATGAACTTATTGAAGATCAGTTAAAACAGTTTATAACAACTTTTTTGCTATTTGATACCTGCTCCTGCCAGCAGGAAGGGTTGCGCTTCCACCATATTTGTTTGGCAGATTGGAGTGGGGCAGATTGTTTTGAATTGGAGTGGTGAATATTGGAGTTGGATGGATTGGAGCAGGCCAAATGTTTAGGATTGTAGTGAGGCATATTAGAGTGGGCAAATTGGAGTGGACAGATTGGACTGGAGTGGGGCAGATTAGAGTGGGGGAGATTAGAGTGGGGCAGACTGTTTTGGATTAGAGTGGGGCAGACAGGAGTGGTGAAGATTGGAGCGGGACAGATTGGATTGGGGCAGATTGTTTTAGATTCAAGTTGGGCAGATTGGAGTGAGGCAGATTGTTTTGGATTGAGTGGGGTAGATTGTTTTGGATTGGTGTTGGGACAGACTATTTTGGAGTGGAGTGGGACAGATTTGAGTTGGACAAATTGTTTCAGATTGGAGTGGGGCAGATTGTTGGAGTTGGGACAGAGTAGAGTGGGATGGATTGGAGTGTGGCGATTGTTTTGGATTGGAGTGAGGCAGATTGGAGTAGGGAAGATTGGAGTGGGTATATTTTTTGGCATTGGAGGGTGGCAGATTCTTTTGTATTGCAGTGTGCCGATTGTTTTGGATTGGAGGTGGGCAGATTGGAGTGGGGCATAATATTCAGTATTGAGTGGGGCAGATTGTTTTGGATCTGAGTAGGGCAGATTGTAGTGGGACAGCTTTTGGATTAGAGTGGGGCAGATTGTTTTGGATTAGAGAGGGGCAGATTTTTGAAGTGGGGCAGATTGTTGGAGCGGAGCGGATTGGAGTGGGTGTATTGTTTTGGGTTGGAGTGAGGCAGATTGGAGTGGGACATATTACAATGGGTCAGATTGGAGCGGGGGAGATTGTTTTGGATTGGAGTTGGGCAGACTGGGGTGGGGCAAATTTAAGCGGGACAGATTAGAGTGGAGTAGATTGTTTTGGAATTGGAGTGAGGCAAATTATTTTGGATTGAGTGGGACAGATTGTTTTGGATTGCAGTGGGGAAGATTGGAGTGGGGCAGATTGTTTTGGATTGGAGTGGGACAGATTGTTTTGGATTGAGTGACATTGATTGTTTTGGATTGGAATTGGGCAGATCCGACTGGGGCACATTGTTTTGGATTGTAATGGGAAAGATTGGAGTGGGGCAGACTGTTTTGGATTGGAGTGGGGCAGATTGAAGTGGGGTAGATTGCTTTAGAGTGGAGTGGGGCAGATTGTTTTGTATTGGAAGGGGGCTGATTGGAGTGTGGAAGTTTAAAGAGGGGCAGATTGGAGTGGGGTGGGTTGGGAGGACTGGAGTGTGGTGGATTGGAGTGGATTGGATTGGGGCGAGTTGTCTGGATTGAAGTGAGATGAATTGGATTGTCTAGGGTAGACTGGAGAGTGGGGCAGGTTTGTGTGGGGTGAGGTTGGGTGGATTTGAGTGGGGTAAATTGGATTGAGTGAGATGGATTAGTGTGGGGTGAGGTCGGTTGGATTGGCATGGATTGGAGTGGGGCGGATTGGAGGGCGGTGGATTGGTGTGTACTGTACGGTTATGTGTTAAAGCATAATTTAGGAAATTACACATAATAAAGAAAGAATGTGGCTTTGCAATAAAATAAACCTCATCTTTTGAGAACAGTGCCCACAAGCAAAACCAAAAGGAAGCATGAGTGCAAAGTGAAAAAAGAAGACTTGGCAAAGTTAAGCAAATAATAAATCTTTGCAATTTTGTTTGTCCTGCTGGTCACGTATTTGCCAGTCACAGACCTTCTGCTTGCAAGGCACTAAAAGTTAAACAGAACATAACAGTACCTCAATCACGTTGGGAGCAGTGAGCGGGCACTGGCTAAGTTGTAGCAATCAGTGCTTTGGTCCCTGCTCCACAGAGAGGAATAAACATTATGTTAGGCCTGCCTTTAAGAATTATGAGGCTGTAAGTAAGAGTTCCAGGCAAGCCAACAAAAGGTAAGCACTTGGAGGGCTCCAAGCCCTTTTAGTTAACAAAGGGTCTTGCAAGCGAGATGCATTCACTAGAGCATGGCCTTGTTTGCGAGACCCTAATAATGAGCACCGGCTGACTCCTCCTGCCCCCCCAGTAACAACTGGCTCAAATTAAGCACTGATTCTAGCAGACAGGAAAGCGTAATGACAGTTGGTGGGGTGAAAGATTAGTGCAATCCAGAGTTGAGTTTGAAAAGAGACTATGAAGTAGACAAATTCTGTTGTTGAGGAGTTGAGCATAAGGAATCGTAAAGCCATCCACGAAGAGAGCAAGCATTGTTTCTTTCAGAAGTGATTTAAGGAATTGAGGCCAGTAATTAATGATAACTTGAACAGTTGGGTGAGGGAAGTGAGGATGTGCGAGGCCTATGGATATAACAAGTTGAAGGCATGAAGAATATGATGGGCCACGTTTGCTGGTTGGAGGATTTGAATATAAAATTGATCTAATTAGGGGATATGACAGTTGAGCAGGTGAATGCGGTAGCCTGGGCTATTTGAGGTGGGACGTATTTAGGGTAAGAGGGAACCAGAGTGAACATAGTCAAAACAGTCCCGATATTTTGGGTATGGAGGCCACCAGACACTCTCTCTAGGAGTTCAATATCTGTATGCAGAATTGTAGGAAAGAGCCCCATTGTTGCATGGTTATCCCTAACTTTTTGCTAGATGCCTGATGCCAACTTGACTAAGTGTGTGGTGGGATCCTGCTAACCAAGCCCCAGCACCTGTGTTTTTTCCCAAAACTGTACCTTTCTTACCCACAAATGGCACACCACTGGACCACCTGTAACACCCATGTAAAAGATATCCCTAGTACCAAGGGCCTTGTGACCATAAAGGGCCACTGAGGTTGACAGCAGGCATTATGACAGTCTCAGAGGCCCCTCACCTTAACACCCACACACTGCCAGAGCAGGCTGCGTGTTTTGGTGCAGACCAAACTGAAGAGTCAAAATGGCCCACATCCCTGTGTGCCACGCCTGCCAACACTGCCTGTGGCATGGGTAAGTCACCCCTACAGCAGGCCTTACAGCCCTAAAGGCAGGGTGCATCATACCACAGGTGAGGGCATAGATGCTTGAGAAATATGCACCAACAGTGCCTGTGCCATTCACAGACATTGTAAGTGCAGTGAAGCCATTTTGAGTACATGGGCTGGGAGTTTGTCAACACGAACTCCATAGCTCCATGGTGGCTATACTGAAGCCTGGGAAGTTTGGTATCAAACCTCCCTGCACATTCAACCTACGCTGATGCCAGTGTTGGATTTTAAAAAATGCACACAGATTGCATCTTAGAGATGCCCCCTGAAAAACTACCTACTCTTGTGTCATTCCTGACAGGCTTCTAACTGTCTGCCATCACCAGACAGATTTATGGACCCCTGGGTTCAGAGCCCTCCGCTCTCTGGGTCTGGAACAAAGCACATCCTGGGCAGAGGTGTCATGCTTCCTGCCCCAGGATTGGCAGGGTTCCTAAAGAGGGAGCTTCAAATGCCTGCTGCCTTTGTTAGCTATCCCCAGCCTTTTGCCTACTAACAGCAACTGGCTCCCATTGGTTCTGTCCCCCATTTTGGGAGCGATAGCCGGCTTGAAAACCTAGCTAAGAAAGGAGCTGTGTGGAATTTTAGTTTGCGATCTGAACATCATCTGCGCCAGCTTGTCACCTATGCACTACGTGCACGGCAGCCATTCTAGGTCACCTATGTACTACGTGCACGGCAGCCATTTTAGATATCATGGTCTCCCTGTCCACGATCGATCGCCAGCGCGCCTCTCTGACCCAGCAAGCATCCTCCGCGCACCCTGGCTCCTCCTCCCTCCTCCTTATGAGCATGACCCTTCTGCATGACCCTGTCCTTGGGAGTCACGCCAGCCCCTGACCAACACCTCCTCTCCTCCCATGAATGCCCCTCTGTTGATAAACCTCCCCTCTGCGCTGGATTGTCCACGCAGCATGAATACCCCTCCATTGATGGCCCCTCACCCCGTGTCCAACTGTCCACACAGGTCCGAGGCCACTGCATAAGCCGGGAGATATCTTTTACTGACCCTTATTGTATGAGGTCGCTCTCCTTCAAAGGACCCTCTATTGATCCAGGCCTCCCCACCCCCTGTGATATGATCAGGCGCACACATCCTAAGACTCGACGAAACACTCAGCTGCGTGATGACCCCCTCTCTTATCAGCAGGTTGAGGACCTCCATTGTGAAGGTATATGGGGGTGGGATTAACACGAGGATTACGGGGATGTCTTTTTCTTGCCTTACAAAGTTGTGATTGTAATAAAGGAAGGTCACATGCCATAAACCAGTGTATAAGAGGCCAGGCCTCTGAGAGGCTGTTAGAGCACCTCGAGACGATACCTTGTTGTCTGATCTGATGTGTTCTGCTCCGTCGGAATAAACTTCTGTTTCCTGCCTTCTGGTCTCCGGCGCCTGCCTCATTGCTTGGTAAACTTGAATGGTACAAGGGCGGTTAGCGCCGGGCAAATCTTGAGAAAGGTCCTAGCCCTACCTTTTTCTACAATTGGCGTCCCAAAGCGTGGGGCCCATCAGCGACACGTGGATCCAGTGGGAGAGGTCCCGATGACAGAGTGAACGACTGCAACGATCGGGAAGAGCTCATGTCCGATAGACCCTCGTCTGACAGCCGATCATCCGACCTTCACTAGTTCTGAACAGACCTCTCTCGAGTGATCTACGGTCCTGACTGGGAACCATCAGGAGTGCCGCGAACATCACGAAGGAGAGAGGACGATCGGGCGCTGGATCCAGAGGACAGGAAACCGTCCATGCGGTCCGGGTAAGGTCGTGTAAACACGACGAATTGAGGAAAATTGTTTTGTTTGGATAATACTAGTATTACGCTTTGTTGAAACCTCTGGAGATTCGCTGTCTGCAAACGGGGAAAAACAAACAGGCTCTCTCTTTGCAAACAGTGAAGGATAGGTAACGCAGACTTTTGTCCCCATTGTAATCCGTCGTACCTATCTTCCTCCCCCACTGTTTCCCGAACTGTTGTTCGTGGATTATTGTCTGGAGATTCTTTGTCTGCAAACAGGGAAGAACAAGGTCTCTCTTTGCAGGTAGAGAAAGAGTGGGTAGCGATAACTTTTCGTGCCCACTTATTCTCCCCACTGAATTGTTTGATTGGCCGATTATTCGGTATTGGTTCGTTTGAGGTATTCACCGCCGGCAAACAACGGAGAATAGAAATATTCTGTCTAGTCTTTGCCCGCCGTGATAAGATAGGTAGTGCAGACTTTTGTCCCCGGTGTAAACCGTCATGCCTATCTTCTCCCCACTGGTTGGTAGCCTGTTTAGCCCGGACCGCTTATTAGAGATGAACCATCCAGCTCCACTGGAGGGCACCCCTAATAAGGACATGTTCACTAAGTATGGACTAGTCGCTATAGCTTACACTAGACTATGGCATAAATATACGAAAAAGAACCCTGAAAGTCAGTGGCCACTGATAGGTTCCTTTAGTGAAAATAAAATAAAAACATTAGAAATAGCGCTCCAGAAGAATAAGACCACGCCCACTATGCTCGACAGTATCGGCATGTGGCGCAAAGAAACGGAACAACGAAAGAAAAGAGAAGAAGCAAAAATAGGGAAAGAATTACGAAAGGCAGCCCACCTAGCCGCAAAGCAACTAGAAGAGGAAATAAAAGAAAGAAAAGAAGCTACACAAAACCAAGAATCAGGGTCAACAGGCCAATGTCCTGTTAGGACCCCCTCTGCGCTCTACCCTGAACTACCCTCCAAACAACGGGCAAACGATGAGTTATTGCTAGGTCCCCCAATCATCTACATGCCCCCTCCATATGCTCCCAGCCAACAAAACCTGCAAGCCCCGAGTGTGAGTGAAAGTGACCCTAGTGCTAGTGCACCGGCCCTCACGGCCTCCGCACCAGCCGCATTAACAACTTCGTCAGACGACCCTGAGGCTAGCAAACAATCATCAGCCAGGCTAAGTAGGTTAAGCAAAGATGAGCGGGATGGGATCAATAAAATAGCAAAGACATTGGTAGAACGAAGGGAGAGCGAAGAATACACAATGAGCGTATATAATTCACATGCCGACAGCCACAGACGGCATTTCATTTTGCGGTTCAGCTACCACACCCTGAACGCGTATGAAGATAGGTATCAGAGTAAGGGTCCCGCTAAACTGACAACACTGTATAGGAAGATTGATGTTGGAGATGGGACTGAACGTGAGGCGACGGAGCTCTTCATGCAAATGCTTGAGGTCTTCCGCCACCTCGCGGAACAGAAACCAGAAGCCAAGGTTACGGTCCCTGAAACAACCTCGGCAGAAGTAGCCAATACTATGATGCCTATCAGAGAAGCGGCTCCTTACTGGATCCCGCCACGGGGCCAGGGAACGAGCGATGATGTTAATAGTGAAAATGCAAAGGGGAGGGTTGTGTACAATTGGGTTTACCAACCATGGGACCGACAAGACATCCTAACCTTTAAGCAAACCCTGCCCGACTTAAGAAAGAACCCGACGGCATTTTATACCGAATTAGGCACAGCCTTGGGTTCGACAATAATGACTTTAGCAGATATTGACTTGTTCTTTGGGTTATGCCTGCCAGCTGATGTGTGGAAGCAAATCCGGAAGGTTGACCACACGGATCTGTTTGGACATACCTGGGACCAACTCGGTAAACTAGATAGACAGCGAGAGCCGGGGAGTAAACCAGTGAAGGACATACTGGAACTCCCAGACAAACTGGTCCAGAAGTTAAAAACCCTGGTCCCGGAAAGGAAAGTAGACTGGTCGATAGTCACGGCCTGTCGACAGAAACCCCAGGAAGATGTGTCAGAATACTTCTCCCGATTTGAGACAGTGTTCTCCGACTACAGTGGCCAAGACATGACCACCGCAACCGGACAACACCTGTTTGTGCAAAATTATGTAAAGGGACTAACGCAAGAAGTCTCCCAAAAACTGCAGACGAGTGAGAGTAGTTGGGGGGCCTCCAAACCCGCAGCTATCCTTCAGATGGCTCAGTATTACGAGCACCAAAAGAATGAGAATGATAGGGCGTCCGAGAAAAAGAAGAAAGATTTAAAGGAAAGGGTAATGATAGCCCAGATACAGGGTATAGCGCTAGGACGGGAACACCAAAGGGGGAACTACCAATCAACCACCCCCAGAGATCTACCCCCTAAAGATCACACCCCAGCACCCCACACTGGACGTAGAGACGTTAGCAATGACCAATGCGCCTTCTGCAAAGGGCTCGGCCATTGGAAATTCCAGTGTCCGGTTCTGCTAGAAATGAATAGAAATAGGGATTCCAGGGATGTGGCGGGTGGTCCGAGGAATAGAGTACAGGGACGAGGGAGCCCCAACGACACCAATAATGACAGATCAGGAAGACTGAACACATTTGACCGTCCCCGACAGAACCAATATCAGCTATCCGAAGGTGAACATGCCCCCGACTTTGCATAGGACTGCCAGGGGCAAGGGAAGGATCCAGTCGAGCTCTGTGTTGACCAGCAAGGTCCTTATGTCACCGCTAAGGTCTTGGGTACTGAGTCTCCATTCTTGGTAGACACTGGGGCGACACGTAGTGTGTTATCAAAACGACTGATTCCAAGGGCACCCTTGTCTGGCTCACACATAACGTCGATAGGTTTCGATGGGACGCCCTCCACTAACCCCCTGTCCGTACCTGTTACCTTTGACCTAGAAAACAACACTACTGACGCGACATTTCTACTCTCCTCCAACTCCCCTGACGCCATTATGGGCATTGACTTACTGAAACATTTTCGAGCTACCATTAGGTGTTCCCCAGATGGAATACGAGTCATCCTGTACGATAACCCAGACATGCCCAGATCCCGTCCCCCACGACACATGTGCTCCATAACTGACGCTGACCTGTCCCTGCTTGACACCCTGCCTTCGTACCTGTGGGCCAAAAATGACTCTGATGTGGGGCGAATGATGATTGATCCTATTCACATAACTGTACGACAGGACGCTACGCTCCCGAAACTCCCGCAATATCGGATATCCCCAGAGGGTGAGAAGGCACTGGTAGCGATCATTCAGTCTCTGGTAGATGCAGGAGTGGTTGAAGAGGTGGTTAGCAACGTCTGCAACAGCCCAATCCTACCTATTGTTAAGAAGCAAGGTGAAGGAGATGAGAAAGCGTACCGCTTCATCATCGACTTGCGAGAGATTAACAAAGTGGTTGTACCCCAATATCATGTGGTCTCTGATATCACCACCATTCTGACCCTCATCCCGTCCACTGCCACCACCTTCACTGTTATCGACCTTAAGAACGCGTTTTTCTCTATCCCCATCCATCCAGACAGCCGTTATCTCTTCGGCTTCACTTTAAAATCCCGTTCGTACCGATTTTGTAGAGCTCCCCAGGGGTACACTGAAAGTCCCAGCATTTACAGCCAGGCCCTCAAAAGACAGCTGGATGCCTTCCAGCTACCAGAGGGAGTGGTGTTGATCCAATATGTCGATGATATCCTTTTGGCGGCCGACACCACCCCGCTTGCAACGACAGCCACCGTCCAACTCCTACACTTTCTTGCAGAGAATGGCCATAAAGTCTCCAAAAAGAAGTTACAGTTCTGTCAGCCACAGGTGACTTACCTAGGCCATCTTCTGTCCAAAGAAGGGAGGAAACTTACACCCGACCGAATCCAAACCATCCTAGATACCCCCATCCCGAAAACACAAAAGCAGGTCCGCTCTTTGGTTGGCCTAACCTCTTTTTGCAGACAGTGGTTGCCTAATTACAGCCTTATTGTGAAACCATTACTCGCCCTACTGACCAAAGATGTCCCCTCCCCGCTTCCTTGGACCGCTGAGTGTCAAGCCTCCTTTAAGGAATTACGGGATGCACTCTGCTCAGCGCCCGTCCTCGGAACGCCGGATTACTCCAAACCCTTCTCCCTCTTCACCCACGAAAGGGAGGGATGCGCATTGTCTGTCCTAACTCAATCAATTGGTCCTAAGCAGCGCCCTTGTGCCTGCTTCTCCGCCACTCTTGATCCTGTAGCCAGAGCTTTGCCTGCCTGCCTTCGAGCAGTAGCCGCCGCTGCTGTCTCTATCCGTCAGAGCGAGGGAATTGTACTTTCCAACTCTCTCACAGTGCTAGTACCCCATGCAGTCGACACCCTCTTGAACCAGACCAAAACCCAGCACCTGACTAGCGCACGACTGACAGGGTATGAATTGACGCTACTTGCACCCCACATCACACTAAAGAGATGCACGACTTTGAATCCTGCCACATTGTTACCCCTGCCCGAAAATGACCCCGACATTCCTCCCATACACGACTGTGTGACCCTCACGGACGAACAAACTAGGAGTAGAGTTGCTCTCCGAGACACTGCTTTCCCTGACCCCGATGGAGAGCTATGGGTAGACGGCTCATGCATCAAACTCCTAGATGGCACCACCTCAGCTGCCTATGCAGTAACGACAGCCCGAACAGTAGTTGAGACAGCCTGCATCACACAACGATCTGCCCAGGCAGCAGAGCTGATAGCCCTCACCCGAGCATGCATCATAGCCGAAGGGACCACCACGAACGTATATACGGACAGCCAGTATGCCTTCGGAGTGGTCCACCATTTTGGGCTCCTGTGGAGGGAGAGGGGATTCCTGACGTCCCACGGCACCCCGATCCTCCACGGAGATCTAGTCTCCGCTCTGATTGAAGCAGTTCTCCTCCCCAAACGATTAGCGGTGATCAAATGTCAGGCACACAAAAAGGTGACAGACTTAGTTGGACAAGGGAATGCATTGGCCGACATCACTGCACGAACCACAGCCGAGAATAGGACGGTGACACGCATGTACATGACCAGGTCACAAGCAGAAACATGGAGTGACACAAGGATAATGATCAGAGACATACAATCGGCCAGCACCCCTCACGAGCTGACTAAGTGGGCAAGGGTGGGTTTGAAGGATGAGGAGGGCTGTTGGCGAACGAAGGATGCAAGCAAATGGTTGCTGCCCGACTCATATCTGATTCCCATTCTGACAATGGCTCACTCCCCCGCACACATAGGATCTGCACCCATGATCGAACTCATTTCCAGAGTCTGGCACAACGACAAAATCCCTGACTCAGCCAGACATCTAGTCCAGCAGTGCCTTATCTGCCTGCAACACAACCCCGGGAAAGGAACTGTAGTGCCCCGGGGAGGGTTTGGGACCCCCAATCACCCCTTTGAGGTCCTTCAGATGGATTACATCCAACTAGAGAGATGCCAAAACCTAAAGTATGTACTAGTCATTGTATGTGCTTTCAGTAAATGGGTAGAGGCCTATCCAACCCGTGACAACACTGCCATGACTACTGCCAAAGTACTACTGAAAGAATTCTTCCCTCGCTATGGCCTTTGCCGAATTTTATGGAGCGACAATGGCCCCCACTTCATAGCTGAGGTTATCCAACTAATCCTGAAGGGGTTGGGGGTGAAGCAACGATTCCATGCGGTCTTCCACCCCCAATCCGCTGGTCTAGTGGAACGCCATAATGCCACACTGAAGCTGAAACTGGCAAAAATAGTGGCCACCACTGGACTTAACTGGCCGGATGCCCTCCCACTGGCCTTGTTATTGATGCGCTCCACTCCCACCAAGCACCATTTGACCCCCTACGAGGTCGTGTTTGGGCGACCAATGAATCTCTGGACTGCTCCCAAACCGACCTCCATTCATGACGTCCCAGACGTCCTACTATCTGATTATTTGTGCAAGTTAACTAAAACGTTGTCTGTCATTCATCAACAGGTGCAGCAGGCCATCCCCGATGCTTCCAGGGGCCCCGGCCACGACATCCAACCGGGAGATTTCGTATTGATACGAAATTTCCAGCGAACCAAGAGTCTGGAACCTCGGTGGACGGGCCCCTGGCAAGTGCTGATCACCACCCGAACGGCACTCCGAGTGGAGGGGAAGAAGCACTGGCTGCACGCGCATCATTGCCGGAAGGTCTCTGCAAACCTGGCCACGACAGAAAACGTCAGCACCCAAGAAGAGCTCCTGAGCAAAGACCGACCGATATTGGACTGTTATCCAGATACTGGGGCACTCGAACTTGCAAAATTCTCTGATCCCACTGTGCCATCCAGAGAAGGGTATTTCCTGCGTCGAAAGGAGGGAGTCTCGGCTAAGTAGGCCACGGACTAAGTTAAAATCTCAGAACGGTGACCTACACACAATCAAGGGTTGCCGGGAGAGAAGCTAAACGAAGTCTGTGGTTCTGCCCACTACCGAGCCCCTTGAAGGTGATGGAAGCGCCAAATAAGAAGATGATGGAAGCGCCAGATAAGAAGATGATGGAAGCAACGGGAAATACCCAGTATAGAAATCCAAAGACTGACAACCTGCACAAATCAAAGACAATTGCACTCTTCATTGTCTTCCTCTTCTGCCTCCTCCTCATGACCTCCTTCTGGATTCTGGAGGAAAGCACACCGGCTCATGAGACATTGCTACCTACTGCACAGCCAACACCCCTGAAAGAGCATCACCTAATCTCCCTGTCGCCTCAGCTCCGAGAAAGGCGCAGGGAATTCTGGAACAATTCCTTCGTGCAACTGTTGCACCAACACAACCTTGCTGCAAATGCTACGAACTGTTGGATCTGCGGGTTGCTCCCGCATGCCACTGGACACTCCATCCCCTTCATCCCTTCACCCTTCTCAGTTCACGGCTCTTGCCTCGCCTGGTTGATCCTCATGCAAGAGAGCCACAGGGACAACGCCACCTCCAGCCGGACAGTGTCACACTTCTACTCTGGGTTCTGGCTGAACAAAACAGGAAAGACCCCAGCTGCCCTGTGTCCTGCGCTTGCAGGCGCCACCTTCATCAAAGACATTCCAGCCAAAGAACGAGTCGAAGTACAGGTGCTCCACAATCCAGCCAGGACCACCTTCACTCATCTGCAAAAACAAACTACCGCCACTCTAACTGTGGCCCTGTCTGTCATCAATGTCACAGGTCTCGTGTGTCTCGAAGGCCAGGGAACGCAACTGGTGGGTTACAGCGCCTGCCGAATCACCAGAACATTGGACTCAGCTGAACCCCCTTCTTTTGTTGCTTCTCCGAATATGTACTTTGTGTGTGGCACCAAGGCTTACACCTGGCTCCCGAGAGGTTGGAAGGGCACCTGTTACATTGCCTTCGTTCTTCCACCCACATATGTAGCCCCTGCCAACCACCACCGGCAGAGGCGTGCGGACGACCTTGGACAAGCCGACTCCACTGGAGCACAGTTCCTGGATGCAGCAAAGGGACTTGTTCCTCTGTGGGGCCCAATGGCAAACAGCCGTGCTATCCGACACCTGACCCAGGCAGTAGAAACAACGATCAACATCACGGCTGGTATCCTCGCCAACAACACTGCGGAACTTCAGGCGGTCCGCCTTGTGACCCTTCAAAATCGACTCGTCCTAGACGTGGTCCTAGCCGACCGAGGAGGAGCATGCCGCATCATCGGATCCAGCTGCTGCACCTACGTGCCAGACAACTCGCCTTCAGTCTACAAAGCCATTGAACACCTCCACAGACTGTCCTCAGAGGTTCACCAAGAACAGGAAGGATGGTCGCTTGGGAGCTGGTTTTGGGACACTTTGAAAAATTGGGGTTGGAAGTTGTTTTCCTTCGTGCTGATACCTGTTGTAATATTATGTGGGTGTTGCTTAGGTATCCAATGTCTGCCACCTTTGTTCGGCCTTGTTTCTAACTATATGTGCCCAAAAACTTTGGACTTCCGAAACGAGCACATGAGCCCCCTCTATGAAGTAGAAATATGTGGCCTTATGGGGATAAATCCGAACTGACAAGTTGGCGAGACATGTTAAAAGGGAGGACTGTGGAATTTTAGTTTGCGATCTGAACATCATCTGCGCCAGCTTGTCACCTATGCACTACGTGCACGGCAGCCATTCTAGGTCACCTATGTACTACGTGCACGGCAGCCATTTTAGATATCATGGTCTCCCTGTCCACGATCGATCGCCAGCGCGCCTCTCTGACCCAGCAAGCATCCTCCGCGCACCCTGGCTCCCCCTCCCTCCTCCTTATGAGCATGACCCTTCTGCATGACCCTGTCCTTGGGAGTCACGCCAGCGCCTGACCAACACCTCCTCTCCTCCCATGAATGCCCCTCTGTTGATAAACCTCCCCTCTGCGCTGGATTGTCCACGCAGCATGAATACCCCTCCATTGATGGCCCCTCACCCCGTGTCCAACTGTCCACACAGGTCCGAGGCCACTGCATAAGCCGGGAGATATCTTTTACTGACCCTTATTGTATGAGGTCGCTCTCCTTCAAAGGACCCTCTATTGATCCAGGCCTCCCCACCCCCTGTGATATGATCAGGCGCACACATCCTAAGACTCGACGAAACACTCAGCTGCGTGATGACCCCCTCTCTTATCAGCAGGTTGAGGACCTCCATTGTGAAGGTATATGGGGGTGGGATTAACACGAGGATTACGGGGATGTCTTTTTCTTGCCTTACAAAGTTGTGATTGTAATAAAGGAAGGTCACATGCCATAAACCAGTGTATAAGAGGCCAGGCCTCCGAGAGGCTGTTAGAGCACCTCGAGACGATACCTTGTTGTCTGATCTGATGTGTTCTGCTCCGTCGGAATAAACTTCTGTTTCCTGCCTTCTGGTCTCCGGCGCCTGCCTCATTGCTTGGTAAACTTGAATGGTACAAGGGCGGTTAGCGCCGGGCAAATCTTGAGAAAGGTCCTAGCCCTACCTTTTTCTACAGCTGTGCCTACCTTTTCCAACCTCACCACTCAGGTGGAGGATAGAGGTGAATCCCACATCTCAGTCTCCATCATCTTGTAGTTGGGGGTACCCCTCCAATCAGAAAGAGTCTTATGCTCCCTCTCACTGGAGGGTGGCATACTTGGGGGTATAGACGCCCCAGGGAAGAGACCCATTGGTCTCAATCTGAACACCCCTGTAATGCCCCTAAATGTAGTATTTTGGGCCACCCCTAAACCTTGCCTCTTCAGATTCAAGGTGACACGAAGAAGAAGGACCAAAGAGCTGTGCTGCAGAAGAGGAGGAAGATGACAACTGCTTTGGCCCCAGCCCTACTGGCCTGTCTCCTGCTCTGAAACCCCTGCAAGCTGTAACTGGCATGCCTTGCAGCTAAGAACCCTGGGGACCGGCCCCGCTTTCCTAAAGAACTCTGTCTCCTGTGGACACCGGATTTGTCCAAAACCTATCCAAGCCAGGACTACAGATCCAGCCGGATCCGCAATTCCTCTCCACTTTGCACCCAACACCTATGGACCGAGTTCGAGTGGCTCAACACTCCAACAAGGTTCTCCCAGTGATCCTGACCTGTGTTCTAGCACTGGACGATCTCCACCTACTTTCTCCTCGATGCCTGCAGCCTCATCCTGAAGGGTCCCCCCAACTGCGTTGAGGACCGGTGAGAAGAACCCGGCACAAAAGGACACCCCTGTACCCGCAGCTCCTTGAGTGCCAACCTAAACCTTAGGGAAACTTGGTTCTACCCTCCAAAACTCCAAACCCCAAAACTGTTTACTTACCTGTAAACTTAACAGTTTGTTTTTCTCCATAGGACTGAATTGTGTGTTTTCTCTGAAAATTCTTCTAAGATTTGAACTGTCTTGTACTGCAAAAAAAAACAACTTAGTTCCTTCACAACAGTTAACCTGTTACCAATGGTGTTTCTTAAACTGTGTTAGAAGTGTGTTGCATAGCAAACTAGAAAAGTAATCCAAAAGTCATCTAAAAGTAATTACAAGCATTTTTAAACAGTTTACAAATTGTTCTCTAAACTGCAAAAGTAATCTGAATGTTCCTACAAAATCAGTGTTCACTTTATTCTGAAAAATAACATTGTATGAAGAGTTTAACTTACCTGCTACTAACTAAATCTTGGTTCTAGAAATAAAACAACAAAATAACAACTATTTATACAAACCATTGGTCTGGATTCAGTCTTTGAGTGTGTGAACAAGTCTGTACAACAAATGATTAACACTAGCCTTCTTATAAGTATGACTGCTCAACCACACTACCACAATAGAGACTAAGGTATCATCTACTTTAGCCTCTGCTATACCTTTGGGGATCCACTGGGCTCTGTATACACTATACCTCTCTTTGGTATAGTATATACAGAGCCAGCTTCCTACATTGGTGGATCAGCAGGCGGGTCTACAACTCTGCATTTGTTGGACCACTTGGTTAACACCTGATCGCACAACCACAAAACAAAAATGTACTTTAGTTCAACTAATTTTTTTTAATTGACAATTTTTCCAAGTTCTTAAAAGTATTGTGAGGGCCTTGGTTAAGTCTGTCTAGCATTTTAAAGTCTTAAACGCGGGGCGTGGCCAGACCAAGCACCAAGATGGTGGCTTGATTACGAAGCTCCCGAGCAGCCACGCCGAATTCGCTGCGACGCCACACATTGCCGCGGCGATAAGTCCCCCAGAGAGTGGCCACAGCAGCCTGAGTCCTTAGGGCATGAGCGGAGTGTGGCGGGACCGGTATAGATGCCTTAAATCTCACAGTGGTGTCTCATTACAGTGGCGGCATGATGCGGTCCTCAGAGGCCCAGCGACGTCAGGGGTCGTGGGTGAGCCTGAGGGTGGGGCAGCCGCCACTGGATGTAGCTTATAGGGAAAATTAGCCCGGGGCTCTGAGGCCTGCCGCAAAGGACCCGTGGGACGACAGACTCCTTGATGTCTAGGACCCAGGGGTGGCGATGATTCGTGTGGCCGGCCCTGGGCCCCCGGATTAATTGAGAACCCCCTCCTGCGTTGAATGGATAAGCTCCCTGTGCGGGGCTGGTGTGGTGATTGGGATTTCCAAAGGAGATTTCTGGGGATGAGGTCGAAGGTGGCCTTTAAGTCAACAAAGGCAATATACAAATAACCATTCTTAAGTATTGTATATTTCCAATTCATACAAAGAAATCTCAAAACCTGTTCAATAATGCTCGTTTTAGCTCTAAAACCAGCCTGGTACCTTGATAAAATACTATTCTCCTCAATCCAATCATTTAATTTAGTTAAAATTTGCCGCGCATATATTTTCTGTAAAACATCTATCAAACTAATTGGTCAATAAAGCGAAGGCCCATGTCACTTACCTTTTTTAAAAATAGTTGTAATCTCCTCTCCTTTCCATGATTTCGGTATAGCTGCACCTCCAGTCACTAAGTTACATATAACATTAATATAGGGGCCCCAAACCTCTTTATCATGTTTCCACAGATATCCTGGTATCTTGTCTGGACCTGGTGCCTTCCCTGGTTTAATTGCATCAATTGCTGTCAAAGTTTCTTCCAAACTAAAGTGTAGTGGGGCTGGGGTAACAGTAATTTCATGTTCTAGCGGACTGAACTCTGTATCGCATTCGGCTATTGAGAAAAGGCGGAAAAAATGGTTTACCCATGTTTTTGCATCCAAGAAGAACTTTTTAGGACACCTTCCCCTATTATTGCCTTTAGATATTAGGCACCAAAAGCTTAAGTGGTCTTTGGTTTCTGCTGCAATAATTAGTTCTGTCCAAATGTTGTCATCCCAATTTTTCTTAGCTTGGATTAGTAACCTCTTTATGTATTCCTTTCGTCCCTTAGGGCCACCACATTTTTACCTTTGGCTGCCAAAATTAGTTCTTTTTTTCCATCACGGCATTCTTTATTATACCATTGATTACCTGAATTGGTCACCCCTGTTGTCTCCTTTTTGCATTTCTTGGGGATCCTACTTAATATTGGCAACCTTCCACCTTTACCATCAATAGTACACTTTGCTATAAAGCAAAGCATCAGTAAGCATTTGTACTTTGAGCAGTCTGTGCACTATAGATGGCGCATTTATGTAACTAGGAACCTTGAAATCATTTTTGCTGTACCCAATGAACTAACAGTACAAAGACGACCTTTCCACTGACTGCTGGAATATGGAGAAAGTGATGCAGACCTCAGAGCCTTTTTTGACAAATGTGAAGGGGGTCTAGGAGTAGAGTGTGATTTTTGTGAATATTTATACAAAAAGTCCATACTTCAGGGGTGTTTGGGTTAAAGCTTTGCTTATGGGGATGATATGCTGGGAGCTGACACAAATCTTCAATCAGTATGTGCACATAGGGCTGGGTATACACACTCAATCTTCCTGGATTTAAAGCAGATGCTGCACTACTCCCAGTCAACGACACTGCATTGATAGATAGCTGCATCACTGGCCCTGCATATGACTGCTGCATCAGCTGCCACTACATTCTTTTTTTTTGTTTAAATCTGTTTTTATTGATTTTAATCATACAAATTCATGAAGGTAACCAACTGTAATAAATGCCCTGTACACATTGAACCATCTACCAATATTCAGGAGACATCATGGTGGAGTGGGTATCAAACATAACATGTATATCGCTGGCATCATTAGTTTAGAGCTGGGTTTAGCCCCACTAGCTCGTCCTTTTCATCAAGGGTAGAAGTTACAACACAACAACTGCATAGTTCCATTAATACATTGTACAGAGTCCTTCCAGATCCTTCAGCGTGGACTTAAGAACAGATGTTATGGTCAAGAACAAACAAAACAAAACAAAACCAACAATAGCAGCATAGACCGGTATCAGCATAATTATCTCTCACATTGCCCCCCCATCACCACCGCCCCCCAATGTCCCACCTCGCGCCATCAGCCTGACAGTCACCTCTACTCACTGGCTGTGCTGTGTCTCTCCTGGGTGTCGAGTAATATGTATGCATGCGCATGGTGTTATGACTGGCTATGGGCGGGACACCTGTCACCCATCACGGTTTCGGTATTCTCGCCCTCAGACTGTCTGCCAGGGCTGTCCTCCTCCGTCTGCTGCAGGGCCTGGAGTAGACCTCCCACTGGGCCACTATGGGCTCCTTCCGTAGCCCCACCGGTTCTTCCTGAAGGATGGCGATTCCCTCTGCTTTGGCCCATGCTAGGAGCGAGTACCTCCATTCTCGTATATGCGGCGGATCCCGTGCCTTTCCACCGCTTAGTTAGAAGCCACTTAGCGACCACCAAACCCAAGTCAAGAAACCGAGATGTTACTTTTGTGGTCGGGACTCTACGGAATTGGTGCAATAAGTAAACAGGCCACTCAAAGGCACGTCGCGGCCTGTGCATGCACGTAATAGCCCACTGACTGCGTGCCAATATGTATGTAGTCTGTCACAACTCCACAACATGTGTATCAGTCCAGCCCCTGGTTCAGCACAACGAGGGCATGCTTCGTCTGCGTGGTGGAAGTACCCGTTGATCGTTTCGGGTGTAAAGTATGCTCTGTGGACTATGAACAGTTGTGTTTGTCTGAACCTCATATTCCTAGGTATACGCACTGGGCTCTTTATTATCTTTTCCCATTCCCTGTCCTCTAACTGACGGCCTAGATCCAATTCCCATTTGCGGCAGAGTGGTTTCAGACTTATCGTTGCATGTGTACGGAGCAATGCCGCGAACCAGCGGACCAAGTGTCTGCCTCTCCCCATAACGTGGAGGTACATCAACTGCCATTCTTGTAGGTGAAAATTTATTTAATTTAATTTAAACTATAACAATGGTTAGGGTTAGGACTATTTGTTTATTCTAATTTTAATTAATCAATCTTAAAACAAGTAAAGTTTCGGAATAATCATTTATTTAAATTTGATTTACTAAAATATATCAAAGGTTTAGAGTTAGGGTTAATTTCTTAAAAAACAAGCAACTTTGTATTATTTATATTCATGTTAAAAATTGGGTTATGGCTACTTATTTTAATTAATTTAACTCGCTGTAATCAACGTTAAGTGGAGAAAGACTACATTGATTATTTTATTTTTGTATTTTATACAAATTATAGTAATTGAATAGAAAGTTTGGAATGAAGTTATGGTTAATTAATGATTATGGTTAATTATTTAAAAATGGTTTAGGTTTAACTAGTTAATGTTTGGGGAGATGTGGATTTTATAAATGTTTAATAATGGTATTTAACATAATTAACATTTGGGGATAATTACTTAAACTTGTTTATTTTAATTTCAATTATTGAAGGATGGGGTTATGGGCTTGCACTAGAAGTAGTATGTTACTATTTTCTTTTTATATAAGTTAAATAGATTGATGATTACGAATATGGTAACTATTTAATAAAATAATAATTAAATAATTGATAAATAGTTAACTGTCAGAACCAAGATTATTTATTTCATTTAATTTAAGTTATTACAAAACTGTTTATTTTAGGGGTAATTATTAATTTTAATTTAATGTATTGTAAATAAAAAAACTTAAGTTTAACATTGGCATTAGATTTATGTTAGGGTATTTTACATTCAGAAATTAATTTCAATAAAACTACATAAAGGAAAGAAACAGTTAAGGGTCATTATTTGCATTTCATGTACTTTATTGGATATTATAATAAAGGATGCTCATTTAATTTAATTTTATTTTAAGTATTTAAAGATTAAAATTGTTGTTAATATTTATGGCTTAATGGGTTTAAAAAAGAGTTGACATTTTTAATGACATTAATTAAAATAAATAAAATAATATTAATTGGTTTAAAAAAACCATTGTAGTCGTTGAGTCTGGGTAATGGGCCCAATGCAGTAGTAACATTTGTTAAAAACATTTCCTTAATGATATAGTGGTAGTAAATATAATAGAATCAAAGTAGTTGTACAACAAAGTAGTGGACATCATGGTAGTAATCTGAAACAACGTCACATAAGTATCTCTGTGAACAGAGCTATTTTGAGTAACATATTTCATAAGTAGCCGTAACAGTCTTAGATGGCATTAATCATGTACTCTGTTATATTTATATAGTTGTAAGAAAGAAGCTAGCTTTCAGCTAAGCTGAACGAATGTGCTTGGAGAACAAACTCAAGGCAATCATGAAATTTCCATAATGTCACTAAAGATATCTCTATTGTTTATACAATGCGTGGACACAGACTGTTATAGCATTGTCTAAGGAATCAACATCTCTCTCAGTATCTCGAAACCAATGGGCTGCTCCATTCTAGCCAGTCTGGCTTTAAGCCAAACTTAAGTACTGAGATAGCACTGATTGAGGTCACGAACATATTAAAGGTACCTTGGATGGGTGTGGGTCGGAGGCCATCCTGAATATGTTAGACCTGATAGCGGCGTTTGATACGGCCCCTCACTCTATGCTCCTAGCACGCCTCCAATCCATTGGATTAGTTGGATTGGCTTTGAACTGGCTATCTTTCTTTCTGAAGGACAGAGGGCAGAAAGTGTGGGTTACCCCATACTCTTCCGGAGCACACGATCTGACAGTGGGAGTACCTCAGGGTTCTGCTCGGAGCCCCACTCTGTTTGACATGTACCTCACCCCTTTAGCACAGTTGGAAGAGGCCTTGGGGGCTAAGGTGATTACATACGCTGACAACATCCAGCTGCTGTTCACATGTGGGAAGGGGGACTAGATTGCTGAAAAGTCTATTAAAACCAGTCTTCTGCTTTTCAGTGGATGACCTCACATCTATTAAAATGCAATGCAGACAAGACAGAAATACTTTTCTTTGGCCCCAATCCCCCGGATTGGCAGACACTGTGACCCAAAGACACCCCACCTCCAGGTCTCTGGCGGGAACAGCCAAGAACGTGGTCATTAAATTTGACAATTCTCTCTCTTTTCAGCCACAGATTATGCCTGTGAACGGAACATGTTTTGGGCTTTAGTGGAGATTAAAAATGTTTTTACATTTTCTCACCTATCTGCATAAAAAGTGGTCATCCAGGCACTCACAGCATCAAGGCTGGACAACAGCAATGCCCTACATCTGGGACTTCTGTATTATCTGCTTAACAAGCTTCAAGTGGTCCAAAATACGGTAGCCTACATTCTACTTAGCTTGCCACCAAGAAAAACACGTGTCTCTGCACTTGTGTGCGCCCCACTGGCTTCCGATAAAGACGAGAATTTTCTTCAAAATGTCAGTCAAGATCCATAGAGAACTGCACCATTCAGGTGCAGGCTTTATTAAGCTAAAATTCATTTCTATGCCCCCTCCAGAAACTTTCAGTCAGTCCACTTCCTCTGGCAAAGATCCCTATGATCCATTGCACGAAAATGAGCATAAGGACCTTCTCCTACCTCGTACTAGTGGCCTGGAACAAACTTACTTTTGAGCTATGATCTGTAGATGCTACTGCCTTGTTTAAAAAAAAAGGTTGAAGACCAGGCTCTTCCAAACAAAACTAGGTGATCTCACAGCACCTTGTGGACACTCCATGGAGTAGCCGTGCTCTTTGTAGGTTCCATTTCATTAATTTGCTTTATAAGTTCCATATCATTCATCCATGTGTCCACTCATTTAACTCAGTCATTCATTCATTTCAAGAAGTGGAACGCCACCATACAATACCAAGCAGAAACGCTACAGTATCAAATAAGGCTTTGTGAAGTCATAGGATGAAAAGTTATCACCATGCAAACAAGCCTAGAGACCAGGCCCACCATGTGAGATGCTTTGAGTAACAATATAACGAATATGCAAACAACCACTTGCATAACCACAGTGACGTCACCGATAATATCAATTGTGAAATCATATGATGTAACCAGTAAGGTCAATGATGATGTCATTTATCATGTCAATTGTGATGTGTGAGAGATGAGCAGTGCATTGGGAGACAAGTTATGACTATGTTGCTCACTGCTACTGGGTAACGCCAATGAATTTAAAACATTTTTTACTTCATAATCTCAAAGTCTCTTGAACTAAAGCATCATTATGTTTTTATATAATTGTATTTATTTTATTCATACTTAACCATAACTCTCCTTTAACTATTTTTTCATAGCATATATATATATATATATATATATACACACATATGTATGTCTGTGAAAAAACGTAGTAACCCTAAAAACAGCTGAATCGGATAGTTATGTATAGTGTCACCAATCCCACCACAATGCATATCAAAGGTAAGATTATTTCAGTTGGAACAGAAAGCATCCAAGGAAGGACTTCACTTGAAGTCTAAAGATTATGTGTTACCATGATCCCCAAATGATCACCAGAAATCCACAAGCACTGAAAATTTAACCTGTAAGATTAGTTGATACAATGCTCGAATGTTACAGAGAATCATGGGTCCGTTTCACAAAGTAGTAAAACTACGCTTGCATACTTAAGTCTACAGTGGAGTTTCACCACTTTTTGGAATTCACAGAACCTGATTGGAATCCTCATGGAAAGCTGTTCCTGGCACTGGTTTACTTGTCAATTCCATTGAAACACATGTTTTTTTCCAGTCAGGATACCATTTCCCCCTGTATGAAGAGAGGAAATGGAATTTCCTGTAAATATAATGTTTTTTCTCTGGTGGAACTTATGAAAACCCCCTTCTCTACACTCCCACCAAATTTGGGGTTTATGCATTCCCCCTCACACCCTGAAAGGGATTTACGCCAGTCCTTGGTTGGAGTAAAAATATGACCCTTTACAACCCCAGAATTAGATTGTGAGAAGTTTCTGAATTCCCACAAACATATTTGTTTTTGGTGTTCACAAATTTCCAACACTTACCCGCCTTCTAACACCCAGGAATGCCGTGAACCACACCCCTTGGTTGGATGGGGTATAAGTGTGTGGAAATCTTTATGCGTTTTTATCCTCTCAATTGTGCATTCATTCCCCTGAGATCGCTTTTGGAGAGAAAATCTTAAATGCTCTGAACCAATCTGACTCGAGCACAGTAGATTCTGGCCTTGAGCACCAGCCAAAGCATATAACTAAAAATGTAACCTTTACAGAAAAAAACTCTGTTAAGTTTAAGGCATGGTTCTTTACATAGATTAGAAAGAGAAATTCAAATTCAAATTCCCCTAAAAATCTACAGTTATACGGATGTTATGGTCATGATCCAAAATCTAAAACTACTGAAATTCTTCCGTGGATGAGCCACACGATCATAGCTTCTTAATAAATAAGAAGTAAGCAAATAACCACCCAAATGTGTCACCATTTGCATTATTAATGACACTAATATAGTTGCTCAGTGTCTACTGAGCTCAACATCTGGGGCGGCTCCGCCACTAGGGCGAAGGAGCGTCGCCTCACTGCTTTCTCGCAGTGCGAGAAGCAGAAACATAAAATGGGGAGGAGTGGCTTGCCCACTGCTGAGGGCGCTGACTGTTTGATCAGCCACAGGGCAAACCAAACCAGTCATGCGCACTCTGCGCTTTCTCCATGTAGGCTGAATAACAAGAATTTTTATGAGAAATCAGTTGCTATATAAACAATCTATCTCAGTCACATTTTTGCATTTATGTGATTTGTATTTTGTACACTTTTTTATAAATGGATTTTTCTACATAAATTTGTATTTTTTCAAAAAAGTGTGCACCTCTCTTGTTTATCTTTGTCGATACATTCGCTTTGAATGAATATCATTGGTTCTGTTCATTTGTTTTTTATGAAGTCACTAATTAGGGCTTCATTGATATAGTTCTTTGAATCTATAAGATTTTCTGTAATAAAATTCCTGTAGGCACATTTACCTGATCCTAATTTAGATTTACCCAAGCATCCAAGGGTTTATTGGCTTGACCAACTTTGTTATCAGTAAATGAAGAAAATGGCCTCCCTATAGGGGCATGGCTGGTCAGCGTACCGAGCAATCACAATACTGCCATTGCATTGCATCGTGATTGGCTTAAGGGAAGGGAGTGGGGGAAGGCTGCCTGCCTGCTTCCTGTTCCTGCCGGAGGCAGGACAGCTGGACAGCAGGTCAGGAGAGACGATGCAGGACCCGGGAAGGTAAGTTTATTTTATTTTTAAATTAACCTCTACTGCATGAACCCCCATGCGACCCACCCACCCCCACCCCCTCACTCAAGAGTCATGCCGGCTGCGACTGCTCAACATATGTCCTAATCAGCTCTGAGTGTAGACACATAATTTTGTCAACAACTGCTGGGTAGAAAATGGGCTGAATACAGAGCCTTGCTCACAAAAAAGTTGTAAATTGCCATACTTACAAGTGCGGAAATAGAGTGATTCACAAAAACTGCCACAGGTATGCTTGAAAGCTATGCCACACATAGGTTTCCATGAGGACTACTCGGAATGTCTTGTGATATCTGTCACTTTCTTATTCCCTTCATGCAGAAATCTACTCAGCTGAGGTTTAAGCACAGGGGGAATGGAGCCCTGAATGCAAACACACATTTTTATTTATTTCACAGGCGTAGAAAATATATTTCCCCATGAAGATAGCCCCTGCACCTCCACCCTGGGAGATTATGAAACTCCATGGCCATCATCATCTTCCTCAAGGCCTTTGGTAAAGTAACTACGAGGTTTAAAGTCTCCTCGGCCCCAGAATCAAATGGCCTCTTTTTTTTTTTTTTTTTTAAATGTATTTTTATTGCAGAATTAGAAACAAGACCTCAGAATAGGCCAACCAGTACACTTATGGCATCACAAAAGTTGAATTGACATAGACATCGTACACAGCCATTTAGCCCACATCCCGGAGGCTGGGTGGCGCGCCAAGTCTTTCGTTCTCAAAAGGATGCCATAGTGTTCACCTTTCCCGGGCGTTTGGTCAGCTTCACCATTCAGTATCTACTTTTACCCCCCTAAAATCCCACCCTCCATGCACCGTCAAACAGACACAGATATCAAATGGCCTCTTAATGAGGCTGTGAATAGCCGTCCCTCTGATGTTGCTCCCTATTGCACAAAAATTGCACCTGTAAAAAAAGCAGATAAATCCCTTTTTATTACTCTACTTCAAAACGAATGGGAAAAAGAATTTCCTTGAAACCATATCACATTTTTAAAAATCTGAAAAACTAAATATGTTTGCTTCTAATCTTATTAAGTAGAAAAAAACAAGTAGTTCTACAACAGTATTTTCCAGTTCTTTCCCCCGTCCCAAACCTTAGTTTTGAGCAAATAAGCATTGCTAAATTCCTTATAAGGCCAGCAACAAAATAGGTAAAAAGTGCATTTACTTCATTTTTACACGTATACATCCTTCCATAACATGGCAAATGTATAAGCGTAATAATTTCTGACTTAATGGTTTCTTTGTCAGAATCAAGGCACTCTAAAAATGAACTAAGCAAGCCACATTTGCTGGAAAGCCAAACTCAATCTAGGGGCAGAATGGAGTGAGTGGGAGTGTCCTTTGTTTTGCTTTAACCAATTATTAATTTTTCCATTTCAGTGTGAACAACACCTTTGCTTGTTTGGCCATTTGAAAGTGTGCAAAAGGTGGGGAAACCATAGAGTGAAACATTGAACTTGTGATCTGTTATCGTAACTGTGCCGGGTGCGTTTAGAAAAGGCCCCCTGCACTAACAATAAATGGAAATATACACACCGGGATTCAGGATACAAACACACCTCTACCCTGGATGTTGTATTCCTGAAATAACAGGATCTGGCAATTGTTCCAAGCTAACAACTGGAGCAAAGTTAAATAGAAAAAATACAAATATAAAAAAAAGTAGAAGAGGGGGTGGAAGTTTGGAAGGGGGGAGTGATTCGCGAGTATCTAAAATGTATTCTAACCTTTGTGCAGTGTTATCAAGAGCATTAAATAAACCAAAAGAATGCTTTTTAAAATTGAGTTAATGGCTTTATGACACCGACACTTTCATGCAAAATGTTTTCATTCTCTCAAAGTTTGGAGGCCAAGAAGTAGGAACAGGTGGATGCATTATAGGCAATACCGTCCCAAATGTACTGGGGTACCCTACAGGACATTTTCCAATCTTTCGATTTTTATACCCCTTTTGTATTATAATATTTTGCTATCATTTGTAAAAACAAACAACAGTGGTTTTCCAGGATTGTTTTTGAATAACAGATGTTTTGAGGCCATCAAAAACGGATAGCCCAAATTTGCACAGAAAAGATTTCAACTATGGCCGTAACAACTATACATTAATAGTTTATCGCAATAAATTAAGTAGGCCTTCTGAAACAAAATGCCATATATCTTATAATGTAGTAAATTCAAAAACATATGAGACTTATTTCGGATCAATGCTTTATATCAAGGAAACACCAACAGAAATATCACAATATATATGTAAGTGTAGAGAGTGCAGTGTTTATATTCATTTCAAGTTGAATACGAGTTAATATACATGTGTACAATGATAGAAAAATCTAGCCATAAATATGCTAATATGCAAAGCAAAAATCTCAGACAGAGTGCAGAACCAAGTCTAGAATATCACTCCAATTGTGGTAAGTCAACATTTCCACCTTCTGGGAAGAGTCAGAGGGTCATTAATTATAGGCCATGGTAAATACAATGAAAGTAGCCCCCAGGAGTAGGCCCCAGAGTGGCAAAAGTAGTTCAAAATTTGTGATTAGAGAAAAATATATCACCCCATGAAGAAGTATCACCGGCTTGAAATGTACTGGGGAATGAATATACTAATTGTATGTTTACTAATAATTAACAATCTATACTACTATTATAAAGAGAGAACTTGCACCTAAACAAAGTAGTCCCCTGAAAGAAACGCCGGCCGGGACCTAGCGCTGGCCACGACGCGACGTGCGTGATGACGACGAAGGAGGAGGGCGGTGCAGTGACGAGTGGCTGTGCAGTGAGGAGCGGCGGCACAGGTAAGGAAAGGGAAAGTGAGACTGTGATGCGGGGGGAGGAAAGAAGGAGGCAGCAGTAAATGAAAATGTCGGGGCGGGAGTGGGGCGCGAGTGAGTCTGGGCGGGAGTGGGGCGTGAGTGAGTCTGGGCGGGAGGGGGCGTGAGTGAGTCGGGGCGGGAGGGGGGCGCGAGTGAGTCGGGGCAGGAGGGAGTCGGTGCGGGAGGGGGTCGGGGCGGGATCGGGTGTACTGCCCCCAGCCCCTTTCTGCCCCAGGCAACGCTGGGGCGGGCTGCTAGTATAAATATATTAAGTAAACAGGGCATGGCCAAATCGCCCAAGATGACAGACGCCCATTAGCAGAGCTCCGGACCTGAGGCCTTAACTCCACCGTTATTTTATTTTATTTATTTTATTTTATTTAATGCGATTTTATATAGCGCGAACATTACCCGAAGGTGTCAGATCACTTTACAAAAGAACCAGTTGCGATACATAAGGACTTAGGATTACATGAGTTACATAAAAGATACAAACAGAAAAAATTGCAAATGTACAAGTTGTAAAGTCACACAAGGAAGAGATACAAACCAAGAAAATTTCAAATGTACAAGTTGTAAAGTCACTCATGCATGGGTGTCTGCAGCCATTCAGCATCAGTGGGCTCTCGACGGGAGGCCTGTGTCACTCTGGAGCAGGAAACCCTAGTGGTGTTGCTGACGTGGCAGCTGGAGCACTGTGGGTGAGACTGCCCTCCCTCGCCTCCTCCTACGTCTCCAGAACCCTGTTCATCTGCTGGGAGGGTTGCTCCTTCCACCCTGGGGCATTTACCTTCATGATTTCCTGGCAGAGTGTCTGGAGCGAGTGGGCTGGTTGTCCTGCTCCGGCAGGTGTCCGTGGCCATGTTTTACCCTGGATTGGGTTATTGGCCTACACTGCCCTGCAGGGCATGCTGCCTGCTCTGTCACCATCACAGGGGCAGCGGCATACAACTCCCTCCCTTTGAGCGCATCAGCGCTCCCACCAGATTAGACCTCAGCGGCTCCTACTTCTCCCCCTGCAGTTTGGCCTGTTGCTGCTTCTTCGACCTTTGGTATGCCTGGTTCCCCAGCCTACTTAGGCTGGCTTGCCTGGTTAGCTCTGACTGCCTATCTTCAGGTGCCACACTGCAGACACACAGAGACTCTCCTTGCTGGAGCCCTAGTACATGCTGGCCCCTCCGGCCTGATTAGCTTATATATTTTTTTCACACACTGCAAGGGCTGGTAAGTCCTTATCTTTGAGGCTGCATCACTTCTAAGCTGTTCTACTTAGCAGGTGGTGTGCATCCCAGGACACCACCCAATTGTCCTGTCATAACGGGCCCATCACCACTGCTTTCCCACTCCTCATAACCGTCCTCACTCCTTGCCTCAGCTGTTCCACCTGACATTTCCTGTTCTCCAAGTCTTTGACCACTCAGCTAACTGCACTGGACTGCACTCACACATCTCGCCACCCTGCTCTGGACCAGGTGGACCCTGCCCAGTGGGCTCTGAGCTGGACCTGAGGCTAATACGCCTGCACCAGTGCCCCTGCTTACTGCTCAGCAGGACCAGATCGAAGTAGCCTGCTGTCCCTCATGCATCCATGCCCTTGCCACTCTGCTTGTGCTTGAAGATGAAACAGGCAATCAGTGTGCTCCCACTGTACCATGCTGCAATGGGAGTTTGCCTTCGGTGGTTAGTTCTTGAGCACTTGAACATTACCACTCTGCCACCAACACTTAGCCATCCTAACAATGGGTCATCACAGAACCGCCAAGACCCCAATACATTCATCTATACCCCCACCAGAAATAGACCCAGCTGAACACCTCCTCAGAGGCCAGCTGTCCCCGAGAACATACTATATGTGATCCTGCAGATCATTGAGATCTCATACTCGCCTGTGGAAGTGAAGATCAACCTGGTGGAGACGGATTTTGGTCTCCTTAAGGGTCACCAGAAGAAACTCGTTGGCACGGTGACCGAGGTGGAGTGTACCTTGCAGGAGCTATGACAGCAGGCAACACAGCAACCAGTGCAACTCAATGATGGCCTGGACCAGCTGCACTTGGATGGCAAGGCAGAGGACACCGAGTAGAGAGCTCACCAAAAGAACATCAGGGTGGTGGACTTACCTGATGGCTTAGAAGGATCAGTTATGGTAGACTTCCTGAAAAGATGGCTCATAACTTTTGTGCCTGTCCATCACTCTCTGGAAAAAGCCCATCGGGTGCTTGCCTCGAGGATCACAGTGTCTGTGGTGGCTAGAATACTTCACTATAGGGACAGAGATGCTATTCTTCAGGTGGCTCAGGAGGCAGCCACACTTGAGCTTGACAATCAGAAAGTACTTTTATTCCTGTATTACACCCTGCCAGTGCAGCATCAACAAAACTCTTTCTAGGGGTCAAAATCAGCTTCGTGAATTGGGCCTGCAATACTCATTAGTATTTTCCGCACAGCTACAAATCATTCACAGCCAGAAGACCCACTTCTTCTCTGACCAATCTTTGACCTGGTACTGGATAGAAGGTTAGCTTGACCCTAGAACGTCAGGACAATCTTGATGGCTCTGGTCGTTCTGACCTACCAGTGTCTCGAGATGGATGATGCAGTTAGTGGCACACCGGGTGGTGGTCTGGTCTTGTGGTTGACCCTAGCATAGTTCCATCATTATGCCAGGAATGCAATGAACACCAGTCTGCCTTGGCAGTCGCTGCTTCATTTAATTGACATTGCCCAGCATGCAGACACAGACACACACAACACTTCAAGCATTGATGAGGAGGCCTCCCTGCAGTCATCTTCGACCAGATCCAGAATGGGACCTTGAACGACCCCACAGACTGGAGCCGAGCTCTTGTTATTCTGGACATGCTGTCCTCTTAGTGGCGTTCTTTGAAACACTTGCACAACTCCTTCCTTCTCTCTGGAGTTGGTCTCGCTGCAAATGCCCGAGCTTCGGCAGTATATATGCCTCAAATACCAAACAAGCTTATTCTCTACTTTCTCTGACACACTGGTGCAATGGGTTGGTGGACCCTGGATTCTTGATGGGCTCCCTCTTGAATACTACAAACATTTGCTACTCACGTGATTACCCGTCCCTCCGTGAGTTTCTCCAGGTATCAATGCCTAAACTCGATTGAGAAACAACTAAACGGTCTTCTTTTAGACCAATAATGATTTTGGGCTCAATGTACAAAATCTTGAGCAAAAGCTTAGTGGACAGACACCTACAAAAACTCCCAGACCTTATCCACTCTGACCAGAAAGTTTTTTCACCCAGGTACAATACTTCCCTTAATATCTGCAGGCTTCACTATATTTTGGACAGAATTCACCCTCGTTCGATACACTAGATTGGGATTACTTCTTCTGGGTCCTCATCAGGATAGGGGTTAGCAAGTGATTACTTGTCCTATTCAGCTTTTGTACACCGCTTCCTCTTCACAAGTTTGGGGGTGCAAACTAATATTGATTTCCTTTCCTGTCCACAGGGTAACAAGGCAGGATGCCCCCTTTCTCCCTTCTTTTTTACACTTGCAATGGAACCCATTCCAGTATTAATCTGGGCTGAAGCCACAGCATGGGGTATCCCTTTAGACAGCATAACACATGCAATTTCATTGTATGCGGACAACATGCTGCTTTATCTCAAAGATGCTCGTTCTGGACTTACAACCATTGGTTAGACCTTGCAGGAATTCAGCAATGCCACTGGTCTCCAGGTTAGTTGGAAAAAACTGTGCATTTTTCTGTTCAGGAGAGACCCCCTCCTGTCAACCCATGGATCTTGGAGGGGGCTTGGTCCACTGGGAGGAACACAAATTGAAGTACTTGGGGATCAGAATCTACCATACAGAGACCGACTTATATGAGAGCAATCTCGTTCATGCCCAATCAGTGCTGTGTGCTCAGATCACATTTTGGAAGGGCCTGCTCTTGGTTACCATTGGCAAATTAGCACTATCTAAAATGGTAATGCTTCCACGCTTACTATATTACTTCACAAACATGCCAGTCATTTCTCAAAGGAAGTTCTTCCAAGAGCTCAACAGCATGCTCAGTGATTTAATTTGGGGTTTCAGGTGAACTAGGGGCTTCCTCCTTCAATCACTAATATCTCGCAGCCCAATTCCAATACCTGTCTCGCTGTCTAGGCCTCTCCGCTGGAGACACCGGATTGGGTTAATACCTGTTGAAATCGAAGGACTCACTCTTACTCCTCTTTCCCAAGACTAAAGCACAAAAGGCATCCCCTTTATTACTGACAGTTATCTGATGATGTGTCAACCGAGTTTTTGAAATCACATTATTCCGTATGCCCCTGAGATACTGGTACAGGGTTTTCCCAGATGCTCGTTTTCTTTGCACCTAAGCACTTAAGCCTTTGGCGCACCCTTAGAAGGCCTGTTTTCTTCTTTTGAGCAACACATTGCAGCAATGGCATCCCTCCGGCCCACTTTTTAATACATTGGCAGCTTCAGCAGATCTGCTGCTCGCTGTGGGAAATCACGCACGATGAGCCACAAACCCACGTAATTGTACAAAAATGTATCGTAATGGGTGCATATCGGCGCTGAGTCACCTTGCTCTACAAAGCGTTATGGAAACACACTCTTATACAGCTCCGCAAGTGCTGGGAAACTGACTTTGGAAATGGGACTCATGATTCAGAGAGGGTGCTTGCATGAGAAGACTCTCATCAAATCTCCAGAATGCCCAGTTTAAGAATATTCAGTTCTCTATTCTACACATAGTATACCTTACTCCTACTAAACTAAACAAGATCTTCTCAAGCACTCAACTCCACTGCCTCATTGCCAGTCTGATAATGCAGACCTCTGCCAACTCCTATGGCAGGGCCGGACTGGAAACTGAAAGCAGCCCTAGCAAATTTAGCAAGACCAGCCCCCGTTCGGCCACGAAAAGTTTGGAAAAAGACAGACCAAAATGGTGAGTTTTACAGCACATTTTTCAATACATATTCAATTGTATCAAATTTCAAAGCACAGTTAATAGTAGAAGATGACCTTAAAGAGCACCAGGTTACCAACCCAGTCATACGTGCCCATATAGATTCTTTCACAGAGCACCAAAAATAGACACCAGTAGTGAATCAGAGAGAACAGAGTAAAAGTGAGACCAGCCCCCACGTGTAGCGAGCAAGTGCAGTGAGCAACCACTACTAGGGGGAGTTTGGGGGATTGTCCCCCCTAAGAAAATTTGGGAGACAGAAAGGCCAAAATAAAGCATTTTTCAACACATTTTTTACATATTATTTTGTATTAACTTTTAAATCATAGCAAATTATTACCTTTTGGAGCACCAGGATACACAGTCATAAATCACAGACATTCCTACAGAGAACCCTAAACAATGAAATGTTGAGCATGAAACATGAATTTAAATATAACCAATTTATTCTTCATATAAAATAGTATGAAGACATTTAAAAACGCACTTAACTTCAAACAATTGTGCAAAGGTTCAGGGGAAAAAATATACAAGACAATGTGCAAACATAAAATGATTTTTATATACTGAGTTTTCTAAGCAGGGCTAAAATAAAGCATCTTATGTAGAGTGCAACAGTGCACAACATTATAATTGTGGGCATTTTGACATTATAAACAATTAACATGGCCTGCCTGTAGCAATGCCTTAATATGAAATACTGTAAAAACATAATAACGTACTTCTTCAAAAACAAGTGTTATATTCAATCACACTGTGCATTAATTTGTGTCAAAAGGGTGTTTCACGAATGAGATGTGGGAGCAAGTCCCCAAGCAACCACCCATGGGTATTGATGTAAAGCCCTACCTACTAACAAAGGTAGACCTAGATTTAGACATAAGTTGACACCTTCTTGAGGTTTTCCAAGAATGCATGTAATCTCTAGAGTACAGCATAAATACAGTACAGTAAACATTTTAAAGTTTGCCTAGGCATAGGATTTTGTAGTGGATGGATATTACCTGTTGTTTCAGTGCAGAACCTATGCTAGACATAATGCTCACATCCTTTCATTATGGTACAAAGGTGTGAGCGAAGAAGAGACCACTCCCTAGGACGTGCTCAGAGATAGCACAGTACAGAGGGAAATCACAACCTACTGATTACTCCCTGGGTAGGTGTAAAAGTAAAATTGCACATTGTTGCCCTTCGGGCCACTCTTGTCTTTTCAACAAAAAGTGCTAAGCGTTTTAGGCTTATTTTTTTAAGACCGTTTCAACGTCATAACTTTACAGCATAAAAACGACATTCTGATATTCTTGTTTTGTATTTTCAATAAATTGTCACTCAGGTTGTCACCCATTAAGCACTGACATGTGATGTCACACATGAGCACACAGGCCACTGAGGCCAGAAACTGTGGAAATGTTACACATAAGCACCTGGGTACTGACCCAGGCCTGGTCACACCAGACCAGAAAGCATGGAAACGTCACACATAAGCACCCAGACCAGTAAGCATGGATATGTCACACATGAGCCTCCCGGTCACTGAGGCCAGAAACTATGGAAATAGCACACATAAGTACCCAGGACAGAATGCATTGAAACGTCATACATTAGCACCCAGGCCAGAAAGCATGGAAATATCACGCATTAGCACCCAGGCCAGAAAGCATGGAAACGTCACACATAAGCACCCAGGCTGCCAGAAGGTATGGAAATGTCTCACATGACACCCTAGCCAGAAAGCATGACAATTTCACACTAAGGCATCCAGGCTGGTGGCACGGGAACACTTTTCAGAGTGTGGGTGCTGCCATCAATGTTGCCTGTACATCACTGAAGTCATGGGATTGTGAAAAATTCAACAATCACACAAAGAACAAGGGTAGCAATTCAGCCTCGCCTATTCCGGGACATATAAAACTTAAAAGTATATGACAAACTGTTTAACCCCTTCGATGCTCATGATGAGCTGAGCTCGTCATACAGTACACTGCTCGTGACGAGCTGAGCTCGTCATGAACAATGGGAGTAAATGAGAGTCAGCACAGAGGGGGAATTGCTGCAGCACTGATGGTGTTAAGTACACTGCACTCTGCATACTGCACCCTGCCTTATGGAAAGGGCTTGCACTAGTGGTGACATCCTGGTAAAAGGGAATATTTTGGGCCTGGCAAAAGGTCCTTTTGCCAGGTCAAAATAGCAGTTTTACAACTGCACAGGCAGACTGCAATGACAGGCCCTGGCTTTGACACATGTTTAAATAGGATACTTACATGGATGGCACAATAAGTGTTACAGACCCACTAGCAGCATTTAATTTACAGGCCCTGGGTACATGTAGAACCACATTTCTAAGGACTTACAAGTAAATTAAATTTGCCATTTCAGTTTAAGCCATTTTTACCATGTTTAAAGGAAAGAGCGCAAGCACTACTTTAGCACTAGTGAGACGTGTAAAGTGCACTGAGCCCAAAGAGTCAACAAAATGGCCTTTTTTGATGTAATAAAGCAGATCAAACCTGAATGTAATTTTGAAGGATCTGAGGTCGACAAGGACTTATCCAACCATGTCTCAGCAGTCATTATGAACAATATGTATCTAAAAAACACTTCACAAGGGAGGCCTGTGGGAGACTAGTGCTACAGCTCACCATCCTTGAAGAGCATGTCCCCATGAAGTCCCAGTACCATTTTGAGTGTTTAACACAGGAGAGAGTTTACTGATGCATATACTTCAAAGTTTTTTTTTAAGTATTCTGAGTGTTATGTGAAGCAGATTAGCAGATACATATGTCCATTTACTTTCAGGAGTTAATAATTGGCATATCCCACTGCAATGGTATTAGCAGCAAATAGTTACAGCCCCTGCCACCAACCATTTAGCCCAACCGTGAACATGAAGCATAGGTTGTCCTCAAGCGCACTTCTGTGATATTTCACTTGTGTGACAACTTGTAGGATACTTTATTACAGGCATGTGCTTTACATGGGCATTGCATGTGCACAGCCTTTTGAATCTCAAAAGAACCTTGAGAGGACTACGGAGAGTAATCCCATTTAAATGGATGGATGGATGAATAAATGGATAGATGGATGGATGGATGAACTTTGATGAGAGGACACAGATGTATGCAAAGGACATTGTAATAGTTTGGCCCAACAGCTTTATCACAGTATATCTAAGATAAAGTCCTCCCAGGTTCAAAATACAAACAGTGCACCATCATATATTATAATCACACGGCCTATGCACACATTGTGTTAATGCATTCAATTAAAAACTCTGGGTTTACAATCCGGCAGATCTGTTCCATCTCCCACCCGTACAAAGCCGAATAAAAGCGTAGTAGCTATCTCCACTTCTTGTTAGGACGGACATAATGCCTGCGCACTCCAAATCAAAAATTTTAATTATGATGATTTTCACAATCCCAAGGTATTTAAAATGATCATTTGCCTTTAGAAGGGAAGACACTTCCTCTACGTCTATATGGTCACCTGCTATCAGCATGTACATCATTTTCTGCGGCACTGCTTGCGGTATGGAGGCGCTGGTGCAGGTGGATTTTAATAAATTATAATCACAGTAGCCTGCCTGCCTAAATGAATAGAAATCGGGTCACTGAGTCACGGACACGGACGGTGGTTGCGGTGCAGTACCAGTATTATGCAGAGAGATAGTTGTGCTTGTTTAATATTTGGTCAGAAAGACTACTGAACTGGCTAAGACTCTGTCTCTGACTCAAGGTTGGTCACGGTCCAATTTGGCCCCAGCAACAAAACTGGCCCCCTGTCACAAAACCGGCCCTACCCTATCCAGCCTACTGGGGGATTGCCCGGTGCCCAGAATTACCAGTCCGGCCCTGGTGCGCCTATCCTGTCTACTGACATCTACGCACACCGTGTGTACATGCCCACAGCTTCAACATGCCAGTTAAAGTGAGCACAGTGCCGGTTTTAGCACTGTTAGCGCCCTGTGTGACATTGTTTGTTGGCTCCCCCCCAATAAACACATCTAACACAGATTCCCCCACTACCACTATTTAACAGTGCTCCTCAAGTCTTTATAACCACTCTCTCTCAGGCTGATTTAGTTTTATAGCGCCACTCATACCAGTGTAGGGTGTCAGAGCACTTTAACTCACACCCACATTGGCACAGAGACAATCATTCTTGTGTAAATCAGTGTATAAGAAATGCTGCTTAAGACAGAGGACTGCAAGGTGTAGGAGTCGTGTCATCTATAGTATAGTTTAAGAGTCCATGGTCTGGAAAACCACAAATTCAGAATTCAAAACATAACATCATTGTTAGGGGTTCTCTTTAATAATAAGAATGTATTTCTACCCAAATGAACCCTTTTTGCGAGTTTAGGATAATGAAAGACAGGGCAAAAAGTCATAGCTCTATTATATATCTTGGAGTTTGAATGCAGCTCTTTGATGACAGTTAATTGCTCACTGTGCTATATTAGGATGTTAAACTGCAAGTAACTAAAGGATGCCTGGGAGACAAGCAGCAACCCACTGATCTATTTACATTATATGCACTGTGTGATCTGTATGGTACACATTCTTTGCAGCAGGCACATTAACCTACTGCACTGCCTTACGATGAGTTGAAACTTCCACTAGACAAACCTTCCATCTCTCTCCAACAGGAGCATTAATCAATGGAGTGATCTTGACTTTTTATTACGGGCTGAAAATTGCTGGAAGCAAGGAACGAGGCAGCAGGTGCTTTTAAAACGGATATACTTGCAAAGAGGGTGCCCCGTACCCCCGGTGCAGTGGCGCCGATCGTACCGCCCTAGAGCAGGCCCTGAGTGAGCAATCTTCACTTACAAACACATTTGTCCCATTGAACCTCAGGGAATCCTAGATATTCTTTCATTGATTGAATTTAATTCATCATCAAGGAAAGCAAGAGATCAAAACTCTGGAGGGTGAGTGTAAATGCAAGTGAGTCCTCAATGGTTGTATGGGACAACACAAGATAGCAAAACACCTTTCACAACAACAGAGACCCAAAAATACAGACTGCCAAAACAATCTTACCCAATGTCTCGCTACAAAAAATGCATCCTAGTTTGCAAACCAAAAACCAGTCCAACTCTGTTTCCACATATATTATGGTGTTTGGGAGGAGAATCTGGGCCTACACAACATACCATACACGTCCTCACCACAAAGTAACAAAAGCCTACACGGTCTGTATGTGTGCTACACACGAGCTAACATTTTTCACTTTTCCTTCCTTTATTTGCTCACTGGACACAGAAATCAGCTACCCCTTGCCCCGTTGCATAAAACAATTCATGGTGCAATGCGAGTATGTACACAGTAATATTCCAACGTGTCCCCCCTGCCTTTAAACAGGCGCATCTTTCTGAAAGTCATATGTGTAAATAGGATTTGAACAATAAGTGTGGCATTTGAAGAAAGTTTACGGGAAATAATTTAAAGATAAAATAAATGCAGCTTAGTAGTAGCTATTGTCGATATGAGGCGCGTGCCATTCGCTGTAGACAGTGGACCTCTTCCAGACACATGTCGACGTTACCTGGTGTCAGTGCTTAGTTTGTAAAAAGTTAAGGGCCAGGGCTCAAGGATTACTTACTGGCCCACTGCAGCTCATGCACCCTACTCATTTTAAACTGCAAGTTTAAGTGAAAGTTTTATCATTTTTTATTTAATATATATCAAATATCTTAATGCTTCACTAATGAATGTTACTTCAAAATATACACACAAGACACACTGCACCGTCTGAGGTTTCTCAAAAATATATGGCGTGTTTATAGATACGTTCCGGTGCTGAGCACCGGAACAATGTGGCACAAATTAAGCACTGTGTCGTGTGTATACACAGTGTTATGGGCAGTAAGCTTGTGTCAGGCTGATGTGTGTTGCCCGGGTCGCTCCAACAAAGGAGTGAACAAAATAAACCTTGTCCAATTCACTAATGTCAGGGCGTGCGCAGCTTGCTTTGGCATATACATCGTCTGTGTGTTTAATTCAGATAAACAACAGGCTTTCACTTTGCTATTCCATTTTGGAATAGTGAAAGGGCCTCTCCTCGAGGCATTGAGGGGGACGACAGACACAGCAGGCCAAAGGTTATAGTTTCCAATGCAGGGGCAGTAAGCAGCATTATACGCATAGAAGCAATGTGGCAGCCCCAGGGGGCATCCCAGGATTTGTGAGATCACTTACCTTACCAGTCGGCAGAAGGGTGCGGGCCGTGCAAGGCACCCAAAATCACTAGGCCTATTCCGGCCCGGTCTAGACGCACCCAGACAGATCAAGCCAGGTCATAGGATCAGGACTACACGCACTTTAAACGACTGGTCGGACAATAAGACTCAACTGTGGCAGCACATAGGGGGGCTAGAAATAATTCAATTATGGTGTCAGGGTGCCTCTCTTTCTCAGTTTCCTCTCTGGCCTCTGAGATGCCTGCCTCCTCGACCTTCGCCTCGCCCTCACCCTCAGTCACGCGCACATTTTATTGCGCAAGCCCCCCTGGCAAACAGCAATGCGCATGATCATCACCAGACAGAACCAGGCCTGGGCAGACCCCACCCCAAGGTTAAACTGTAAAACGCGGCGCGCAGATTTGGCGGTGGAAATATCTGCGCGCCGCGCACGGCATAGTGGTACTGGTGCAGGTGGATTTTTTTAAAATAAATTATAATCATAGTAGCCTCACTAGCCTGCCTGCCTAAATGCAATTGAAATTGGGTCACTGTGATTCACGGACATGGACGGTGCGTGTGGTGCAGCACCAGCATTATGCACGGTCGGGTCCAAACCGGCCCCCTGTCACAAAACCGGCCCCCGTCACAAAACCGGCCCCCATATGATCCAGCCTACCGGGGGATTGCCCGGTGCCCGGACTTGCCAGTCCGGCCTGTCCTGCGGTCCTGTCCGTTCCTAGCAAACTATTGGTTAGTGGTTCTGCCTACTATAACTGGCGTTCCCCACTGGAAAGGGCTGGTTCCTAGGAGGCCCGCGCCCACTGCATATACAAGCGCTCTATACGTAACAAGGTGGCAGCTAGGTTTGCAGATTTCATGCTTCTCCATCTTGCCAGGCTGTTCACCCCTGCTTACTTCTCTTCCTACTTTCTCAGAGATATCCCACATATCATCATAACATCCAAGCCTTAGGACTTTAGTGCAATGGCTAGTGACATTTTTTCTACAACCCACAGTTATTCAGCCTGCAAGTTGCGCAAACTGGTATACAGATATAAATATACGTAAACTCATATAACTATATATAAATCTATATACTGCAGGTTTAGGAATTAATAAACCCCCCTTTTTGATGAAACTTGGATTTGGTGATTTGATTTGCTCTGAGAGTGCGATTGGGGCTTCGTTCGTTTGTGTTTATGTGTGTGTGTGTGTGTATATATATATATATACTTTTTCTTTCCATTGTTTGCGGCCTGCCCAGTCGCAGGGTTGCACTACCGCTTACAACTGTGGGTCAACAGCTGCCTTACTTGGGCAGCATTTTGTGGTACAGGAGGTGCCTTTACTTCTGGGTGCTTGCGGGGAGATTGGCAATCCCTTTAACACTTTTTTTGCATGCGAATGGCGGCGGCGACCCACTTGGGTTTGACGGAACTATCAGTCTCAGAGAGCATTGCTTCAGGTTTCACACCTGTGCATAATTACTGAGGGTATTTACTGGTGCCTGCAGCTTGCCGTCATGTCACATTTGCTGCCACTGAAGAGGGCGTTGGCCCGAAACGCGTCTGGCAGGAAAGGGACTCTGCTCGCAGCTCGTGCCCTTGCGCTGGCATCAATTCCTACCTGTAAGTGCGTCCCCACCTAGCGGCAACTTTTTCTTTCCATTTTTTGCGGCCTGCCCGGTTGCGGGGTTGCACTACCGCTTACAACTGCGGGTCCACAGCTGCCTTACTTGGGCAGCTTTTTGTGGTACAGGAGGTGCCTTTACTTGCGGGGTGCTTGCGGGGACATTGGCAAACCCTTTAACACTTTTTTTGCATGCGAATAGCGGCGGCGACCCACTTGGGTTTTACGGAACCACCAGTCCCAGAGAGCAATGTTTCAGGTTTCACACCTGTGCATAATTACTGAGGGTATTTACTGGTGCCTGCAGCTTGCAGTCATGTCACATGTGCTGCCACTGAAGAGGGCGTTGGCACGAAACGCGTCTGGCAGGAAAGGGACTCTGTTTGCAGCTCGCGCCCTTGCGCTGGCATCAATTCCTACCTGTAAGTGCTTCCCCACCTAGCGGCAACTTTTTCTTTCCATATATATATATATATATATATATATATATATATATATATATATATATATATATATATATATATATACATTGACAAAGCATTTTTGTTTTTACCACTAACTATGGCGACGTTTGGCAAATCTTCACAAAATGTTCAAAACTAGTATGCCTACCTCTTCAGCTGCTGTCTGGAAAGTTTCAGGGTGATTCGCCAATGCAGGGGCTGGGAAAAAGGGGAGGTCCAAAAGCGCGTTCTCCCCATACAATTCTCCAAACGGATTGTAGACACCACTGCAGTCCAAACAGTTAAACAGGATTACACCAAGGGGCATATCAGCAACAGATGGCGATAAATATCGCAAAGTGCACGCTTTTATATTTATCGCCATCTATCGCTGGAATTTATCGCCCAGTTAGCACGTTATCAACAACGCGTTACTCCAGTGTGATAATATTCCAGCGATATTCAGGGAAACGGGCCAACATCGCTGGAAAACCAGCGACGTTGCACTCAAAATGGCAATCGTTTTGGTGATACGACCCTGTGGTCGTTTCACCATAATCCACCTCCCATGTTTGGTATGCCTTAGTCAGGAATTTATCAGACGTTAAATTCCTGCATTAAGGCATAGTTAACGCGATGATTATTATTGCTAAGGCTCTTCGCTGATATAGCGAAACTGCCTTAGCAATAATTTCCTATGTAGTTTTCCCAGCCATGCCTACTTTGCATCTCATTAGCGATGTTTATCGCTGAGATGCCAGGCGTTGGGAATTCGGCAGCTAACATGCTCTAATACATGTTAGCGCCGCCTTGTTGATAGGGCGTTAAAATTATCGCCGCTTTAGCGGCAAAAAGTGCTGCTAAAACGGCGATAATGCCCTTGATGATATGCCCCCAAATTTGGAGGAAAGCCGTTTCTTGGCCCAGAAAGAGTGCTTTTTTGCAATTTGGTGTAAATCAGTTCAGTAGGTTTGGAGTTATTAAATTAAGATTTATAGATATCTAGTGATGCAGAGGATCAAAATGAGATCTGATTGGCTGCCACCACTTCAACCAGGAAGTGGTGGCAGCCATCTTGGGTCTCGGATTCAGCTGAGTCCCAAGAAAAATAAAAACTGAAGGGAGCAGGGTAGGAATACCTTAAAACTCTAGGAATTCACAGAGGATCAGCGAGTAAATCTTTTTTTAAAAGCAAGCGCTTGTTTTTTTTGCCCCTCCGGGTGAGCCAGATCCCGGAGGAATTTCACTTATATATGTTAGGAGGATGGTGTGTACACGGCCCCCCTCCCAGGCCCATTTCAGCCCTGGGACCTCCACCCCGGGGGCCGGGCCATGTCCAAAAAAGGGAGAATGGGCCACACTGCCCGCTTGCCGGGCCGCTATTTACCCCGGAGCCCTCATACCATGGGACTCGGCTGTGCATACAAAAGGAAGGGGTGACACTCAGCCCCACTCCTGGAGTCGTAAAAGGTCCTGGGGACCACATCCTCCAGGGCTGAATCCTGATATGTCCCTGGGTGTCCACTCCCGGGACAAAGTGGTTTCCCTGCCTGCACTGATTCAGGCAGGGAAACCTTTGTTTTCTCTTGCTTGACGGGAGTAATTTCAAAGCTGCCTGCAAGTCAGAGCAAACACTAAGTCCGCTCCCAGCGGGCAGGAGCATAAAATATGCTCCCATCCGGTGGGAGCGGACTTTTCATCTGTTTCCCTGCCCACTGTGAAGTGGGCAGGGAAACAGATGAAAAAAATTGCTCCTATCCGCAGGGAGCAGCATTTTTAGCTGCTCCCTGTGGAAGGGAGCAATGCCCGGGGTGGGGGGATTGCATGTCATATTCCCCTTTCATAGTGAGGCCAGGCCCCCAGAGATGGGGACCACATGGCCAAAATTGTGGCTCCCCTCCCCATTTATAAATTAAATAGGCACCAGGGATTGATGTCCTTTGCTCAATATTGACCAAGAGTGGGACTGTGCAACCCCCTTCGCTTTTTAATATGCAGTGGGTGGTGGGCTCCAGGACACCCACCATTTACTGAGCTGGCCCTGGGGGATGTGAACCCCGGTACCAATATTTTTTGGAGGGTGGGCTCTGTGCCTCCCTCCCTATCATAATAAGGCTGGGACCCAAGAGATGCAGTCCCTGGGCCAATATTGGCTCAGAGAGCGGGACTGTGTGCCCCCCTCTCCTTCCTTCATATGACTGAGCCCTGGGAAATGTGGTTGCGTAGCTCTGACTGAAGGCCGTGCACTGTGGGGGGTTAGCTGCATGAGGGTCTTGTGGCCAACCGCCGCTGCATTTAAAAAAACATAGAAAATCACTGAAATAAACAAAGGTTACAAGGACGTTATAGTTAGGAAATAAAATTAAATAAACATTTGAAACTCACTAAGAAAACAAAGGTTACAGGTATGTTATAGTTAGGTTCAGACTTTACACACATAAAACAAGAGACATTTAGCAGCTATAGTTATATATATTTTGGGGGCGATATATCTTTATTAGATTTTATTCATGCGTAGTATTCACATTCAGGATAATACCACATTAGCTATTCAACAATAACCATGACAAGCATGTCTGCAATCCATTTTTGAACCAACAGAATAATAACATAACACTGGATGAGTTATAGTTATACTTATCTCAAGAAACTGTAAATCGTACCCTAAGGCGACTTGACTCATGCCTTTGCCATGCACTGCTAATTATCCTGCATGTTACCTCATTCATGATATCTTCTATGACATCACTGATAATATCACTGCAATATTTGCAGTAAATGTATTAATGAGAAAACTGTGCATGGCGGCGCGAGTTATAGCTACCTTAGGGCACAAGTTATAGTTTCTTGTGCTAAGTCAATTAAAAAGGGAAGGGGAGGCCCCCTCCATAGCCTTTATCGATTTCAGGGGACCCCATCCCCCATGGCTGTTCCTTTTTTAATAGAAAAGGCAAAATGGTGATTGGTCCGAAAGTGCTTTCATTTGCCTTCAGTCTGCTTTCCTTCATTGTCAGTGCTAGAGTTCTGGTGAATATGTTATAGTACTTGGGTTGCTCTGGTACTTCCAAAATCTAGTCTGGCTGCTGCAGCTGAATGGACCTATCTAGTCCAAGTTACTCATCAAGAATTGTGCTTCCAGTGTTTCCAGCTTGAGCGATAGAGGCACCCAGTGCATTAGAACATTTGAGAACTGTGGCGCAATTGTTGCATCTCAACCTAATGGTGCGAAATAGTGTTGCACACACCTCCAGATCCTTTGAATGACATGGGAAAAACCAAACAGCTCACAACTGTTCAGATGGTGGTCCATAATCCACCCCTCATATATGTGCCATTTTATGAAGAATATGAGTCTGAAAGCACAGCAAACCGCACCTAAGCAGAGCACTGAACACCATCAATCAGAATGTAATGGTTCTGGTGGAATGTTGGTAATTCCTGCTTTATTATGAACATCCATTGCATAATCAACCACACCTTTGGTACAATGCAGAACCTAGTAAAATGGTGGCAAATAGGCACATGTTGAAGGCATTCATTTCTTGTGTCGGTAATATCTGGACATAATCTAGCCATGTTTACAGTAGTACAAGTAAGTATTAAATATAACATATTCATTATTTGGCACCAAACCCCACTATAACTGAAAAGCTGATATTTGGGAGGTAAAAAATGTATCCTTTTTCATGAAAAACATAAGATTTTGCTTGAGGGTATTTCCTTTATTTATTTATTCATTTTCCAAAATACACAACTTGTATATGATTGTAAAATGCTCCTTTACATAGGCAGATGTTTGGGATGAAATAATCCATTTTTCAATCTATATAAAAGGCTGATATATGAGTGATAATCACCACTGCTGAGACCATTAGCTGTAGAATGAGTGCAACTTGTTAACTGTCTGAATGTGTAAGGTCTTTGTTACCTAAGTGAAATCACTGCTGTATAGGCCTAAAAAATACTCCTGCTCTGCTGCCTGGGATTGTAAGATTTATGTACAGTTTAATGTTCCGACCTTGATCCTTAGAGGAGATTATCAGTCAAAACAAATGATAAAGAAACTACTTCGGGGTGGGTGTGGGGGACAGGATAGAAAAAAATGATCTGTCCTGTCAGTTTAAAAAACTAACACAGGGATTCAGGGTAAGGTGCAGGGGAATTAGACTCAAGGAAGACAAACGTTCCCTACCAACTCAGCCAATTGATGGCAAAAGGAGTTCAAAAGAGACGAGATAGAAATGCAGGATTCCAGACTGAAAGGAGATGAAGAAGAACTGAAATTGCAGAAACACAGACTTATTTTATTTCAGTTAATAAGAACCATACATAAAAACAAAATTAAACAATACAATTCAAGTGCATTTTTTAAAGAACGAAAAGTATGTTATGCAAAAGTGATTGATAAAATGTTTAAATTAAAAACAATACTTGGTGGAAGGCTACAGCACTTATCACACATCAGTAGAACTGACTACAATTTAACCATACTGGTCACAATGTCACCCAAACATGGTAGAGTAATAAGTGATTTGGAGGGACTCTGGACCCTCCAAATTGCTCCCCGCCCCCTCACCCTAGGCGCATATAGAGCAAAGAAGGCTGCTGCCCTCAAACCAAAGAATGCAGAACAATATTTTTTGTTTTTTGTTTTGTGCTGGAGGTAGGTTTTTTTGTACATTTGAAGGCTTAGTGAAAGCTTCATTGCATCTATTAACTACATTTCCCCCACGAGTCCTAAGGATGAGACTTCGGGTGAAGGTTTCTGGGAGCCCCTCCACAATTATAGCACCTCTTCTGCAGTATGCCACACTGTCCAGCTGTGGTCTTATTTTTTCTTTATGCAAGGAATTATAAACGTATTCTTCAATATAAAGCAGGGCTGAGTCATTTCACTATGTTCAACCCTGGCCTCAGATGGGCTCTTTTGAGAAACAAGAAGTCACAGATTAAAAAGAATGAAAAAAACCTTCAAGTTCTTATATTTACCATTTCAACAAATGAACTTATCAGTACAGAGTCAAGTGAAGGTTACCGAGCAAACACATTCCAGGGCTTAATCATAAATAAGCAAAACGTGTTTACGTACATACCAAGGGTATTGCCGCTTTCCCACATTAGCTTTTTATAATTGGCACAAAAACTGAAAGCAATTAGCTGCGAATACAATAGGGAAAACACTGACACAACACACAAAACCCTATCAGGTCAATTTATATCTATAGCACATAAGAAAGATCATAGACCATAAATAGAAATAGCATTAGTATATAGCATTGTTATACGGTCAAAGTACGACCCCAGGAGGTTTTACTGCCTGATTCCTATTTGCTAGGTCAGAATGGGTACTAATATGCGCCTTCGATTTTACTGGCCACTAAAACCACAGGGAATAAACCTTTCCAATCTTCTTTCCCTGTACAATTGCTGAAGGAATGTATTTAGAGATTTATACAGTAGGTACTTTTAGTGTCTTAGAGGCCTATTAGGATGGCGGGCGGATCGCCCCCACCGGGTTAGCGGTAGCCACCGATGGACCGACGGGGGCGATCCGCCCGCCATCCATACCAGAAAGACCCCCGCCATATTAGTATGGCTGGGGGGTCCGCGGCGGACGGAAAGACCGTCCGCCGCTTTTTCGCCGGTCAACTTGTCGACCGGGCGGAAAAGGAGCATAACATGGTGGCTGTGTTTGCAAGACACCACCATCCATATTGTGATGATGGCAGAGATCAGCCTTTCCATGGCAGCGTTGCTGCCATGGAAAGGCATGCAGTTACTGCTTTTGGGGGGCCGTTGTGGGCCCCCAGGTTGTTGGAGGGTGCACATGGGGGGTACCTATGGTACCTCCTGCATATGCATGCACAAGGTGGCATTCACCGTGCCGTGCCTGTCCCGTTGTATATGCAAATGCACAACATGCACCTTTTACATTGCGGCGGGTGCCGCAATGTAAAAAATGCAGGATGCGCCCGCCAGTGCGGTGGGCGCAACCTAATTGGAATGGCGGGACCGCCACACCTATGGCGGGCGGTTCCTTTTGCTGTTGCGGTGGCGGGTGGACTTTGTCCGCCTGCCATCGTAATAGACCCTTTGGTTCTTTGTATTCACAGGCTGTCAGAGTAATGTCATAGTAGGGTAATGCTATTCATTGGTCATCTACGTGTTGTCTTTTGGAATGTATGATGTTTGCCTTTGAATGTGAGCACATTTAGAATCTATCCTCTGGGCCCTTTGCTTGTATCCTGATCTGCTGCTTGATACAATAAATCTTAAGATGATAAATACAATGGATGGACATTCATATTTCACAGTACTTGAAGCGCCAGAACTACCTCACAGACTCATCGGGCCCGTTTCCCAAAGGCAATCTGAGACAAAAGTCTAACTTTACGACTTTTGGTATTCAAAGAGATCATTTACGGATCGTATCTTTACGTCCAGTCTGGCCGGAATTTCCGTACCCGGGGCGTAGTCTCCGCACCTGGGCCGTACTCCTCGGCTCTGGTCTGATGACATGTACTCAATATCCCAGAATGCAATTTTTACAAAAGGGAACATTAGGAATGTGTGATAAATGGTAGAGTAGGTCATGAAAATCAGTTTGGGCAGGGAAAAGGGTGTGGCTGGATACTTCATTATATACTATGAAACGTTTGTTCCTTTGCATCATGGTACATGTAGTGCACAATTTGCACTTCCCTCAGTGTTAACAGTAGTGTCAACACTACAGTTAACACTAAGGAGAGCACACTTAGTTAGAATAGTAATTTTAACCCCTACACTATCCAACACTTACCCTACTGTTGCACCCCCTGGAATTAGAATAGTAATTTTTACCCCTACACTATCCAATAATTTCCTTACATGCAATGTAATGTTATGCGTTGTAATGGTATGCGTTGTAAATGTAGTATGCGTTGTAGTGGAATGTGTTGTAAAGGTAGTTTCAAAGAATTTGTTGTAATGGCATGCGTTGTAATGGTATGCGTTGTAATGGATGTTGTGGTGTAAAAAATGCGTTGTAAAGGTAGGCGTTGTAAAAGTATGCGTTGTAACGTCATACATCCATTGATTACACTACATCCGGCTCGAGCCGGAGAGTACGGCCCGGGTGCCGAGAGTACGGCCCAGGTGCGGAGATTCCGGCCTGACTGCAGACGTAAAGATATGACTTGAAAATGACCTTTGTGATTACTAAAAGTCGTAAATGACTTCATTGAATACCGGAAGTCATAAAGTTAGACTTAGTCTCAGATTACCTTTGTGAATCGGCCCTATAGTTATTGTAACTGTGCATCTTGTAATAGATGTGCACAGCCTGTAAAAACTATGGTGTGCAAATGACTTGCTGGTAAGATCATTCACTCATCATCTTCCCCTTTAACACAGCACAGCAAGGGACAAAACACAAAAAACTCAACACAGTCCCACAATCTAACTCCACTATCAGGACTTTTGAACCATTGTCAAATGGAGGTAATGTTAAAACGTTAGCCAAGATGGCCGCCTGAGCATAATACTCCGCTCTGGTATTATCATCTGACAACATCAGAACCTAATTTGCCTTCTTGGCTATACCAAGCCTGGGTGTATCTCTGGATGTCTACACACTTTGGATAATGAGAGAGTGATGCGTTGCCATTGAATACCACTGCCCTAGCGTTTAAACGCTGCTCAAGGCCTAGCAAAGGCTATGGCATAGCTGAGGTGCTGGAGGCTGGGCTGCAGCCACTGCGGGGTGGGCCATTTGTGCCGAGGTGGTGGCCAGAGCCCTGTCACTTGTTCCAATCACTGTGCAGTGCCTCTCTGCCCTGCGAGGGAGCAGATTGCTGAATGGGGGAGCGAGCGCCTGGTGAAAGTCCACATTGGAGGTTGTGGTTGTTGGTGGCGGGGTGAGTGCACCCAGATCAACCCAAGGCCAAAAGTGACTTTTATAAAATAACTTCCGCTCTTTCCTGTAAAGCTTGTGTGGTTTACTGATGCTGAATTGCATGATGAGCAGTTGAGCTTGTGATGGATTATCACCTGGTGCACTGCATGCTCTTGACTTATTCGGGGGGGGGCATGCAGCAGCCCTGGTGGCCGAGAGAACATTCAGGGCTGCTGCACCTTTATAAAGTCATGATCCAAGGTTGCATGAAATGCTGTCCTTCCAATAGTGATAACATGTGCACCTCAAGCTGTTGGTGCAAGGAAAATTGGGAGGGTGTAGTATCTGCTGTAAGTATGCCATCTCATTGTAGAATATAGAATCCCTGTGTTAATCATTACATGTACTTTAGTATATATATATGGTCATAGACTGTGATGCATTCTTGTTTCGTGTTCGTCCTGAGACAGATGATGCTGTCCATAGGGTTGATATGAAAGGACCTATCTACACAGAATACTTGCCCGAGTGACCAGGGTCGGATTGAGATCACAATTTGGCCCGGGCACTGCCAAAAAAAGTGGCCCACTATCGCGGGCGTGCTCTTTCGTGAAACACTATTTGCTTACTCTCAGAGGTCTCATTTGTAGAGAAACGTTTGGTCAATTAGGCATTCTAAAGCTTACAGAGCCAGTAACATTGGTAAAGACTATTGAGCACTGCAGTTCTAAAAACTGAATATTTACTTGCAGTCTTAACGCCCTGCACAATGTAGTTAGATACTCTTTCCCAACCAGCAATGTCCTTGACTCTGATCGTCACATAAATCAGAAATCTAGTACAAAGGGGAAAGGGTAAGATTGGAACCTCTGGGAAAAGAAAATGTAATAACAAAAGTAAGCAGAAGAGCAGCTCTGCACCTCTACCTTGGAGAATAGAACCTTTAATGGCAAACAGTAAAGAAATACAATTAGCATATCAGCCATAAAAGCATTTAGCGTAACATCCAAAAGAAATAAAATCTAGCTCCCTCACATATTTTGCACTTTTCCCTAAATGTAAGTAAATTTTGCCGCCTTGTCTTGCCTCCCCTTTCTTTGTGTGCTTTATTCTAGTTAGACAGTGATCCCCAGTTCTGCTGGGGAGTACCAACTGAGGCTTGAGGAAAAGAGGTGAACAGAGAGGTAAAGACATTGCACGCCCGGTGGTTGTGCTAGTGGGGTGATGGCGCTCTAAGGCAGATCGCAAATATTATAATCTGAACTTAGGAGTAAGTGCTGTGCAAAAGGGTAGGGGGAATCACCCATCTCCCCACAGACAAAGAACATCAAGGTCCCCTGCACACGCTAGGGGACCGTGCCCCGCATTCCACCAATTTCGTCCACGAGTCAGGGGACCTTTAAGTTAGCACAGTAATGAGTTTAGGAAAAAAAGAAACACTGTTCATCCACTGCTCTGTGTGGTTCCAGTATTTATTTTCCTTGCTGTGCATTCCTTGGTACAGAGTCGTAGCCTAGCCAACATGTGTTTTGTTGCTACCATGAAGTACACAGGTACAAGAGAGAGAGGTCCCAGGATAGATGCAAGATAGTTGAGATGAAAATTTAGAAGAACATTTTCATCTCAACTACCATGCATCTATCCTGGGACCTTTCTCTCTTGTACCTATAGCTACCCAGGTCCCAGTGACTTCTTCGGGTTACACCCATTTATTATAACCACGAAGTACACAGCAACTTTTTCATGGCTAAATGCCTATGATTACGGTCCTTATTGTCGATTGTACTTCCATCCCGAAGGTAAATAGTAGTAGATGGTCTCAAGGGTAACAGAGACCAGAATTCCATTTAATTAAAGTTTCCTCGTGAAGCGGATTCTACATTCTGCAATGCAGATGAGTATTCAGAATATGCAGCTACTAATTATTGTGAGACCCTATTCGTAGGGTTATCGCTGTCAGCCAGCTGTGAGTGTGTTGCCGCCGGTCACCCAATCCGGTGAAGCAGCTGATGTAGTCTCCAGCACCAAATCTGAAGCACGTTCTGAGGACCACAATTGCCAACCTCTGCTCAACCTTATAAAAAGTGCTTTGCACTACATGGGATTTAGTTTATTTTTATTTGCAGATTATTTTTTTAATTTTAATTCCACTAGTTCACCTCTTCTGCCTGAACCCCGCTAAAATTGTTATCCTTCCTATGCGGGTGATATGGAACCGATATAAAACACTACTTCTTTCCTTGTACATATCCCTTCATGCTATCCATACAGACAGCACTGCAGCCCAGAACCGTGCTCTCATGTGATGCAACTGGATGGAGCCTCTGCACCCCAACAATATTAGAGTGTTTTGTAGCTCCCAGAAGCACCCTTTGTACATGCAGATTTTGTAGGACGGTACAGCAGTGTCTCCGGTCTTGATGTGCACATCTTTGATGTTGCTGGTATAGGTCTGGTTGTGCAGACATCAGTGCTGTACAATACAACAGCAAAGATCTGCAACTAATGCACAAAGAAAAAAAGATTACTAATATACTATCAACCTCTAATCTTGGGTTCTGGAGTAGCTCGCTACTCATAACAAAGCACTTCAACTCGTCGTCAGGGGTAGTAAGCGCTTTATAAATACAATGTACAATATGTTAACTAACAGTAGCGGCCGGCACGCATTGTAAGTTGCCATGTGATGTAAAACAAAAAAAAGTTTTATAAACGTACATTCTCGCCGCTCTCCTACACGTCATCTTAGTCTCTCCTCTCCGGGGCAGGAACAGGAGGCAGATAGGCTCCCTCCCCTAAGGAGATGAAGTTATTTGCCCAGAATCACAGGATGTTGAGAGCAGGCGCTGAGACTCGAAACCGATCCCCCATCTCAGCAACTCTGACCTTCAGGCCTCATATGTTTATGCACAAGCAAGGCAAGAAAGTGGAAGAATTCTGTTTTTGTGAAGGACACTGGGGCCAAGGTAAAAGTGGCCTACAGCCTGAGCAATAGAACAATACTGAGGTCCCATAGTTTACTTATTACTCAACCCCTCCCCAGCCCTCCTTTACCTGAGTAACAGAACATCTCCTGCCCCCACAGCGAGACCCGAAAATAAAGCCACTCTTTCCCGCCCACCATGCCCCCTGAATGAGAAGGGCTGTGGGCAAGGTGTAAAATATGACACCGAAGGGGGACTTGGGGGGCAGCCGAGCCGCGAGGTCTGCCCCCCGGGCAGGTTTGGGAGGGGGAAGTGGGAATCATGGAGGCGGCCATTTTGTCGCTGTTTGGGCTGCCTGGGATAGCCCAAAGGCAGCCCAATTAATACTAAACAAGCCCAAAGGGGCCATATAGGGGGTTTACACTTCCGCCCAGCCACCATTTTAGGTATTGAAACCTGGTGGCTGGGACCGTAATTAGCAGCTTGTCAGGAAAGTTTTAGTCAGGAGCTTTTTGTTAGGCTTTTCTGGGGCAGCTTTCGCTAGTTTTAGGGCGGGGGGCTTGGCGAGGGGCGAGTCCTCGAGGCACTACCCGGATGTGGCGAGGCGGGCGCCCGGCGGGGCGGGCTTTCGCGGCGTGGCGGCGGCGGCCATCGCCTGCGCGCCGCCACGGAAGTTTGCGCGTTTCCAGGTAGGGGTCAGGGCTGCGCGGATACCAGGAGCGCGGCCCTGTTTTGTGACGGGCGGTGTGGGGATAAAACAACGATGCAGGGAGGGCGGACGAGGCGCGCTGCTAGTGGCGCCTCGCCGTCCTTCAGAATGGAATCGGCGGGGAGGGCGGGGCGGCAGGAGACCGTGAGTGGGTAGCGAGGCGGAGGGGTGTTGCGGCCGCCCTGGCGCGGCTGGCGAGGTCGCGGAGGCTATGCCGGTGAGCGGGGCCTCCCGGGCGTTTGGTGCACCGGGTGGGAAAGGGGGCGGGAGGGATGGAAGCGCGCGCCTCAGGATCGGGGGGGGGGAGGGGGGCGGGGGGGAGAGCGTGCAGGGAACCCGGGCGGAGAGGGGGGAAAAAGGGGATGTCGACAAGGGGAGGCAGCCCACCACAGAAGGGGAGCCAGGAGAGCGCTTCACCTGCCTGGCAAGAGAGGGGGACAGGGGGGCTGGCAGGGAGGGTGCTGAAGGGGGCGCAAGGGTGGGGGGGTACCGAAGGGCGGTAATGGGGGCATGCGGGGGGGGGTTATCACCAGCATTGCGGCTTTGGTAAGACCCAATAGGGCAGGGAAAGGGAGCGGTAAGGGTTTAGAGGTTTCGAGTCATGGGGTGCCGGTGGAGGGGGTGGGTAGGCGGGAGGGGAGCTGGCCGGGGGAGGGGACCGGGAGTAGGGGGGTTAATATGGAGGGGGTACGAGGAGGTCGGGGGGATGAAGGGGGGCGGGGGAGGGGGGCATGCGGTGCAGGGTCCCAGTACACCAGCAGTACCTTTTCTTTGGCAGGGGGTCGGCCGGCGTGGGGCTCCGGACTTGGTATGGCTTGGGGCGGCCCGGTGGCACCAAGGAGAAGGGAGGGCTGTGCTTCCTGCAGCAGGCCCGGAGTACGCGAGGGTCTCGACGCGGCTGGTTACGAAGGCCACAGGCGGGCTCGCCAGTCCCTCCACCCACAGGGCCTCCAGCGGCTTGGGGATTACGAAGGCCCCAGGCGGGCTCGCCAGTCCCTCTCACCCACAGGGCCCCCAGCGGCTTGGGGTTCGCCAGCGGCCATGGAGCAACGGCACGGAGGACTACTTGACTAGACTTGGTATTCAAAGATAAAATAGTGGTCCGCAAGTGCAATCTTTGCACGTTTACCAATCAACTCAGCTGGGGACTTGGTGAGAGCTTCGTTTCCTTTTATAAGACAAGGCGGATGACATTGGGGGGCTACAATTGTGGAATGCTCGCGGGCAGGCTTTACACGTCCTTTGGGCCAAGGATATTACTTTCATTGTCATGTGCTTTTCATGTGCTTTTCATTATACACGCTTAGTCACACTTGTGCTATCTCTACCATAGGAGTTCGTCATTACCACATCAGGTTTTCTGGGTCCTCAACGTATTCGGCCAGTAGGGTAGGATAGATAGGCAACCTGCAACAAGCAGTCTACCGGGAGGATGGGGTGGTCCTTACGCAGGCAGCATGGGTAAGCTTAAGTCTCTCTTAGATAGAACGAGGAGGTGGTGTTAGTTGGACAATATGTGTATAGTTGTGGAAACAGTGGAGGAGTCCTGTGGTTATACAAACGCTATGGTCGGATGTTGGAATCATTGGACAGAAGTTTGTGGATGTTGAAATACATTGGACACGAGTTTGTGGTATATTTCTTTCCCAACACATTAGTTCCAATATATACAAGAATAAGATATCGCAAGATCTACGGATGAAGGACGCGGCGTTCTGGTTAGGGTTCTTTTTCGGACAAGCGGCCATTAAGGGACAGAAAAAGGGTTTTTTGGGGATCAGGAGTACCCCTGAGGGGTAGCAGTGGGTAGGTTGTTATTCCGTGGTGGTGGCTCGCAAGGTCGGGCAGGAGTGTGTGTTACTCGCCTGGGCGAGGTTGGGTCATGTAGCCACATAAGAGATCTCTATTGCGGGTGGGAATGGAGACATGAGCGGGCATAGAGGCAACAATTCTATGCCTTTAGGGTGGTCCAAAGTTGTTGCAGAGAAGTGGGAATATGGGGGCTATTAGCCACGCGCCCGTTTTGGTTGGAGGCAAAGTCAGGCATTGGACTCCATACCATTATGGCCGACATGTTTGCTGTGCAGTTGGTCACGTGATCGCAGGAGCGACCATAGCGTAGCTGCACCCATCAGCGAAGACTGGACTGTTGAAGCGAGTTTAGTGAGGGCGGGACTGATTTAGGCAACAATGGGTCTGTATGTTTCACTGTGGCTGGGTGTTTTTGCTGGGTTGTACAGCGCTATGCACGGAACTCAGGCATTACTTTAGTTTGTCACGTTACGTTTCCTTGCGAGGTTGCACGGGCAAAGTACAGGGGATGTAAGTGCAGTTGGATTCGTTCATGGGGGCGCTACGGTCTCATAACATGATTGAATATCGGTACTGTGGAGTACATGTGTTCAATTTTAGTTTCGGCTCGAAGAGTGGCGGGAGGTAGGATAATCGGATTAGTGCTGGTTACACAGCAGTAGGAGGATATGTGTAACTTCAGGTGGTTGCGGTGGGGACTTTGGTTCCTTTTTGAGAACGGACAATTAGGTCTTGGTTGCCGGCCGTGATGGTGAGTACTGAGGAGCTAACATGGATGTTGGTGGAGTGGGCATTTCACATAGTAGGATGGTGCGGCACCACTGATTGGACAGCCATCTGAGACCGGGTTTACGTTTGACTCCACGAATATCTGATGGTGTGGTGGGGTTTTCGTACACGCGGGCACGTTGGGAGTGGAAGAGGTGCATGGGCATTGTGATTATGCTCTTGGGGGCATTACGTTTGTGGTGGGCAGACGATACATATACATGTTCTTAGGGGATTGGTCGTACAGATGTGTGGTGGTACATGTGTGATTTTACAATAGATTCATGGTGCAACACTTGTCCTGACGAGGTTATCGGAGATAATGGTGTGTGGGACCGAACCGGCAACGCTATGACACTCTTCCATATACAAGACTACTGAGCATGGCATTGGGATTAGGTATACAAGGGAGGAATAATGTTATATGGCGATGTGCACTTATTGACCATATAGTGTGGGAGAAAGGGTCGAACAACACCGTACATGGTAAACCTGGGCAGCTGTGGATATTTGAGTCGCCAGACATGAATGAAACATGGCTTCACATGGGGATGTACGTAAGATAGGCTCTTAGGTAGCTTATGGAAACTGCAACATTTTGATTGATAATAATCAAGGAGGCGGTATGGAATGTTGTTCACTAGGGGCCACAGATATGCTCGTAGGCATCTTATGCAGACTGCAATGATTTGATTTGATAATAATACCTGGAGCGTTGTGGAATGTTGTTCACTATGGTGCCACAGTTGAAGGTAAAAAAATAACTTTAAAATAATTCCCTAAGGACCACTTTATATTATGGTCTTTGACTAGGCCCAGTTCCTGGGGAATATTGTCTTGCCATATGTCTGTTCATTAGGTAGGTGGACACGGATTGCCGATGGGTGCGCGAGGTCCGGCGCGTTGTTGAAGGTTTCGTAGGTTCCAGCAATGGTGGTACAGAACGAGCGGGTCACTGGGGAGTTTCAACCCTACCTGGATGACTCTTTTTCGGGGCGGGGCCCCGGACTCCACGAACTGCCAGGTGGCCTGGACAGGTTTCAGGAGATCACGGAGGTCCTTGGGGTGCCATTGGTGTCGGATGAGGCAGTGGGGGGCCACGCACGGCGCTGTCACCTTTGTGTAAGAAGCTGGTCTCGATGTTGCTGGAGGCACGGTTGCCGGCAAGCGAGCAGCGAGGATGTGGGCGGCTCAAGGTGATGGAGCCAAACCACAAAGGGCTAGTGTGGGGAAATTCAAAAGACAAGTGGGGCCAGGCACGGCGCTGTCAATTTTTGGGTATTGAGCTGGGCTCGGTGTTGCTGGAGACACGTTTGCCGGCAGACAGGCAACAGCGGATGGGGAGGCGGATAGGGGTGAGGGAAGCAAGGAACAAGGTGCCAGTGTTGAAACTTCAAATGACAAGTGGGGCCAGGCACGGCGCTGTCAATGTTGGATTTTGAGCGGGTCTCGGTGCTTACTGGAGGTGAGGGAAGCAAGGCACAAAGTGCCGGTGTTGGAAAGTAAAAAGACATGGTGGACGGCATGGTGCTGTCAAATTTGGGTATGGAGCTGGGGCTTGGTGTCGCTGGAGACACGGTTGCGGGCAGACGAGCGGCGGTGGATGTTGAGGCGTCTCGAGGGGAGGGGGGCGAGGCACGAGGTGTCAAGGTTGGAACGTCGAAAGCCGGTGGGGCCAGGCACGGCGCGGTCAATTCTGGGATTGAGCTGGTATCGGTGTTTACTGGAAGTACGGTTGCCGGCAGGCAAGCAGCGGCGGATGTTTATTTATTTATTTATTTATTTATTTTTAGAGTTTTCTATAGCGCGAACTTGAACCGATTAGGTTATGAGAGCGCTTTACGTAGCACCAGTTCCGTTACATGTTATCACAGCAGTTTACATAGAATCAGTTACGTTACACAGTTCAGGAACTTGAACCGATTAGGTTATCCAAGCGCTTTACATAGCACCAGTTCCGTTACATGTTATCAAGGCACTTTACATAGAATCAGTTACGTTACACATTTCAAGAACACGTTTCTTTTTGTTCTAGTGAATAGGGTTATCTCTTCACACGGGGGAAGGGATACACCTGGCTATATTGTTGAGCGGCTCAAGGTGATTGAGGCATGGCACAGAGTGACAGTGTTGGAAATTCAAAGACAGGGGGGCGGCATGGCACGGGGACATTACACGTCGGTGGCGATGATCTGCAGTGGATCGGCGTTAAGGGCGCAGCGGAGGCTTTGGAACGTACAAGGGGTCGATGAGGGGGCATAGTTATTGACAAGTGTTGCTCTTGAGGCCGGGAATGGTTTCTTAGCTCGGGGCGTTGTGGATTTGGATGGCGGAGTACTCGTTGTAAAGGGGGCCGAGTGGCAAGCACGGGATAGCTTATTTGGTGGTAAGCTGGTCTCAATCCTGAATGGTTTCAGGTTGCATGGGTCAGGGAGGCCCGTTTGTTGGGGGGGTGCACTGTGAGTGGGGGCAGGCGGTTGGCGTCTCAATTTCTGCATCAACAAAGGAGGGTTTGGGGGGGGGCAGGAAAAGGGGGGAGGCGAGGTGTACTCGCCTACCCCACTTTCCCTGGGTGGCGGAGTTTGGGTTGATGTTGGCCAAGTTTGGCTGGAGTTCGGGTCTTTATCATTATGTTGGGGATTTGGGGAACGGGAGCGGGGAAAGGGTAAACAGTTTTGGAGTTACATTAGAAGGGCTTAGTTACAGTTGCAATAAGGCAGATAGGTCTGTAGGTATCGATAGGTTTTGGAGTTAGGATGTAGGGGAGAAAAGTGGATACATGAGGATGTAATGGAATTGTATATTTGTATATGCAGGGTGGGGGGATTGTATCATGTGGGGATCGTAGGGGTGGGGGGAGACAAAACCTAAGGGGTCAGGTAACTCGATGTTTAGAGAGGTGTTAGTTTTGTGAGGTGGTTCCAGTTTTTATATATGTGATGTGCACCTGTTTCAAATAAAGCGGCCTTTTACACACACAAAATGGTAGTCGGTCTTGATTGCCCCCCTTCATCCCTCCCAAGGGGGACTTGGGGGGCAGCCGAGCCGCGAGGTCTGCCCCCCGGGCAGGTTTGGGAGGGGGAAGTGGGAATCATGGAGGCGGCCATTTTGTCGCTGTTTGGGCTGCCTGGGATAGCCCAAAGGCAGCCCAATTAATACTAAACAAGCCCAAAGGGGCCATATAGGGGGTTTACACTTCCGCCCAGCCACCATTTTAGGTATTGAAACCTGGTGGCTGGGACCGTAATTAGCAGCTTGTCCCACCCTCCCACCCTTACGATGGGGTTGTTGGGGGGGGGATGTATTGGCGGTCATGTTTTTAGGTGGCGGCGTTTGGGACAGGTGCACAGGGGGGATTTCTGTATGTATTTGTCGCTTTGAGCAGGTGCAGGCGGAGTTTGGGTTGATGTTGGCCAAGTTTGGCTGGAGTTCGGGTCTTTATCATTATGTTGGGGATTTGGGGAACGGGAGCGGGGAAAGGGTAAACAGTTTTGGAGTTACATTAGAAGGGCTTAGTTACAGTTGCAATAAGGCAGATAGGTCTGTAGGTATCGATAGGTTTTGGAGTTAGGATGTAGGGGAGAAAAGTGGATACATGAGGATGTAATGGAATTGTATATTTGTATATGCAGGGTGGGGGGATTGTATCATGTGGGGATCGTAGGGGTGGGGGGAGACAAAACCTAAGGGGTCAGGTAACTCGATGTTTAGAGAGGTGTTAGTTTTGTGAGGTGGTTCCAGTTTTTATATATGTGATGTGCACCTGTTTCAAATAAAGCGGCCTTTTACACACACAAAATGGTAGTCGGTCTTGATTGCCCCCCTTCATCCCTCCCAACACCGTTTCTGAGCTGCAAGAGCCCCAGAGGGTGTGAAGTGAGAATGGCTTAATGGCCTGGCCCTCAGGGAGGAGGATTCTCCCAATCACCTGATCCACACCCCACATCAGGGGCGATAGTTTGGCAAGGCAGGGTGTCAGGGGGAGGCCACAGATGATCATGGCCCCTCAGCGAGGCTGCTTTACTATCCCAGTCCAGTGTCCTCTGTGGACTGGGGAAGAAGATGAAAACGGCCCACAGAGGGCACTGATATGCCGGCCCTTCGGCCAATGCCCAACTGCCCGCAGTGCCAATCCGTCCCTGCGAGTGACTTATTACCAGCTCCGATGCTACAGGGTGTATGTGACCCTTGCCTAGTGCATCTCTTCTGCATCTAATTTTATATTGGTGTGTACAAGGCCCCGTGCTACAGTTTCCTGTACTAAACCTGCTGACGTGGTCGCTGCCTAATATATCAGTGACACATACCTGAGCCTCCCTCTTCTGGGATACAATGTGAGAGATAATCTGTCGGCTCCGCAGGGACAGTGTTTGTTTGCACTTTCAGACGAATATTGAAGAAATGGGCACACCTGAGCAAAATCACTCTGCGGGCTTGCAGACTAGAGGTGAGGGGTCTCCACTGCAGCGGGCATCAGCGGGATGGTTTGGCAATATTTGCCTGTTTGCCACCGTGCACTGAAGTCTGGATGGGTGAGATTGAGACAGAAGGGAAAATTGCGGCCTGAGACATTGCCATGACCATGCCTGCTCCCTTACATGGAGCCGGGGGTGGCAGCAAGCAGCCGGAGGCTAAGGCCGCAGTAGGAGCTGGGCTGGAGGCCTGTGTGAAGACAGGGAAGTGCGCATCAAATACGCAAAGTAGGCCATAAGGAGGCGCATCTCACGGCAGAGGGCTGCGGCCAATGGTGATTTCGAATGACTCACTGGAGGTGTGGGGGTGGGGCTTTAGGCCCAGGTTACATGGGGAGGCCCTGGGAATCCTCACAACAGGACCAGCAGGGCCTGCCTCAGCACTAGAGGCAGCAATCAATCAATCAGCATTTATAAAAGGCAACTCTGTCACCCCTAGGGGTATCTGAGAGCTGTGTGTTAAAGAATCAGGTCTTGAGTATCTTTCTGAAGTCTGCTAAAGAGGGGACCATACAGAACTGGAGGGGGAGGTCGTTCTAGGTCTTGGCTGCGATGTAGAAGAAGGAGCTGCCACCGCTGTGGGTGCGATAGATCCAGGGGGTTTATATGAGGACGAGTGAAGAGGAGTGTAGGTGTCTAGCGGGTTGGTGGTAGTTCATTTGATGGTTGAGATGGGCAGGACCTAGGTCATGGAGGGCTTTGAAGGCATGCGTGAGGCTCTTGAACTGGCCTCTTTTCTGGCTGGGGAGCCAGTGGATGTCTCTCAGGTTGGGGGCGATGTAGGTTTGTTTGGGAGGTCCAGGATGAGTCTGGCCGCAGTGTTCTGTATGTTCTGGATTCTTCTGGATGGAGATGCTGGCATAGAGGGTGTTGCAGTAGTCGAGGTGGATGGTGACGAGGGGCTCAGTGACTATCTTTCTGGTGTTGGTTGGGATCCATCTGAAGATTCTGCGGAGAATGTGAAGTGTGTGGCAGCAGGAGGAGGCGTTGTTTTATGCTCATTGGCTATCAAGAATGATGCTGATGTGGCGTGCATGGTCGGCTGATGTGGGTCCGAGTTCTGCAGGCCACCAGCTGTGGTCCCATGCAGATGTGTTCTTCCTGAAGAGCATTACTTCAGTTTTGTCAGAGTTGAGTTGGAGTCAGTTGTTCCTCATTCATTTGGCTAAGTTGGTCATGGTGTTGCAGAAGTTGGTTTTGACGTTGGAGGGGCACTGCTCCAATGGAACGAAGCTGAGTGGTATGATTTGCCTTTAAGCACATTAGAGCTAGGGGCCAAGGCCCCATTCATTCCAGACAAAGAAGTAAGCCCAAGCGGGCATATGGAAGGAACGGAGCAGGTGGGAGTTGATGGCAATGCGGCAGGGGGCGACTTGGAGTAATATAAGGGCTACAAAAGGACAAAAGAAAGTGGGAACTGGACAGCAACTGGGAGTAGTGGGATACCAGGGGAGGCTTGGAAGGGCCTAGTGACATATAGATCTGGGTGCCAAGTGGCAACTGTTTCGCAGGGAGCTTAGCACCCTTCAGCACATCGGGCCTTTCAACCTGGAACCTACTGGCAAATGTGGATTCTGTAGAGTCTAGTGTGGCTCGCTTACCCTGAGGAGAGAAAATGGGATGGTCCAGAGAGGCCAGCCAAATGTCTGCACTGGACAAGAGTGACATGGCATGGGAAAGGTCTGGTAAGGCCTCCTCAGCAGCAGGTTGGGATAGATCTAGTGTGGCCTTCCAGGCAGAGGAACAATGGTGAGATGCAAACGAATGATGGAAGGGCAATTAAGATTTTGAGGAGATGGTGAGAACAAATGGCTGGCAGGTAAGGTTATTGGTTGAGGGAGAACATGATTCCTTGATTTTGAAGAGGAGCTGGAGGTAGGGGAACTGAGGGTACAGGATGAAGAGGAAGGGGTAAAAGAGAGCCCTAAGAACATAACAGGTTTGGCAAAGGGTAATGTGGCAACCAGATGGAGGTTGGTGTTTTACAGATGCTGGCAAAAGGAAAACTGTGGAGACAAGGTTGATAGCAGTGGACACAAGAGAGATGGCTTAGCGTAAGACTACAGCGTGGGGTCCCAACCCTGAAGCAAGGTAGGCAATTGGCAAGGGCCCAGCCTGTGACTGTGTCAAAAGGGTTGGTGGGTGGGGGTCAGCCGATGTAAGAGGAGATGGATGCCTATTTCCATAAAGGTAAATATGTAGCAGACAGGGGTGTGAGAACGGACAAGACTGAGGCGACGGGAGCAAGGGAAATGAAGGAGAGGAGCCAAGGACAAAAGGAGGTAAGAAAGTAGAGGAGACAGGAGAAGACAGGTAAGTGTGCAGAGGGAAAGAAGCAGAACACAAGGTCATCACAAGATGGGGAAAAGGAGAAAACAGACGAGGTAGATAAGGAAGAGAACAAGAAGTTGAGTAGGAAAAGGCTGCCTTATTTGGGGTCATCAAACCTCTTGGGGCACATTTGAGAATGGACATGGAAGGGAGAGTACCTAGAGGTGTTTAAATACATTGTTATACCAGGAGGTCAGAGCTAAACACAGGTCCAAAGAAGAAGAAGTTAGTGGAATGACCTAAGGTCCCAGTAAACATTGAGTATTGGACAGTTGTGTGATGGAACCACGAATATGCCTTTCCCATGCATGCCTTTACAACGATTTATGCATTGTCATAGCATGCATAGTAAACACTTTTCCGTTGTTAAGACAAGCCCCCCGACCCCTGCCCCTGCCCCTGCTCTAAGTCCTAAAACGACCCCCTCTCTACTATAAACCAAACCCAAGCCCTAAAAACTTCCCTGCCTCCAGTCCTAAATATTATTCTACCCTCACTTAAACCCTAAAAATGTACCTGCCCTCCCCCTGAGCCCTAAAAATGGCCCACACTCTATTAAAACATAAAAACGACCCCTAAAAAAAATACCCAAATCCCCCTGAAAACTACCACAAACTCCCCCACCGCTGTAAACTACCCAGAACCCCTCCATCCCTGAAAAATACCCTGAACCCCCACCACCCCTGAAACCTACCCAAACCACCCCCACACCTGAAAACTACCCCGAATCCCCACCACCCCATAAAACTCCCCCAAACCCCCACCCCCCCCTTAAAACAACCCCGAACCCCTACCACTCCTTAAAAGTACCCTGAACCGGCACCATCCCAGAAAACTACCACAATCCCCCAGACCCAACCGCAGTCCCACTTGTCTGTCCGTGTCTGCTTCCTGACACTCCTCGTTCCCCGCCCATTCCGAAAACTAGAGCGCATTTGCATTAACCATGCATGTGCGTGGTTAAGGCAAATTCGTCGTTCGGGCAAGCGTGGTTACGCTTGCGGGCTTCCGGAACTCGTGGCTCTGGCCGCATAATTCCGGATGTTTCCCGAATTGAACAGCTGCCTTCTTGATATATGCCAGTGTGTACTGCAAGAAGTACCCTAAGATCTGCGTGGCATTATTTAATTATATAGATGTGATATAGAAGGCTCACATCACATTCTTGTGATATGCTTGGGTACAGTATGATGAGGAGTTATATTACCTGGCTGGCAGAGAATGCTGAAGGAAAAGGGGGGAACTGGACAACGATTGATAGCTGCATTCTTGGTGCCAACCAGGCCAGCACCCAAAATCTTTACTGCCAGCGAACTTGCTAGTTTTCTACCAACCCTTTCAGGGGCGTCCCATCCAGGGTGAGTTGAGGGGAACAGTTAGGGGTCATTCGAGTGTACGAGGTTCAAGCTTGACTAATAACGTTAGTTATGTTATGTTATAATGCATTTGTAGCGCGCGTGGATACCCAAGAGTATCCCAGCGCGGGAGGCCAACGTACAATCAGAAAATATGAGATTAATGAGCTTAATTAAAAAGTATGGTCTTTAGCTGCTTCTTGAACAGTCTGGTGTAATGAATATTCCGTAGTTCCAAACAACGGGAATTTCAAGATTCTGCTTCTTTAACGGATAAAGAGCTGCCCCCCAATCGAGGTCACTCATCGCCGCGCCGAGACGGACGCTGACATCTCTTACAAGCACTTTGAAGTGATCGCTACGGCGGCACACACTGTGATATTTTCCACCTGCTGGTGAAGAAGGTTCGCATTCACTGCATAAGATCTGCTTACCCAAAGAAAACCATACGAGGGTGTCGGCTGACACCCCCGTGAAGAGGAACTACTGAAGCCTATGCTCTAAATTCCCACGTGTTTTCAGGCTGTCCTACACACCCCTTGTCCTGATGAAGACCCAACACAGATGCAATTAAGTGTGCACTACTTCATAGGGTCGAAACGTTGTTTATATCAATCTGTCCCTGCAAAGTCGCTATTGGTTCCAAAAATGGACACACAAGAGCTTATGTTTTGTTTATATGTATGAATATATGTCACCCTTCGTATCCTTGTACAGCACAGTCATCACTGCTCACTACCAGTCACTAAGCATTGCACAGTTTATGTGTTCTTTATGTTATTTTGTTTTGGACAGCCATTTAACTGATGATTAATACATGCAAGGTATATAATAAAGAGTTACCTTTGGTACTAAATTCAGTGTTGTGTGTCTTTGTGTACCATTTATCCAATGTTGCTACATAATATGTATTAAATACAGTGAAGCAAAGAAATTGTGCTTTTCCCGACAGAACCACTGTTTTTCGTTTAGCTTCAAGACAGGTTCTGAGGGTTACTGGGTTACCCCATTATAACTAATGGCCCCAATATAGTGAGGCGAAAGCGCAGGACCACTGCCAGCCGCTGCCCAGCAAAGCGCAGACATCTGCGAGGGACATAGAAGGCAAAGAGTCTCCTAAGGTAGATCGGCCCTGTACCATGCAGAGCTCTATGAGTCAGAGTGAGGGCTTTGAACTGGACTTGTTGGGCCACGGGGAGCCAGTGAAGATCCCGCAAATGCTGTTTCACACTTGATCTTCCTGGAATTCCCAGCAGAACCCTGGCTGCTGCATTCTGTATTGTTTGCAGTTTTTTTTAACTGGTAACCGGACAATCCAATGTACAAAGCATTGGCATACTCAATGTGTGACATAATAAGTGCATGGATCACCATTTCCTTGCCTGGCTAGCAGAGGAAGAAACTTCCTTAGCGTTCTCAGTGTGCCAAAGCACACCCCAGCAAGTTTTTTTATCTGCATGGAGAACCTAAGGTCCTCGCCGAACCAGATCCCCAAATTATTGGCCGGATTGACCTGACCTGACCTCGTCAGAGCCAATCTCTCCAGCCGCGTGGCTCCTCCCGAGTGCGCCGGTCCCCCTGCCTCCGCCGCCTGCTCGCCCCTGCCCCTGCGGCTTAGGTGCCTCCTGGTCCGGTTTTGTGTATTTTGGTGCCATTCTTGTCTTTATTCTTATTTTTTCACTGTTGTGCCCCTGTTTTGTTCCTGCTATTATCTGAGGCCTTCTTTCCCGCTGGTTTCCCCCGCTCCCCGCTCCCTGCCCCTGCTCCCCCGCGGCCCGCCCCCTTTTCTCCTTCGGTACCCTCTCCCCTTCCCATTCGCCACCCCACTCCCGCCTCTCAGCTGCGCCTCCCTCCCACTGGCTACTTAAGGTGTGGGCACGCGACGGGGAGCTGTGACATGACCAGACCGCGTCAGAGCCGGTCGCTACACCCGCCGCGTGGCTCCTCCCGAATGCGCCAGTCCCCCCTGCCTCCACCGCCTGCTCGCCGCTGCCCCTGCGGCTTAGGTGCCTCCTGGTCCGGTTTTGTGTATTTTTGTGCCATTCTTGTCTTTATTTTTATTTTTTGACTGTTGTGCCCCTGTTTTGTTCCTGCTATTATCTGACGCCTTCTTTCCCGCTGGTTTCCCCCGCTCGCAGCTCCCTGCCGCTGCTCCCCTGCGGCCCGCCCCCTTTTCTCCTTTGGTACCCTCTCCCCTTCCTATTCGCCACCCCTCTCCCGCCTCTCAGCTGCGCCTCCCTCCCACTTCACCATTTATGGCAGAGTCCACACGTACGCGCAGCGGTCACGCCGATGGTGCGCCGAAGGCTCGTTAAAGGCAAGCCCGTCTGCGCCCGTCCGCGCCTCGACCGCACCCAGCACCAGGAACCCTGGTTCTTGACGATGCCAACGTACCCGACGAACCTACGACGATGCCACTCTCTGCGCACTCAACAACGGCCGGAACCCCGCCTGCTACCTGGCCACCCCGAAACGTAGCCACGGACCCTTCACCTGCCAAGAGTGCAAATTCACCTGCATCCGTTCCGGGCCAGCACCCCCCAAGCCTACCACCAGCAAGAATCACCTCAAGTGCATCCTGCTCAACACCCGCTCCGCCCACAGACACGCAGTCGAAATCTGGAACCTCTTGGACACAACAGCACCTGACGTCGCCTTCCTCACAGAAACCTGGATGAACGCCTCCTCAGCCCCCGACATCGCTATAGCCTTCCCGGAAAGCTACAAGATCACCCGGAGGGACCGCACCAACTAAACCGGAGGAGGCATCGCCATCGCCCACAGAAACACCATCCGCGTCACGACCAACTCGGAAGACACCCTCACAGCCGCCGAACACCTGCACTTTCAGATACACACCGACCCCAGGACTACCCTCAGAGTCACCCTAATCTACAGACCGCCAGGACCACGCACTCAATTCAGCGAAGCCATCGCAGACTTCGTAAGCCTGCACGCCCTCACCTCCCCAGACTACATCCTCCTAGGAGACCTCAACTTCCACCTGGAGAACAACAATGACAGCAACACCACCACCCTGCTGGACAACCTCGCCAACCTTGGACTCAAGCAACTAGTGAACACCCCCACCCACTACGCCGGCCACACGCTTGTCCCCGTCTTCTCCTCCAGCAAGCACATCTCCTTCAGCCACTCCACCCGACTCCACTGGACAGACCACAGCTGCGTCCACTTCTTCTTCAGGAAAACCACGACCCACCACCACCCGCAACAGGCCCCCCGCAGAAGCTGGAGCAAGATCACTGCCGACCAGCTCACCACCTCCCTCAGCCAGAACCCTCCCACCATCACAAGGGACCCCAACGAAGCAGCCCGCAACCTCGCACAATGGCTCACAGACTTTGCCGACGAACTCGCACCACTGAAGAAACCACCCAGCAGACCCCACAGCAAGAAAGCCTCGTGGTTCACGGACGACCTCATAAACTCAAAGAAAACCTGCCGCTCCCTGGAGAAAACCTGGAGCCAGGACCAGACAACAGAGAACATGACAGCCCTCAAGAGCGCCACCTGCAAGCACCACCAACTGATCCGTACCACCAAGAGAACTACTTACAAACAACATATGGACAACAACACCCACAACAGCAAGGAACTCTTCAGCATCGTTAAAGAGCTCTCCAACCCCAGCGCCTGCAACAACGACATTACACCCTCGCAAGACCTCTGCGACTCACTCTACTCGTTCTTTCACCGCAAGATCGCCGACATACACGACAGTTTCGGTGCACAGAACAACCACCCAACCACCGAATCAGCGCACCCAACCGCCACCCTCCGCACCTGGACCCCGGTCGGCACCGAAGACACCGCCCGCACTATGAGCACCATCCACTCCGGCTCCCCTACCGACCCATGCCGACACCACATCATTATCAAAGCCGACTCCATCATCGCACCCCAACTCCGGGACGTCATCAACAGCTCCTTCGCATCCGCCACCTTCCCGGAGAGCTGGAAGCATGCAGAGCTCAACGCCCTCCTGAAAAAACCCACTGCGGACCCCACGGACCTTAAGAACTTTCGACCCATCTCGCTCCTGCCTTTCCCTGCCAAAGTCATCGAGAAGACGGTCAACAAACAACTCTCCGCCTTCCTCGAGACAAACGGATCCCTCGACCCGTCACAGTCCGGGTTCCGAGTAAACCACGGCACCGAGACCGCCCTCATCGCAGCTACCGAGGACATCAGGTCTATGCTCGACAACGGGGAAACCACCGCACTCATCCTCCTGGATCTCTCAGCAGCCTTGGACACGGTATGCCACCACACCCTGATACAACGCCTCAGCGACACCGGAATCCAAGGTGCGGCCCTGGAGTGGATCATCTCGTTCCTCGCCGGCAGAACCCAGAGAGTCCTCCTAACCCCATTCCGGTCCACGACTACCAAAGTCATCTGCGGTGTCCCACAAGGATCCTCGCTCAGCCCCACCCTCTTCAACGTCTACATGAGCCCCCTCGCAGACATAGCACGCAAACACAACCTCAACATCATCTCCTACGCCGACGACACACAGCTGATCCTCTCCCTCACCAACGACCCAGACACCGCAAGGGCCAGCCTCCAGGAAGGAATGAAGGACGTCGCGAAATGGATGAAGCTCAGCCGTCTGAAACTGAACTCAGACAAGACGGAAGTCCTCATCCTGGGACCATCCCCCTTGGCCTGGGACGACTCCTGGTGGCCACCTGCCCTGGGCACCACCCCCAAACCCACAGACCACGCACGCAACCTGGGCTTCATCCTGGACTCCTCCCTCACGGTGACCAAGCAAGTCAACGCCGTCTCATCATCCTGTTTCAACACCCTGCGCATGCTCCGAAAAATCTTCCGATGGATCCCCACCGCAACCAGGAAGACAGTCACCCAGGCCCTTGTCACCAGCCGCCTGGACTACGGAAGCACCCTCTACGCCGGAACCACAGCCAAGCTCCAGAAAAGACTACAGCGCATACAGAACGCCTCGGCAAGACTCATCCTGGACATCCCCCACCACAGCCACATCTCTGCCCATCTGAAGGACCTGCACTGGCTCCCCGTCAGCAAGAGAATCACATTCCGACTCCTCACCCACGCACACAAGGCTCTCCACGACGCGGGCCCCATGTACCTCAGCAACCGCCTCGCATTCTACACACCAACTCGCCAGCTCCGCTCCGCCAGCCTCGCCCTCGCCACCGTCCCACGAATTCGCAAAGCCACCGCCGAGGAGGAGTCTTCTGCTATCTGGCAGCCAAGACATGGAACTCCCTCCCACCCACCTCCGGCTCACCCAGGACCATCTCGCCTTCAGGAAACAACTCAAGACCTGGCTGTTCGAGCAGTAGCGACCCCCCCCAGCACCTTGAGACCCTAACGGGTGTAGTGCGCCAAACAAATTCTGTGATCTATTGATTGATTGCCAACCGAATTGGGCAGAGGGTACTTTGAGGGCCACAAAGCCTCTCTGAAAAGCGGGGGAAAGGATCTGTACAAGAGGACCTCTTACTTGTCCTCGTTGCATTTCAGCTGCGCCGATGCAAACCATTTCAAAATGGCAGAAAGACCGATCTTAGCTTTAGTCGGGGACAAGTCATTTTCCTTCCAGGTGAAGAGGAGCTGGGTGTCATCCGCATAGGCAATGATCTTAGCTCCCAGCTCCTCTACTAGGTAGATCAAGGGAGAAATGTAAACATTAAAAAGCAGAGGGCTCAAACTAGAGCCTTGCGGGACTCCTATGACCACCCTTCTGGGGGCCGAAGAGAATGGTGGCAACCAAACCTGCTGGGTTCGATCCTCTGAAAATGATTTAAGCCAATCCCAAGCGCGTCCAGATACGCCAATGCATGAGAGATGAGTTGAGGTTGTGGCACTGTATCAAAGGCGGCAGAGAGGTCCAATAAAATCAGAGCCGCTCAGCTGCCTGCATCCTTGCAGTCCTGATGTGCTACGGGGGTGACGAGCTATAGGAACTTTTCGAAACTCTACCAGATAGAGGTGACGACAGCGACTACACAGCTGCAGTCACGGCTCTTAACCGCCATTTCGACCCCCGCGCCAACCCGGACTATGAGTGGTTCAAACTGCGCCAGGCCCGCCAAGCGGAGGGCGAACCGATTGACGTCTTCTATGCTAGGCTGCGTTAGCTAGCGACGTCGTGCGAGCTGCCGGACAGGACACTAGAAATCAAAGCGCAACTCATACAAGGATGTCGGGCAGTCCAACTAAGACGTCTAATCCTACGACAACCACGGATCAGTCTAGACGAGATCCTCGTACTGGCGAGGTCACATGAACTATCCAATGCAAGGGCGGAAGCGATGCAAGCCGCGTTGGATGGACCCGCGGCGCCGACGAAGCACGTGTCCATCAAAGAAGAGCACGTGGATGCGATCCAGAGGAAGCTTCCTCCATCCACACAGAAAAACCAGCAATCGACGGCGTCACGATCTGCATGTGGAAACTGTGGTATGGAGCATTCTCCGAACGGACGTTGTTTTGCACGAGGAAAATCGTGCTCTAACTGTGGCAAAATGAATCATTTTGCGAAGGTGTGCCGCAGCAGCCGCCGCACTGGGCCCAACGGAAGGAGCGCGACCCAAGGGGTACGTCAAATCTCCCTCAAAGACCCAGGGCTGTGCGGTGACACGCCTCAGTCAGCGTTCCGGTAGATGAGGAAGAGGATGACAACGTTTTCTTTGTTTCCTTTGTTGGTCGGGAAAGCTCCAGAAAGAGGCCGCCACCGATGTGTGAAGTCGAGATAGAGGGCTCCCCGATACAGGCATTGATTGACACTGGAGCGTCAGTAAATGTTATGGACATCCCGGTTTCCAGTCGTGGAAGTGATTCTGTCCACCGCCTTCACCCATGTCAAGCCGGCTTTGGATCGGACATTCGCAATGCTAGGCTTCCCAGATGAGATAAGATCAGACAATGGACCACCGTTTCAGGGCACTGATTTCAAAACGTATCTGGCCCGGCGAGGCATACACCCCCGAAAGATCATGCCACAATAGCCACAGGCCAATGGAGAAGTTGAAAGGTTTATGAGGACAATGAACCGGGCACTAAAGATCTGTGTGGAGAAAGGGGAAGCGCCCGCGGACTGCTTGTCGCAGTTTCTGAATGCTTACAGACAGACACCGCATTGCACCACCAAGTGTGCCCTGGCTCACATCATGTTTCGAAGACCACCAAGAGATTGCGTACCGACAAGCCCAGCGTGGCAGGCCCCAGAGCTAAACCACAAAGCAGCCAGGACCGGAGACGGCGCACAAATAAAAGAGCAAGCCGAACGAGAAGGGCAGGGGTCAGGCCACTGGCAGTAGGAGACCAGGTGGTCCTCAAGACCCGCCACCACAATTGGAAATACCAGACAACGTTTGAACCCGAGGTATGGGAGATCATGAACATTCAGAGCACCATGATGTCGGCATCCCATGGATCAAGGTTGGTGACACGCAATGTGTCATGGTTCAAGCGCATATCCACGAACAAGGCTACACCCGAACAGATGCCGGAAGATGTTGAGAGCGGTGAGGACAACCCTGCTCCTCCCGAGGCATCAGCCAGTCAAAGAGACAGAGAACCATCACCGCCCAGAAGAGACTCAGAGCCAAATGTCATCCAGGCCAGTCCCGAGAAAGAAGCAGCAGACCAAGCGGAAGAAGAAGTGGCCCAAGGACAGCGAAGCCGGAGGTACAACCTACGACCAAACCCGACTCCCAGTCAAAGACTCCAGGACTATGCATGGAGGCTAAGAATCACCAAGAACTGTAAATAAGACTGGGCTATTTATCTGTGAGTTTGGAGGGATGTACTGACGGAGCCACATGGCCCGTCCACTCACGCACGCACGCACACAGCCTGGGGGCGGGTCAGCCCTCAGGTATAAATAAATGGGCGCGAGACCACTTGTGGTCTTCGGCCCTTACCCAGCAGCTAGTATCTGAGTGTTGTCATTGACTTAGTGCATCTAGGCCCCACTCTGTGGCATAGGATAACACTGCCCCATATCAGACACTACACCATCTACCTAGTGGATAGTCCGGAATCTCTTTTCGTTACCACCTGTGTTTCTGGCACCTGCATCATATCATAAGGACTATCGATTGTTTAATGATATCACTAAGAACAGATACAAGAGGACATAAGTTATGATGAGGTGGACCAGACTGACACTGCACTACAGCAATATGTTGGTTTCAATCTGGGATTATTCTTCTTTGTTGGTGCTGCCTTAAACAGAAGAAAGATCAGATGTATGGCTCGTGTAGTGGAATCTGTGACTAACCAGACAGCTATGGCATTTGGGAACATTACAGAGGAACTGCAAATTGCAAGGATTGTGGCGCTCCAAAACCGTATGGTCCTAGATGTAGTCTTAGCTGACTGAGGTGGTGCATGTCGTAACATTGGAAGTAGCTGCTGCGTCTATATACCTGACTATGCTCCCTCAGTTTTTGATGCAATCTCTAAATTACATAAGATTGCTGCTGAAATCCACCCCGATACTGGCACATGGACTTTTGCCAGCTGGTTTTGGGGGTTAATTGTAACTTGGGGTTGGAAAGTACTTACTACCTTATGTATATTATTCTCTGTTCTACTGACATGTTGCTTACGTATACAATGTGGTCCAATGCTTTGCTCAGTTTGTATTACTGCCTGTACTCCCGCTAAACGAAATGTTGCACAAATGAATGCCCATAAAATATTAGATAAAGAAATTAATTATTTAATGCAAATTGATATACAAGATGTATACAAGGACCATCCTAGATCATAAATGTCTTCAGCTAATGCTAAGAGGATTGTCTGTGGAAAATTGACAGCGATCAGTGTTAGCATTTACATGAAGCCATCATGTTTTCAGCAGCCATTTTGTCTGCCATGTGCTTTTTCGGTCTCGCCTGTCGATGCGCATGCGCATCGAGCAAGCGAGACTATGGGGGCTCATCGACTCTTTATCTAACTTGCAAGGAATCGTGGCGATTCCTTGCAGTGCCCGTGACTTTTAAGCTCAATGCGCATGCGCATTGAGCTTAAAAGCGCGTGCACATGGCCCCAGCCGCCTGCCTTGCCTACTCTCCCGCCCCCTCACTTCTTGATTGCACGGCCGCTAGGCCGTGCCTCCCCTACTCCTCCTACTCTCCTCCCGTCTGTTCCCGCACTCCTCCCACACCCCCGCTCCGCCCCCTCACTCTCTCTGCCCCCTCTAAAAAGAAATACAAAACAAGCGCTACCCGTTCTAACATTGAAGACTTTCTAAAAAAATATTATATTATATATACGTTTCTGACTATTAATGCATGATAGAACGCAGATTGTTTACCCGCTCCGCCCCCTCCCCTTCCCGCCGTGTCGCATTTCTCCTCCCCCCTCCCCTCTCTTACCTCCGTCTTGTTCAATAGAGGTTGCCAGATAGCTTCATGGCTGCTAGTCAGTTTTTACATCTACAAACTCAAATATCAAGAATATTGCGATCAGCTGGTATCCCTTTTCCTCCAGAACATGCAGTCACTGGACGCATTGGCTGCAGTTAGGTTACCTTAAGGGCACGATTGCCGATGTCTAACATAGACGGCCAGCCATCTTGAGAAGCTATTTGAAAGATTGAGAAACACGGCTTGGCTAATTCAATTCCTTTCTTCATTAGTGATGTGTGTATGTGTATAGGCTACTTTTTATTTATTTTCGGGAGTATAGTTTTTTTTGTTGACAAGATTATGTATCTCGGAATACATCATAAAATGTTATTCCTGTCTAGCCACAATAGAGAACCGCATTATACATCTTCCGAGACTTTCTTTTACTTTTAGGTGGTTTTGAATCGGCCCCATTAAAACGGTTAGGTTTTTCACGTAGGCATGGACCGTCGCCATATTTGAGTAGATACGTTTGCCAGCAGTTGTCTAGCAAGTACTGTATGCCGTTTCTAGTGCTAAGGACGCTGCTCAGCACAAAGTGCATGTTTTCATTGTACTCTGAAATTGAAGCTTTTATAGAAAGGACGCGTAAGCGATTAAAGTCTGTTTCATTTGTTTAGCTTTTGCGGAGTTAAAAGCAAAGCACACTCAACAAAAACGGTCGCCTTGAATACAGTCGTTGGACGGGACCTCGATTGTGCTCTGTAGTTGCTCTGAAAAGACTGTTTTCTTTACGACTCCTATTTCCCACGTCTTTACCATCTCTGAGTCGCTTTATGCTTTTGTAGTTTCCTTTACAGATATTTACGTAAACACATCGCCCTCAAGCCAAATTACGATTTCTACATGTGTCTCCTCTTTGGCTGGCGCGCGCCCTGTCAAGTGGCCTCGTGTCCTAGACGCCTAAAGCCATGTCTGATTTTTTTAACCTCCAGAACTTTGCATGATGGGATGTTGAGTCCAGGCTTGCAAGTGTAAAAGCGAAACTGCAAGCGCCAAAATGCAGTTTGCGATCGTCTTGGAATCGGGACAGGCGTGACGGCGCAGCAGATGGCGCGGGGCCACTAGACAGTTGGGCATGCTGAATCTAGTGTGTCCGCCTCCCATGGAGGCTGCCATTATGCCTTTTCTATGGTGCTGTCGAGTCGTCTGCTCCGATCTGCCCCTTCCTCTGGGCCCTGGCATTCGGCGCACCCACGATCTCCCACTTTTACTCTTCCAGGCAGTTGCAGCCGTTGTCCCAGAGCACTCCTGTTTTGAGTGGGTGGTCGGTAACTTGATGCCCAGTTGTATTGAAGGGATGTGTTAGTAGGCACTGACTCATTTCCTGGAGTTTCATTAACAGAAGCCGAGAGGAGCTCCGCCCTGCTGTCGCCTCCCAGCTCCTTCTCTCTCTCTCCTCCAAAGGGGGTTATTAGAGCCAGTCTCTCGCTTTCCTGCCTCACTGTGAGTTGGCCTGGCAACAGGGCAGGGAGGAATGCTAGGGCTTTTGTCGGAGTTGACACTTAGGCAGACTGCAGCAGGGTAAGCGTTTCATTACTTACACCTTATTCTTACTCCTTCATGAACAGGGTGGAATTGCGGGCTCAATATGAGCAGGGTCGGTTTACCTGGGCTGTGGGGGATGAGTGTGAATTATTTGCCAAGGTAGCCCGGCGGTTTTAAATGAGGAACCACATCTTTATCAATAACACACCTTTTTCTTTCTGCACAAGCAAATTATTTGTCGCGCCGTCAAGCTATTTTTGCTTTTAACCCAAAATGCCTTATTTCCAGTGTTTTTTTTTGTGCGTATACTTTGCAGGGTCTCCGATTTAAAGCTATGGATTGTTATATTGGAATACTCTGGTGCGAGTTTACTTTTTCCCTTCAAGATAGGAAAGTCTGTACTCTGATGGAGCGCCTTGATGCAAGAGTCTGGAGAGGGACGTCATGCCCTGCTGCCACTACATTGTCTACACCGCTGAATGTGGCGCTGGGTTAGTTTGGGTGTATATTGTTTGCTTGGGATGCAAGGCTTCGCCTGAGCTGTTTCTGTTTGGGCCACAGTACAAGCAGGTCGCGTTGGACTCTGATGTGAATCACACAACTCCCAACATGCATTAGGAGTTGGGGATCGGGTATCATCATGTCTCTTCTCACCACCCTCTGGGTCTACATTAGCCAGTCAACTAGCCCTTTCAGCGTCATGTGACCAGCGCGCCCCATTCAGCTTTGCTGGTGTCGTATCACATGACCCAGGCATGGCCAGTCGTCAGGTTGCACCGCCCTTTGGTTCCCGAGCATGCTGTTTTCAGCCTTCTCCAACATTAACCAAATCGGCAGCGGCCTCCTCGACCGCCCACTCATTCCCGGCCATTCAGCTCAGCTGTTTACATTGCCAAATGTCTTCACAACATCTGCAGCAGCTCGGCTAAAAAAAAGCAGGAAAAATCCACAACACCCCCTTCGCCAACCAACTAAATACATCGCAACACCTGGCAAACCTTTTCAGCAAATTCTACTTGGCCGTCAGTCCGGCAGCCTCACCTCACCATTTCTAGCTTGTTGAAACCAAAAACTAGTAAGTTTTTCCTGCTTATACAGTTTACTGCTGGTTAAATAACGTAAGCAGCTTATACGTAATTCATGATTTCTCAAATCAAAGGCTGGCTGTGCATAATTAAATGGTACGTCAATATATTGTCTGAAATATCAGAAACCTTTAAAGGTGAAGGAGAAATCGGACTACAAGTTATTTGCATGTGAGAGGAGTCTACTTAATTGTTCTCATATTGCAAGAGAAACTCCTTCCACCTTTAAAATACCTTTACTAACTGTAATTTTTGGGATGAACCTACAAACGAAGGTTCTTTGTATTCGGCTGTAAAAGACTAACATAACGCAATAATATATTTGACTTTTTTTCACAATTGAGTTTGATGTGGTCTGTTCCGAACCTTTGAGCTGTGAATTTTGATCGTGCTTATTTGGTTATCCATTTGGTTTAAGGTTAATGTTTATTGTAATCTCCAATTCAAATTGTGTATTCTAGGAAATAGTTTAGAGATATGGCATTATTATCTTGAACGATTTGGATTTTTTGAAACCATATATTTGTTTCAGCCTCACTCACCCTCAACCCCTCACCCTCACTCACCCTCAACCCCTCACCCTCACTCACCCTCAACCCCTCACCCTCACTCACCCTCAACCCCTCACCCTCACTCACCCTCAACCCCTCACCCTCACTCACCCTCACTCACCCTCAACCCCTCACCCTCAACCCCTCACTCTCACTCACCCTCAACCCCTCACCCTCACCCTCACCCACCCCCAACCCCTCACCCTCACTCACCCTCAACCCCTCACCCTCACTCACCCTCACCCTCACTCACCCTCACTCACCCTCACCCTCACTCACCCTCACTCACCCTCACCCTCACTCACCCTCACTCGCCCTCACTCACCCTCACCCTCATTTACCCTCAACCCCTCACCCTCATTTACCCTCAACCACTCACCCTCACCCTCACTCACCCTCAACCCCTCACCCTCAACCCCTCACTCTCACTCACCCTCAACCCCTCACCCTCAACCCCTCACTCTCACTCATCCTCACTCACCCTCAACCCCTCACCCTCACCCTCACTCACCCTCCCTCAACCCCTCACCCTCACTCACCCTCACCCTCACTCACCCTCAACCCCTCACCCTCACTCACACTCACCCTCACTCACCCTCACCCTCACTCACCCTCACCCTCACTCACCCTCACCCACCCTCAACACCTCATCCTCACTCACCCTCAACCCCTCACCCTCACTCACCCTCACCCACCCTCAATCCCTCACCCTCACTCACCCTCACCCTCACTCACCCTCAACCCCTCACCCTCACTCACCCTCAACCCCTTACCCTCACTCACCCTCACTCACCCTCACTCACCCTCACTCACCCTCACTCACCCTCACTCGCCCTCACTCGCCCTCACTCACCCTCACCCACCCTCAACCCCTCACCCACCCTCACTCACCCTCAACCCCTCACCCTCACTCACCCTCAACCCCTCACTCACCCTCACTCACCCTCACTCACCCTCACTCACCCTCACTCAGCGCAACCACATCATCTTCACTAAATATATTTAATAAACTTTAAGCTATTGGCAATATAAAATAAAATCAATTTTATTTACGTATTAATTATTAATTGTTTTTTAAAGCCATTGATTTTTTTTATATCAATACATATAAGTCACATATAAGTCCCGTTAATACAAAACATGTTGCTTTACAAATGCTAGAGGTGTCACATTTACAAAAATTATAACTATTGGCTTTGTAAAGAAGAAAGCTATTAATTTAGCTATTTAACTCACTCACCCTCACTCACCCTCACCCTCACTCACCCTCACCCACCCTCAACACCTCATCCTCACTCACCCTCACCCTCACTCACCCTCACCCTCACTCACCCTCACCCTCACTCACCCTCACTCTCACTCACCCTCACCCTCACTCACCCTCACTCTCACTCACCCTCACTCACCCTCACTCACCCTCACCCTCAACCTCACTCACCCTCAACCCCTCACTCACCCTCACTCACCCTCACCCACCCTCACCCTCACTCACCCTCACTCACCCTCAACCCCTCACCCTCACACAGTGCAATAGGTCTCGGAGCATTTGAGTTAGAGCTTTTAGAAATGTTTATGGCTTTTTTTTTTAATTCTTTAGCATTGGCTACAGGAAACAAAAATGCTAAAGATTTACAAAAAAACCCATAAACAATTCTAAAAGCACTAACTCTAATGCTGCGAGACCTATTGCATTTCCAATGCTTGTTCCTTCTTCTCTGTCATTTACACTTGTGCTCTGCTTAGAGGACTAGCTATACTTAGACTCTGCCACTCTGCACATGCACAGAGGAATCTGTAACTGTTCATACACATTCTTTAGTCTATAACTGTCAGGTTGATTTCACCGGATTCAGCAGCTTCTAGCTCCTCCCTTACTGTTGACTGTACATTTCTGTATGACCATTTATCTATGTAACTCTCCTATGTGTGCTTGTTCCACCTTCTTTTGAGCCCCTGTGTGGGTATAAAAGACCCATGGTTCTTCTACTCCTTGTGCTACTTCATACACTGCCGAAGGGTGTTGTGTGAATGTAGTTCCACCTCATGAGGTTTAATAAAACTCTTGATTCACATTTCAGTTTCCGTGCCAACTTCTATTTACTTGTCTGTGGACTTGCGTGCAGAAAAGGGCGAACCCCTAGCACTGAAGGCCTGGCTGAGGCCCACCTCTACACAATCCCCTGTTCTTTGCCACATTCAAATCTAGGTGTATGGAAGATGGGCGCTGCTAGGGCTCATATCACCTGAGTGAGGCTCACTCTATGGATAAGATCCTTTATGATCCTGATGATTTTAGGGAAACACTAAAAACCTTATCATCGACAGTGGATAGACAGGAAGAGCAAGCACAACGTTTATTGGCAATAACGATAAGTTCAGCATTGATGTAACAAGATACTAGGCCTGATGTGTCTATGGATATAACACCACAATATGACCATGACCTATTGGAGGGGTTATACCAGTAGAAGGCATGAACAATCACTAACAAAGTATAACCCCTGAAGATAATTAATAAGTAGACTCACATTCAGATTGACCGACACATAGAGAACCAGAGCACATCAAAGCAAAGGATTCGAATCATTATTAGAGTGAGAGTCATGACATTAAAATATGTGTAATGAACATAAAAGGATTTGTGTAACAAGGATTACTGAGCACTCAAAATAAAGGTTGCTAGGCATGCACAGAGGCCAGTGCTGAACACGCAGTGAAGGCATCACTAGGGCACCATAGAAGTCATCCCTGGTTAAACAACAGTCTCGTTTGGGAGTACAACAGACCACAAGCAGTAAAGCAGCCAATCTTCCATTGTGTAGCTAAATAATCTTTTCTCTGTTGCCCATTCATACCAGGTCAGGGTTACAAGAAGAGCTCCACCATCTTGGTTTGGGATCCTTTCCTTGATTTCCTTCACCATAAGTGGTATTTTTCCTTGATCTCCATAATACTTGAAACATGCCAGCTTCTTAGAAGAAGGTAGTCTCAGAGAACTAAAATAATAATGTAGTGCAATGCAAGTAAATATCTAAAAAATCTCAGTTTACACATCCGGTTAAAAAAAAAGTTCCAAGGTGGCTTTTAAGATGTGGTTAGTGTCTCTTTTATATATAGAATGTCTGTTCCACTTCTTTTTACTAATGTAAATGTAAATGTGTTTGTATAGCGCCTTCTCCTCAGTGGCCTCGTAGCGCTGATTAATACCGCTGTGGAATCCTTCCTGGCTTTCCTGGGCACCCCCAAGGTGAAGCCAGGCATCCAAGCGCTGCTGGGGCCATTGTGGAGATTAAGCAAGCTATTGCCCAGAGTCACAGAGTGGGACCCATGATTCGACTATGCACGAGGCGAGAATTATCAGGTCCGGGGAGATTGAGTCCAAGAGCCGCTGAGGTACGAATTGAACCTTGGTTCCGGGCCAGACCTCTGCATCAGGGTCTGCTACTCTAACCATTTAGCCACACTCCTCCACTAATGTGGAACACGCTTCCCCTTCTCCTCAGGTCTAACCCCAACTTGTCCTCTTTTCGGAAGCAATTGAAGACTTTTCTTTTAATGCTCACCATTAACTCCTCTCACAGCTTCATACTTTGCTAGGCGACCACAACGATCCGTCAGCGCTTGGACGCCCCAGGGCAGCAATCGCGCTTTACAAGTGTACGTTTCATTTCATTTCAATGTGTTATGTGTGTGTTATATGTGTTATTTTCTCCGAACACAACTGTACAAGATTTAAGTGTACTTTATGCAGGGGATTTTTTTTAATGCATGGAATTTTTGTGTTATTTGTGCTGTTGTATTGACTTGCATGTATAATAAAAATAATAACAAATCAAAAACATGACACTCTTTGAATATTAATATATGGCCAGAGAGGCACCATAAGCATATATCCTAAATATTCCTGGGGCCATTAACCCAATTCCTAGAGGGAATTACCCTAAAGATTCCCGTGTTAGGTAGGGGATGTACTCTTGTTAATTGGCTTGCCCTTTATCAGGGGTTGTAAAGGACATTTGACTAGTGGACTGGGAATTCTTGTGGAACACTTATGAAAGTTAAACATTGTACTATCTGTTCTGCACCTCTTTCCCTCCGCATATGACTGAATTAACCATGTAACTCATCCCCCTACTGGTCAGCTGTAATCTGGGAGACTGCTTTGTCTCGATAAACATTATGGCAATTGTGACTTCTTTAAAACAAGGATTAGAAATGCAATAGGTCTCGCATTGTTTTGAGTTAGAGCTATTGGCATAGCTCAACAGCTGCTGGACGCCTAGCAAGATACTCATACAGCGTGCTTTACAAGCTCAAAACTGGCTTTATTTGAAAATGTGGGCTACTTTTTTTCAGCTATCTGGTTCGCTAACTGGTGCTCAGGCCTATTTTTTGTCCCTGTCTGACCCTGCTGTACACCATTCCTTATGTCAATGGTACTCATTTTATCAACCTCAGATAGGTGAAGGGCAGAGTACATTCACTGGAATCGTAACCAGTGACAAACAGGCTACAAGCAGGGCTTTGTAGCAGATGAATTAACCAGCTAAGCTGCCTTGTCATCCATTGAAGTACGATGCTGTGTTTTTTTTACACATTTTGTGTTCAGTCTGCCTGTTTTCAGAATATGCTTCGCTTACATTCCTCGACGCGCTTGCTGCGAGGGTTGTATACGTTTATAACACATTAGTAAAAGGTAGTACCTCAATGGTGTTCTGTTAATCGGCCTTGAAAGGATGAAGCACTGATCCAGGCCTGTGATGTGCAGATATATGAAGCGTATGCAAATGCACTGAACTACCCTACCCCACTACTGGCAGTCACGGCAGACTCGTCAGGCACAACTCGGAGCAGTGTTCTGAATTTGCTTCCAAGTACAGAAGAGGCACAACCAGACCAACTGGGCCCTGCACCACTGCAGTGCCGGCTGAGTAAATCCATGAACTGCACCCCTGAGGAGAGCTGCTCCTGGGTCACAGCCGAGAGCTCACGGCTAGAGGCGCATACCCTGCCCGGCGGAGACTATGAACAGCTTTCCTCGCACACAGACTGAAGCGCCAAGAGGGCTCATCTGGGGGTCTTGCCTGTAAGATGTCCCAACAAACAGGGGCAGGCGTGGATGAGGGGAGAGAGAGATCTTAAGACAAGCGCGTGCATCTGTAAGGTGTTTTAGGATGGGGTCGAGCCAATCACGTGCCCGACAGACTGGATGTTCAGGAAGCAATTAGAAGAGGTAGTGAGTGGGAAGAGGTAGTCAGTGGATGTTCAGCACAGAATGCAGTGAGAGAAGTCTCAATATGCAGTACACACAAGCTCATCAGGTAGTGAGCATGTCTGGGGCACAGCTCTCCCTTCAGCCCGGCGGCGGCAGAGGAGGCAGTGGAGAAGGAAAACCTCCTGAGCTTCCTGGCGTGCGTGAAATCTGCCATCCGTCCACTCCTGCAGACTCAGTGACACACCAGCGCACACTCGCACACACAAACGCACTCATCCACGCGCTCACACATACACAGGGATTAGGAGAACAAGGGGGCGAGAAGGCACGACAAAGTAGTGCTCAAAGTCTAAACAAGCTGTCGACATTAGGCGAACAGCTCTAGTATATATTTGCATCGCGATTTCACTTTAAGTGAAAGCGAGATGCAAAAATAAAACAAGCGGCCACCCTTGCCAAAGGCGACTAGTTAAAGGAGAATGTATAACGCCGCCAGTAAAACATCATGTACGGATGGGCTGTACCAAAAGGATACAGGGCGGTAACAAAAAAGTCTCATTTTCAATTAGAGGTCACCGTTTAGCATAAATGATGACGCCAGCCAATTGGAATGATGGGCGGGGCTTCCAGTCCCCTTCTGAAAGCGTATCGATGACAGTGACCCTCGCAGAGCGGGGAGCGCATGCGCACTCTAGCGCTAGGTCTGCGAGACCTAAAAGAGTCTTTTGAGTAATGTTAGGTGCTCTTCATTGGAGTAAAAAACTACCGCTATCTTCTATTTCCGATTTTAGGGCCATTTATGGATCCAGCTAGTTAGTATCAGTGAGTTGTGGTTTTGTTTTTTAAATATTGATTTGGTTCGTAAAAGCTTTATTGCTACATAATCTATGTCAATGGAAGTGTGTTTGATCTGGGTTCACATAAATAATAATTAATATCCCAAGTTTCAGAATATCAATGCATTTATATCACTTTTGAAAAACAGAAGCTATTATGTTCCCAGTACCAGTGCTCTCTGCTCACATCGTTTCTTACTGGTAATCGATTGTCAACTGATTTTTGGTGGTCTCTGCTAATCTGAGGTGCCATCTTTGTGATAGTGAGTCAGCATTTTTGCAGCCCCAGTATCTATCAACAACAAGCATTGGGAAAGCCAATAGGTCTGCGTATTATGTGCTGGCACATGCTGTGTTAGCATAATAGAGTGAGGCATTACAGAAGGAAACAGTAGCAGAGTACAGAGAAAGCTTTCATTTGAAATTGTCCCTCACGCAGTTCAATACAAGTGGAAGAGCAAGGTTACACTCAAAGAGCAATAACATTAGCTCTAAGATCAATATTCCACTGGGCTGAGCCTTCCTTTTGAGGCCAAGCAGATAGTCATGCAAGGCCTAATCCAATCCCGCCTTGATTTCAGTAATGCCCTGTACCTTGGGGCGCCTGAGTACAGTCTGCAAAAACTTCTGCGGATTCAGAATTGTGCAGCACGCACCCTGCTTGGAATTCCAAGCAGAAACCCAATAAAGCCTGGGTTGAGAGCTTTACACTGGCTCCCTGTTAGGGAAAGAGTCAAATTTAAATCTATGTGCATTGCCCACCAAGCATATTGGAAATCTGGTCCAGAAATTAGCTACTCTTTGATCTCTCCCTACCAACCCAAAAAACAACTCCGCTCATCCCACGCCTTTTTGGCGAAAGTCCCCCGGATCCGGAGATCTAGAGCTGGAGGCCGGTCTTTCACCTACAATGCATCCAAATTATGGACACTCCCCCTCCACCTAAGATCTAATCCCAATCTCCTGAGTTTCCGCAAACAGCTTAAAACCTTTCTTTTTAACTAAGTCAGATTAATCTCCGGACCGACTCACTGGAAGGCACTGCCTTAGTTCCTAGCGCCTGGACGCCTCAGGGCAGCTGCTGCCCTCAATAAAACCCCTTTTCATTTCATTCATTCACATGATTCACAAAGTCTCAAGCCATTTGGCTGAAAGAGGATGCTCAAGGAAAGCCATTGGTTGAAAGGGGTGGATCCTAATCTCACTCTCAGCCCGATTCTCCAAGGGCGCATCCACACTCGTGGCAGAGGCCCCCAAGTTGTGGCAGGCACCTCACATTCGTGGCAGGACCTCCGCAATGAGAAACTGCACTGCGGAAATGCAAGCCCCCCACCATGACTGAGGGGCCTCCACCATGAGTGCTGAGGCCCTTTGTGAATCAAGTCATAAGTGCTCAATGTTAGATATAGGTCTGTTTGACAGTGGTACTGTCAAAACATAGAGCTATATATGTAGGCCAGTGGAGCTTTTTTGATAAAGAAAAATCGAAATTACTTACTTGTGGAAATGAAAAATATTTTATGCGTATGCTTGTTCTCTCTAGAGCCTGGTTCAGAGAAAAAACGCATATTGGGCTGCTGCTTTACAAAAGGGAAACGTGGGCTTCGATACACTCCTTCCCATGATAATTATTTATGAGAATGCAGTTAATGGAGTGCCATAAAAAAATCTATCAAATGTCACAAGGACTGATGGGCAGTTTTAGACGTGGTGGTTATGGCAAATCCTCCTATTTGAGGGGAAAAGGCTGAAGCAGATGAATCTTCTACATGGACTGGTTTTACCCCTCAGTTCTAAACTATATCCTACATCTTTCTGCTACTCACCTATTTCTGTCTTGTTTTTCCCTTTGTACCGTTTTATTTTGTAAGCCTTTCTTTTTCTTTTTTCATACCAGTCTTTATTTTTCTTCACACTCAGTTTTTTTTATTTCTTTTATATTCATTGCTTTCAAAGTTTCTTTCTTCATTTATTTTCTTCATTCTTTCTTTTTTTCCTGACTGCATTTTCTTATTTTGTGATTTGTTGCTTTATCTCGTCTTTCATGCTCTATATTTTTTTGTTACTTTGTTTCTGTTTCTCGTTCTCATTAGTTGTTTTGTTAACAATCTATCCTTTTCTTACTTTTTACCTTTTTTGTTTTACTTTCTTCTTTTTTTGGAGCTTTGATTCTTTCTTTCATTATTTCTCTCATTCTTTCCTTTACATTTGTTTATTTTGTACTTTTTACCCTCTTTATTTCACTATCATTGTTTAAATTAACCTTTTCCCCCTCAAATATGCTCATTCCTTTTGCTGTATTTTTATCCCTTTCTTTTGCTGTCTGCAACTACACATTCTTACTTGTTTAGTTTTTCTCATTATCGTTTAATATTTTTACTCTGTGCTTTTTTAAACTTTTCCGTTTCCCTTTAGTTCTCTGTTATCTTTCTTTTGGTCTTTTGTTTGCTTTTCTTTTGCCTATTCCTTCTTTGCTTCAGTGTCTTTTTATTCTGCAAAAGTCAAAACATGATTAGAATCAGACGTTCACTAAAGAGACTCTTAGATGTAGGGTGATCATAATGGACAAGACCAAGCAATAGCGATAATTATCGCTATTGCTTGGTTAGAGACAAAAATTTACCACAGAGCTGCAGCGATTTTTACCGCAAATAAACCTTGGTATTACCAAGGTTTATCGCAAATGCGATAAAAATCGCCGCAATGCATGAATATCGCTGAAAAGTCAGCGATATTCATGCATTACCGAGCTAATGCTCTTAGCCATGTTATCCACCTCCCATTGGATAACATGGCTAAGAACTGCTCAGGGCAGGTGTTAGCTTTTGGAGATATTCGCGCTTAGCTTAGCGCGAATATCTCCAAAAGTTGGTAATAGGAGATAGCGATGTTAGCGACTGTTTTCAGTCGCTAACATCTTGGCACGCCCACTTTGCATGTCATTAGTGATAAATATCACTGACATGCAAAGTGGGGCCCAAGATGGTCGCTATCTCCTACTAGCTGTCTCTAACTGGTGTTAGCGACAGCTAGGTAATAGGGAGATAATTTTATCTCCGCTTTATTGGCTTTTAAAGTAAAAAAAGCGGAGATAAACCCCCTTGATAATATGCCCCAAGGTTCACAAAGATTCTTGACAACATCATGAACAACCCCAGCGATAACTGTGAGGGGATGCTGACCAAGGCAAAAGATACATGCATAGTGGGAAATTACCCAGGGCCCCCATCATTAAAAGGGGTCCCTTGGAAAGTGATTTTTTGCTCTATCTCACCTCTGTGTCTTCCTCTATCTCAAACTCTCTTCCTCTCCAGTGTCATCTTAAGATTGTTTGGTCCCCCGAGCAAGATGTATTGCAGCTGTTTTTGTGGGGTTCAGTTTGTGAAAGCTTAACATATATTTTAATATTTGAGGGCATTGTGCAGGCCTCAATTAGGAAAGAATGGGAAAGAAAATTATTCCAAACAAGGGCCCCAAAATATGTATTGCATGGGGACCCAAAATCCTTAAAATGACATTGCATTGCGACACACGTGGGCATATCTACCAGAAAATGTTGTCGGGTGGGAAAAAGCCAAATTTGGCAGCACCGATCTCCGACATTTTCAAAACTCAGGGATGCGCTGTATTTACTTCAATACGACGCACCCCTATGTTTTCCCTAGGCGCTAAAATTAGCTGCCTAGGGCCAACGCAGACACCCTTGCACAATAATGTATGGGTGCCTGCGTTGGAGGGACGGATTGTATATGTGCAGGAAGGTATCCCTTCCTGCACACAAAAAAACCATAATGGCTATTTGTTACTTCTATGTATGGTTTAGCACCACCATGTAAATATTGAAAACGGCGTGACGTCATCGGAGCATCAAAAAAAGTGACGCTCCTGTGGCGAAAGGGGCTTGTAAATATGCCCCAGTGTCTACAAACTCCATTACAGTACGGATGGCTAGATAGTGCTTTATTTGACCGTGTTACATATTCCTATAAGAGAGGAGATACAAGGCGACACTATACATTTCAAAACCCCACACCACAGTAGCAAAGGAGAATCCCCCGTTCTCCTTCCCCACAGTGCACTAACATGCTTCAGATGAAAGGTACCATAAACAGCCAGCCCGTGGAGCCCGGGGCGGCGAAAGGGCAGTAAGTACCCCTCTTCGGGGCACACCGAGAATCTGGATTAAAGAGGGTTTAAAAGAAGACCATTAGCTATGATTTAGCATCTGTGATTTTGGAACATAAACTAGTCCTTTAGAACAGGCTTCTAAGCATGGGCCTTGTTTATTTCAAACAAAATATCTTTTAGCTGGAACATTTTAGGAATCTCATATGACCTGCTAATAAATCAAGCGCATAATATCTGCTGGGAGCAAGAAACCACTAAAAAGGCAGATAATCTTCAGCTGAATTAAGAGAAACAAAGCCCTACCCCGTTTGAAGGGAAGGTTCGACCTATCTTTCGCTATCAGTGTTAATCGTCTCAAAACTTTCAGGATGTGGCTCAGGGGCGAAAATGTAAGCGCCGAAAAAACATTCATTGGACCGACATTTAGCTGCGTCTCAGATGACACAGAACGTTTAATTGAATTGTTTAGGTTTCCTGCTCCAATGGGTTCTTTTTAATATTTACTCTGCGAGCACAAGGCCTACGGAGGAGTATGCGTCTTCGATCAACAACCCAGACTACTTTTGAAAATGAATGAATGCTTGCACAGGGGTGATACAGTATGTCTTTCATCTCCTTGTCCAGTGCACGGATGTATGACAAAGTATTGAGAACAACAATATCGTGACACCAGAATATTCTGTACAAAATATTGTTTACAGAAATATCGAGTGTACGTATGTAAATGTATGTAAATGTACATATGTAAGCCACCTAAATAACGTCAAAAATAATATGAAACAGAATCTCGTAAAAAATAAGGTATTTTGAGAAATTTACACTCATAACAATATATATATACTGTATTTAATATTTTAAAATACAAAATAATAATGCAATTATAAATAAATCGTTGTAATTAATAATGTATATTAAATACACATACTATACACATTTGTGTGTATATGTATATATATATATATATGGAAAGAAGAAGGTTGCCCTTTACAATGAGAACGCACACACAGGTAGGTATTCCACAATTTACTGAGGTCTGCAATGTGACAAGCAAGTGGCTTCGCTACAAATGTTCCAATGGTCTGACCGGTTTCGGACTTCGCGTCCTTGCTCACAGACCTGCAACCAAAAGTCACGTAGCAACAGGATTGCAGCCCACCTGCTTTCATTAGTAACAGTTCCGCCCCCAATGGGCGTCTCTTTAAGCAAGTGCATTGTGGTACCTGCAGTGCCGCAACCCATCATTTGAGCCCCAGTGGGTGTTGGCGTGACTTCGCTGATTTTCAAAACATGTACTACCCAAGTGGGGTGAAGACAAAAGTCCAGCTTGTTGCCTCATTGTCCATATCCAAGCTCTCACATCGGGCCCACCTGTTCTAAGGGCTCCACCAACGAAAGGGTGCGCCGGATCCGCTGTGTCTCTTCGGCGGCGGTGCGCTCTCGCGGCCTGGCATGGCCGCTAAATTGTGGAAAGAAGAAGGTTGCCCTTTGCAATGAGAATGCACACACAGGAAGGTATTCCACAATTTACTGAGGTCTGCAATGTGATAAACAAGCGGCTTCGCTACAAATGTTCTAATGGTCTGACCGGTTTCGGACTTCGCGTCCTTGCTCACAGACCTGCAACCAAAAGTCACGTAGCAACAGGATTGCAGCCCACCTGCTTTCATTAGTAACAGTTCCGCCCCAATGGGCGTCTCTTTAAGCAAGTGCATTGTGGTACCTGCAGTGCCGCAACCCATCATTTGAGCCCCAGTGGGTGTTGGCGTGACTTCGCTGATTTTCAAAACATGTACTACCCAAGTGGGGTGAAGACAAAAGTCCAGCTTGTTGCCTCATTGTCCATATCCAAGCTCTCACAACGGGCCCACCTGTTCCAAGGGCTCCACCAACGAAAGGGTGCGCCGGATCCGCTGTGTCTCTTCGGCGGCGGTGCGTTCTCGCGACCTGGCATGGCCGCTAAACACACCTCCCACACGTGCATCACAGGATCCAACCTGTGGCCCGGATTGAGTAATTTAAAGCAACAATGCACCACTATGTATATAATGAACATCAAAGATATTGGACAATGTCGCAATAATACATTTAAAATCAATAGCGATAAACATGATGCCGCTAATGTCAATTCCACCACAGTGAACACTGTTTGGTGGATACAAAAATATATATTACTGTATGAATACATTAATAACTTTTTTTTATATATATATATATATATATATATATATATATATATATATATATATATATATATATATATATATATATTAACTGAAAAAACCATAGGTTTCACACCAGTTATAGTTAGGAATTAGCATTTAAAAAACCTATGAAATTCACTGAAAAAACCATAGGTTTCACACCAGTTATAGTTAGGAATTAGCATTTAAAAAAACCTATTAAATTCACTGAAAAAACCATAGGTTTCACACCAGTTATAGTTAGCTGGAAATTTTACTGACATAAAACCATTGAAATTCCACGTTATAGTTAGTTGGACTCACTATAACTTGCACGTGTAATGCACTGCTGATGACGTCACATATTACATCACTCATGACATGGTCAGTGACATCACTCATGACATCACTGATGACACCATCCAGTGAATGTGTGCCTTTCTGAAAAATAAATATGTTTTATATATGTATATGTAAAGGTCGATGGAAGAATAAATGTTTAAATAAGTGTCTAAATGGATGTTTTAAAAAAAAAATGATTGGTTAACTGGCTTATTAAGTGTATCTTAGTGAATACATATATTAACGAGTAATGTTTAAATATTTAAATATATGTATCAGTGTTTCACTTTGTGTATAAATGGCTACATGGGTTGGTGAGTAGCTACATGTGTGTGTATATGGGTTATTAGATGTTTTTTTAGTATCAGTATGAGTGTCTGTATGGTTTGGTGGGAGTGTTACTTAGCACATAGATGCATCAATGACTGACTCACTGTTTGTATGTGTTTTGAAGACGGCATATGTGCAGGACTGTATGGATGGATGATTGTGTGTATGGGTGTGTTAGTGAGTGAATGACTGTCTCATTAGTGTCTTTATCAGTAACTACATATGTTTTAATCTAGTATATGTGAGTATTGATGTATATGAGTGAGTATATGTGAGAGTGAGAGATTGAAAGAGTTCTTGTTTAAATAAGTATGTGTTTCTATAGTGATTGTTTAAGAGAGTAAGTATGTGCAAGTTTCCTTAGAAGTAAGGTGGTAGTGTGTGTATAGCTGTATATGCAAATAAATAGAAGTTCAATAGTTTATTTGCATGTGTGAGCATGTGTGTGAGAAACTTTTGGATGACTGTCGGTGTGTAACAGGATGTATAGGTGTATCACTACATATGATGAGTGAGTATATGTATGAGTGACTATATAGAACTGTTGGTGAATGAGTGAATGTGTATGTAGATGGTGGAATTATTGAATTGGTTGTTGTAACTGGTATGGGTATCTCCATTTTTTAAAATGTTTTAATTTATATTTTTCAATATGTGTTTCATGGGTTACATTACAGTGAAAGGAGGTCTGTCACTCTGTCACAAGGATGATGTCATCAGTGATGTCATGAGTGATGTGACTGACCATGTCATGAGTGATGTAATATGTGACGTCATCAGCAGTGCATTACACGCGCAAGTTATAATGAGTCCAACTAACTATAACGTGGAATTTCAATGGTTTTATGTCAGTAAAATTTCCAGCTAACTATAACTGGTGTGAAACCTATGTTTTTTTCAGTGAATTTAATAGGTTTTTTAAATGCTAATTCCTAACTATAACTGGTGTGAAACCTATGGTTTTTTCAGTGAATTTCATAGGTTTTTTAAAGGCTAATTCCTAACTATAACTGGTGTGAAACCTATGGCTTTTTCAGTGAATTTCATAGGTTTTTTAAATGCTAATTCCTAACTATAACTGCTCTGAAACCTATGGTTTTTTCAGTGAATTTCATAGGTTTTTTTAATGCTAATTCCTAACTATAAGTCTCACTTTATAAGTAAGACTGTTAGCGCTCTAGTTGTTTAGAACACTCTGGTATATTCTGTCGTTGGGCTACAGTTGGGCTACATCTGGCTGATATTTGGGCTACATTTTTTTTTGTCTCTGGTGGCCATCTTTGGGCTACATTGGGCTACATTGGGCTACATTTGGGCTACATTTTGGCTCTAACATATATATAGCCCAATGTAGCACAAAATATATTTTTTTCAAAGTTAATTTTCGTAAAAACCACTTGAGAATAGGGCTACCATGTCCCTACAATTTTTCCCAATTTTTTTATTTATTTATTTTTTGCTTTGGAGCGCTCCCGGTGCGCGCCCCGGGGAGCGCCCCGAAAAGCGTACTTTTATAAAGCGCCCCGGGGCGCGCCCCGGGGCGCGTAGCGTAAGCATGTCGGGGCATGTGACCTGAAAATAACAATTTTTATTGGTTCATAACAGTTTTGGTTTCATAATGATGAAGCCCCTGGTCATGTGACCTGAAAATAACACTTTTCATTGGTTCGATAAATTTTTTTTTCAAAAGGATGAAAGACCCCACCTTTTTTCCTTATTCTGACTTTGTCCTTTGACTTAGGAAGACCTGTTTGTAGCTCTCTCTACTTTTTTGCTCAAAATAATGGCTTCAGTAGTAGCAGCAGCTGGTGCATCTGCACCACAACCACCACCACAACCACCAAAAGGACCTCCTCAAGATATCATTGGTGGTCTTCAAGAAGAGGAAGAGGAGGAGGAGGAGGAGGGGAGTTCAAGATGGCTGGAAGAACACAATACCCCATACCAGCCAAGACCACACATTATTTGGGAGTTTTTTACTCTCCCAGAGGGGAAAAAAAGTGAATGCACCCAAGGTCAGTTGCAAAATTTGTGGCATGGAACTTTCTAGGGGAAACCCAAATAAAAAATATTCATTTGGGAACTACACAATGATACGCCACATGCAGCGCAAACATCCTATAAACTATTCTGCTGCAGAAATGAGGGAACTGGCCAGTAACCCTCCCCGATCAACAAGAACCAGCTCAAAAAGGAAACAACCCACTGCGTCTGCACCAGAGGAAAGTGAGACGATGCTGTGCATTCAGCCCCGATTTGCAGATTTCAGAATTATCTGTAAATATTGTGGGAAGACCATCTTCTACAGAGAACAGAGCGTAAAGCTTATCGTCCTTGCTGGGGACAATCATAAATGCCCCAATCAACCCTAATTTTTTCTTTTCTTTTAGATTTTTGCTCCACTTGAGCCATTTTCAATTCCCTGTTTTTTCGTTTTTCCCCATGAAAAATACAAAAAAAATCTAAAACTGTTCAGAAAATCCAAAAAAAGTACAAAATGTTAAAAAAAACAATATAAAAAATATAAAACAACAAAAAGAACTGCCTCCAATTTCTAAAAAAAGGCTACATTTTTTAAAAACTCTATCATTCATTTTTCCTCATGGTACGCTCCCCGGTCCGCTCCCCGGAGCGCGTACCGGGCATGCCCCCCGCGCCAAACAAAAAAAAGCCCCCACATCAAACCTAGGGGGTCAGGGGGGATCTACCCTGCCCCCTTATGGTCATTTCCCCCTTTGTTTTGGCAACCTCTTGTGTCTCGATACTAACGAGACACAAGATGGCGGCCGCTCCGGACTGTTTCGAATATTTACAGATACCCAAGAGCCAATCAGATTTCCGTGCGCACCTCGCGTGTCGTGCCCGGGGCGCTCCCCGGAGCGCGTACCGGGGCGCGCTTACAGATATATATATATTTTTGAACCTAAATTACTCAAAATCCACTGGAGCACATATCTTGAGACATAGCAAAGGCACATCGGGCTACCAGTCCCTTCAATTTTGCCAAATTTGGTTGAAATCCATTCAGCCGTTCGGGCTAAAAGTGAAATCGACCGCCTTATGGAAATTAACATGGGGAAAACGCGTTTTGGGACCCCCGTTTTATCTCGGCCCCCACTTGACGAATCCCCCCCAAACTTTCAGCAAAGGACCCGAATGCCGCGAGGCCATTTTGAGGAAATTTTCAGTCAGATTCGTCAACCGGCGCCAAGGTTATTCCAAATAGAATTTTGAGTTTTAACATTGAAAAAAATCCTAACTATAACTACCTGCAGGCGACCGCCAGTAGGTAATATATATATATATGTATATATATATATATATATATATATATATATATATATATATATATATATATATATAGTATATAAATGGTATACCCCACACGGCAGGGTCGTTTGGGGAACAAGCCCGTTATTAGGTGGTGTGTGACGCCGGTAAGCCCAAAAACAGCAATTATAATTCATCCAAAGTTCCAAGTAAACACACACTCGAACTCTTGATTATGCAAAAAGAGGTAGCTCTTTATTGCTCGTTACGCGTTTCGACGAAGATTGCCTTGATCACACGAAAATTGCAGCAGAATGAGCATGCATAAATAAAGTAAAAAACACCCATATGGTAATTGATAACGGACTAAAGGTAACGGGTAATGGTCCCTTTGCGCAGTAGAATTTCAGACATTTTGTAATGGGCAAATTGCATACATACAATGGCTTTTAGCTTTATAGCGTTACATGATGCTAACTTTAAATACATGAATTTTAACCATGGAGTTGCGTCTTTGCATTCTGACCATTTGCATAAAACATACAAGAATATATATGTATAGTGTAATCACCGCAGAGCTACAGGTTCTAATCGTTGAGAAAAAGTAAAGAACAGACCCAGAGCTGCAGTTTACATTATTCCTGCATAGTCATGTATCCGCCATTTTGTAGTGTGCAAGGTAAATATCAACAATAGTATTTTGTACAATGATTCTTCCATAACATGATAATAATTTTGGTTACACAGATTTTGTACACAACTTTATAGTCGCTTTTGTGTATACTAACTCGGCGATGCAATATAGGCATGGTGCATAAGAGAAGCATCACCTCGTAATTACCCTGTATGTCCAATGCATGTGTACATTACTTTAGTATATATGCGCAATGTGTATATGTTGTATGGTGGTATTTAATAATAATTTATAACCTGTGCATGCGATCTAGTGCCTTTGCGCCACGTTACTTGTAATGTGAGCTTACCTGGTGCAAGTGCGCCTTATCTTTTGTAGCACCCATGGCCAGCCTATCTCTTTCCTCTGTCAAAAAAGCACAGAGAGAATGATACCAATCTTTACATATAGATTTCCAGCCAGGACACGAAGTTAGTCCAAAAAAGGAAATTCAACATTACCACAGCTGTTAGCTACTACATAGTGTCCGTGTCACAAAATCCTAAATTGGTTAAATAAGTGCAGGAAAAAAAGAAAAATACAACAATTAGATTGTTAGAAAGTTAAAAGTCTCTTATCTGGATTCAGTGTTCACCTGAGCCCGGGGAAGAAAAGGATAGGGAACCCGTGAAGTGACCATACAAAGTGGTGGCTCCCTTCCTTTCCTCCTGTGACTGAGAAGAACACAAATAAAAGACATGATAAATACTATTTTTTCTACTAAACAGATATATATATATACACATTGAAACAGTATCATATAACCACAGTACTGCAATAAATATTTCCTTAATTATTAATCAATAACCATGGAGGTGTGAGGCTAGTTCATCATCAAGATTATGACCCTCCGGGAAGTTTGACTCTAATTCCATTATCCATTTTGATTCTTTTTGTCTGAGTGACAATTTTCTATTACCACCTCTTATGCCTAGAGCTATCTGTTCAATTGCAAAGAATCTAAGTAATGAGTTATTGGACAGGTGGTGTTCTTGAAAGTGTCTGGCAATAGGGTAATGGGCGTAAAGAAATTGGTTATCGCTCTGAGGTGTTCCATGATTCTTTTCTTAACCATACATGTAGTACTGCCTACATACCTGAGTTTGCAAGAACATTCTAGTATGTATACTGTAAAGTTGCTGCTACAGGTAAGAAATTGATTGATTTTCCACTTACTTAATCGTCCTGGGATACCAAATTCTTTCACAGAGTGACTGAATTTACAGGCCCTACAGTGCCCACAGGGGAAGAGGGCTTTGAGGTTGTGGAAATCACTTTTCTTAGTTTCAGTAATATCCCCTTTCACTAGGATATCCCTTAGGCTTCTACCTCTCCTGTAGGTAATTAAGGGTCTTTCACCTACATCTTGACCTACAATGGAGTCAGTCTGAAGAATCTTCCAATTATCAGCCAGGATTTTTCGTATTTTCTTAGATTGGTTATTGTAGGTAGTAATCACTTTAGTACCTGTTTCTGTTTTCTCATCAATTTTAGTCTGTTCTACTGCTTTCTCTCTACTGACTTCATGTATCTTATCAAGTGAATTTTTCAAGACCCATTTGGGATATCCTCTCTGTCTAAATCTTTCAAACATGATCCTTTGTTCTTCCAAAAATGTCTCACTAGTGCTGCAGTTTCTTTTTGCCCTCAGTAGCTCCCCATATGGAATACTCCATTCAATAGTTTCCGGGTGGCCACTGAGGGCATGAAGAAGACTGTTGCTAGCTGTTTCTTTCCTGTACAAGCTAGTCACTAGATTCCCTTCAATAACTTGAATTTTAGTGTCCAAGAACTCTACAGTATTTTTGCTGATATTGTGTGTCAGAGCAATATTGTACTGATTGTTGTTAAGTTTATCGATGAAAGTTATAGCTTCAATTTCAGTACCTTTCCATACTATTAGCAAATCATCGATATATCTCAGCCACACAACTACTGACTCGAACTCTGAATTGAGGGACACGTCTAGGCAGATCTCTTCCTCTCACTTGCCTAGAAGGAGGCTTTAAAAAGCTCGGCGCGAAGCACGTACCCATGGCCGTGCTTCGCACCTGCTTATGCAACATCCCATCAAACATAAAAATGTTGTTCTTTAGACATAACATCATCATGTCCGCTAGCATGCAAGTATGTTCTAAGTACATAATGTGTCTGGTGCCTTAATAATGCATGCAGGCTTATATCCCCTGGACGTGATCACTGATGGTATATATTGAATTCACGTCCAGGGTGATAGGAAAATAGTTTTCTTCCTAAACTAGACCTTCTATTTTGTTTAGCAAGTCTTTGGTGTCCCACACATAGGAAGGTAATTCAGTAACAAATTCTTTGAGGAATTGATCAACATATTTAGAAATATTTTCAAGAACATTGCCTACCGAGGAGTCGATAGGTCTCCCTGGTGGAATGGTGGGGTGTTTGTGAGTCTCAGGAAGAAGATATAAAATAGGCAACTTGGGATAATCTCTTTTTAAAAAACAGTATTCTTGCCAAGAGATAATGCCTGATTCCTGCCATTCAGAAAGTTTACGCCATGTGGTGGTTATACTAGCATTGTAGGTGGCTGTGTCACATGTACAGTAAAATTTAACGTCACTAAGTTGTTTCTTAGCCTCAGTAATGTACAGTTGTTTGTCCCATAAAACAATATTGCCACCTTTGTCCGATGGACGTATTACCATGCTTGTGTCTCTGGATAATGATAGAATGATGTTACGTTGTTTGCGTGACAGGTTATAGTTTGAAGTTTTGTTATTTGTCACACTATATTTTTGTTTAATTAATTCTTTAGTAACAGCATCCTGAAAGTTGTCAATAGAGTTGTGGGGTAAATTCGGGTAAAATACTGATCGCGGTTTGAATGAAGTACATGCTGCTTTGTCTGTGACAAATTCCGACCAGTCTTGTCCCTCTTGTTCATCTGTGTTGATTCCAAATGACCCTCCTAGGTCTAACACTGTTTGTAATATATTGGCATCGCCAACTGTCAGCCCTGGTTGCACAGGGCTATTCCATGTTTGTAGATTGTTGAGTTTTGCTCCGCTATTGTTAAACATATGCCACTTTTTTAACTTGATTTTTCGTATACATTTAAAAATATCTATGTGGGTGTTTGCATAGTTAAACAATTCAGTGGGACAAAAGGTTTAGCCAAAACACAGAGTAGTTTTTTCAAAGTTCGAAAGGGTACATAAAGACAGGTTAACAATGGTTTTGTTTACCATTTGGGCATCCATAATGATTGTGTTTTCTTTAAGCCTCTTCTTCTTGTTCCCATGGGCTCTGTATTCCTTAGATCAGTGTTTGCGTTTGAGGCGTCTTTGTTTGTTGCGCCACTGCCTCTGCCTCTCCCTGGGCCTCTTCCTTGTCCCCCAGTCGGTGGAGTTAGCGTTGGGATCACTTTCCCTGGTTGTCGACTTTTCTTCATTACTCTGAACTCGTCTAAAAAAGTAGGTTGGCGAGTTATTATCTCAACTTCCGATGATGAACTGGCTGTATGTACTGAGACATTGGTGTCTGAATCGCTGGTGTCTTTCTGCATGGATACATTTTTGGTGACAGTGGTTGTATCCTTGTCTGTGATTGGCTGGTTGTATAAGTGGTCATACTTATGACTGTAAGTGAGGATTTGTCCAGTCTCATAATCAATACAGTCTCTGTGTAACTTCCTCTGTTTACATTGTTTTATTTCCTCCTCATGTTATATTAATCTTCCTTTAAGTTCTTCCTTGAATTTTTTGATGTGCTGTTGATCATCATTTTTCTTTAAATCATCTTAAATCTCTGCCAGTTCTTTTAGTGTGTTATCTCTGTCCTCCGAAGCATATTTAATAAGTAATGCTAAAAGCCATCATGTCACAGGGATTCTGTCACTACACAGAAGTGTGCATAGAGACTTGGAACCTCAGTGAATTAGGGTGTGCCAAAACTCACCTTAGTATCCAAAATCCCCTACCAGACTAGCAATCAGTGTCTTATTGGTTCTTACACAGCAACAATGATTAGAAAACCCAGAACATGATTTTAGAACACCTCAGGTCACGTGGAACACATGAACACTCTTCGTTATACTAACATACCAGTCCAGAACGAGGAGTAAATGAGGACACATGCACGTTTTAAACATTTATTTCTAATGCTGTGTTCTGAGGTGCAGTATCTTAGTTAATACAAGCAAACATATTATAAGCAACAAGGTTATCAGCATAGTTACTATTCCATAAAATACAAAGGGAGAAAGCATGTTAAAATGCTAAAGGGAAGAAAGCTAAATCTTACCCGCCCTTGCTAGTATATTATATTATATCTAAAGAAGGTCTCTTTGGGTTTTAGCAGGGCGTCCCCATACCTCTGGCCTTAGCAGAAAGGGATCACATCATCTTCTACACCAGCTCTCTGCATGCGAATATTCATCAAGTGTGTGTGCATGCTCGGTGCAGTGCATTATTAAACGCGCCAAAAGCCAGAGGTGGCTACAGATGCATATGTGTTATGTCTAGACCGTGTGCTGATCAGACCGAACAACAACCACTGTGTTGAAATACCCTTAAAGGCCTCAGCACTCACTGTTCAGACACAGCTTACCAAGCAAAGCTGATATTATAGTCAAACATATTATTCTTGTGTGAAGCAAAATATTCTACTAGGCTAAAAGCTTTAATAATAATATGTGCCGTGTGCAGAAGCAGCAGAAAGGTAAAATGGTGTTTAAACTTCTAATAAGCTCATGCCAACTTAACACAGTGTGAAGGCAAAGCCTATCTCCATGACACCCTCCCTTTATACGAGCACGGATAAGATAAGATAAGATAAGATAAGATAAGGGGAAAATTTAGGAATGCAGAGTTCAAGAACAACAGTTCGAACACAAGTCTCCAATGTGCGCCTCGAATGATAGAGATAAAAAATGTTAGAAATAAAAATCTCATAGTTCGTCACCAGTTCAATTTGTCAAAAAAAATAATATGTAACATTCAGACATAGTGAAGTCAATAAGTATGGGCCCCAAAACATTTTGTGGGATGAAAAAGCTACAAAAAATATCCAATGTCTAATAAGTGGCATCGGTCATGGAAGAGAGACAGAAGATACTCCTCATTCTAATAATGAATATGCGAAATATGCAGCAACAGCCTCCAACAGGAAGTCACTGTTCTCACCTGAAAATAATTCGGCCATCCAATTTAACAAAGGGAAAGAACATCATGTTCGTCAATTATCTGAGCTTCTAGCACCATCAGAGGACAACTCAGTGGGTTTTTAATGAAGCTACGTGCCAAGAAATCTTGTGCCGCTACGAACACATTCCAACGACCCAGTACTCCATGCATCTCGACAAAGGCCATAATCCCTCCATCAGAACAAAGCAATTCATGAGCAACTAAGGGGCTCATAAGTTGATTATAATCCGCATCGGGAGACACCGTATTGCAGAGACACAAATCCAGGGCCCATTCGAAGTCGCAACTCAGGCAATGAAAGACAGGCTGGACGCATGTAAAGTAGGAAAATTGAAACGATAATCCATAAACTGCACTCAATGTAGCAAGAGGCAGCGCACCATAGTACTCAAGCACTCGGGCGCGAAGCAGCCCCAGCTGAGACAGCTCTCCTTGTAACACAGGATGTGCATCCATTTTGAAACAAGCAAAACAGCAAAAGCACGCCAGCAGCCAGAGCCAGCAGTAAGGGAAATCCAGCAAACAGGCTGGAAAAAATTAAATGAAAAAATGCTGGAAAGACACAAAATATAGAGGACGATTATGATGGTGGAGGGAGCTGCGTCCATCCGCCACCCCTGAGGTGGAGGGACTGTCTGCAGGGGCAGCGGCGTTCCCTCCATTGCAATTAGGATGTGACCGCCACCCTGGCGGTCACATCCCGTATATTTAACATTGCGGCGGGTGCTGCTTTAAGCAGCACCCGCCACAAAGTTAAAAGTGCATGCTGTGCATTTGCATGCCCAAAGCGGCAGGCAACGCGCGCTGCCTGCCGCATTGTTCATGCAACTGCAGGGAGGTACCATAGGTACCCTCCATGTGCACCCCCACCACCCCCTTCACCGTGGGGGCCCTCCCCTGGCCCCCAATGCAAGGACCGTATGCCTTTTTGTGGCGGCATTGCCACCCCGGAAAGGCATAGCCCCCCAGCACATCCTAATATGGCTGGCGGAGTCTGATAGACACTGCCACCATATTAGAGCTTTTCTTGTGACAGCGGCGGAAAAGCGGCGGACAGTCTTCCCGTCCACCATGGTCCCCCCCGCCATTGTAATATGGCGGGGGGAAATAGGTGGCGGACGAGCAAGGATGGTGGACGGATCGCCATCGCATGCATGGCGGTGGCGATCCGTCCGCCATCCTAATTGACCCCATAGTTTGAAAAGAAGTCACAAGGCCACTACTTACAACTTTAAAAAAGTGAGCCAGCCCCATTGTGGAGGATGTATTGAAGATAGTGTGAATTAACTCACCGAAATACAAGGGCAAATCAGTATTCAATAAAGCATGCACCTCTGTGCGGGTGTTAGCCACGTGAAGGATGAATGTTTCACGAGCAAATGTGAGGGCAACTTCTTTTTGGGACAATACAGCTCTTATGCGACTTATCTTGTTGAACTCTGCTTTCAAGGTCGGAATCTTGGGCCAGATGGAAACATCAAGCTTCCCATGCGGGGGTTGATACATTACATTCTTACAGCCAACGACCCGCTCACTGACGGTAACTACATAAGCAATTCCCTTTATTAACCCACAACAATCTTCATTGTTTAAAAGTAAATAACTTCCATTTGCCAGTAATGTGAATGTGGGAACGATAGCAGACACAGGTGTACCTTTCAAAATACAGGCTAAATTAGGCTCATTCTGATTACAAGAGACATGTAATTGGATATGTCTACAAATCAACGAGTGATCTGGTGTTTCAGTGCATTTTCCACCATTCAAATAAACTTTTTTACCCTCCCTAAGGCATCTACAGGTAAACGGAAGCAACCAAGCTTCATGGAGATAAGAAATTCCAAGAAGCTCGTATCTACCAATGGCAAAGTACTTCATACATCCATCAAACTTGAAAAGAGGAAACTGGAGTGTTATTAAACCGTGGATAAGCCACGCTGCAGTATTAGCTTCTGCCACAGAAAATGGTAAAGGTTCCAACCTTTCAATGTGTAACATAGAAAAAGATGCATCTTTCATTGATAGTAAACGTTGCTTGTCAGTTAAATTAAACGGGGCAAACAAAGATGCCGTATTTATGCAATGCCAGGGCACTTTTCCTGCCTTGATGTTCTGCAGTGTCCATGCAAACTGCGTAATAGAACGCAATTGATTTTGACCATGGTACAGAACAGACACTTCATCCTGCACAATATCAACAACAGATGATACAATATTGTCCAATGTGTAAATGCAGAAAGAGAGCGTGTTTATGCTATTATCTACAAATGCTAGCACTTTCTCTAAGCTGCCTCAATCTGGGATGTTTTCCAAACTTCGTTGTAAATAGCATATATCCATCTTTTAGATCTACCGTTAGCCAGGCCCTTTATAAAGTAATTCAGATCAACATCGTCAGTCAGTTTAGACAAATGCAGTTTAACTGACACCAAGGTAGAGTGTTTAAGCCAATTCTGACATAATTTGCCCACAGAATAGGTAGTCACAGAATGGCCACTGTCAAAACGGAGATCCACCCTGACCTGTGTAAAGCCTTTTGCTAAACCCAGAAAACGATGCTGGCAAGAGTCAGCACTTTTGTGCCAGATCAACCAGCCTTTGGAATCCAAACTGGAAATATTAAAGGAAGAATTCAACAACAGAGTTTGTAGCTCTCTCTTTGAAAATTTAGTGGCATTATGCCAACTGGAATATTCTTCTAATTCAAGAAAAGAAGGAGCATTCAATTTTTTAGTAGTAGCCAATCCAAAGCAAGTTGTCTGTGAAATCGAAGAATTCAAAAACAACATATGGTTCGGGATGAGGTATGCACGGTGCAAAGCCTCAGTGCCTTGCACTTGCCCGCTTTTAGAACCCCAAACTGATTTAAGGTCAATGTTATCCTTCCACAACTCGTAGCCCCCAACAGCCAACTGGTCTAGAAAGGACTTCGAATACAATCATTTGGTATCGGTAAGTCTAACTTTAGATGTGGACTTTTCAGTCATTTTAAAATAAAATGCATTGGGATTCGAATGATTAAAATCGGTAATGTAGGTGAATCTTTTCAGAAAGGAAGCAGAACTGCCGTGTATAGGAGCTGGACAATGTTCCCATTGCGTATAATTCACAGTGTTCCTCCTGGTATTAGCTTTATGGAGGTAATGATTGCCAAAATGTTGGTAACAATACAAATCACCGTAATTAGCAGATTCTGAATACAAATCTTCAGCATCAAAGGCAGTATAATATTTCAAATCAGAAAACAAAGCTTCTACGGCCTGAACTTCCCAATCATCAGAACGTATATTTTGTTTAATTACATCCCCCATAGAAACTCTAAGCACATTAGGGACATTTATAACCTCAGTGGGCCCATGGATTTGAAATCGAACAGCATCCCATACAATCCCATCTAAGACAGGCCAAGCAGTGATATTAACTAAGGCCAAGTCTCTCTTCAATCTGTGTGATGAGGAACGGGGAGCCACTGTTCCATTGATATGTCAGATGCATGTTCTTTCCTCGACATAGTGTCCATTCACGAGTCGGAAAAAATACACCACAAAGCCAATTGACATAAAAAGGTAAATTAAAAAAGCACCAGCCAAATGTAGGTCCAAGGGGGAATCAAAAAATGTTTTTTAAACAGTCTTGCCAAAACAGAAATTATTGAATGTTTCCCCAATGTGTGTGAATCAGTGTCAAATGAAAATCTGGATTCCGTAGCCAAACGAGTTTGCAAATCAGGCATCGATAAGTCAGTTGGGTAAGTGTAGTCTATTTCATTAAGTTGAGTACCAGGCAGTACACTCAATAAAGGACTAGAAATTGTAGGCATCTTAATGGCAACATCAGGCATTGGATTCGAAACTGGAGCCAAAACAGAATTTCTCAAAATCGAAGGACGTGAGACCGCCGGTGTCATACTAAGAAGAATCGGCCACTCTGTGTAGTTTGACATTGTCAATGGAGATGTATCTGTTTTCCTTACGACCTGGAAGTGGTGGTAAAATGACTGTTCTAGTGCCCTTCACTCCAAGCATTGGGACCGGAGCTCGATAAGAGGGACCAAACTCTTTCTTGTTTTCGATCTTCTCTCGAACCAGTTCTCCAACTTGGGGTAGCTAGCCAACTACCGGGATCTGCAACGCATCATCCGAGGTGGAGGGCAAATGTTCATTTGCAAGACTGTCCCTAGTCTCTTGTAGATTCTGTAAAACATTGCAATGTTCATCTACGTCAAAGGAGGCAGCAACAGCCGCCTGGCCTAGACCGTTAAGGTCCGGTACAAACATCTTGGTACCAAAGAGCATTTCGTATGGGGTCTGCCCACCCAGAGACCTTCTAGGGAGATTATTAGGAGCATACTGCACGCCATTTAGGTGGGCCAGCCAGCTCCTGCCAGTGCCTATAACTCTAGCTGTCAAAGACTGCTTTAAATCTTGGTTCATTCATTCCTCAACACTATTACCCTCAGGTCTGTAAGGAGAAGAAAACTTGACTTGGAACCCCAATGAATTTATGGCATCCTTATACGCCTTAGAGGCGAAAGCCGGACTGTGTTCCGAATGGAAGGTACCACAGGAAAAAATCCCTACAAAGACACGCAAGTCTCGTATGACAGTTCGTGAATCTGCGCTGCGGTGTGGCCACACCCACATAAAGCGTGTGCATGAATCAACTGCTACAAAGATGTACTTATACGCAGTATCACAAGAAAAAGGACTGCAGTGATCTAAATAAACACATCCAAGTGGTTTATTAGAAATGTACAACTGTGTCTGGGGCGGACGCGTAGCAGGTGAAGGTTTAATCTGCTGGCAAATGTCACATTGAAGGACATAACCACGCGTCTGTTTGTACTGGCCCCGCCACCAGAAACGTTGTTGTAACTGAGCTACAGCAGCCGAAACGCCCGAATGCGCAGACGCAACACCTTCATGGGCTGCATTAAGCAGTTTGGGCCTGCTATCCGCATTGGGAATTAACCTTTCACCAACATCAGGAATTTTCACATAAGGAACTTTATCAGGACTTAAGTGGTATGAATACTTCAAAGGGAATCCCTTGGGATATTTACTTCCCCTCTCAGTTGCAGCAACAGCTGCAAGATATCATCATCGATCTTAGTTTTGGAACATGTAACTGCTGCAACCAAATATGACAATACTGCTGATTTTGCGGCCTCATCAGCCAACGAATTGCCCACAGCGTGGACTACCACGCGCTGATGACCGAGAGAGTGAATTACAAACACGAGTGGCTACTGTTCTTTAAGTTCAGCCACCCAGATCATTTTATGTTTTATTGTGCTACCCTTGGAATCACAAAAAATATTCTGAATCCAAAAGAACAGGTTTTCGTTGTAAGACTGTACACAGCAGTAAGAATCACTCACAATAAGAGTTGTCACACTAGGATCAGCGTAATTCAATGCAAGCATCAGAGCACAAAGCTCTGCCAATTGTGCGGTGCAGTCCCCTAAAGTTTGCGTGTGCACGACTCTGGACTTGAACACATTATTCACCATGGCACCTACCACAATGGCGCAAGCAAAAACGTATGTGTGCTTAGACCCCATGCGCAACTTGCGCTGAACCATCAGTGTATATGATGCAATGGAAATCCTCTAAAGGCCGCATAGCCAAAGGAGCAAGATGAACAAACTCATACTGCAAAAACTCCTGCGACTGTAGGGAGGCATAAAAAATAAACGTGACATCCGGAGATGTCAATGATGCTGCCCATTGTATCCACCGTGGGTGCAAAGCTTTAGAATTTGGTACACTGGCCTTCGTCACTGCTTCTATTGCAGGATACGGGGTAACAACCAATATGCGTTTTCCCTGCCATAGCACACGTTCCTTAAGAATCGCCATTTGCATTGCTGTCAAAACTTTTTCCCTAGAGTAAAACCGCATTTCAGCCGAAGTGTACAAGTGTGACTTGTAAGCAATAGGTACTGTGTCTCCTTCGTTAAAAGTAAGGTACGCGAAACCCACCGCCCCGGGACGATTCTGATCACCACGTTGGTGTGGTTATCACACGTCAGTAGGAATTTAGATTCTAGAAGGGCAGCCTGCAAAGATTGCAAAATAGCTGAATGTTCTGGCAGCCAGCAAGATTTGGTAAAAGTAGGTTTTATCAAAGCATACAAAGGCTTGATACGCTGGGCATATTCGGAAATATAAGTACGTCCGAAATTCAAAAATCCCAGCAAGGACTGTAATTTTTTCACAGTTGTAGAGCGTGCAACTGTGCGCATTTCTCAAAGAAGTGAGGAGCCAATCCTCGACCTTCATTGTTGAGCTTGTAGCCCAGGAACAACACTGTGTACTCTGCAATGTGAGACTTTGCAAAGTTGAACTTGTAACCAAAGTCTGCAAAGTTACAAATTATGCGGTCAACGCGACACAGATGCGCCCGAAGCTCGTCGTCTGTGAGATATACGTCATCCACATACAAACACGCATCCGTGCCCACGCTCTCCAAGAGAGAGACAATACGGGCAGCAAACACGCCTGGACTATTCTTATAGCCCATCGCTAGGTGTTTAAATTGGCAATGTTTGCCGCCACAGGTAAAACTGGTCCATTGGGAACTTAGACCATCCAAATTGTGGGCAAAAAAAACGTTGGATATGTCAAGTGTGGTTTTAAACCGTTTTCTCACAAGACCATCCACCAAAGCAGAGCTGTGGGTATTTTGTACTGCACAGGTACGGCAATGTGAGTTTAAATGCCGGTAATCGAATACCAAACGGTACGAGCCGTCTGGCGTGGTCACAGTAAAAAGATGGTTATTCATCGGTGACACACAAGTTTCAATAACACCTTGATATTCCAATTGTTCAAGGATTTCCGCAACGGAAGCCTTAGCTTCACGTCGGATGGGATATTGAGGTTGAGGCTGTGGCAGAGACCGTAAGGGAATCTCGTGGTGTGGGGAAAATGTATTCCGACCACAATGTGTATGGTACAGAGCCGTCGCAAGGGCCTTAGCCTACTCTTCTGCAAAATTCAGCGCAAGCTCCTTTGAGACTATTTGCGCGAAACTAGGGAGGATCACCTCCTCCCCTCTCAGAGCCGCGAGCACAAAAGGTGAGGGCCAGTCTGCTTCCGCTAACAAAATGTCATAGGTAGTTGTAAGATTTCCCCAAAATACCCCTTTTATGGTACGTTGTATGTCACCTTCAATTAAAAGGACTATTTCATAAAGTCTATCAGGGGGAGCTACTCTAGTATCAGCTGTCTCCACAACAACATATTGGTCAGTCGCTGTCACCTTCAGCAGTGGACGCAGGGCCTCTTGTATTATGGCAATTTCTGCCGCACTGTCCAACAATGTCAGCGCCCATGTCAGATTCCGAAGCCCTGTTCTCACTATCTGTGGCATATCCCGCTGTTAAAGCGGCAACTTTCTTTTTCTGAAACTGGGGTCTTTTCGGTTTCGAATCGTCCTGCTTGCCTTTACTGTCTTTGGGGCGAGGCTGGTTGTGTCCCTGCTGGCCACCCCGACCTCTGCAGCCTCCTCAACCACCGGTTGACGAGGCCGATGAGTCCTGAAAAGAACGAGGAGAGCATTGTTCAGAAACCTGAAAACGATCAGGTGATTTTATCGTCGCGCGATCTCGCAAGTCATAAACACGCTGTGTAGACGCAGGCACTGGAGATGCAGGACGTGACTCCTGTTTCTGCTGTTGTTGTTTACCCTGTTTTTTTATTTTTTGGCTGTGCATTTGCATGCCCAAAGCGGCAGGCAACGCGCGCTGCCTGCCGCATTGTTCATGCAACTGCAGGGAGGTACCATAGGTACCCTCCATGTGCACCCCCACCACCCCCTTCACCGTGGGGGCCCTCCCCTGGCCCCCAATGCAAGGACCGTATGCCTTTTTGTGGCGGCATTGCCACCCCGGAAAGGCATAGCCCCCCAGCACATCCTAATATGGCTGGCGGAGTCTGATAGACACTGCCACCATATTAGAGCTTTTCTTGTGACAGCGGCGGAAAAGCGGCGGACAGTCTTCCCGTCCACCATGGTCCCCCCCGCCATTGTAATATGGCGGGGGGAAATAGGTGGCGGACGAGCAAGGATGGTGGACGGATCGCCATCGCATGCATGGCGGTGGCGATCCGTCCGCCATCCTAATTGACCCCATAGTTTGAAAAGAAGTCACAAGGCCACTACTTACAACTTTAAAAAAGTGAGCCAGCCCCATTGTGGAGGATGTATTGAAGATAGTGTGAATTAACTCACCGAAATACAAGGGCAAATCAGTATTCAATAAAGCATGCACCTCTGTGCGGGTGTTAGCCACGTGAAGGATGAATGTTTCACGAGCAAATGTGAGGGCAACTTCTTTTTGGGACAATACAGCTCTTATGCGACTTATCTTGTTGAACTCTGCTTTCAAGGTCGGAATCTTGGGCCAGATGGAAACATCAAGCTTCCCATGCGGGGGTTGATACATTACATTCTTACAGCCAACGACCCGCTCACTGACGGTAACTACATAAGCAATTCCCTTTATTAACCCACAACAATCTTCATTGTTTAAAAGTAAATAACTTCCATTTGCCAGTAATGTGAATGTGGGAACGATAGCAGACACAGGTGTACCTTTCAAAATACAGGCTAAATTAGGCTCATTCTGATTACAAGAGACATGTAATTGGATATGTCTACAAATCAACGAGTGATCTGGTGTTTCAGTGCATTTTCCACCATTCAAATAAACTTTTTTACCCTCCCTAAGGCATCTACAGGTAAACGGAAGCAACCAAGCTTCATGGAGATAAGAAATTCCAAGAAGCTCGTATCTACCAATGGCAAAGTACTTCATACATCCATCAAACTTGAAAAGAGGAAACTGGAGTGTTATTAAACCGTGGATAAGCCACGCTGCAGTATTAGCTTCTGCCACAGAAAATGGTAAAGGTTCCAACCTTTCAATGTGTAACATAGAAAAAGATGCATCTTTCATTGATAGTAAACGTTGCTTGTCAGTTAAATTAAACGGGGCAAACAAAGATGCCGTATTTATGCAATGCCAGGGCACTTTTCCTGCCTTGATGTTCTGCAGTGTCCATGCAAACTGCGTAATAGAACGCAATTGATTTTGACCATGGTACAGAACAGACACTTCATCCTGCACAATATCAACAACAGATGATACAATATTGTCCAATGTGTAAATGCAGAAAGAGAGCGTGTTTATGCTATTATCTACAAATGCTAGCACTTTCTCTAAGCTGCCTCAATCTGGGATGTTTTCCAAACTTCGTTGTAAATAGCATATATCCATCTTTTAGATCTACCGTTAGCCAGGCCCTTTATAAAGTAATTCAGATCAACATCGTCAGTCAGTTTAGACAAATGCAGTTTAACTGACACCAAGGTAGAGTGTTTAAGCCAATTCTGACATAATTTGCCCACAGAATAGGTAGTCACAGAATGGCCACTGTCAAAACGGAGATCCACCCTGACCTGTGTAAAGCCTTTTGCTAAACCCAGAAAACGATGCTGGCAAGAGTCAGCACTTTTGTGCCAGATCAACCAGCCTTTGGAATCCAAACTGGAAATATTAAAGGAAGAATTCAACAACAGAGTTTGTAGCTCTCTCTTTGAAAATTTAGTGGCATTATGCCAACTGGAATATTCTTCTAATTCAAGAAAAGAAGGAGCATTCAATTTTTTAGTAGTAGCCAATCCAAAGCAAGTTGTCTGTGAAATCGAAGAATTCAAAAACAACATATGGTTCGGGATGAGGTATGCACGGTGCAAAGCCTCAGTGCCTTGCACTTGCCCGCTTTTAGAACCCCAAACTGATTTAAGGTCAATGTTATCCTTCCACAACTCGTAGCCCCCAACAGCCAACTGGTCTAGAAAGGACTTCGAATACAATCATTTGGTATCGGTAAGTCTAACTTTAGATGTGGACTTTTCAGTCATTTTAAAATAAAATGCATTGGGATTCGAATGATTAAAATCGGTAATGTAGGTGAATCTTTTCAGAAAGGAAGCAGAACTGCCGTGTATAGGAGCTGGACAATGTTCCCATTGCGTATAATTCACAGTGTTCCTCCTGGTATTAGCTTTATGGAGGTAATGATTGCCAAAATGTTGGTAACAATACAAATCACCGTAATTAGCAGATTCTGAATACAAATCTTCAGCATCAAAGGCAGTATAATATTTCAAATCAGAAAACAAAGCTTCTACGGCCTGAACTTCCCAATCATCAGAACGTATATTTTGTTTAATTACATCCCCCATAGAAACTCTAAGCACATTAGGGACATTTATAACCTCAGTGGGCCCATGGATTTGAAATCGAACAGCATCCCATACAATCCCATCTAAGACAGGCCAAGCAGTGATATTAACTAAGGCCAAGTCTCTCTTCAATCTGTGTGATGAGGAACGGGGAGCCACTGTTCCATTGATATGTCAGATGCATGTTCTTTCCTCGACATAGTGTCCATTCACGAGTCGGAAAAAATACACCACAAAGCCAATTGACATAAAAAGGTAAATTAAAAAAGCACCAGCCAAATGTAGGTCCAAGGGGGAATCAAAAAATGTTTTTTAAACAGTCTTGCCAAAACAGAAATTATTGAATGTTTCCCCAATGTGTGTGAATCAGTGTCAAATGAAAATCTGGATTCCGTAGCCAAACGAGTTTGCAAATCAGGCATCGATAAGTCAGTTGGGTAAGTGTAGTCTATTTCATTAAGTTGAGTACCAGGCAGTACACTCAATAAAGGACTAGAAATTGTAGGCATCTTAATGGCAACATCAGGCATTGGATTCGAAACTGGAGCCAAAACAGAATTTCTCAAAATCGAAGGACGTGAGACCGCCGGTGTCATACTAAGAAGAATCGGCCACTCTGTGTAGTTTGACATTGTCAATGGAGATGTATCTGTTTTCCTTACGACCTGGAAGTGGTGGTAAAATGACTGTTCTAGTGCCCTTCACTCCAAGCATTGGGACCGGAGCTCGATAAGAGGGACCAAACTCTTTCTTGTTTTCGATCTTCTCTCGAACCAGTTCTCCAACTTGGGGTAGCTAGCCAACTACCGGGATCTGCAACGCATCATCCGAGGTGGAGGGCAAATGTTCATTTGCAAGACTGTCCCTAGTCTCTTGTAGATTCTGTAAAACATTGCAATGTTCATCTACGTCAAAGGAGGCAGCAACAGCCGCCTGGCCTAGACCGTTAAGGTCCGGTACAAACATCTTGGTACCAAAGAGCATTTCGTATGGGGTCTGCCCACCCAGAGACCTTCTAGGGAGATTATTAGGAGCATACTGCACGCCATTTAGGTGGGCCAGCCAGCTCCTGCCAGTGCCTATAACTCTAGCTGTCAAAGACTGCTTTAAATCTTGGTTCATTCATTCCTCAACACTATTACCCTCAGGTCTGTAAGGAGAAGAAAACTTGACTTGGAACCCCAATGAATTTATGGCATCCTTATACGCCTTAGAGGCGAAAGCCGGACTGTGTTCCGAATGGAAGGTACCACAGGAAAAAATCCCTACAAAGACACGCAAGTCTCGTATGACAGTTCGTGAATCTGCGCTGCGGTGTGGCCACACCCACATAAAGCGTGTGCATGAATCAACTGCTACAAAGATGTACTTATACGCAGTATCACAAGAAAAAGGACTGCAGTGATCTAAATAAACACATCCAAGTGGTTTATTAGAAATGTACAACTGTGTCTGGGGCGGACGCGTAGCAGGTGAAGGTTTAATCTGCTGGCAAATGTCACATTGAAGGACATAACCACGCGTCTGTTTGTACTGGCCCCGCCACCAGAAACGTTGTTGTAACTGAGCTACAGCAGCCGAAACGCCCGAATGCGCAGACGCAACACCTTCATGGGCTGCATTAAGCAGTTTGGGCCTGCTATCCGCATTGGGAATTAACCTTTCACCAACATCAGGAATTTTCACATAAGGAACTTTATCAGGACTTAAGTGGTATGAATACTTCAAAGGGAATCCCTTGGGATATTTACTTCCCCTCTCAGTTGCAGCAACAGCTGCAAGATATCATCATCGATCTTAGTTTTGGAACATGTAACTGCTGCAACCAAATATGACAATACTGCTGATTTTGCGGCCTCATCAGCCAACGAATTGCCCACAGCGTGGACTACCACGCGCTGATGACCGAGAGAGTGAATTACAAACACGAGTGGCTACTGTTCTTTAAGTTCAGCCACCCAGATCATTTTATGTTTTATTGTGCTACCCTTGGAATCACAAAAAATATTCTGAATCCAAAAGAACAGGTTTTCGTTGTAAGACTGTACACAGCAGTAAGAATCACTCACAATAAGAGTTGTCACACTAGGATCAGCGTAATTCAATGCAAGCATCAGAGCACAAAGCTCTGCCAATTGTGCGGTGCAGTCCCCTAAAGTTTGCGTGTGCACGACTCTGGACTTGAACACATTATTCACCATGGCACCTACCACAATGGCGCAAGCAAAAACGTATGTGTGCTTAGACCCCATGCGCAACTTGCGCTGAACCATCAGTGTATATGATGCAATGGAAATCCTCTAAAGGCCGCATAGCCAAAGGAGCAAGATGAACAAACTCATACTGCAAAAACTCCTGCGACTGTAGGGAGGCATAAAAAATAAACGTGACATCCGGAGATGTCAATGATGCTGCCCATTGTATCCACCGTGGGTGCAAAGCTTTAGAATTTGGTACACTGGCCTTCGTCACTGCTTCTATTGCAGGATACGGGGTAACAACCAATATGCGTTTTCCCTGCCATAGCACACGTTCCTTAAGAATCGCCATTTGCATTGCTGTCAAAACTTTTTCCCTAGAGTAAAACCGCATTTCAGCCGAAGTGTACAAGTGTGACTTGTAAGCAATAGGTACTGTGTCTCCTTCGTTAAAAGTAAGGTACGCGAAACCCACCGCCCCGGGACGATTCTGATCACCACGTTGGTGTGGTTATCACACGTCAGTAGGAATTTAGATTCTAGAAGGGCAGCCTGCAAAGATTGCAAAATAGCTGAATGTTCTGGCAGCCAGCAAGATTTGGTAAAAGTAGGTTTTATCAAAGCATACAAAGGCTTGATACGCTGGGCATATTCGGAAATATAAGTACGTCCGAAATTCAAAAATCCCAGCAAGGACTGTAATTTTTTCACAGTTGTAGAGCGTGCAACTGTGCGCATTTCTCAAAGAAGTGAGGAGCCAATCCTCGACCTTCATTGTTGAGCTTGTAGCCCAGGAACAACACTGTGTACTCTGCAATGTGAGACTTTGCAAAGTTGAACTTGTAACCAAAGTCTGCAAAGTTACAAATTATGCGGTCAACGCGACACAGATGCGCCCGAAGCTCGTCGTCTGTGAGATATACGTCATCCACATACAAACACGCATCCGTGCCCACGCTCTCCAAGAGAGAGACAATACGGGCAGCAAACACGCCTGGACTATTCTTATAGCCCATCGCTAGGTGTTTAAATTGGCAATGTTTGCCGCCACAGGTAAAACTGGTCCATTGGGAACTTAGACCATCCAAATTGTGGGCAAAAAAAACGTTGGATATGTCAAGTGTGGTTTTAAACCGTTTTCTCACAAGACCATCCACCAAAGCAGAGCTGTGGGTATTTTGTACTGCACAGGTACGGCAATGTGAGTTTAAATGCCGGTAATCGAATACCAAACGGTACGAGCCGTCTGGCGTGGTCACAGTAAAAAGATGGTTATTCATCGGTGACACACAAGTTTCAATAACACCTTGATATTCCAATTGTTCAAGGATTTCCGCAACGGAAGCCTTAGCTTCACGTCGGATGGGATATTGAGGTTGAGGCTGTGGCAGAGACCGTAAGGGAATCTCGTGGTGTGGGGAAAATGTATTCCGACCACAATGTGTATGGTACAGAGCCGTCGCAAGGGCCTTAGCCTACTCTTCTGCAAAATTCAGCGCAAGCTCCTTTGAGACTATTTGCGCGAAACTAGGGAGGATCACCTCCTCCCCTCTCAGAGCCGCGAGCACAAAAGGTGGGGGCCAGTCTGCTTCCGCTAACAAAATGTCATAGGTAGTTGTAAGATTTCCCCAAAATACCCCTTTTATGGTACGTTGTATGTCACCTTCAATTAAAAGGACTATTTCATAAAGTCTATCAGGGGGAGCTACTCTAGTATCAGCTGTCTCCACAACAACATATTGGTCAGTCGCTGTCACCTTCAGCAGTGGACGCAGGGCCTCTTGTATTATGGCAATTTCTGCCGCACTGTCCAACAATGTCAGCGCCCATGTCAGATTCCGAAGCCCTGTTCTCACTATCTGTGGCATATCCCGCTGTTAAAGCGGCAACTTTCTTTTTCTGAAACTGGGGTCTTTTCGGTTTCGAATCGTCCTGCTTGCCTTTACTGTCTTTGGGGCGAGGCTGGTTGTGTCCCTGCTGGCCACCCCGACCTCTGCAGCCTCCTCAACCACCGGTTGACGAGGCCGATGAGTCCTGAAAAGAACGAGGAGAGCATTGTTCAGAAACCTGAAAACGATCAGGTGATTTTATCGTCGCGCGATCTCGCAAGTCATAAACACGCTGTGTAGACGCAGGCACTGGAGATGCAGGACGTGACTCCTGTTTCTGCTGTTGTTGTTTACCCTGTTTTTTTATTTTTTGGCGAATTTAGTTTTTTAGCCTTGGGCTGTTCGTCAGTTTCTGACTTCGGCCCTTGGAGTTGCTTTTTCTCTTTAACAGAGAAAGGCTTGACACCTAAACTATTGCGGCCCACGGTTTTATAAGCCGCCACAATAATTCTTGGTAACTGTTGGGGTTTATCGGCGTCGGGAACCCCCAGCAAAGCATTAGACATCTGAAAGCTTACCGCATCTCCCTTGACATTAGCAAGTACGAGATCGGAAAATACGTCAAAACTGCTGCATAGGCGCATAAGCAATTCAACCGCTGCCTCAGGTCCGTGCTCATCTTGAACACGCTTAATGACCGAGGGAAGTACAGTCATTGACGGAGTGCCGAAGCAACTCATATACACTGCCGCAAAAATCTTACCCCAAGATTCACAGTCACCAGCCTCTGGGATCAAGTCTTTAGGCATACTAATTGTCAGAATCCTGTATTTTTCACCAGGAGTCGTGTTAGGAAATACTGCTTCCAGCTGGTCAAACTTCTCGGCAAGCCAGAAAGGAAAGTCATCCTTATTCAAGGGGCGCTTGCCCATCACTGCGTTTACCATCACAGGGCTAAGCTTCATTCTACACTGTCCGGCTGGAAGCACCGCAAGACCTGGGACCCCGCCCGGGAGATTGCGGGTAATGTACTGTACTAACGACCTAATAAAGTTAACTGCAACTGTATGTAGTCATCTTATTTCTGCAAGGGGACACGCTCCTGCTTGAGGATGCGGTGTAAATCCAGCCAAAACAGGCCAAGTAGCGCCTGGAATGGACAAAGGACCTAATCTCAGAGTCAATAAAGTGTGGGATAGGGTGCCATTAAACCAAACTCGGTGCTGCCAAGCATTAATCAGAACTTCCTGTGTCCTATACGGAACATATTCCTGCGGCTCGACAGTGGGAGTGTACGCGTCAAACACATTAGTATTTGCGTTCACTGCTGGGAAGGTCAACCATGAGTAGAAAATCTCAAAACGGTAAGCCACTTCTGCACTCATAACCAAGATTACTGCCATGCCATCCACGGGGACGTTATAAGTCTGCAAATAATTGCGTACCGCAATGCGACTATGCTGCGGTATGTCAACGCCAGCCATACCGACACAGAAAGAAAGTGGTACAATAAGAACGTATGTAGCACAACTGGGTAGTAATTCAAAAGGAAACCGTTTTAATAGACTCAAGCTCGAAAAGACCTATGTAACTATAGGTAGGTTTTAACCGACACCACTGTCTTCCGGAAACAATAGTGAAGGGGGTTAAGGACTGATATAAGCACTATTCAAGTGTCATGTAATAAGACCACCAACGATTGGGCGCCATGTCGCAGGGATTCTGCTCCTACACAGAACTGTGCATTGAGACTTGGAACCTCAGTGAATTAGGGTGTGCCAAAACTCACCTTAGTAGCCAAAATCCCCTACCATTCTAGCAATCAGTGTCTCATTGGTTCTTACACACCCCCAATGATTAGACAATCCAGAACATGAACTTAGAACACCTCAGGTCACGTGGAACACATGAACACTCTTTTGTTATACTAACATACCAGTCCAGAACGAGGAGTAAATGAGGACACGTGCCAGTACGAAACATTTATTTCTAATGCTGTGTTCTCGGGCGCAGTATCTTAGCTAATACAAGCAAACATATTATAAGCAACAAAGTTGTCTGCATAGTTACTATTCCATAAAATGCAAAGGGAGAAAGCATGTTAAAATGCTAAAGGGAAGAAGGCTAAATTGCACCCAAATCTTACCCTCCCTTGCTAGTATATTATATTATATCTAAAGAAGGTCTCTTTGGGTTTTAGCAGGTCGGCCCCATACCTCTGGTCTTAGTAGAAAGGGATCACATCATCTTCTACACCAGCTCTCTGCATGCGAATATTCATCAAGTGTGTGTGCATGCTCTGCGCAGTGCATTATTAAACGCGCCAAAAGCCAGAGTTGGCTACAGCTGCATATGTGTTATGTCTAGACCGTGCGCTGATCTGACCGAACACAACCACTGTGTTGAAATACCCTTGAAGGCCTCGGCACTCACTGTTCAGACACAGCTTACCAAGAAAAGCTGATATTATAGTCAAACATTATGAAAAGAAACACCAGTGCACCTCCGAAACAGTCTCTTTGATCCCTTTGCTTTTTTGGCGTTTCATCAGTTAACCATATCCTTGGTCAAACAGTCAATTTCATAACACCAGACGCTGTAGAGAATTCAAGCCTTTATTTTTCACACTTTATGGTCCACAGGCTGGAACAAGGAGTGTTCCATTGTGAGTGGATGAGACTCGTCAAATGAATACAGGTCCTGCTATTTAAATAGGGTGGGACCTAGGGGTCAACCGTATGCACGGTAACGACACGTCATGCCTCGCCACACTGAAATTGCAGGTATTTTGGGAAGAAGTTATCAACTTAGTATGGATAGCGGATTGTTGCCCTCTATTTGGGGCCCTTCTTTTATATTACTATTGTTGTCGCCGCCATAGCTATAAAGTTAGGTGATTGTTTTTTTGTTTTTTTGTTTAGGTCGGTATTGTGATACGGCTTTACATGAGTCTGTATTTGGCGTCTACCACCCCCTTCTTTCTCTGCACCTATGCAATCCTTTTTCTGCACCTATGTAACCTCTCTTATAAGGAGTACAGTGCGGGGGACTACTTGAACGATTAAACAAGCAGCGGACGCATTGCTGTCTTAGTCTGTTCATATTGTGAATGATTAGGCGTCTATCATGTGTTATTAGATCAGGCTGTCTACATGTTCCTGTTGGTGTTTCGCTGTGTTCTGTATTTTTCGAAACACCAAACATTGAACCAGTACCCTTGATGGGGGATGCTGGGACTTGTAGTTCGAACGGTTTACCTGATACCGTATTCACAACGAGCCATTAGATGCACTATGCACGTATGATCGTGTGGGTTTTTTATATTACTTTACGAATAGCCTCTGATTGTGGGTGTGTATTTATACATACATAGTATTGATATTGGTTCAAAGATATTTTTTTGGTTTTAACAGGCCTGGAGTGATGGACAACGTGATGTAATACATGCAGATCCGGTTCACTACAGGTACACCTTAGCTTTCTATGTCGTGTAGTGGCATCCCATGAACCGGAGTTTACAACTATGGTTCTTTTTCCGGGTATACTGTAACATTTGGTGTCCTTTTGAACTGAAGAAGGCAGTTTGGAATGTTTCTTTTTTGTGTATGCTTCAGTGTAATTAGTATCCTTTTTAGAAGCGTGGGAATAGTGTGACAATGACTGCAGCCTATCCATAGTTGTTTTAAGCTGCAGGAACTCAATTTGACTTTTTATGACTTTAAGGTTCGTCCATGCCTAGACTGCTTTTCTTAGGATACACTGTTTGTGCTTCTTATTGAGCTGTCTGGTTACTCTGTCGTTATCTCTTTCTTTTTGTATGATACATCTTACAGGATCCTTTGGATACTGACAGGCCTCATTATTACCTACTGCGCTGCTTAGGATTATATTAGCAACATCTATATTCGTATTTTCTGCTGGTGTAACCTTACTTGGACTGATTGCAGATATATATATATATATATATATATTTTTGTGGTAAGCAGTCTGCCATGATTCCCATTGGTCTGGGCCAATTGATTCTGTTGCTTTGTGCACGCGCTATGGGTGGAATATGAATTCGCTACCAATTAATTTTCTTCTCTTGACTGGTTCTTTTTTCTTCCTGGCCTTTCTCTGATGTTTTACTTTTTCCTGTTCATGCCCATACTTCTCGTGATCTGTTCTCCTGCTTGGGAGTTTACCCTTTTTTTCAATTTCTTTAAAGTCCAGGCAGTTGTTCTGAATCTTGAGAGATGCTAATATTCTTCAAAAGGTCAGGTGACAAATTGTGTCCGAAGTGCCATAGTTTGAATTTCACTGTCACCCATCTGGATTTCTTGTTACTTTACTGTCATGTTTGATGATTAATAATGGGTGTGCTCTGTGCTTTTCTTGTTTTTTATTAACCAATACATCATTCTGTTTATGTCAACATCAGAATACATTGTGATGATTTCTGATGTTGTTTTTCTTGGGTTTTTGTGGCATTTTCTGTCCCTTTGTATTTATGCCTATATGCAATCTGTGTGGTTTTTATATTTGTTATTAATACATTTATGTGTCTATCTTTGGTTTCAGCCCTGAGGAAGCTCTCAATGTGGGAGCGAAACACGTTGGCTGATACTCTGATGCAAATGATTTTATAAGTGGAACATTTTGATCTAATAAAGAAGTGACTTTTTTCATACACCTCTGGTCTACTGGACTTTGTAAGTTTGTGCACCCCCATCCATATATATATACATATATATATATATATATATATATATATATATATATATATTCACTGAAAAAACGATAGGTTTCAGAGACGTTATAGTGAGAAATTAGCATTTAAAAAACCTTAGAAATTCACAGAAAAAAACATAGGTTTCAGGGGTGTTATAGTTAGGTGGACATTTCACTCGTACAAAACCATAGAAAATCCTCCGTTATAGTTAGTTCTGCCAACTATAATTCGCGCACCCCCAATGCACTGCTGATGATGTCACATATTATATCATTCATGACTATGTTTTTTTTGTGAATTTCTAAGGTTTTTTAAATGCTAATTTCTAACTATCATGTCTCCGAAACCTTAGATTTTTTTGTGAATTTCAAATCTTTTTTAAATGCTAATTTTTAAGTGCAATAGTAGTTATACCTGTTTTTGTTTACTGGTTTTCTACAGTTTTCTGTTTATTTATAAATATTTTATTCATTGAATAACATTACATATTTTTCTCAAAATTGCAAAAAAAAAATGTTTTAATTCAATCTGAAATATTGTTTAATTTTTTTGTTTTCTCTTTTTTGTTCTAATATATTTATATTATTTCCTTTTTTTCCAAAATGTTTTCCTTTAATATATTTTCATTGTTTACTTTTTTTTCACCTTTTTTTGGAGTCGCACACCCAACGCGTACCCATCACAATGGGTGCTTGGATTCTAGCCGCCATTTAAAAAAAATTGTGAAGGCTCCGCGTACGTTAGGCGACGACTTTGTGTTTTTACAGTTACGTCATTTACATTTAACATTACGTGATGTGCGCGATTGGTATGCAACCGATCCGCGATTCCTGCTCACGCGCATTCTCAACACATGCGCATTACGGTACGCGCGTTTTCGCGGTGGTGGGTCTCGCGTGAAGTCATATACGTGCTGGGGCGCGCTAGGTGCGCAACTCCCGCAAAAAGTGTTTGTGTTCTAAAATTATATGTATGTGTCTTTAATATACATATTAGGGCAAGAGATTATCTAAGATATTCCTAAAAATAATATATTTGTACTTATAATAAACTCATATTATTTTTAAATATATTTTCGCAAAGTCGCGTCGGGTGCATGCTTCATGAGTGCAGAGTGCGCGGATCCCATGTGACCTCAAAAAAAAGATTTCATTGGTTCATAACATTTCCCACTGTAACTATTGAAGGACCCCTCCCATTTTAATCATTCTTGTTGGAGCATCTTTAGAGAGACATCTCTTTTCCTACAAGAACCCTTTTTGCTTGTTTTTTTGGTGTTTTTCAAAAACAGCAGCAGCAGGAGGAGGTATCTTCTGAAGAAGAATTCTTGCAGGAGGCACCACGTCCACAGAGGCCGTAATCGGTTGTGTGGAAATTCTTCACTTTTCCACCTGGAGAGTAGAAAGTAAATGTGAGAAAGGTGACATGCAAAATTTGTGACTAAGTCCTGTCAAGAGGTTTTGAAAAAAAATACTCTTGTGACACTGCTTCTATGTACAAGCATCTCCGGACCACACATGCTCTCAATCTTGCTCGGGAGGAAATGAGGCGAGCTGCTTTGAACCCCTCACCTGCTGTGGCAAGTACATCTGGAGCGTCCTCAAGAACACCTGCAATGGGCATTAGGCCAAAATTCGCCTTTCTCGAGCAACACTGCATGAAGTGTAAGAAACTTATATGCTTCGGTGTGCAGTCGTGGATGCAGTTTGTGCTGCGCAACGCAACCATCGTTGTTAAATTTCTTTGTTGTTTTTGGAATGATAAGTAATTCCAAAAGTTTCCTGTTTTATTCGTTCTTTTTTTGTTCATTTTTTGAAAAAACACCAGAGAAAATACTAAATTGTTCAACAAAAAAAATACAAAAGAAAAAAAAGTTCTTATCAGAACTACCTTGTCTGGTTAAAGAAAGAACTATAATTGCAAGGTAATTTGTGAAAGTTTGGTTGAATATCTGTATACAGCATGATTGACTGAAAGAATGCATTAGTAGTGTATGGTGAATTTATAGGTGAAGATTTATGAGGAAGTTCTGCAGCGTGATACTCCAAGCTCTTTAACTGCACTGCACTGTGGCACTTCCGAAGCACAGGGATGTGACATATGTACATGAATATTTTGCAACTCGGTGCTTCACTCTGCACTGCTGCACAAACTGCAGCCATGCGGTGACAAGGGCACCCTTGCACCATGGTGCAAGGATGTCTGTGTCGTGCGTAGATTGTTTTTGTGCACGAAGGGACACCTTCCTGCACAAAAACAATCAGTAAAGGCATTTTCCTCTTTCAATGTATGCTGTGGAATGCAGCATGCATTGAAAGAGGAAAAAATGAGGAGAAAATGAGGAGAAATGAAAACAATTCTCCTCGTTGCGCCTTGCTACACCAACTCTAGGATTGCGCGGCATTCACACACATCTCCAGATTTACGATTTCTCATAAATCTGGAGATGTGTCTTGTTCTTTGAAATGCCCCTTCAACGCAAAGTTCTGTGTATGAAGGGGTCATATTTACAAAAACCATGCAGGGTGGCTTTTCTTCTCCTTGTATATATGAAGGAGTGCCTGGCGCCATCACTATATTACAAAAAGTGACGTACTGGTGGCGCAGGGTGCTTGTAAATCTGCCCCATAAGTGCTTAGGTATTGGCAGACTGCTACAATAAGAACATAGTGCTGGATGGGTGATTGAAGAATTGCATGAGACTGACAGGAGGTATCCTACGCTGCATGGGTACTACTTCAGTATTTAATGGAGTGGACCAATAGTATGCATCTGCTTAGAGATTTGTGGGGATTATGCAAAGAATATTTTATGTGTACTTGTGTTGGTGCCTAGGTCATTTTATCTCGGCTCGGAGGGATGCCAGGAGTACCGACGAAGAGAGCGGTGCTCCACTTACCTGAGCCGTTGCCAGATGAGGCGATGCCATATCCTCCTACCCAATAGTAATCTGGAGGATACACCCTATGCACCTAGGGTTCCCAGGTGACATGGTTGTTAAACTTTTTTTCATTTTTTGCACCTTTATTATATTCTTTTGCAGTAGCGAGTAATAGGTGACGTGAAATCATATTGCCCAGGAGCCCTGACCCGCGAAAGAGCCTACCTCGCCCCAGCATTTGTCCAGGACCCTGGTGCCTGCTTGCCTGCTTGCGTCCCCCTCCCGCCGCCGCAATTGAAATCTAATAGTGGCCGCCGAGCGGAGGGGGACACTGAACTACATCTCCCTCCCGGCTTTGCGCCGGGAGACGCCAAGCACAGCGCACCAGGCGGCGCATAAAGACAGCGTCACCCCGGTGGAGCGGGTGACGCGAAATCATATTGCCCAGGAGCCCCGACCCGCGAAAGAGCCTACCTTGCCCCAGAATCTGTCCAGGACCCTGGTGCCTGCTTGCCTGCTTGCGTCCCCCTCCCGCCGCCGCAATTGAAATCGAATAGCGGCCGCCGAGCGGAGGGGGACACTGAACTACATCTCCCTCCCGGCTTTGCGCCAGGAGACGCCAAGCACAGCGCACCAGGCGGCGCATAAAGACAGCGTCACCCCGGTGGAGCGGGTAACGTGAAATCATATTGCCCAGGAGCCCCGACCCGCGAAAGAGCCTACCTCGCCCCAGCATCTGTCCAGGACCCTGGTGCCTGCTTGCCTGCTTGCGTCCCCCTCCCGCCGCCGCAATTGAAATCGAATAGCGGCCGCCGAGAAGAGGGGGACACTGAACTACATCTCCCTCCCGGCTTTGCGCCGGGAGACGCCAAGCACAGCGCGCCAGGCGGCGCATAAAGATAGCGTCACCCCGGTGGAGCGGGTGACGCGAAATCATATTGCCCAGGAGCCCCGACCCGCGAAAGAGCCTACCTCGCCCCAGCATCTGTCCAGGACCCTGGTGCCTGCTTGCCTGCTTGCGTCCCCCTCCCGCCGCCGCAATTGAAATCGAATAGCGGCCGCCGAGCGGAGGGGGGCACTGAACTACATCTCCCTCCCGGCTTTGCGCCGGGAGACGGCAAGCACAGCGCGCCAGGCGGTGCATAAAGACAGCGTCACCCCGGTGGAGCGGGTGACGCGAAATCATATTGCCCAGGAGCCCGACCCGCGAAAGAGCCTACCTCGCCCCAGCATCTGTCCAGGACCCTGGTGCCTGCTTGCCTGCTTGCGTCACCCTCCCGCCGCCTCAATTGAAATCGAATAGTGGCCGCCGAGCGGAGGGGGACACTGAACTACATCTCCCTCCCGGCTTTGCGCCGGGAGACGCCAAGCACAGCGCGCCAGGCGGCGCATAAAGACAGCGACACCCCCGCGTCGCGGGAGCGCGCGGGAGTGCCCGGGGCTAAGCCCGGGCAAAGGGCGGGCCCTCTGTGGCCCTCAGTGGCTGAAGTAGGCTGGGCTAGGCCCACTTATTAACATTTACTATTTTTCTTATTGTTACTATTTAGTATCCATTCAAGCCCTTATAGACTCTGCCAATTTCCTCAACATTTGTAATTTGTTTGATACGCTTTATCAGCTTTGCCTTTTTTAACGTTGAGTATATTTAAAATTGTTTACTGGCTTTGTGTATTGTTTTACCCCCTTTGAGGCATAATCTGAAATATGACGGCTAAAAAGCTTCGTTCTGGGAGACTGTTGGGGGGAAGGTCATGTGCTAAGACAAGATCCAACCTCCTGCGAAACAAAGATGCCTCAAATCTCCAGTTGAAGGGCCAAAGCCAGATATTTCAGTTGTGGGAAAAAACGGTGGATAAGGACCCAGTAAAGGGGGCTGTCCCGGAAAAGACTGTTTTTAATAAGGGTGCTTGCTCAACTCCCTTGCATGACTCAGTGCCTGATCAGGTGAAGAAGGAGACGGAATTGGGAAATAATTTAATTTTAAGCTTACATTCTAGTTTGGGAGTTTTATCATCTCCTCCAATATTCTCTGAGAATGATAAGTGTTCAGCTCCCAACCTGGATAATTTGCATCAAACTAATGCCCCATTAATGTCCGAAAATTATAATCCCAATGTCTCGATAGGTCATCCTGAGTTAAGGGAGGTTATCAACGGGGATTCGCAGCCTTTGGATATTGACTTAGAGTTGTGTGGACGCTACTTGGTAGATAGGTCCATGAAATTACAAGAGGTTATAAAGACCCCAATTGGCGCTACCCCTTCTGGTTTACATCTCTACAGCAGTACTCCCTCCCTCAAATCCCAAGATATATCATTTCAGACTAACATGTCAAAGAGTCCGATGCTAAATATAATGGGGATTGATGCTATTAATGTTCCTAGCTCAAATTCATCTGAGAAACCTATATCAGAATCTCTGATTTCCTTGGAACATTTGTTATCTTCTATTTTAATGCTATTGGGTAAATTTGTGGGCAGTACAGATTGTGTATTGGAATCTGTTACACAAATTTTAAAGGTTTTATTATTGAAACACCCGGAAAAAAATTTCTGCACGGATCCTTGTATTGTTCCACTTCCTGAAAAAATAACGGCGAATTTATCTTGCTTGCCGTCTCAGAATATGCCAGTTGCTCCTGTCTTGAAGGAATTATGCCCAGTTTATAAAACGTCTGCTTATAACTGTATTAAGGATTCTGAACTAGGCATTGTAATGGATGAAAAAAGTGTTGAATTGCCAGATGCCAATGCCGAAAAAGTACTATTTCCCATTTTTGTGCCAGAATTCAAGGGGATGGAGGATGAGGTGAAAGTGGGAAAACTAAAAAAGATTAAAGGAAAAAAGAGGAAGCCTCTCCGTAGATTTAAAAAGAGGAGGCAGAGACAAATAATTTTCGAGGACTCCCAAGATTGTCATAACTCTCCCCTGCTAAGGTTGAGATCGATAATGGGATTTCGAGGCATGATTCAAATATTTTGTTATTCAATACCCTGGTTCCTCCTGTTAAAATCAATGAAATTACCTCCAACTGTTCTAATCAAACTTCAGGAGAATTGGATGTAGAAGAAGAAAGGCCCTTGGTTCACTTTCCTGTAGTGGAAATAAGAAAATCTGCTCATGCGGTATCAACCATTCTTAACCCCACTGCCCCTTCTTTCAATTCATTGGCAGAAGGGGTAGTTCCTGCTCAAAATTCCTCTAATAACTCTGTTGAAATCTGTACAGATTCATTGATTCTGGATTTTCTACCATTATTTGATCATGAATAAGTATTGAATAGAACATTATTGTTGAAATGCTTTAAGGACATAGAGTGTCTGAAGCTACTTCAATCAAATGATATCGACTTAGTAACGATATTAGGAACTGGGGCCATGTCATTTATCAGGGTACGGTTCCACTCCAAGCTGATAGTGAATCTTATACTAAATCAAGCAGAAATTTTCCAGAGTCAGGGGATTGATGTGGTGCCCTTTCTGGCCACATGTGGTAATAACCACTATGAGAATGGCTATCAACGGGTCCTGGGGCAAGCCGGCTCTTCTCAGCCTTTCGAAGACTTAAAGATTTGTGTCTTAAAATCGAAACGGCTAGTGACACATGTTATCCCCGCACCACTGACAATAAATAGAGGTATAATTGAGAATAATCAGCAATGGAACTGGTTACCTGCTGCCTTGTCGACCAAGGTGACAGACAACCCAAAATTGTTTTCTCACCTTTAGCAGCTCCTTCACTGTTCTTTCCTGGAATGCCACTGGCATTAATAACAATCCTGAAAAATTACAGTACCTCTTTTCCTTGAATGCCAGTGTAATTTGCATCCAGGAAACCTGGTGTGTTGACAAATTAAATGTAGGGAGAGATTACTTTGTGTTGGAAGCGGCAGCCTCCCCTTTCAGCAGAGGACATGCAAAAGGGGGGTTTGCATGCCTTCTGACCAATAGAATAAAGTGGAATTTCTCCCACTACATAGACCCCAGTAATCTTTTCCAGGCAGTGACTCTTTTTAGTCTAGATAACGTGGGGAGAAAGAACCCCTTTGTGATAATAAATGCCTATATACCGCCAGACAATTGTTTTAATATTTTATTAAAACAAGTTTTTGTTTTTATTAAACAAATCAAGGAGACAGTTTCTTCCCCCCACTTTCTGTTAGTGGGAGATTTTAATTGCAAAGTTTCCAATTTTAGCCTAGAGCTATTTAGAAATAAAGCCAAAGAGGAGGCTTTGTTGATTCCCCAAGCCCTTTACCCAGAAAATTTTAAAACAAATAAACGGGGTAAACTACTGTTGGAAGAATTGTACATTACGGAGGGGTTAATAGCTAATGGTAGGCTCCCGTCTGATGTCCCCGCAAATTATACACATAGCTCCTCCCAAACTAAATCAATCTTTTCTCTTTTAAGGGACTTGGGGCCCGATGTAGGTAAAATCCATTTACCGATTTTAAAATACCGATTTGTACCGAATCGGTATTTTGAAATCGGAAAATGAAATGTAGATAAAAAAAATCGGAAAAATACCGACTCGGTAGCAATCGGTATCGTGTTTCGATACTTACCGATTCGGCAAATACCGAATCGGAAATAGCAATACACCCCCATGGGCCAAAAGGCCCATAGGAATGCATTGTAAATACCGAATCGGTATTAGCCGAATCGGTATTAGCCGAATCGGTAAATACCGACTCGGTAACTACGGAATCGGCGAGCAAGTAAAAGTGAAACTAATGACAACAGCCAATGAGGTGGAACCACCCTCCCCCACCCTAGCAGGGAGTGGCTACCCAGGCAGGTGCAACTCATTAGTACTTTCTGGAGAGGCAGCCTGAGCTGAACATTCTGAGTGAGCAGCAGTGGTAGCACTATCCAGATCTGTGTGAAAATGGCAAGCAGCTCTGAGAGCCAGAAGGCTGAGCGCAAGCGGAAGGCCAAGTTCAGCAGCATGGAGCTGCAAGTTTTGGTGGAGGAGGTGGTGAGGGTACACAGGCAGCTGTTTGGGAGGATGTCCCTCACTGTCCTAGAGAGCACCAAGAGGAAGCTGTGGAGTGCAATCGGGGAGAGAGTGAACGCAGTTGGTGTCACCCCCAGAAGCCTGGACGACCTCAAGAAGAGGTTTTACGACATTTGCAGCCTCACCAAGAGGAAACTGGCCGAGCTGCACAAGCAGGCAGGACTAACAGGTGGAGGCAGGAACCCGGCGCCACCCCTCACTGACCTTGAGGAACTTGTGGCCACGACCATTGAGAGCGAGAGTGTGGTGGGAGTTGGGGACCTTGACAGCTCATCCAGAGCTACAGCTAAAGGTAAGAAGCATGCGCATCTTGACACACCCTACCAGACACCTCCCCTTTAGCCCCAATGCACAGCCAAACCCCAGCCCAGTACTGATAGCAACAGACATGAGCAATGCATAATGGTAAATGTAGTCAGCAAAAGTAGTTAAAAATGCCAGTGCACAAGCATACTAAAATGAATTGTAAAACTGAATCAAAGTATTGAAAATGAGATGTGCAATGCTTTTATTGTAGTGACTGTAAGACATTAGCACTCAGTTCACAAATGCTTCTTTATACCTAGGGGCACCATCAGGCGGGGGAGCAGCAGCTACACAAGCTCCAGCTCCAGCACCATCAGCCAGTGCGGTGTCAGGGCCAAGCAGCAATTTACCATCACAGGAGGAGGAGGAGGAGGAGAACAGCAGTGCCGTGGGCAATGAGGAAGACACTGGACATACCCTCACATTTCCCCACTCCCCCCTACTGTCTCTAACGCCCCCATTGCAGTTTTCCCCGGAGAACTCACCCTCACAGACCCACCGAGCACCTGCCACATCTCCTGCCAGGAGGATCATTGTTGCTCCATTAAACATCATGGAGGGAGCAGCGGGTCAGGCTCCAGCAACCAACCCTGCAACACCTGTGGCACACCAGCCCACACAGCAGGGCAGCAGCAATCCGCGCAGGCCACGCACATCCAGCAGTGCTCTTCCAGCACGGGAGGGCAGCGTATTCCAGGGGCTGGAGGGGAGTATGGTCAGGATCCAAAGGATGCAGGCAAAATCAATCCTGGCTTGCCAGCGCCAATTGCGGGTGCACAACCTGCAGATGGGGGAGATGACACAGGGATTCAAGAGTTTTGTTGATAGCAACAAGGACATAGCAACTGGTCTGGGGCGAATGACTGCTGCCATCGCCCAGCTGTGCAGTAAAATGGAGGAGCACGAGCACTGTAGGCGCAGGGATGCCCGCGTGCAGAACCGGGCTATCAACCGCCTTGCTGCAGCAACCGCCCAGCTATGCCGCCGTGGGGCTAACATGGAGGACTGCCTCACCCAGAACACGTCAGAGGTGACTAGGGGCATGGCCCGCATCACCACTGCCATGGAGGCACTGATAATATCTAACACAGTGGTGAATCCTGCCATGGACGTGGGCGAGGGTGGGGACAGCAGCAGCCGCAGCAGCCCGGCCAACGCAGTATCAGAGCCGCGCCGGAGCACCAGGCGCTCCGCTGAGGCAGCTGGACACACACAAGGGGGTGACCCACATCCTACTGGCTCAGCTAAGCGCAGCAAGAAGTAAGACTGCCAGGGCGGGTGAGCAACCCGGACAATTTGCATTTCCCACATATTGCTTACCTATTTAATTTGTTGCACATCAGTGCAGTAACGTTGTTGCAACATTATTAAATCATTTTTTTTCAAACATCCTTTGACCTGTCTGTGCATCTGTACTCACTCAGAAATAGTTTTCTGTTATCTCCTCACGTCTGTATCTGCCATCACTTGGCGTAGACACCCCAGCAGGTAGTGTTTGTGGCACAGCAACGTCGTCGTCATGGTCCTCGTAGTCTGACAACTCCACCTCAGTGCCCTTCTTCCCCGCAAGGTTGTGCAACATTGCACAGACAGCTATGATCTTGCAGCAGGTGATGGGGGTATACTGCCTTGCACCTCCACTCTTGTGCAAGCATCTGAATCTGCTTTTCCAGATGCCAAAGGTCCGTTCTACTACATTCCTTGTGCTTTTGTGGGCCCGGTTATACCTCCTTTGGCTGGGTGTAGAAGGGTTGAGGTAGGGGGTGAGTATGAATGAGCAGAGGGCATATGCACTGTCGCCTAGAAGGAAAAGGGGTAACATTACTCACATGCATACAAGTATTTTACATTGCTACTTTGTGTTATGGGGGTCTGATGATGTGTCTCACCTAGGAGGTATCCTTCACCAAATTCCCCAGCCGTCAGCCGGGCATAGATGCCGCTGTGTTGAAAAATGTAGGAGTCGTGGGTACTCCCTGGGAATTTTGCAACCAGGTCTGTGATGGTGCACTTAGCATTGCAGATCACCTGCACATTGATGGTGTGCGTAGACTTCCGATTGCGGTATATGTATTCTGTGTCAGCAGGGGGGCAAATCGGAATGTGCGTGCCATCTATGCAGCCGATGATTTGGGGGAATTGTGCCATCTGGTAAAAGTTTGCTTTTGTTTGTACCAGTTCCGCATGGGTTGCAGGGAAAGATATGTATTGGTCCATCCTCTGTATCATGGCGTCCAGGAATTTGTGGAAAAACCTTGACAGGCTGCTCTGGGTCACCCCTCCTACCGCAGCGACTCCACTTTGATAGCTGCCAGACGCAAGCAGGTGTAGGCTGCATAGCACCTGCACGTGATTTGTGATGGCGTGTGCCCTTGGGGTGGGGTGGTCCAACAGTGGTTTGAGGTCCCTGATGAGCTCCAGAATGGTGTCTGAGTCCAGCCTGTACCTCTGTAGGATCTCTGCCTGTGTGAGCATGAACAGGGTGATCCTCTGTCTGTAGACCTGTTCCTCTCTTTGCCATTCCCTCTCTCCTTCCTGATGTAGCCGTAGCCGCCTTGCAATGACATAAAATGCCGCCATCCTGCAAGTTGCCTTGCATTGGGTCTATTTTTATAGGTTGCAGTTGGTTACCACCTGATTGGAATCCATGGTAAATACCGAATTTGAAAAAACGATTTTGAGGCAAAATCGGTATTTCTGTGCTTCCCTACATCTCAATTAGTGTTTTACCCTGTCCGATTCGGTAATTTACCGATTCGGTGTCTCTACCGAATCGGTAGATAGTCCGAATCGGAATATTTACCGATTCGGTGTCTCTACCGATCGGTAGATAGTCCGAATCAGAATATTTACCGATTCGGTGTCTCTACCGAATCGGTACTTGGTCCGAATCGGTATTTTTACCGAATCGGTATGTTACCGATTCGTTCTTTTTACGAATCGTTGTATTTCCGAATCAGATTTTTTCCGATTCGGTAACTATACCGATTCGGTATAAATACCGATTCGGACGATTTTCTGTGCCCTACATCTCGATGGCTGGATACCGATCGGTAAGGGCCGAAAATCGGTATTTTCGGCCGTTACCGATCGGTATTGGCCCACCTACATCGGGCCCTGGGTAGTTATAGAGTCAACCTTCAGTGACCATAATGTGATTACGATAACACTTTCAGTAGATCCTCCTAAATCTGACCCTTGGTCGCTTAATAGTGATGTGGTCTCCTTTCAAAAGAAAACAGGCAGATGTTTTTGGGACTTTAAAGCCATGAAGGGTTTGTAGCCTATCCTTGAAAAAACTTTAATTAATTTAGATAATTGTCAGGGGTTGGAACTAATCTCTTTTGAGGCTTTTATGAAGGAGATTATCTCTGCAGTAAAAAAATCGAATTTAACTATAAGAAAGATCTTCCTCCCTAAAGCAGTTACTACCCTCAATAAGGAAATAAATAAGTTGGTGAGGGAGCAATATCTATGTAGATCAGCAGAGAGATATCAGAAAATAGCTCTCCTCAAAAGAAGGAGAAGTAGGGTTAAGAAAAAAATCAAAAAAGGAAAGGAGGATTACCTATGGATAGGTTTGCGGGAGGCCGCTGTCCAAGGAAAATCTAGACAGTTTTGGTCTCTCATTGGGGAGGGTTGTGGTACAAAAGTGAGTCCCCTCCCAATCCATATCTCGGAACAAACCTGGGTAGACTACATCACAAATTTATATGCTAGGAATGACCTAAGGGTGGAACTTAGGGGAATTGGTGAAGATAGCAATCTCTCAATAGAGTCCCCTTCCGAATCATCCATAGAATTGGCTATTAAGGATATGCGTCCCTCAAGAGCTATGGGACCGGATGAACTCCCGATATCAGTCCTGAAACAAGATCCAGTATCTTGGAGTAAAATCCTATTCCCATTATTTAGAATTTGCTTCATTAAAAAAATTATCCCATCATCTTGGAAGGGGAGCATTCTGGTGCCCTTGTTCAAAAAGGGTGATAGAAACCTGCCCAATAATTATCGACAAATAGCCCTCTTAGACGCTATTGGGAAAGTTTTCTCTAAATGCTTGTTGTCTTTAATTAATGATTGGGTGGTACTAAATCACATTTTGCCACTAGAACAAACAGGCTTCCGCAAGGGGCATGGAACCCTGGACAACCTCTCCGCCCTTCAGATTATTGCTGATAGGTACATAAGGAAGAGTGTATGTGGCCTTTATAGACTTCTCCACAGCATTCGATAAGGTTGATCGCCCTTTGCTGTGGAGAAAGCTATCTGCTCTGGGTATGCCCCCTCACTTGTTAGATATGGTCCAGGCTCTGCATACAGACACATGGTGTCAAGTTCTTCAAGGCGGAGAAAGGGGATTATCTAAGATCATTCCTTCAATAAACGGTCTTAAGCAGGGTTGCCTCCTTGCTCCACTGCTTTTCTCTCTGTATATTGCAGATTTACCTGCCTCACTCTCCTCTTGTGACGGTATAGCCCCAGTATTGGGTGGAAAGCCTATTTCGTGCCTGTTATATGCGGATGATATTTCAATAATGGACCTTATGCCTAAAGGACTCGCCAAACGCCTCCATGCTTTACATTTGTATGCAGAAACTAATTTTCTAATAATAAATGTAGCAAAGAGTAAAATTATGTGTATTTCAGGCAGGAAAAAACATAAGTATGGGAGCTTTGTCTGGTCTGTGGGAGGTGACAAACTTGAGGTGGTAAAGAGTTATGTCTGCTTAGGAAAATTAATCTCAGACACTTTAAGTGATAAGCCCCATATCGATAATAATGCACGGAAAGCCTTATCCCAAGGGAGAAGCCTAAATGCATTATACTCAATGGGGAAAAGACACTTCTCTTATTTATTGGAGGTCTTCAGGGCAAAAATCCCGTCTACTCTCCTGTACGGATTGAAACTGGTCGACCTAAGGCATTGGGATTTTTTAAATGTGGTAGAAGGAAAATTATTAAGAGGCGCAACCTCCATTAATTCTGCTTGCACAGTGGCCGCTTGTAGACTTGAGTTTGGCCTGCGCAGCAGTTGGGTGCAGGACCTGGCAGCTGTAGTGCGTTGGGTCGCAAGCTTAGCCAGAGGAGAAGCAGGGATATGAGAAACCTCATGAAGGCGGAATTATTGGGAAGTTTAAGAGAATACTCCATAATTGTTAACAATTTTAGAAAGGCTGTTTCGCTTCTGCAGTTGGAGGAGAGTATCCTCTTTTCCTTATCTGCAGCTCAGTTAAAGTCTCTCTTGAAACAGGCCTCCTGGGACCTTAGCTTCAGGTTGGACAGTGCCTCTATCCTTGTTAAGAAAGGTGTTAATCCCCTCACCGACTCATCTGCAAGGAAATTTGTACAACCCTATGTCGCCTGGAATTTGCCTCATGGCGTCCGGAGATTTTGGTTTCTCTTGAGGCAGGACTTGTTACCCCTAAATAATCTTTTGTCTAGATGGTACGGAGTCCCTGCAATCTGCGACCTTTGTCACTTGTCCACTCAAGATCGAATGCATGTACTTTTTATATGTCCAGTGCTGCGTCCATTTCACCGTAAGTGGTTAAGGCAAATATGCTTGCAAATGGATATCTTAAATGCCAACTCTTTTATGCTTGCCTTACATAACCCCCCAAATGAAAGATTCTGTTTTAACATTTTTAACTTTTTTAAATGTTTTCTAGCTATTTATTGATGGCTTGCTTATGAAGTATGTATCAATGACTTATTTTGTATTGCAGTAAATTGTTGTAAATTGTCTTTTTGGTATTAAATGGATTTTTGTATTGTGTATATTCTTTTATGTGGACCTCCACGGAGTTCCAAAACATAATAAAAATTGAACTTGAACTTGAACTTGAGTGATAGGTCCTTTCGAAGGCAGCGGACAATTCTAGTCCCTTTACTGCTGAAACATGTTGACCTCTAGTTCTTAGTAGCAGATATTTGTTAAACCTGCTATTTCTCTGCACTGTTTTTAATATTGGAAGACAGAGGGGCATCATTAAAAAAAAAATCCCTCTCATCTCTCCAATTTTACACACATCATTTAATACACATCACCCTTTCTCACTTTCACCATTTTACGCACTGCAAATCAGTTATCCTAACATATTTGATCAAGTACCCCCATATTCACCTGATATCACTGGTCTGGCAGTACCCACTTTCACAATAGTGGCTACAATTCTATTCTCCTTTGTGTGAGGAGACCCAGATGATGACAAGGGCGGTATCGGACGATAACTGATGGGTGTTTTTTATACCCTGGAGATATCTGTTTTGTGCCATACTCACATAGGATAATTTGTTTTCCTTCTTCCTCCTCTATAGTTAATCACTTGCTGATTTCATGCCTTAGACAGGATGTATGGTTAATTTCTGAGACCCTTAGGCACCTTTTGTTGGTTTATGTTTCTGATTGGGGGCTGTGTCTATGTGTAGGTCTATAAATATGCCCTGGGACCCACTTCCTATTGAATGTTTTTGACATTTTATAAGAATACCACTAGTAACTGGAATGATGAGAGTGCTGCAAACAGAGTGAACACTTCATGTATAAGTGCTTACATATTGGTGGAGTGATAGGATAAGTTGATAGTGGTAAATAAGAGATTAAAGAAGTGCATGGGACAGACTGGACAATTCCTACACTGCATGGGTACTAACTGGGTAGTTAGAAGAGTGTATCAATAGTATGTAGCTGGTTAGAGGTGTGCATGCTAGTGTACAAAATATTGTACCTGCACTTGTGTTAGTGACTACGCCATTCCTTATGTATATGACTAATAACTGGAGTAATTTCAGTGTTGCAAAGAAAGTGAGTGCTGAATTTATAAGTGCTTAGGTATTAGTGGAGTGATAGGATACATAGATAGTGCTGGATGGGTGAATGGAGAAGTGCATGGGACAGACGGAAGGATTCCTAGATGGCATAGGTACTAACTGGGTATTTAGAAGAGCGTATCATTAGTATGTAGCTGGTTAGAGGTCTGCATACATAGTGCACAGAATATTGTAGGTGTACTTCTATCGGTGTGTCTATGGTTTCGAGAATGGTAGTCTGTATTTTAGGGTGTGAGGAGGTGCATCAGATGATCAGGCAGATGATGTAATCAGTGATGTAATTTGAGATGTCATGATGTCATCAGTGATGTCACTGACCAGGTCATGAGTGATGTAATATGTGACTTCATCAGCAGTGCATTGCGGGGGCGAAAGTTATAGTAAGCACAACTAACTGTAACAGACGAATTTCTCTTGTTTTGTACGAGTGAAATGTCCAACTAACTATGACGTCCATGAAACCTGTGTTTTTTTCTGTGAATTTCTGAGGCTTTTTAAATGCTAATTTCTAACTATAATGTCCCTGAAACTTGTGTTTTTTCAGTGATTTTTTATATATATGTATTTACTCTTCTCTCACTTTTTACAAGGAAGGAATCAGCACTCAGGTTGTAGTTTGGAAGTATTTAATCTGCAAAGGACATGATCCATACGTTTCAGCTCGTCCGAACCTTGATAATGATACAAGACGTCATTGTAGCACTCTTATTTAAATGTACAAATGCCTAAAGTTGCCAACATTACCAGGACCTGGAAAGTGATTGTGACGATTGTAGCAACCCTGTTGAGGCTCTGCTAGTCTGTGGAGCACAGCGCGCTCACTAGGAGCATTTTAGCTTTTAAAAATTGTAGCCTATTCGTGTATTTTAATCGCTGACAAATTTCTTTGTGCACACTCTTTATCTGTGTCATTTTTAAAAACGTCCTGTTTACTGCCGCATACTTGCATTTAACTGTTGGAACACCGCGTTTTGGAGCGGATCCCTTTCCCCTCCGGGGCTCTTGTGTACCATCAGAAGCAGCGGACATCTTGGGTGGGGGCTGGGGATTGGAGCGGTCTAGTCGTCACAAGGACGCTAGACCGGTATATAATGCAGGCAAATTAGGCGGCCGATCACCTGGAAAGTGATTGTGACGATTGTAGCAACCCTGTTGAGGCTCTGCTAGTCTGTGGAGCACAGCGCGCTCACTAGGAGCATTTTAGCTTTTAAAAATTGTAGCCTATTCGTGTATTTTACTCGCTGACAAATTTCTTTGTGCACACTCTTTATCTGTGTCATTTTTAAAAACGTCCTGTTTACTGCCGCATACTTGCATTTAACTGTTGGAACACCGCGTTTTGGAGCGGATCCCTTTCCCCTCCGGGGCTCTTGTGTACCATCAGAAGCAGCGGACATCTTGGGTGGGGGCTGGGGATTGGAGCGGTCCAGTCGTCACAAGGACGCTAGACCGGTATATAACGCAGCCATGCTGACGCGCAGCGGGCACGCGCGGCGGGCTCGCCGGAGCACCGCCGGAGTCACGCCAGAGTCCAGCCCGTCTGCGCCCGTCCGCGCACGGACGGGCCCGGGGGCGGGGACTCCTGGCCAACGGCTTCTCTACTCCAGGGAGGAAATATACACCCTTAATAGAGGTGAGCAGCTTGTAGATCAGGCAGTCCTGTTGACGCTTAAGAAACACGCTATACTGCATCCCGATAAGGCCACGCCCCCGCCGGTTCGGTTTCCTACATTAAAGATAGGGAGCCTTAACACTCGCTCGCTCCATTGCCATCACTTAGAGATCTACAGCATGCTTCAGGATAGTGACATCGATATCCTGACTCTCTCAGAGACCTGGACGGGCGAGAACTCAATGCCGGATATAATCGCCGCTCTCCCAAGCGGATATGATGTGATGTGGCACAACCGCCCAGGTGGCGCCCGGGGAGGCGGGGTAGCTATCTTCTATAGGAAGACCCTGTTAGTTGAAAAGTTACTATCTGAGACAATTGATCTGACGGATGTGATTGGGGTAAAGGTCACTGTGCACGATGTGTGCTGGGTGATCCTGTCAGTCTACCGTCCGCCCAATTCAACTCCACTCTTCAATGATCTATTCTGCCCTATTATATCCGATTTATGTTCCAGATATATGAAAATCCTGGTAACTGGAGATTTCAATTTACATTGGGATAAACCCAACTGGGACTTACCCACGCGCCAGCTGGACACTTTAATGTCTGCGGTGGGTTTTAAACAAATTGTAGATGTTCCCACACACGAAAAAGGTCACACTCTTGACCTCGTGTGGACCACAGATGCCAGTCTAACCCTTATAGACGTAGCCCCTTGCGTCTGGTCTGACCACCACCTGATATCCTGTGAGGCCCGCATCAAAGGCTGTATCACCAGCTGTCCGCCTGGTATCAGGAAAACCCGGAAATGGGCCGAGGTTGATCTAGCATCCCTGACTAAAGCGCTCCCGGCAATATCCCAGGCCACTGATCTGGAATGCAGCTTGGATTGTGAATACTCTGATCTTACCGGGAGCATGACCCGGGCCATTGATCAAATAGCGCCGGTGAGACTACAGCAAATAAAGCGATCCGGTAAAGGAGCTCCTTGGTTTACGCCAGCCTTAAGGGAAACAAAAAGAAAGCTCAGAGCTCTAGAAAGAGTATGGAGGAAAACCAAACAGGACTCTGACAGGAAATGCTATAAAGCTTCCCTTCAACAATATAAAAACTTGATGACCCAAGCTAAAGCGGACCACTTCGAGTCCCGCCTAAGTCAGGCAGCGAATATTCAGAAAGAGACCTTTAAAATATTGGCAGAGTTGAGCAAAAAAACCGACAATTCTAGGGCTCCCATGGATTGCAACACCTTTCAGGCCTACTTTTTAGAGAAGGTGAAGCTCATCATCCAGGAGATAAAGATTGGGGTGGGATCAGGGACTGCTATAACATCAGCATCTGAGATCGTGACCGACTGCTCCCTTAAAATATTCCCAGAGATGGATGCATTGATCCTAGAACAACTGATGAGGAAAATCAAATCTGGTTCCCCAGCTGACCCGTGCCCACCCGAGATCTTCCGTGTGGCGCGCCCCTTGCTGGAGGAGCGTATCATCTCCCTCCTCAATAGATCTTTAGACACGGGGTACTTACCGGCTGAACTGAAGGAGGCGCGTGTAAGACCTTCATTGAAAAAGCCTGGATCTGATCCGGCGGTGTTAAAGAACTACAGACCTATTTCCCAGTTGCCCTTCCTTTCTAAAGTTCTTGAGCAGCATATACTAAAGTCCCTGTCCCTCTATTTGGAAACTCACCATCTACTCCACGAGCGACAGGCAGGTTTTCGTGCTCATCACAGTACCGAGTCGGTGTTGGATGAGCTAAGAGGCATGGCTGACTGCAAGAAACCGAGCGCCCTGATTTTGCTGGACCTATCAGCGGCGTTCGATACTGTCAGCCATGCCTTGCTTTTGGACAGACTGAGGGACTTTGGGATTAAGGGCCAGGCCTTTCAATGGTTGCAATCATTCCTTACAGGAAGGACCCAAAAGATACAACTGGGGGACGAAACATCTGAGGTGGGGATTTTAGAGTGCGGGGTGCCACAGGGGTCCGCCCTGTCCCCGCTTCTATTTAACCTCTACCTGCAACCATTGATTGCTTCTCTGGCCACTATGGGCTGTAAAGTCTATAACTACGCGGACGACACGCAACTGCTGCTAAGTGTCGATGACACCACGGCCGCGCAACTCCAAACTCAGAACATCTTGCGGTTCACAGTGCAATGGATGACAGATAATCTGTTAAAAATCAACCCTGACAAGACCGAGGTACTAGTGATTCCATCTACTGCCTCACCTTGGGGTGATCTCTATTGGCCTACAGAGCTGGGCCCGGCTCCAAAACCAAGCTCGTCTGTAAAGAGCTTGGGGATCAAACTGGATGACGATCTGTCAATGGCCCCTCAGATCTCTGTGGTTGTGGGAAGTTGCACGAACATCATTAGGCAACTGCGGAAGTTAACTCCTGTCCTCTCACAACCCATGATGCGATCAATAGTAACGGCCACCATCATCTCCAGAATTGATTACGGGAATGCCCTGTATCTTGGCTTACCGAAAACTCTGACCAGTAGACTCCAGGTCATAATGAATGACGCTGCCCGGTTGATTTTCAGATTACCGAGGAGATCTAAAGCTACTCCCTTACTACAAAGCTTGCACTGGCTCCCCATCAAAGAAAGAGTGGAATTTAAGAACTTATGCACGGCCCATAGGGCAATCTATGGGAAAGCCCCAACTTACATCAAAGATCGTCTGCAACTTTATTGCCCCACGAGAACACTTCGATCCTCAGACTCCCAACTACTGGTCTGCCCCCGCTACAGGCTAGTGACCAAGGGAGGGAGAGCCTTCTCAGTGCTAGTCCCTCAGTTATGGAACAGGTTGCCGGAGGCACTGCGTCGGGAAGGGAACCTACTACGATTCAGGAAAAGCCTAAAAACATTCTTGTTCAGAAAAAGCATGAGCACAGTATAATCCAGCTCCCATCTTGCTAAGTTATTGTTACTACCATCTTTCCTGGCGCTTAGAGGCCTGCAGGTGATTAGGCGCGCTATAAAATCCCATTAACAATAACAATAACAATAACAATTAACAAAAGAATACATATTACTTTAATTCAAAAAGCTGGTGGCCATATTGGCCTGGTCATGATGTGAAAATTCAGAAATTTATACAATAAAGAAAAGAAAACAAGTATTAATATGAACACAATGTCATTTCAACATATCTTGCCCCGTGACCGCCATACCTGTATGTTCGTCAACATGACTTATTCATAATAAACATACTTAGGATTGCAAACATCATCATAAACAATGGACTACACATTACTTTGAAGTGAAAGACTATCGGCCATATTAATCTGGAGACACGTTACGTATTATAATGGTTCTTACACGAAAGAAAAGAAAAAAAGGGGTGTTAATATACACACACTATCCCTAAATAAAGTTCTAGCGATTATAGTTCCATTCACAGCTCATTTGAGATGTCATGAGTGATGTCAGGAGTGATGTAACTGACCATGTCATGAATGATGTAATGTCTGAGGTCATTAGCAGTACATTGCGGGGGCGTAAGTTATAGTTAGCTCAGGTAACTAAAACTGCTGAATTTCACTGGTTGTGTATGAGTGAAATCTGAGTCTAACTATACCGTCCCTGTAATCTTTGTTGTTTTTAGCAAATTTCTAGGTTTATTCTAACGTTAAGTAAGATGCATATCACAATGGATGGTGGGGGGTTGGAAGCAGGACCTGGCATTGTGCTGCCCCACCCAGCTTGCTGCTCCTGCCTTCCCTCCTCCTAGCCATCCATTGTCCAAGTCCATGTCCCTGCTCCCTTATTACAGCCCTGTGTGGCCATTGTTTATTTATTTGTTTATGTGTTTTATAGAGCGCGAACTTGACCCGTTAGGGTATCAGAGCGCTTTACAGGAAAACATAGTCATGTACAGAGTAGGCATAGCATCATCCAGTTACAGATCGAATGAAGGAGGGCAGGGTTCAGGGTACATGAGGGAGATAGGGCATGTATTTACAGAATAAATATTCAAATAATCAAGAAGAGATAACATTTTTACAGATTACGTTAACCAATGTTCGCGACAAGGCCCCAAGTTTCTGATGGGGTGAGCTAGCTAATCTGAAGGGAGGCAATAGATGGCTATAGATCAAGGCCGTAGTGGTGGTGAAGGCAAAGTTTAAACGAGATATTTGCTCATGTTTGCCACTGGCCTTCCAGCCTTCTCTGAACAGTTAGCTTGCTGCCCCATCCACCTCCTCCCTATCCTCTGTTGTCTGAATCCATGTACTAGCCTCCTCCCTCCTGCCATGCATGGTCTGATGTGCTGCCACTGCTCTCCATTTAGCATGATGTACCAGTCCACTCCTCCTGCCCTCCATTGCCCAATTTTATGCCCCATAATTGACCTCCTGTTTAGCCTCTGTGCTTAGCTTGCTGCCCTTATTCTCCTTCCCCCTGCCCTCCGATATCTGTGTGCATGCCCCTGCTCCACCCTTTTTGCCCACCATGTTCCGTGGACCTGCCACTCCTATCTTCTCTGAGTGTTCTGTTGAGCTGCCACTCCCCTCCCACCTGCCTAGCATTGTCAGATGACTGTAATCTGTCCCTGCCACCTCCACCCCGCCTGTCTACATTCCATGCCCCTATCCCCTTCCTCCTGTCCTCCATGGTCTTCTGTGCTGCCACGGCCCCTCCCACTATCCCTGTGTGGTCAGCTAGTTGCCCTTGACCCCTCCCACCTTCCCTCCATGGTCTGTGTGTATGCCATTATAGTCTCACTGTTGCTCTCCATGGTGTGTCTTGCTTCTAGTGCTCATCCTGCCTGACCTCCATGGTCATCTTGCTGCTCCTGCCCTTTCCCCCCTTTGCCCCAGCCCTCTGTTTCCATGTGCAGACCCCTATTCACTCCCTCCTGGCTTGTCTGTTCCATTGTAATGCCCCTGATCCGTCCCTCCTGCCCTTTATGGTCCGTTATGCTGCAGCTTTCTCTCCTGTCTGTCCATTATGGTCAGCTAGCTACTATTGCCTCTTTCCCCTCTGTTCTCTGTTGTCCCTATGCATGGCCCTGTCCCCTCCCTATTGCTTTCTATGGATTGTTGTGCTGAACTCCCATCCCGCATGCCCTGTGTGCTGCTGCAAGCCCTGATGCCTGCCCTGTATCCTAATGAACAACTAGAGAGCTAACATTCTATATTTATTACAAAAGTGTGGAACGCCGGACGTCAACTTGATGTAATCAAAACGGTAAAACCTTGAGCATTTCCTTTAGAAATTACATATATGAGAGGGTCTTATTTGCATCAAAATTATGGTTAGTGCTCTAAAAAACTAAAATGAGGACATATTTTCTGAGTTTTCAAATAGCGACAAAGCACTTTTATATTATTTGTTATCTTTATGTTTTTTTATCCATTTGACCACTCGATTAAATGTTGCACTTAGGGGAGAGGATGTGGTGTTACTTCCAGAGCTGCAGACTTTGCAACTGGGGAACCAGGTTGGAGTTTTCACTTCCGCTCGACATTCTGTGATTCTGTTCAAATCACGTAATCTCCCCATGCCTAAATCCAAAATGAATTTGTTCTTGTGTGATGTAACCAGTGCTCATGTAAAGCACTCCAATACCTGACAAGTCTGCAGTATGTACAACTGCAAAAAAACACAAAAAATAAAATGTGTTTTGCACACTTCTGTCATTGGGCTACATCTGGGTGATATATGTGCTACATTTGGGCTCTTTTGTCTCTGGTGGCATTCTTGGGAGATTTATTTGTTATGAGGTTTCCTAATTTCCTCATTTATTGCAGTCTCCTCAGTAGGAAATGCTTTCAGTTTTTTACTTTGATTCCATCAAGAAGGTATTCAGATATGTCACACATTTGCCATAAATTCTGAATGTTAGCACTATAGTTGATCATTAGATCACTGTAGTAAAGCTATTGCTCACTACGGAAAGTCTGCTGCTGGTATTAAAAGTCCACGTTTCAGTCTGCATGTCAAAATTTTTTTATGAAACAGAAGAGGATTTGTGAAGTTACTCAAAATGTGCCCTAATTTTTCTTTCTTCAGCACTAATCATACTTTCTGTGGCAAAATGAACCCCCTCATTGTGTTCATTTTAAAATTAAATGTTTTAAGTGTTACCAGTTTATTCCAATCAAGATGGCTTCAGGTATGCCATGCTTTTGTCATAATTAAGACAGTAAGTGCTCTAGTTGTTCTTAAGAACACTCTGGGACATTTTGTCATTGAGCTATAAGAGGGCTGCATCTGGATGATATGTGTGCTATATTTGGGCTCTTTTGTTTCGTGTGGCCATCTTGGGAGACTTATTTGTTATGAAATGTCCTAATTTCCTCATTTACTGCAGTCTCCTCAGTAGGAAATACTTTCAGTTTTTTACTTTGGTTCCATCAAGAAGGCATTCAGATGTATCACACATTTGCCATAAATTACTCTAGTTGCTCATTAGATCACTGAAGTAAAGCTACTGCTCGCCACGGAAGTCTGCTGCTGGTATTAAAAGTGCATGTTTCATTCTGCATGTCAGAATTTTTCAATGAAATAGAAGAGGATTTGAGAAGTCAAAATGTGCCCTAATTTTTCTTTCTTCAGCACTAATCATAATCAGTCAGTCAGTCAAACAAAACTTTATTGGGTTTGTTACAACCATAAAAGTACTATTTACCTCTTATCCTAATAGGAGAACAACAGGTATAAAACAGCGGTATCAAAAACATATTGCACCTCAGAATACATATAATTTACCTTTCTTTTTAAAATCGGAGTATTATAACATTCTAAGTTATTAAAATCACTTAATTCATACATATACAGATTCTTCCACCTTTATAAAATGTTAAGGAGGAGCCTTTCTAGATCTTACTCTGTGCTCTTGAGGGACGCTTTGACTTTATTCATATATTTCCCCCTAGCACAGGCTATATCTAAATTACTTATTTCGACCAGAAGGTTAACGGCTTGCCTCCTGTTCATAATCTTATAATTTTAAAAAATCGGACTTAAAAACTCCTTTTGTATATCTAAAAACCTCATACAATCCAGTAAAATATTTAAAATATCACAGGTGGTACCTAATGTACAAGTGCATTTACCATTACCTCCTATCATAAAGTTTCGGACTCCATTATTTGCATAGCATGGGTTTATCCCAATTCGTATTTTTAAAACTTCCCGCCTTAGACTGTAACTTGGTAGCCGGTCCACATAGGGGAAATTTTGATCGGTCTCCCAGGCCAGTATCATGTGGGCTACCAAAGTTTTATGTAAAAGGTATTCTCGATCATAAATATGGGACATATCGGACCTTTGAAGCCTTAATTCTCTCTTACCTATTGTTGAATTGTCTTGTGGAGGACATACCTTTAGATCGAGTACCCCATATGCGTTGCTTATTGATGCTCTAGTCTCTTTTGCCCAGGGTAACTCGCTAGTGGCAATTTCCTCTTTGGCCCATTGGGAGATTTTAAGAAGCTCCCCTGCTCCCAGTCGCTGCCAAAAACGTACAAGGGCCATACAAGCAGTTATAGCCCAGGAGGTAATTCCCAGCTCAAGTCTTGCTGCCTGCACCATAGACCATTTAGGCAGCAGGAATAAACTTTTTAGTATATTTCCCTCCTCTCTATCCCAAGAGGTCTTAACACTTAGGTAAAGAATCTCGGCTCCATACAAAAATTGTGGGGGGACCATTGCTTGGTAGGCTTTTAGGACCGGCCTATCTGACATTTCTACATATGTATTATTGCATCTTTTTAGGCCTTTCACAGATGCCAATGCCCTCATTTTTAGTGCTTGCAAGTGTGTATACCATTTCAGCATTCCAGAAACCCATATTCCCGAATATCTATAGTCAGATACCCTCTCAAGCAAAGCTGTACCAAGGTACCATGAGAACTATGGGGCATATTACCAACAACTAGCGATAATTTTTGTCTCTAACTTGTTTAGAGACAAAAATTATCGCCGCACATCGGCGATTTTTATCGCAGATAAACCTTGCTATTAACAAGGTTTATCGCAAATGCGATAAAAAACGGCCGAAATGCATGAATATCGCTGAAAAGTCAGCGATATTCATGCATTATCGAGCAAATGCTCTTAGCCATGTTATCCACCTCCCATTGGATAACATGGCTAAGAACTGCTCAGGGCAGGTGTTAGCTTTTGGAGATATTCCCGCTTAGCGCGAATATCTCCAAAAGTTGGTAATAGGAGATAGCGATGTTAGCGACTGATTTCAGTCTCTAACATCTTGGCACGCCCACTTTGCATCTCATTAGTGATAAATATCACTGACATGCAAAGTGGGGCCCAAGATGGTCGCTATCTCCTACTAGCTGTCGCTAACTGGTGTTAGCGACAGCTTGGTAATAGGGAGATAATTTTATCTCCGCTTTATTGGCTTTTAAAGCCAAAAAAGTGGAGATAAACCCCCTTGATAATATGCCCCTTAGTTTTCCTCCTACCAAAACATACAATTTTTGTCTTCTCCATGTTTACTAATAATTGTTTACTTGTGCAATATTCTTTAAACCTATTTAATTTCCTCTGGAGGCCTATCTCCGTCTGATCTATAATCACCAGATCATCGGCATAGAGAAGGCACGATATCTGGTTTCCTCCTAGTTTTGGGTTCGCACCTCTAACCTCTCTTAATTTTTGGGGCAGGTCTGCTAAGAACAGGGAAAACAGTAAGGGGGCAAGAACACACCCCTGCCTTAAACCATTTCCTATTGGGATTCTCTCAGACAATCCTCCCTCCTCATCCAATATTATCTGTGCCCAATTTTCTGTATGCAGTGATTGGATTAGCACTAACAGGTCCCCCTGTATTCCATACCCTATCAGAGTTGACCACAGCTGCTCCCTGTCCACCAGATCGAATGCTGCACGGAAGTCCACGAAACAGCAGAATAAGTTACCCCTTTGATCGATCGACTTCCGTGCAATGGACCAAAGTGCAAAACAGTGGTCAACATTTGTGTGGCCTTCTTTGAACCCCCCCTGTTCTGGGGGTACTATCTGTTTGTCATCCACCAACTCCTTTAGTAAACCTAGAATTATTTTGGAGAAAACTTTTTCACCTATATCCAGGAGGTTTATTAGGCGGTAGTTCTTAGGGCAGTTTACATCGCCTTTTTTATGTATTGGCCTAATGATGGCCCCTTTCCAACTATCAGGGAAATTGCCAGTGTTTAAAATCCCTTGGAACATATTAGAGAAAAACTCCGCCCACCATTCTATGTTCGTTTTTATAATGACGGCTGGTAGGTTATCTGGGCCCACAGCCCGTGTTAGATTTAACCTCGTTATTATACCTCTAATTTGGTCTGGGTAAAAGTGTACTTTAATTTCTTCTCTTATTCCAGACCAGACATTGGCTATTGTTCCCTCCCTACTTGTACATTTGCCATAGATTTCCTCTAGGTAGGTCACCCACTTGTCGTCTGGCACAGAGTACTGCAGGGTCCCTAGGACTATCCCCGTGCATTCCTGTATTAACTTCCAAAATCTTTTCACATTTCTTTCTTCAATTACCCCGAGTAGGTTCCCCCAGCATTTGTCCTTAAAGATCCTTTTTTTGTCTCTAATCAATGCCTTATATTTTATCTTTAATTTCCTAAGTTCTAATGCCGCTTCATCACTATAGTTACCTCTAAGGCATCTCTCCTGTTTCCTAATACCGGCCTTTACTTTCCGGCATTCATCATCAAACCAATGTTTGATATTATTAGGGTGTAGTTTCGCATTATTTACTGACTTGGTTTTACCGTGCTTTAATTTTATCCTGAGACATTCCACCAGTTGCCTTAATATATCCTCATACCAGGCTATACCCTCTTCTGGTGATAGGTTATCTAAATTCACTGTTAGCTGGTGGGCACTCAGTTTCTTTATATATTCATCAGTAATTCGCGTGGTGAGTCTCTTGGGGTATTCCACCTCTACTGGTAGGACTTTTTGTCTATGCGGGGAGCTATTTACCTGAGTTCTACCTGCAGTGGATAATGGTCACTACCCTCCACCCTAAGTATTTCAAACTGTTTGATTAAATGGAAGTTCCAGGCCTGAATGAATGCATAGTCTATAGGGCACATTTGTTGCCCTACTTTAAATATGTGATTCGCGGGCCGGTCCGCTTCCATTCTTCCATTCGCGCAGACCAGGCCCATAGCCCCCAGCAGTTGCTCAAGTTCATCATCTTGGGTTGAGATGTCACAGCGGGGGAATTATGCAACCTCTATTTTGTATACTCCTAACAAATCCCTCTGCCTGGAGTCAGTTTTTTTAGGGTTTATTCTATAATTGAAGTACCCCAGTATCATGAGCACATCTCTAGGATAACAGTCACTTAAATCTTATACTCGTTTGTTTTCCCTTTCTGTATATACACATTTATAATACAAAGATTTTTGCCCCCCAACATATTGTTTAGTGGTCGCACTCTACTACCCAAATGCCCAGTTACACTTAAGTTCGAAGGGTTCAATGTCTTTAGCAATCCTTGTTGAGACCAGTGTCAGCTGACCACCAGAAGGTCTACCTACTAGGTTCTTTTTTGCTGGTTTTACATGGTGAGTGAAGCCTTCGGTTGCAGGGATTTTGTCGCACAGCCAAGTTTCCTGGAGACATACAATATCGTTTTTCCTCAGGATGTTTATAAAGTCTTCCTGTGACAATATTCTATTATATACATTTACATTCCAGGACAGGATGGCTAGGCTGTGCGACGACCCTGCTTCCTAATCAATATTACTCATATAACCATCTTCCTCACCATTCATGTATGCCAACTCTCTATATCTATTCCCTGCAAGGACAATTTCAACATCCCACCTCTGTTCTTTTGGTATTATCGTGATTTCAAGGGCGTATTTCTTCATATTTCTTGCCTCTTCCCTGGTTAATCATTTTTATTTGTCTTTCACCCAATGCCGCATGGGTCCTGAGGAATGACTTCGCTATTTTGTTCACTAACACTTCCTCCCTTTTTACTATTCTAATTCCTTCCCAGAGCATCTCAGTCTCCGCCTTTTCTATTGCATCTTTTATTAGGGCTGAGTGGAGTAGGACCTTAGTTATTTCCCCCCCTTACTATTATCCATGAACCCAACTTCTTTTTGATCCGCAGTACTTATATATCTTAGACGGGGACACTTTGCAAATGAGGAGAGGAGCTGGGAGCGATTCAAAGGGTTTCGTTTCTTAATTCTTTTCCCCCCTTTTCCTGTCCAATTGGCTCTATGAATATCCAAGTGTCTGCGGGCAATTCTGGCTGTTGATGTTGTAAATTTCCATCTGGTATTTCTCCCCTTGGGTGCCTACTTACTTCTTCTCTGCCTTTTACTCTGACCCCTTTCCCATAGATTCGGTTAGTAGGCTCCGCACCGGGGGACGTATCTATCCCCCATTCAACTTCTACACTCTCTTTTACCCCTGGGTGAATCCTCCTGGTAACCTTTTTGCTTGTTCCCATTCTGTTCTTTGTTAACCTCCTGGGTTGTTCTTCTGGTCTACAGCTACTTGCTTCTATTTCTGCGAGGTTTAGCTTTTTACTTCCTTGCCTTATTACCTTATCTGATGTCTTAGGAGCAGGAGTTGCCCCCCCCCCCCCAAGCTCCTGGTGCTTCATGGGGTGGCGATTAACTGAGGCCTTCTTTCCTTTCCTTCGCCGTGTTGTATTTTGCTTTCTATACCTTTTTTCCTCATACCTTTTAATAATCATTGGGCAGTAGGTTATATATTCTGAGGGTACATCCGCTAAGGGACTACTTGCCCTTCTCGCTACTTCCCCCCGTCCACTTTACTTTCCTCCTGGGCTTCTACTGGTCTTACTAATGCGGGTATCAAGTTTTTAATCTGTGCCAACTCCCCGATTATATCCTTAAATTGGTCACCTTGTCTTTTTAAAATGTCATTGTTTAGGACTGAACCTCTAAGATGCCCAGCAAAGTCTTCTGGAGCATTAGCATAACCTCGAGCATAGATAGGCTGGTGGAGCCAGTCACCTCCAGACTACGTAGAGGCACCCCTGTTACATCAAATCCGACAACATTTGAATTTTCTACTCTTCCATGCCCATTAAAACTGTGCTCCTTCCCAACCAAGTTCCCTTCACCCAAGGAGTTGTTACAGTCTATTCTTTCTTCATTCACCACATCTACTCCCATGTTCTGGGTGAATATCGATTGAAACATCCTTGGAGATAAGGACAAGCGGGGTTCCATTGGTATCTCGGCAATGTTAAAGTCAGACTGATTTAAAGCTTCCATGCTTGATGCTACTGAGTCCTCGATAGTTTGCGGGGTCTCGACAATGCTTGTCTCCTTATCTACTGTCACTTTCCCTTTAAAATGTTTACCAATGAAGTCTTTAATGGATTTTGATATAGCCGACCCCCCCTTTTGCGCCTGCTGACTTAGAGGTTGCCGGCGCTAGGTGTGGGGTTAAACTCAGGGGGGAGGGGGGGTTCGCTCCATTAGCTGTTGCTCTGCTAACGGTGGGTGTTACCATATCTTTATTTGCGTCATCTGGGCCTTTCGATAGGTCAGTCACATCCATCGTCCCAGATTTGTTTCCTGATTTTTTACGGTTTTTCAGGACTTTACGTGGCTTGGATTTCCCTAAGGCCATTGCCTTAGCTTTTTCTTTTCTTTAGATTCTTCTTTCCAGTGTACGCAAGATTGCGAGAGGGTTTTCCTTCACCTTATTAGCTTCCGCCGCTTATGGGTGCACAATTATCCCCACTCCAGGTGTACTTCCCCTAATTCTTTAAAAAAAAAAAAGGTAAAATTGTCTCTTTCACTTACCTCTGTTTCTGTGAGCCCGCACTCTTTCCTCCACCTCACCACTTCATTTCCAGGTTGGTTACTCATCCACTTATAACCATTTATCTGCTACAAACTCCAGTGGCTGTATTCTCCTCTCCTCACAGGTCCAAGCATATAGTGCTTATCCTTCTGTAGGGTAGTCCTGCCGCCTACCGCTTCTTAATTATTATTTTTGTATTTAACTTGTCTCTACACAAGGCCAACCATGCTTGTCTGCCACAGTTTTAATTTCAGCTCACACCCACCGCACTCCGTACCTCTTGCGTGCGGTGTGGATCTTCTGTGCTCTTCTCACACTGTTTATTTAGCCGGCTCTAAATCTGCCGTGGGGGTGCGGGCGCCACGCCCTCTCTAACCCCCGCCGCACAACTCGACGCGGCTCCTGCACTTGCCTCTTTACCGTAAAACCGTGCTCCGTCCTTCGTCCTTCGTCCGGTGGCGGCGGCGGCGGCGGCGGCGGCGGCCTATGATGCGGGTGACAATCGCACTTCTCACAACCGGAAGTCGGAAGCTGGAGAGAACGCTGGACATGCTGGGAAGTGGGAGGTCCTGTGGGAGGATCGACGAGTGCTCGTAATCGGGCAGAAACAGAGGATCATAATCATAATCATTTTGTTCCTTTGCAAATTAAATGTTTTAAGTGTTGCCACTTTATTCCAATCAAGATGGCTTAAGGTGTGCCATACTTTTGTCATAAGTAAGACTGTTAGCGCGCTAGTTGTTCTTTAGAACACTCTGGGACATTCTGTCATTGGGCTATACTTGGGCTACATATGGGTGATATTTGCGCTACATTTGGGCTCCTTTGTCTTTGGTGGCCATCTTGGGGTACTTATTTGTTATGAAGTTTCTGAATTTCCTCATTTACTACAGTCTCCTCATTAGGAAATACTTTCAGTTTTTTACTTTGATTCCATCAAGAAGGCATTCAGATGTGTCATACATCTGCCATAAATTCAGAATGTTAGCACTCTAGTTGCTTATTAGATCACTGTAGTAAAGCTACTGCTCGCCAGGGAAGTCTGCTGCTGGTATTGAAAGTGCATGTTTCAGTCTGCATGTCAGAATTTTTTAATGAAATAGTAGAGGAGTTGAGAATGCACTCAAAATATGCCCTAATTTTTCTTTCTGCAGCACTAATCATACTTTCTATGGAAAAATGAACCCCCTCATTTTGTTCCTTTTTAAATTAAATGTTTTAAGAGTTACTACTTTATTCCAATCAAGATGGCTTCAGGTGTGCAATACGTTTGTCATAAGTAGGACTGTTAGAGCTCTAGTTGTTCTTTGGAACACTCTGGAAAGCTGCAGTAGAACAAAAAGGAATCAACTGACAGTCTCTGCCCTTGTTGGGTGTACATGTTTTACTGAGAATGTCAGACTTCATTCTCACATGACTGAGAAAGATAATGTGAATTTACAGGAAATATGCTCTCAGTTTAGCTTATAGATCACCTTCCAAACCTCTGTGGGAAAAGCATGAGAAAACAGTTTTCTCTCAAACATAATTTGTGATATCCCAGCAGAAGGTTTTTTCACATGGTAAAATCACTTTAGAACACACCACAATTCCTAAAATGAGTATGGTACCATCAACAAATGATTTATAATGTAACTAAAGTCGTAAAACCTTCTATTAACTGCAATGCTTTTTAATGAGGTGCTATCGTGTATATTGGTCCCAAGATGGCTGCCAACACTTCTTGGATGAAGTGCTGACCGATCAATCAGATCTCACCATGAGATGTGTGGTTAGGCTCCGCCTGATAAATATATTTCTCTTTCCATTTATATATATTTTTTGGATCAAATTTATTTTTATTGACAGTTGCATTCAAGTAAAACAATACAGCAAACAGATAGACATAGCTCCCAGTGCGATGTCGCCCCAAAGTCCACAGTAATTATCAGGAAGCTGATCTCTGGAGCAAAGTGCCATGAGTTCGCGCAAGAGGGCATGAGTCCTGCACGGTAATCAACTGTCTTTCAAAACCCCTTACCCTTCCTCCCAACGGACCCTCCCTAATCCCAACCACCCTGTCCTTAGAACTAACCCCTACCCTCCCTCCCCCTTCTGTCCAGTGTGTATAGCTATGTAGGTGTGTGGCGTACGAGTGTGTCCTCCGTTGAATCTTCATGTCCCATCTCCTGGCGGCTTATGGAATTCATCGACTAGTCTAAGGACTTTGAGATACTTTGGGCAGGTGAGCTCTCGGAATTCTCGTGACATTAGGGAGATCAAGGGTGCCCACATTTCCCTAAAGATGTCAGAGGTCTGTGTGAGGGACGCCTGTATCCGCTCCATACCTAGTATATACCATAGTCTGTGGAGCCACCCTGTGTGTGTAGGTTTCCTTGGGGTGCCCCAGAGTGAGAGAATGTGTTGCGTCGCTTCCCCTATTGCCAGCCCCATTTGGCGACCTCAAATGGATTTGAGTGGAAAGGTGAGCTTGTTGGGCAGCCCTAGAATCGGGTATGCAGGGAAGCGGGGGATCTCTGTTTCGAAGCAGTCGTCCACATCCCGAAGGACCTCCACCCAGTACTCCAGCACCGTCGGGCATTCCCATAGCAGGTGGAGCATGGTCCCTATGTGTCCACAGCCTCTCCCGCACAGGGGGTCCCGGCGAGGATTGCTTTTGTGTAGGCGCTCCGGCGTCAAGTGCCAGTAATATGCCACCTTAACCGCCGCCTCTCGGCTGGCTACATTACGGGCCGTGTGATGTGCCCAGTAGTAGACGTCTTGCCATTCCTTGTATGAAAGCTCACGTCCCAGTTCCCGCTCCCATCGCTGCTGTCCCGCGGATTTAGTTGTTGGTTGGGGAGGGGTTAATATCTTGTACAGTTCTGTGATTGCCCTTTTATCCGAGTTTTTGGCAAGAAGCCATTTCTCGTATGGCTTGAGAGCGCGGCCTGCTTGTGGTATGACGTCCTTACTGGTGAGCCAATACCTCAGCTGGAAATCTTGAAAGTTTTGCGGTTTATCGATGGAGTACCCCTCCTGTATGTCTTTCAGTGTCATAAAGCCTTGTGTATCGAATAGGTGACGTGCTGAATTGCACTCGGTCAGTTTCCATTGCGGGAAGGAGCCAGGGATCATGCCCGGCGGAAACGCCGGATTTTCAAACAGTGGCGTCATTGGAGAGGGGAAGGACGTGAGGTCTTTTGTCACTGCTACCGCATCCCAGACTTGTAGAAGCGTTTTGGTGATAGGTGATTTTTTAATGTATGCTGGTCTATCCGTTCATGCTAAAAACGGAATCTTCCAGAGCGGCATCCCAGCCATGGCCCTGTCCTGGAATAGCCAGCGCTTCTCAGACATCGGCCTGGACCACTATAAAAGGTATCGCATCTGTGTAGCCTGAAAGTACCGCCATAAGTCGGGTCCCCCCAACCCTTCCTCTGCGGGAACGCGTGTGAGCAGGTCACGTCACATCCTAGGGTGTTTGCTTGCCCATATGTATTGCTGTATCGTGTCTTGCAGCTTATTGATCATGCCTATCGGAGGGGTGACTGGGATGGTTTGGAACAAATACAACACTTTTGGCAGCAGGGACATTTTGACCGCAGCTACCCGACCTAGCCACGAGAGCGGTTGTTGTTTCCAACGCCGAATATCCTCTTGGATGTTTGTAAGCAGTTTAGTGTAATTCAGCTCCACTGTTTGAGCCGTATTAGGTGTTAGTTCGATCCCCAAATATGGAAGTGCAGTTCGTATGGATAGCCCTCTCAGGTATAACGAGCCCCTGTTGGCCTGGAGGGCGTTGCACCCCAGGGGGAGAACGACCGATTTGCTAATATTAATTTTAAAGCCCGACACCTCCCTGAATCGTTTCATCTCTTCCAGGAACGCTGGTATCGAGACCCTGGGATTGTCCACAGCGACCAAGATGTCGTCTGCGTATAAGCTTATTGTGTGTTCCTCACCCCCGAAAGTAATACCCGTGATGGCCCGATTGTCCCTCACGCGCTGGGTGAAAGGTTCTATATAGAGGGCAAACAGTAGGGGCGAGAGTGGGCAGCCCTGCCTCGTGCCGCGGCGTATGCCGAATGGTTTGGAGCTTGTTCCGTTTACTTTAACCGTTGCCTGAGGGGAGGTGTAGCAATTTGCTACCCACGCCCTGAACCTTTCGCCCATTCCAAATCTCGCTAGCGTCCGGTCGAGATTGATCCAGTCAACCCGGTCGAACGCTTTTTCAGCGTCGACTGAGAGGAGGGCCGCGTCCGAGGCATTATAATACGCTTTATCGATCACGTGCAACAGGCGTTTGGTGTTGTCTGCGCTTTGGTGGGTGGGGACAAAGCCCGCCTGGTCTGGCTCTATTATGCTGGGAAGACATGGGCCCAGTCTCGCAGCTCGGATCCCAGTGAAAAGTTTCAGGTCTATGTTGAGGAGGGAGATTGGCCGGTATGCCGCGCAATGGGTCTTGTCCTTGCCTGGCTTCGCTAAAATGATAATGGCTGCCTCTAGCATCTCTGGAGGGATCGATCCCGGCCCCTGGAAGGAATTGAACAGCTTTGTTAGTACCCGGGCCAGCAGGGGGCAGAAGGACTTATAGAAGCCAGCGGAGAATCCATCTGCGTCTGCGGTTTGAGGTGTGCAATAGCAGAGATCACTTCGTCTAAGCGTATGGGAGCATCTAACGCTAGGGCGTTTGCCTCATTGAGGGCCGTCACGTTAGCTCCCTCCAGGTATGCTGCTCCCACGTCCGCATCCGAGGTGGGGTCAGCCGTGTAGAGTGTAGCATAGAATGTCTTAAATGCTTCGGCTATGTGGTCGTCTTCCCGAAGCTCTCGGCCCCCTTCCTCGCATATGAGTGGGATTTTGGCCCGGACGGTTTTCGCTTTGAGCTTATTGGCGAGTAAACGACCCGTCCTGTCCCCCCCCCACATAATACGTATGTTTAAGGCGCAATGCGGCGTATTCCGCCCGGTCAAGATCCAGGCTCGCCAGCTGTGCCCTGGCTGCTTTCAACTTGCGCCAGATTCTAGGGGCCCCTGTTCGGCTGTGCGCTTGTTCTAATTCTAGCACTTGTGTCGACAACTCCTGGCGGCGTTCCTTCCGTTCTTTGTTTTCTGCAGCCGAAATTGCAATCAGCTCCCCCCTAATAACCGCCTTGAGCGCCCCCCAGACCGCTCTCAGTGCCACCTCCCCTGTGTCATTCTGGGTTAGGTAGTCCGTGATGCACTGGCTAATCTGCTGTGTGACCCCCTTGCGGGAGAGTAGAGTTTCGCGGAGGCGCCAACTGCCCTTGTGCGTTCGTTGTCGTGGTACCTGCAGGCGCAGTACTACTGCATCATGGTCCGATAGGGCCGCCGGGGCAACTTCTATATCTCGCGCCATGGGGGCCTGGTCAGTGGAGCTGAGGAAATGGTCAATTCTAGCATAAGTGTGGTGCACATGAGAGTAGAAGGTATATCCTGGGACTGTGTTTTGAGCCTCCCTTCAGGTGTCCAGGAACCCTCGGTCAGTGAGCCAACGTTTCCCTTCAGTGGAGAGAGCCCCAGAATCGCGAAACCTACGACCTGACCTAACCCTTTCGTTATCCATGACCAAATTTATGTCCCTGCCAATCAGTATGTGCCTCAAACTAGTGCTTAGAACTTCTGAGAGTGCCCCAGTAAGAAACGCCTCTTGTTTTGTGTTAGGGGCATAGATGGACCCCACTGTGAGTGACAAGTTCCCAATGTGTATCGTGTGGGCTAGGAGCCTGCCCTCAATCTCAGCTACTTTGTCCCCCACCCTGCCTTTGAAGTGTTTAGCAACGAGTAGGGCCACTCCTGCTTTTTTCTCCGTGGTGGAGGAGTAGAGCTGGGTCGGAAACGCCCTGGACCTCATGCGATGCCAGTCCTTAGCCAAAAGATGTGTCTCCTGTAGGAGGCACACTGCCACCCCAGAGTGTTCCAGGTATGAGAGTACCGCTCTCCTCTTGATTGGATTGTTTAGCCCTTTAACATTGAGGGTGAGAATCTGGAAAATCTATTCAGCCATGAGAGTGTATGTTACCACCTACGCTCCGCCAGCGTTCTAGTGGAGGAACACCCTCCCCACCTGATCTCTTTGCCTGAGCTAATGGGATACACCTGGACATGACCCAGGAACTCCCCCCCATCCCACATCCTCCCTTCCCTCCCCTACCCCCCCCAGTCCAAACCTGAAACCCCAACTGGTGAACATTGTCCCAGGCCTTTGTAATGTCTGTCCAGGCCTGTGGTGAACGAGTAAACGTGTGGGTGTGTGGCAGTGGCGGCTCAGACCCCCCGTCCCGCCCCCGACCACAACTTAGCTGATTACGACCATCTCTTCCTTTTCTCAGGATTCGGCACCAGTATCTTTGGAGACCTCTTGAATCGCCGCGGCCTGTTCTTGTGCCATTGTCTCTGGGTTTGGCTTGAGGCTTTTTTTAGGGGGGAGCCCTCGTCTCACTTTCTGCCAGCCGTCGCCAGTCGCCTGCAAGGATCTAGATAAAGCCCCGGACGATCGCCCCCCCCCCCCCCCCTCGTTGTCGTCCGGCTGGTCCTCCTCGTGTGGGATGCCTAGCAGGGTGCAGGTGTCTCGTAAGGACCACAGTTGATGGAGGACTCCATTCCATTTAAAGATCAATCGAAACGGGTGCCCCCAGGAATATGGAACCCCCTCGTTGCGAAGAAAGGCTGTGGCTATCTTGAATGATCTCCGCTTTGGTAGGGTGATTGCTGATAGATCTTGGAATAGTTCCATTGAGTGGCCCTGGAAACGAAGAGGCTGTTTGAGGCGTGCCACCTTCAGTATGCGTTCTTTGAGAGGATAGTCAGGCAGGAAAGCCAGGATATCAGGTGGAGGGCCCTGAGCCCAGCGGGCCGGGCCCACACTGTGGGCTCTATCAATATGGATCTCAAAGTCCTCGTCTTCGTCGAGCACTGTCCGGAATAGGGTCTGTAGGTATCCTGCCACATCGTCCCCTTCTGCTTTAGAAGGCACGTTTCGGACCCGAATGTTGTTGCGCCTTGAACGTTTTTCTAAGTCCTCTGTGTGAGATTGAAGGTCTGTTTGTTGCTCGTTAAGTCTGATAATTTCTTGCCGCAAGAGCTCTATCTCCTCGCTTCTGGCCTGCCCCGTGAGCTCGATCGCAGCCACCCGCTCCGCAAGGTCATCGACATCCCGTCGAAGTTCTTTATAGTCCCCTGCCATTTCTTGACAGAGGGTTTGGATGTCTTCCTTAAGAGAGGTGAAGAGGGCCTCCATGAACGCTTTGGTTTCTGGGGCTTCCCCTGCATCTTGATCCTGTCCTTTAGGAGGGGGCGCCTGAGCTGGCTTGTCAGGGCTTTTGTCACCCTTAGCAGTTCCCTTGGTAAGCATCTCAGGTATGGTGCAGCCCCCTTTGCGGTTGCAGGACGCCATCCTCCACCCCTCTGCCGGTCCGGTGATCCTTGGGTCTAGTTGCTTTCCCCGGCGGGATCTCAGTCCGTCCGTGCTGGGCGCACAACGGGAGGGGAAGGTGTGGTGTGTCCCCGCGAGGGTCGAGAACCCCCGGGTCTAGGGTCCTGGGGTGTGTTGTCTCACGGCGTCCTACAATGGCCCACTCCACCGTGTTGCGGTGGACTCGCTTCTTCGGTACGGCCCCTGCTCCTTGCCCAACACCTGGGGCCCGTATTGCACCCCCCGGGCCGCTACTCCTGCGGCGGGGTCTCTCTACGCCTCGTGTTCCGCTGGTCCAAGTCGGCCCCCAGGCACGTTGATCTGTATGTGGGTACTCTTTGAGGTCTTGAGTGCCGCCCTAGACCCTCTCTTGTTTACCGTGGCTCCAGGGGCTCCCTTCGTCTGCTCCTCCCAATCCGTGACTCGTGGGCAATGGAGATGCACGGTCAGCTCCCACGATGTCGGGCCACACGCTTCGTCGCTATCAGGGCCCGGGGCTCACTACAGAGGCATGCTCAGCGTCTCTCGTGCTCTCCTGTCCGCCCTGGGGTTGTCCTCCTTCTGCCCTGACAGCCGGTTCCACTACCCCTGGTTGTGGCCTGGTTGTGCTAGGCCGAATGGCACTGGCGGTGTAGCGGTGGCAACGCTGTTTCAGGCCCTTGAGATGTCACTCAGCATCGATGGGCACCAGGGACACGTGATTTCGCCCCCCAGATCGGGGCCTTCCAACACGCCACGCTGCCCTCCTCACCTGTTCAAGCAGCCTGTGTTTGCCGCACCTCTGGTGATTAGGCCCAAACCGGGGCCTGGAGTAAGACTGAATGCACGCAGTGCAATACTGGCAGGCACCTCTCCGGGACTGCTGCACCGAATGGCGTCCACGGTCCAGCCAGCGGTAGCAACGCTATTTCGGGCCCTTGCAATTTCACTCCGGATCACTGGGCATGAGGGACTCGGGAATTCGCCCCCCAGACCGGAGCCCGCCAACTCGCTGTGCCGCCCTCCTCACTTGGTCCAGCAGCCTGTGTTTGCCGCACCTCCGGCGATTAGGCCCAAGCCGGGGTCTCGAGTGAGATCGGACGCCGGCACCGTGGGCGCCCTATTTCACGGGTCCTTCCCTGGGGGCACGCAGTCCGATTTTGTCAGGCGCTTCTCCGGGACTGCTGAACCCGTTGGTGGAGCCTCCGGCGCAGCAGAGCAGTCAGTGGGGTGCAGCGTTGGGCCCGTACGCTCCTTCCCCTGTCGGTGCCGGGTCGTTATTTTCGCGCCTCCGGGCCGCCCCGGCCGGCACCGTTGCTTCACGCTCTTCTCCCCTGCCCCGGAGTCTCGTTTGGGCCTCTGGATGTCCGGCAGTTGTCCCGCTTGCCTCTGGCCTTCGGCAGCGGGGGCTCTGTGGCGATTAGGTCTGCTTTTAGGCCCAGTCGGGGAAACGGAACGGGGAGCCTCCTCGGGTCACGTCTCACCGAGCCGCCATCTTGGCCACGCCCCCTTCCATTTATATTTTAAAAACTACTGAACGGATTTACACCATTTTAAAAAAAAGGGCTTTTTCTGAACCAAGGGCTACCTTTTTGCCAAATTTGGTGTAATTCCGTTCAGCAGTTCGGGCTGTAGCCGTGTGTAAAGTTTCCTATGGAAAATTGCATCAAGAAAACATGTTTTTGGACCCCCCTTTTTTCTCAGCCCCCGTTTGCCGAATCACCCCGAAACTTTCATAATAGGAGCGGACCAAAGTGGGCCATAAGTTTTGAAAATTTTGTGAAGATTCGTTAACCGGAGACAAAGTTATTGGGAATAGAATGTTGCAATTTTTCTATGGTAACTAGGTCCTAACTATAACTACTTTTGCCAAGAGAGAAGGGTTCTTCCTGGAAACTAGCCCATCATCAGGTGGTGCACGATGCCGGCAGAACCATAGCCGGACAATAGTAATCCCAATGCAATACAATAAAGCGCACGCTCAAACAACCTCCGCTAGTGCAAAAAGAGATTTATTCCTTAGTTTCTATGCGTTTCAGCTAGAATACCGTGCTCACACGCTGAGCAATGATTTGAAAGTACATACATAGACAAATGATACAAACAAAGGACTATTGCTCATGATTGCAAGGATGGCTGTGGTACAACGGCTACCATTTATAAATGGGTGTTCATGCAAGGTAAAATCAGTTTGATAACATGTACATGGACATTCAGAGGTTACAAAATGTTTGTATCCCAACGGAAATGATTAAGTCCAAATGTGATGGAATCTTGTTTAACTGCACATAGTATGTCAAGCAAAATTGCTATGGATGTCGAAACAAATGTATTTAGCAGCCATCATGTTGAAGGACTGGGTTATTCTAAGACCCAGCGGTGCCAGGGATAACACCTAAAACCTTCGTGGGTAACCTGTTCCGGCGTACAAATGACAGAGACACGGGACACTTCCTTCGGCGTCAAAGATTCGAGGTTTATTTACTGCAGGGAACACAGAAGTCACGTGAAGTACACAGCATGTAAGTTCACGGAGTCTGATTCAAATTGTATCTGTGGATCGCTCTTTTTATACAGTTTTTGAGCATAGGATAACGTGGTGCACAAAGGATTACAACCTGGTTCCCATCGTAAAGATCATATGGGGTCGCTTTCATGTATTCAGAGCCCGGAACATAATTACAGTAACATTTGCCAGTTCCCAACTGTAAAAGTACATCTTCCCACCATTAGTACATTCCGTTCGGCTATAAACGAATCATGGAAGGGACAGAAACAGGTGCAGAGGAAGACGAAGACAGTAACAGATCGAAAAGAGTGTAAAAGGGGTGGTATCAGGAAACACGAGTTTGCAGGCATCAAAGGGGACGTGCCTAATGAATGCACAACTGAGACAATAGACCGGCACGGCAAGATGAGCCTCGAGCGGGGCCATCTGCCTTACAGTGTCATCCCCCTCATCATAAAGACACCTTCAAAGGAACACGTGTCTTCCGCAAGAGTTTGGGAATCCCAGGGTCGCGAAGCGGACAGCGTCCGTTCGCTGGCTACTTGAGGGCAAGAAACAAAATGGATGCCGTATCTAAGATGGAACTTGTGGGTTCAGATGAAGAAACCCACGAAACAAACGAACGGTTTAGGCTAGCACAGCGAAAACGCGTACACCCACTAAACACGTCATTTGCGGTTCATAGATACCAGACTCGACCATATTCGTGCGAGTCAAAAACACCACTTATAATTGTCACGGAACCTCAGAGTAGTGTATGTTTAGTAGTTCGGCCATCATGAAGTATAAGGTTTCTTGTGAGTGCCATCACAATCTGTTAATGTGTGCACATGAAACCTTGCGGGACATGGTGGTTTAGGTATTACCCCAGCATGTTGAACTTACAAAACATTGTGGGAATCAATAAGCATGCTGTAATTCCCATGCAAATTAAAATATAAGAATCAAAAACCAATCAATTGTTTAATTCGCCAAATGGCAATTCCATATAAAGGTGTCATGATTATAGAGACCATAGGGCCTGTAATTCTAAAGCCATACATAATCGATAGGCCTGGGCGTCCGAATCGGCTACGCCCACGGAGTAGGCGTAGTGTTGCCTCCTACGCATTTTGCGTAGACAGCATAGCCGGCAACACTACGCCCACTCCGTGTGCGTAGCCGAGTCGGCCGCCACCCGCCTCCCTCCCGACCTCCCCTACATACATTATTTAAGCAAAATACCATTAATAAAACAAGTTTAAAGCAGTTACTGTGGGCCCGATTCACAGAATGAACTTAAGACTCAATCCTAAATTTACTACTATTTTGGTATTCACAGAATGCACTTACTACTTTTGGCATTCACAGAATGCACTTACTACTTTTGGCATTCACAGAATGAACTTACTACTTTTGGTATTCACAGAAGTTAGGATTTTGTCTTAAGTTTGTCTTAAGACAGACTTAAGACAGACTTAAGACAAACTTAAGACAGACTTAAGACAGACTTAAGACAAAATCCTAACTTCTGTGAATACCAAAAGTAGTAAGTTCATTCTGTGAATACCAAAAGTAGTAAGTGCATTCTGTGAATGCCAAAAGTAGTAAGTGCATTCTGTGAATACCAAAATAGTAGTAAGTTTAGGATTGAGTCTTAAGTTCATTCTGTGAATCGGGCCCTGTGTCCGGGGCTCGTCCGGGGCTCCCTCTTGAAATAGCGTCCCTTCATAGATACCAACGCGCATGCGCGGCCACCCGCGCATGCACATTGGTATCCATGACGACGCGATTCTTAGAGGGAGCCCCGGACGAGCCCCGGACACGGTAAGTGCTTTACACTTGCTTTATTAAGGGTATTTTGCTTAAATAATGTATGTAGAGGAGAGCGGGAGGGAGGTGCGTAGTGGGGCTACACGGAGTGCGGGAGTGGGCGTAGCTTCTCGCCCAATCCGTGTAGCTCCGCGGAGCCCCACTACACCCACTACGCCCGGGGTTAATAATCGATTGCATTCGCCGAGTGGCAAATTAAGAGGCAGTCCATAAACAAAAGACAAAAAAAAACAAAAAAACACAAAAACTCCATGTGATTAACAATTATAAGATCCAACTATTGAATTCAAAGTTATTAAAAGTTCCTTATCTTATCCAAGTGCAAACCTGAGCCCAGGGAAGAAAAGGGTAGGAACCTGTGAAGTATCCGTCATGTGCGGTGTGTCCCTTCCTTTCCTCCTGTAGAGAGACAAAGTAGAGAACAATGAACCAAGGGTTCGTGATTACACCTATAGTGAAGAAAACTTGTTAATGCATCCAGGTAAAATCAGTTTGCAGTTTTCTACCGTTCTAGTGAGGAAACTGAAAGTCGAAACAAATAGAGACATGAATGAAAAGTACAGGTTTTCTCAATCAGCACGCAAATGAGTTGCTAACTCCTCATGTGACATCATCAGCAGTGCATTGCGGGGGCGCGAGTTATAGTTAGCTGAACTAACTATAATGGGGGAATTTCTCTGGTTTTGTACGAGTGAAACATTCAACTAAGTATAACTTTCCCTAAAACCTATGGTTTTTTCAGTGAATTTCTAAGGTTTTTTAAATGTAAATTTCTAACTATAATGTGCCTGAAACCTATGTTTTTTTCAGTGAATTTCAAAGGTTTTTTAAATGCTATTTTCTTACTATGCCTACAGAGGTAGGACATGTAAAGAAAGAAGAAAAAACGCACAGAAAGAAGAAAAAGCAATGCAGAAAGAAGCAACAGAAGTCCACAAAGACGAAGAAAAGTGCAGGAAGAAGCAAGACATGTCCAGAAAGAACCAACAGAGGAGCAGAAAGAGGCCTTGTTGCAAAATGATCCTGTGCCCACAACTTTTTCAGATGGGTACTGGTGGTAACTGACTCTGACTAACCAGGCTTAGAGCCAGTGCTATGCTAAAAGACACCTAGAATACAGTAAAAACACCTACATACACTAGGGAACACTATGCGTTGGGGTACCCCTGTGATTGGCATGACCTCCTCTGTAATGCACTAGTACATAATAGGGCAGGGGTATTACAACTACCTCTAAGTCAGAGGTGCAGAAATATGCTACTTTAACTAGTAGTTGCGTTTGCAGAGTGGTGGAGAAAGGGTGTGGGGTGTTCAACCAGCACTCAGGAATTCCGCTGCTTTGGACTTACAGGAGGTACCAGCAGGGATTCTTGGCCCCTAAACCTCCTCAGGACTAAATTGGACTTCATCCCCCATCCCGTAGTCTGCCACAAGACACATTTGTAGAGTGGTAGAGAAAGGGGGCCATGGCCTCCGAAGATGTCTTAGCAATCCCACTGTGTGGGACTTACTGGAGGTAAAAGAGGGTAGTTGGCCTCCAAGGACATCCTTGGGGGCCAACTTCTCAAACTATTACCCCCAGTCAGTCCTACACAGCAGCATTGGTAAGTACTCGTACCAGGACCTGCCCACTTTGCCCATCCACCACTCTAAACCCGCTCCCTGCACGCTCTTGGATGGGGAATGAAGTCCCCTTCACTGCTGGGGGTCTTTTAGGGGCCAACTAGCCTACCTTTTTCCTCCAGTAAACCTCACGCAGTGGGATTAGTGAGAGGTAGACAAAGGCCATGCCCCCTTTCTCCACAACTCAGCAAACACGCCGCCTGGCGCATTTTAAGTTTTTTTTTTTTTAACACCTTTATTAGAATTGTACACATCATAAACAGCATCCCGCCTACAACCCATCTGGGCCGGCGACGCGACAAAGTTGGAAACAGTCGGGCATTTGGTAAGACAATGTACACAGCTTGACGCCGTCAACCCTGGGGTACGGCAGCGTGAAATCACAGTGCAACCAGTAAGCTAAACGTGAGTCAGTCACTGGGGCCGTCCTCGCCCACTTGCTAATGTACCCCAGAAAAACGTAAGGGGGGGGAAGGTCACGCAGGCCAGGTGCTGCTCAACCAGAAATGCAGGTGTATTTTTTGTTAAATTTTTTCGAAAAAACTCTACAAACTCCCCGAAAGAACTTCCCGTCCCTCCCCCCCACACCCCCCTCCTGTCCTATCTGTCCACGTCTCCACCCGATGACTGCAACGGTTCGTCTAGACCACGTTCATGCCTCCTTTCCACTTCCAGGTTACAATGCCCTTGTGGCGCGTCAGGAGAAGTCTCCCTGCAGCACTACCTCTCGAATCAGAACCTCCCACTCGTCCCCCGTTTCGTGACAGCCGGATATCAACACTCCACCCGGCCATCCCACCTGCCCTGCAGCCGTCCCATTCTCCCTAGTGAAGTAGTGAAGGCTATTCTGGTGTTTCCACTCCCTCGGTACCCTGCGTGTCCGCTACCTCCTCCCTGGAGTATCTAAAGGTGTTGTACAAACCCCAGAAGTTTTTCGGTCTGCTGGTGGGGGGAAGTCGCTCACTGTAGTGCTCTGCCTGCGTGCAACAGTACACCATGTCTCTGGCCCAACGTTTTTTTGTCGGGGTCGGGCCTCTCATCCAACACTGTGCCACCGTGCGTTTCGCCAGTAATAATCCCATATCCGCCAATCGCCTACATGCCATCTGCAGAGGTTTCGAGTAGCCCAGCAACGCCAGAACTGGATCCGCCCGCAGTTCGTGTTCTAGTATTTCACTGAGTTCCGAGAAGACCGCGATCCAGAACTCTTGTATCTTGCGGCAATTCCATGCCATATGTAGGAAATCTGCCACCGGTGCGTGACAGCGCTCACATTCTGGAGATTGACGGAGGCCATAACGATGCAGTCGTTCTGGAGTGTAATACACTCTCTGCAAAAATTTAAAGTGGATTAGTCTGTGTTTTCCATTCAGAGATATTTTTTTGGTATTGCTGCAGCAGTACAACCACATTGCGTCATCTATATCTACGTCCAAGTCTCTCTGCCAGGCTAACCGGGCTTTTGAGGGTTCCTGCGCTCTGTGTGAAGTAATGCACTTGTACAGATGCGTCGTCAAGTGCCGCTGGGAGGGGTGGGCTATGACATAAGCTAGTTCTGGAATGTCCGGCGGCTCCGTCATCTCCGGTCCCAGGACCTCCCTCAAGGCCCCTCGAAGTCTGTGAAATTGGAACCGCTGCAGCAGAGTCGGGTGCTCCACCCCTAGGGCAACCTGGTCCCATGCTTTGGCCTGACTGTCCGCAAACAAAGCGCCCGACGTGCGAATCCCGAGGCCGTGAAGTGCACGTATAACATTCCTGTCTCCAATGGGGGCCAGTCACTGCATCCATTCCACCGCCATCGCGGGGGAGTACAATAGCACTTCGCCCGTGCCTTTAACAGCGCGTTCCATGCATGGTTTATGGCTGATATAGAGTCCAGGATGCCCACTCGGCGGTCCGCAGGAACGCAGACCGTGGCTGGGAGCGGCAGCGGATCCGCAAATAGCCTCTCCATCCGAACGTGTGGTATGTTCTCCTCCCCGTGGATCCACGTATGTAGATGCGCAGCCTGAGCCACCCTATAGTACCGTTCTAAGTCCGGCGCGCCAAGTCCTCCCAGCTCGTACGGCAGTGTGAGCGTACTCCATCGCACACGAGCTTGCGTACCTCCCCAAGCCAACCTGGTCATTAGTTTCGTCACATTTCTAAAGAAGGATCGCGAAAGCACTATGGGCAAGGTAGAGAACAAGAACAAGAACCGCGGCAGAAGCACCATTTTCATGATGGCCACCCGGCCCATCAAAGAGAGCGGAAGCTTGCACCAGCGTTCCACATCGTCCTCACACTTACTGAAGGCCACCCCGTAGTTTTCCCTGAAGAGCACTTCTGGGTCGGAATGAACCATCACGCCCAGGTATCGTACCGAGTCTGTGGTCCAGGTGAGCGGGTAGTCCATGTCAAAGCGGTCCGTCACCGGAGTTAACGGGAACACCGCAGATTTCTCCCAGTTCACTCACAAGCCCGAGAGGGCGCCAAAACGGACCACCTCTCTCAGACCGGGGCAAGGTTCGACTCTGGGTTTCTGACATACAATAGCGTGTTGACTGCATAAGTGGAAATGACTATTTTATAGGACGGGAAGCTAACCCCCGATGCCAATGGTATTACCTCAGAGCGCACGCCAGTGGTTCCGCCACCAGGGCGTAAAGCAGGGGGGACAGAGGACATCCCTGTCTCGTTCCTCTGCTTATGGGAAAGGGTTCCGAGACCCGATCCCCATGCCGTACCCGCGCTGTCGGCTTCCAGTACAGAGCACCGATCATCTGTAAAAATTGCTCTCCCAGGCCCATACGGCGCAGGACCCGGATCATGAATGGCCATTCGACGGAGTCGAACGCCTTCTCCATGTCCAGGAAGATGGCCACCACCTTCGCGTCCTGTCGGACGTGTTGCATCGTGCCTAGAACCGTTCGAATATTGTAGGACAGGTTCCTCCCGGGGACGAAGCCGGCCTGCTCTGGGGCGATTATCTCCGGGGCTATGAGGGATAGCCGGGTGGCCAGTACTTTAGCATAAAGTTTCGCATCGACATTTAGGAGAGAGATCGGTCTATACGAACTGCAGAGGGTAGGGGGTTTACCCGGCTTCAAGATGGTAACCAGCTGGGCCTCCCTCATCGTTCCCGGCATGCTGCCCTCTTCGCCTATGTCGTCAAATAAGGATAGCAAGTGCGGAATGAGTTTTTCTTGGAAAGCTTTATAGAACCCCACTGTCAGACCATCAACCCCGGGAGCACTGTGGGACCGCATGGAAGCCAAGGCCTCAGAAACCTCGTCCGCCTGAATGGGCGCCATGAGGAACTCTCTGTCCGACTGCGCCAAGAACGGTAATTGGATGTGTTCTAGGTAGTCGTCTATGTCGGATTCCAGGTCCACGGACCTGGTGGAGTATAGGTCTGAGTAGTAGTCACGGAAAGCAGAGATGATGTACGCGTCCGTCGTGACAGTGGACCCTCCCGGAGTGGTCAGTTCCGTCAGCCGGGGAGCGCTCTTTTCCTCGCGCAGTATTTTGGCCAGGAGGGAGCTGGGGCGTTCAGCCTCCCCATAGGTCCTCGCCGAAGCATATTTCCCCATAAAACAGACCTCCCTGTCTGCCTCTTCATTAAATTCCGAGATCAAGGTTCTAAGTTCGGCGGCTACCGCGGGATCGGGGTCCGTAAGGAGTTGCGCCTCCAAGACGGCCAGTTGAGACTCCAGGGCTTGAAGTCGCTGGCGAATAGCCTTCAGAACGCTGGAGTGTTTGGCCATGACTACCCCGCGGATGAACACCTTAAAAGCCTCCCAGACAGTATGGAAGTCGTCCACTGAGCCTAAGTTCTTCTCGAAGAAGAGGTCAATCTCCTCCGCCACCTCACCCCGAAACGCGTCATCTAGCAGGGCATAAGGCGGGAAGCGCCAGAGAAACGGGGGGATCCCACGCCGTGGCGCCTCTAATGTCAATAATATAGGCGAGTGGTCGGACAGGGTGCGCGCGAGCACGGAGCACTCAACAATTTGATTAGTGATGGAATGAGAGGCCAGCCAGTAGTCGATTCTGGTGTGGATGTCGTGAAAGGAAGAGTAGTGTGTATACCCACCCCTGCCCGCATTGCGAGACCTCCACACATCTACCATATCTAGGGACAACAGCTCAGCCGTAAGAGCTGTCGCAGCTGCTGCAGGCCTTCGTTTGGGGCCCGAAGATCTATCCAACCCAGGGTTTAGTACCATGTTGAAGTCCCCCCCCCAGAGCATGGAGGTGGAGGTGAATTGCCTGCAACTCTGAGCTCGCCGGGTATAGAAGTCTGGGGAGTCATGATTCGGACCATACACATTAACTATAGTCAGGGCGTGTCCCTTCTCCTCACATCTCAATATGAGGTAGCGGCCCTCGGGGTCTGCAGTAATCGGACGCAGAACTATCTTGGAGCGAGGGTTCACCCATGTCAGTACCCCTCTGGAATGTGTGGTGTAGCCCGCTGCGGTGGAGTTGCCTAACAATCCCCTATGCTGTAGTAACTTGCTCGTGAGTGGCAAATGTGTCTCTTGAATCAGGGCTAGGTCGACTTGGTGTCTCTGCAGGTAGTGAAGTACCTTCCTCAACTTTCTATGGTCGTTAAGACCCCTGACATTCCAAGTTAGCACCTTAAGAGTATCAGTGGAGGGGGCCGAGGCCGTTACGTGACTTTCGGCCATCGGTGTGGACATAGAACAGCACAACAGCATAGTACCACGTTTTCACCAGTAAGCCCCGAATCTCTCGAGCAGTGCAGTGAACATGTCAAGGACAGATCCCCCCTAGTCATCCCCCCCACCCTCTCCCTACCTGTCCCCCCCAAACACTGTAACCGCCAAGGCAGCCAATCTCCGGAAACCATCCACCCCGAAACCCCCCAACCCCCCACCCACAGCAGACCCCCCCCAACCTGGTCCGACAGCATCACCCCCTCCCCACCTCCCAACAGACCCATCCCAACTAGGGTCACCAACCAAAACAGTGTGCTAAACGCGCAGGGCAGCAGGGAGCCGAGTGACTTAGTTCCCATCCTCAACACGAATCGCTCACGTGCCCCTCCACTCGCACCCGCCGTGCACAGCACCTCAGTTGTGCAGCAGACATAACCTGAGGATAGTTCAATGCTCGTTTGTCCCAGTAGGGCCCGCACACCCGCCCCACGGCCAGGATCCCACCCATTAAGAGGCCAATGTCCGGGCTCTCGCACCAGGCCGCAGCCCGCCCCCAAGGTAGTAGAAGCATAAAGCATAAAGCCCCATCAAGGCATTCCCCCCCCGTCCCCCTCTCGCACCCCTCAGCAGTGTCACTTATCTGTGCGATCAGCAATGGTCTCTTAGGTCCACAATCGCCTCAGCTCCTCGTTAAACTGAAGGAACAATACTCCTCCGTCCCAGAGTCCCCAACTCAGAGGCATAGAATAGAAGTTATCTCAGACTTTGTTCAGTCCTGCTCATCCAGTCGACTGTCAGCGTCCTCGTCCTCGGGAGGTTTGTCAGAATTCGATTTCTGTTCCTTCGCCCACCTTTTCATCGCCTGTTGCAGCGCCTTGGGGTCTGTGAAGATATGGGAATGTCCCCCCTTATTGACGCAGAGTTTGGCCGGATACAGCCAGGCGTAGTCCAAACCCAACTCCCGGAGCCGCTTCTTGTGGGGGATAAACTGTTTCCGCTCCTCCTGAACCTTTGCTGTAAAGTCCGGATACAGCGAGATGGTGGATCCCTCATATTGTAGGTGTTGTTTGGCCCTCGCCAGATGGAGTGCCGTGTCTCTATCCCTGTAGTTGAGGAGTTTCACTATAATGGGGCGCGGAGGCGCGCCAGGCTGCGGTTTGGGGCCAACGTCCGGTGGGCTCTCTCAACCGTGAACATGGCCGAGAACACTCCGTCCCCCAGCAGTTTCGTGAGGAGTTCTTCCACAAAGCGTTCCATGGGGCCAGTGGAAGTGCTCTCTGGAAGGCCCGTGATGCGTAGATTGCAGCATCGCGAGGGCGCCTCCAAATCTTCTGTCTTATCACTCAGGACCTGCATCATTCTTTCCATTTTCTTCTGCGCCGTGTTCAGGTCCGTTTGCGCCTCCTCGACCTCCGTCATACGTCTTTCCGCCATATCGTGTCGTTCTGCGTGTTTGTCCAGGCGTTCCGCCATTCTGTCCATCCTATACGACATAGCGTCGATCTTGGACCCCAGGGTCGATATGCCGGACTGTATTCCCTGTTCCATTGACAGTAGCATAGTCTTGATGTCCAAGTCGTCACTGCGAGCTGCCTCCGTATGTGTCGTGAGGCCGTCCTCCGTGGCCGGGCTTTGTTGGAGCAGCCGTTTCTGGGAGAAGGGCAGCTTACTCTGTGTTCTGTCCCCTTTGCCCATTGTCTCTTTCTTGTTTTTTTGGTTGTTTTAAAAGCCGACTGCTGTGTGGCGCCAAGAGTGTAGACCGCCAAGTGGTGGAGGGCGCAAGGAAAGGCAGGGCCTCGGCGTTGGTGTGTGCCCCCAGAAGCCCTTGTCGCCATCCGGAGGAGGTTGGGGTCGGTCGGCTCGTGTGGGGGGTTCCAAAGTTCACTCCACTCCCGGTGCTCTCCGTGGTCCTCCACGTACCCTGAAGCCCAGACCTCAATGCAGTCCAGTTAGTGAGTCTGGGAGGGTGGGGACCGCCTCAGTAGACTTCAGGTGCGACCCAGAGCCACACCGTTCAGCGTTTGTGATGTCAGGGAGTGGCTCTGCGCTATCCAGGGGGGGTGGGGCGACCTCCACTTCGCAAGGGTCCTCCTCTATGATGCCCTCCGTCGCGCACCCCTGTGTACTTCTTGGCCGGGGGGGGCGCCACTAAACCATAAATTCAGGCCGCCCTAGGGCTGTAGGGTCTCCCGTGGTCTCCCGTTATGTCCAAGGGGGGGGGAGGGGGAGGGCCGCGCGCCTCACCGTGCTCCTCCACCCGATCGCTGTCCGGAGGCCGCCTGCAGGGTCCTGTCACGTGGGCTCTGGCCGTTGGAGCCGTGCGGCGGGCAGCAGACCGCCTGATGTCCCCACTTCAGGAACGCGAGGGGTCGGGAAACCGGACCGGTGCCCGGCGCGGACCGCGGCCGCACGTCGGGCGACGCCAGCCGGATAGTGCGGTCACCCGGGTCCGCTGCTTGTGGCCTGGTCTCTCGTTGCTGATGGCCCTGTCCAGCCTGGCCGCGCCACTCACTCCCCAGCGCCACCGGAACCACCGCTGGGTCCCCGCTTGCTAAGGGGACGGCTGGGACCCGGTAGCAACCAGATTACGCTGCTATTAGAGGATTATTGAGGATATTATGGGCAATGCACGGCGGCCATTTCGTGTGCCGGCTAGCTCCGCCCCCCTGGCGCATTTTAAGTTGGGGGATTAAGTCCCCTTGCATCCTGAGGGTCCCTGGGGTCCAACTATCCCACCAGTTACCTCAAGTAAGCGCCACAGAGCTGCGTTGCAGAGAGGTGTAAAAAGGGGTGTGGTCTGGACCACGTCTCTGCCACTCAGCCCTGTGGCGTATACTGTAGGTACCTGGTGGGCTACTTGGCACCCAGGGGCCCTCAGGATTCAAGGGGAATTAATTCCATAACTTAAATGTACCACAGGGCATGTTTTCACATATGTTACCTCAGGCCCCACCCCCTCCCTTCACCACTGTGCAAATGCACCCTGTGGCACATTTTAAGTTGGGGATTAAGTCCCCTCGAAACCTGAGGGTCCCTAGGTTCCAAATAGCCCACCAGGTACCTCCAGTAAGCGCCACAGAGCTGCGTTCTAGAGAGGTGTAAAAAGGGTCATGGCCTGGTCCACCTCTCTGCAACACAGCCCTATGGCGCTTACTGGAGGTACCTGGTGGGTTTGTTGGCCCCAGGGACCCACAATATTGAAGGGGAATCAATTCCCCAATTTGAAACGCGCCACAGGGCGCGTTTGCAGAGTGTTGCTGGGAGGGGCGGGCCTTTGCCACAATTGCGTCTTTTTTTTCTCCTTTTTTTTAGAAGGGGGCTGTGTGGCCCCCTTCTTTTCCCTTTTTTTGGGCCCTGGGGACCCCATCCCCCAGGGCCTGACCACTTTAAAAAATGAATTTATGGGAAGGGGGCCGCGTGGGCCCCTCTCCCATGGCCAATTCGGGCCCCCGGGGACCCCTTCCCCTGGGGCTTGGCCACATTATTATTTTTTTGTATGGAGGGGGGAATCCTAGCCCCCTTCCTGAGGCCTCTATTGGCCCCGGGGACCCCATATCCCTGTGCCAGCCTTTATTTATTTAAAAAATGTTTTAATGTTTTAATTTTGGGGAGGGGGGCTGCGTGGCCCCCCTCCCGGGCCACTTCTGGCCCCGGGGACCCCATCTCCCGGGACCGGCCCTATCCGTGGGGGGCCGTGGGGGGACCCCAATTCCCTCACGGTCCCACCGACTCCCCGCGTCCTGCAGGAGCAGGCATTGCTTTTCCACAAGTGGAGTTGCTGACATGCAGCTCCCCTTATGGAAAAGCAATTCTGCTTCACTTCATTGAAGCAAAGCAGTTTGCAATGACATTGTGGGAGCCACGCATCTCCCGCCCTGTCATTGCAAACAGCAGTGTCCCGGGGGTGGGTACCCCGGGACACTGCAGGAGCCGGCCCTGGGGGGTGGCAGTCCCCAGGGCCATCACAGGCTCCAGGAGGGTGGGCCGTTCGGCCCCCCTCCCAACATGTGTATAGCCCCGGGGATGTGGTGGTCCCCGGGGCTCAGGGGTCTGTAATGGACCCCCAAATTACATTTTAGTGCCCCAGGGAGGTGGCAATCCCCTGGGCATGTGGGGGGGCTCGAGCCCCCACATAGGTATAATGTTTATTAAAAAAACAAGCCCTGGGGGGTGGCGGTCCCCGGGGCTACGGGGGGCCCTGGGCCCCTCCAAATAATGAATGACCCCCCAAGCACCGGGCGGTGCCCGGTGCTTGGGGGGCCTTGGAGGGCCCCCACACATTTACAATTAGCCCCGGGGGTGGCAGTCCCCGGGGCTGCGGGGTAGCTGGTGCCCCCCACAACAAATTAAGCAAGCCCCGGGGAGGTGGCGTTCCTTGGGGCAGTGTGGGGGGATTTGGGCCCCCCACACTTATTTTTTTTACTGCCCCGTGACCTGGCCGACCCAGGGGCTTCAATCCAACGAAGCGCGGAAGCCCGCGCTTTGCTTTTTAAATATTTTCTCGGCCAGATTTGTGCACCCAGCGCGAATTCGGACAATTTATTTTAAAAACAATGCTTTTTTGGGCCATAGGGGTCCTTGTGGGAGCCCCTGAGCAGGCTGAGGGGGTCAGGGTGTTTCTGCCCTGTTCCCTTTTTTTGTTTTTCGCATTTCTTTTTATCTTTTCTTGTGCCTCGGTTACTGAGGCGCAAGATGGCTGCCAACACTTCCTGGTTGGCAGTTTTGACAGCGAATTAGAATAAAGCTCGTGGTCGGGAGGGTCTGTGGATCCTCTGTGCCTCTAAATATCAAAACTTTTATTTTTTGATTTTCTCAGCAATTACTGAACAGATTTACACCATTTAAAAAAAGGTCTGTTTCTGAACCAAGGGCTACCTTTGTCCCAAATTTGTTGTAATTCGGTTCAGCAGTTTCGGCTGTAACCGTGTCTAAGTTTCCTGTGGAAAATTGATTTTCCAACCTCTATTTTTTTAATTTCTCAGGAACTACTGAATGGATTTACACCATTTCAAAATAGATCTCTTTCTGAACCAAGGGCTACCTTTCTGCCAAATTTGGTGTAATTTCGTTCAGCAGTTCGGGCTGTAGCCGTGTCTAAAATTTCCTATGGGAATTAACATGGAGAAAACACGTTTTAGGACCCCTCTTTTTTCTCGGCCCCCGCTTGCCGAATCACCCCAAAGCTTTAGGAGCTGACCAGAGCGCCCAACAAGTTTTGAAAATGTCGAGAAGATTCGTAAACCGGTGCCAAAGTTATTGGGAAAAAGTGCTTTTTGAATAGAAACAAGGTCCTATCTATAACTACCTACTGGTGACCGCCAGTAGGTAATATATATATATATATATATAAACTTTCTGTTTCCCCCTTTTTATATTCATATTTGATATACACGGGCGTTTGACACTTGTCAATAATAAGATAATTAATTCTACACCCCGAGCAATGTTTACTTTTTATAACATTTTCTGCCTGCGTGTCACGTTTCTTGTCAGCTGTCATGCATGGGCACGGGTCTTAATCAACCCGGCGTTGCTATACACAATGCTCCTCACGCATTTTGCGTATATGGGTGGAGCCACGCCGCACACGGGGATTGACGCATAGCTCGATTATGATTGTATTAAAGTGTGGGTTTTTCTTTGTGGCTTTACATTACAAGCACGTATATGCACAATTACCAATATGAACTGCAATGTACTTTCGCCCCAAGGAAGAAATTTACGTTGATGTATTCTTTCGCTAATGTGTGCATTTATGCGTGTGAGAACTGGTAACATTGTCACGAGGTCTTTACATGCTAAGATAGTGATATAACACATCTAGATCAACATATTCTGTGTAAATATCATGGTTTATTGAAAATGATGTGCTAAGTCCTCTTTTGCTATCTATGTTCATTTTGTAATATATGTCATTGATTCGATAGCGGTAATTCACGTGATCAAGCTGTTTGTCGGCGAAACGCGTTGTGGATTAAACAGCACTGGCCATATTCTGGTGTCTCCTCGTTGCTTCCTGAGAGCGTGGGTTATGAACTTTACGTTTGTCTGAATTTGAGCAAATTATCGTCGGAAGCACTCCGCCGACGTCCACGCCACCTTTCATGGGTCAAGGGACCCGGAAGGAGTTCTGTTGTGAAGCTAATATATTTATATATATATGTATATCATACACCAATGTTTGCCTGCTGAGAGAAGACCAACACCAGGTAGGTTTTCAATTTGTCACCATTTATTCTGCGAGGGTAAGCACAACCACAGACATTGTTGCATCATAATCGTCCTTTCCTGACGCGTTTCGTGCTAAGAACGCACTTCTTCAGAGGATTCCGGACACCACAGAGATGAAAACGGCAGTTTTTGCACCACACCTTAAATATTTCATTTCCCGCCTCAGTGGGCGTGGCCACTCTCTGGCCTGCTGGGTGATGTAGTGCATCTCTTACTGCAGTGAGTCGCCGCTTTCAGACTATGTTGAGGCAAATTGTTGTCCCAAGTGGGATATGCACCACAGCATGTCAGTCTTTGGCTTGCCTTTTCACCCCGCAAAATCAACACTTCCTGTCTCGAGTCCGAAATGCCGGTTGACACTTTAGCAAGACTGCGAAACCGCAGCAGGGTCTTCTTGCGGCTCAGGCGGGGCTGCGAAACAACATACACCAAAGTTTGCCTGCTGAGAGAAGACCAACACCAGGTAGGTTTTCAATTTGTCACCATTTATTCTGCGAGGGTAAGCACAACCACAGACATTGTTGCATCATAATCGTCCTTTCCTGACGCGCTTCGTGCTAAGAACGCGCTTCTTCAGAGGATTCCGGACACCACAGAGACACCAAAGTCTTCTCTCAGCAGGCAAACTTTGGTGTATGATATATATATATATATATATATATATATTCACTGAAAAAACCATAGGTTATAGACCATATATAGTTCGGAATTAGCATTTACAAAACCTTGAAAATTCACTGAAAAAACCATAGGTTATAGACCATATATAGTTAGGGATTAGCATTTACAAAACCTTAATTTACTCGCACAAAACCATTGAAATTCGCATATATAGTTAGTTGCACTAACTATATATCGCGCACCCGCAATCCACTGCTGATGATGTCACATATTACATCATTCATGACATGGTCAGTGACATCACTGATGACATCACTAATGACATCTCAAATGACATCACTGATGACATCACTGATGACATCTCAAATGATATCACTGATGACATCACTGATGACATCTCATTTGACATTAGTGATCACATCACTGATGATATCATTTATGTGATAATACAATGAACATCTTCAGACTCTGATATAACCTTAGATACAATCAGTGTAAACAGACACTCACAGACTGTCACTTATCTATGGAGTTACTCACACACCTAGTCAGTCATGCAAAGAATCAATCACACCTCCATTTTCTCAACTATACAGTTATACACACCTTACTTATTCAAACATATACTAACACATATTTACTCTCTTATACAATCCCTGATACACGTTCACAATGATCCATACAGCCACTCACACATTCACTGGCTCTTATGCACAGTTATTTATATATGTCAACTCTCACATGTACTGTGTTTTACATATGTACTTACTTTGAAATGTAGCACTGAGATATCCATTCACTCACCAATACACTCATGCAGACAGTCAACCGCCCATACAGCTGTTTCCACATGCACTTTTGAACCCATACATCTAGTGAATCAACTGCTCATACATCTATGCACAGAGTCACACACCTCCCAGCCACCCACACACACACTCAGTCTCCCATACAAATACTTGGGCAACCAATCAATAACCCATATAGTTACTCATATAGCTACTGATCAACACATGCAGCAGTTTACAGAACAACAGACATAATGATGCACAAATTAAGACAGTTTAGTCACTAACCCATGCACTCAGTGAGACACATTTAATCACTCACTCATACAGTCAGTCATGCACCTACTAAATCCTTCATCCAGACACTTATACATCCACTCATTCTTCAATATGTAAGACATATTTTAACTTTACAGAAACATACAGTCACTGGGTGTTGTCACTGACCATGTCATGAATGATGTAATATGTGACATCATCAGCAGTGGATTGCGGGTGCGCGATATATAGTTAGTGCAACTAACTATATATGCGAATTTCAATGGTTTTGTGCGAGTAAATTAAGGTTTTGTAAATGCTAATCCCTAACTATATATGGTCTATAACCTATGGTTTTTTCAGTGAATTTTCAAGGTTTTGTAAATGCTAATTCCTAACTATATATGGTCTATAACCTATGGTTTTTTCAGTGAATTTCAATGTTTTTTTAATAGCAAATATCAAAAGCTGTAAAATGTCAAGTACGTGGTAGGTAAAAAGATTTTCGTATTTATGCACGCTGATGTGCTTTGAACGCTGCCCCCCCCCTCCTCTTTTCTTTTAGGAGTATTCTCTCTTTGCAGATAGTGAAGGGTAGGTAACACAGGCCTTTGCCCCCGTTGTAATCCGTCGTGCCTGCTTCCCTCTCCATTTGATTGATTGTTATCCTAGCATTTATTGTTTTGGAATTGGTTCTCTTTGGTTCATTCTCTATTTACAAACAAGCACAGAGTCGCAATACTCTGTTTAGTCTTTGCAGATAGTGAAAAATCGTTAAAAAACAAAAGGAATCAAGCAAAATCAGTAGGCCACTAATGGGATCTCTTTTTGACCTCGCTAAAATAGAAACATTATGAACAACCCCTCATGACAAATACGAAACTAGTGAGAGGAACTGAGCTCGACACCATGATGGCTGCAAAACAGCTCGGCTCCGCCGCCCACCCCACCCAAAATAACGACAAACACTATGCAAATATTATAAATATATACAACACACCAGCAAAGTAACAGGCTAAAACGTTTTATTAAATAACTATTTACATGGCAGTCTGCTGCAACATCGATCCAAACAAGCCTTTGTATTTTGGGCTCAAAATAAACCATCAATAGTAAGATTTTCATAGGTTCATGGTTTTCCATCCACAGACTAAAAGCCTGGAGTGGGAGTGAAAGAACAATAACTAGGTAAGAAGGAAGGCAGAGGTTGTGGGAAGGACTCTGGATATGGTATGTTGCTTGGTCCCTGAGATGCTTCGATGTCACTGCCTTGCACAAATGGCATAAGTCCTGGATGTTGGGTGCCATAGTTAAGGGTTCCGAGCAACGCTTGTAACACTGTCTGAAGCTTATTTGCACCTGCTACAGCTTCACTATTCTCAAAGTAAATGGGGGCTGTTTGTGGACCTGACTGCATTGGAAAACAATGTGATGCGGTGCCTCCCTGAACCACTTGACGGAGGCCCCCGAGATAATTGCGCCTGCTCCACACCTTGTCCCACAATCCGTTTGACCTGAAGACACGTCCTGCGGTGCCCTGGTCCGACCATCACATATCTTCAAATCTCAGAAGGAGAAACCCTTTATTGAAAAGGGAAGGGGTTTTTTAAACAGACAAAAAAAGTGGGTTCCCTTTTCGTGTGGTCTAGAGGAAGAGACAATCGTCTCTGGGGGTTCTTTTAGAAGGGGTTTGTGGTGAGCCAAAACACGTATTAAAGCTGTACAGGGATCAACAAATTTACAATCAATTGCAAGCTTCATTTACTAAACAACATTTTGCCTCTCTTGGCCATAACATGAGATAATGAGGATGTAAACACTATTTTTATTAAAAGGAATTCTTGATTGTTTTCTGTTCATACCATTTATTAATGCAAGGTCATTAAAAAAAAATTTTTTAAAACAGTTACTGTGGCATTATGCTCCACACACATGAGAAAATCACAGTTTAAAATAATGGTTCTTTCAAAACAACAAATTTATCATAAAAACAAAAACTTTGTCAAATTTATTACAAAAACACAAATTGTCGACGCGGCGTTTCGGTGATTCTATGTCTTCAGCTTCTCCAGGACAGTGTGTACATTAAAAATTCTCCAGTAGTGTTGCTGTTTGGTCAGTCGCTTTTTTAAGAAGAAATTGGCGAGTTGTGACCTTGTCAGATATCTTGACTTCTTGTTTAGGAGGAATTTCCTCTTACGTGATATGGTGTTGGAACGCCTCTTCAATATTTTTTATCGAAGGCGTGCCTGAAATTCTCCATGGACTAGTCTTTGTCCTTGGACGGTATCAATTTTTCTTCACCCAGTTTGTTTGGTGAGATGTTTTGCTTTAAAAGCTGATATACTTCAGTGAAGGGTCTTACGCAGAGGCCGGTTTTCCTTGTCCTTGCCCGGTATTGATCTGAGTGGTAGTTTCTCACCTTTCGTTATCTTTTTTACAGCTCGCTCTTGCTTTTATGGCGGAGCTTTTCAAAGAAGCAGGGGTAATTCTTGCTTTGTTTTGAATCTTCCTCCTCGCGTTTTCCGGGCGTGCACCTCAGCCGGCTTGCAGATCACATATACCTGCGCCAGGAGACGGCGTGGGGTGCAGTAGAAGGGAGAGGCGGCGAGAACAAGCCTCTCCCACCTCCCCAGGTGGAGGTTTCTCAGCTACACCCCAGCGCTTCACTCGACCAGCTGACTTGCGCCCGCTCTTGCGACACAGTGCCTCGCTCGGCCAGCTGAATTGCGCCTGCTCTTGCTATTACAACGTCTCACCCGCCATCCAACGGAATTGCACCCAATCTTGCGGTACAGTGACAGGCGGCTGCTACGGAGCTCACAAAATGGCGGTCGGCTCCACAGACTTGGGCCTGGCCTGCAAAGATGGCTCTGGGCAACCGTGGAACTCGGACGCTTGACTGCTAGGGCATGGGCCCCATTCCCAAAAGAGTTCCCTCAGCCTTGAAGATTCTACAACAGTCACCGGGACCCCCGACTCCCGCAGACTTCCGGTGGGGAGCGACTGCCATGATTGCTCGCGGAATGGCCACAACGTAGCCACGAGATGGTGGTGCTCTCATGTTGACGCCAGCTTCAGTCTGAAACATCCAGAAACACTGTAGACTACCAATTCGATCAGTTCCGGTGGAGCCCCAACGTGACCCGGTAGAGAAGAACTTGCCCTCCCCTCTTTGACTGATGGTTCTTGTTGCCTGTCCCTTCTCTTGGCATTTAACAGAACTTTTTGGACTGCTGAAAGGGGTTGTGTTCCGACCGCTGGTTGGTGGAGACATTTTGACTATATTCATGACCTGCGTTGTCGCGTAATGCATCATATGGCGCGCCGCGGTAACGCACCCGGAAGATCCAGAGCGCGGCGCGCAGCGCGTAACGTAAGCATAACAGGTCATGTGACTTGTTAATAAAACTTTTCATTGGTTCATTTTACTTTTGTTATTCTAATGATGAAAGGCTTGGTCATATGACCTAAAAATAACGCTTTTCATTGCTTTCGAACATTTTTTTTCCCCAAATGATGAAAGCCCCACCTTTTTTTTTCTCACTCTGACTTGTAAAGCAAAGGACCCAGATGCATTTACAGTTTATCACTAACAATGTTCCAGGCTAATGTATTTTCCCGGGAAATTTACAACTGTCCTGCAAGCAAAATATTCCTTTTTCGAGAAAAAGGGCGTTTCTTCGTCCCATGAGGGAGCCGTTGAGCAAAAGAGGCTCGGCCTGCTGTCTTAGTCGCTGATAGGCATGAATATCAGATTCTTATCGATCACTTTATGTTGCAGGAGTAGAAAACACAACAGCCCTTGACCATTTATCTTTACTGCGTTCCTGCGTATTATACCTTTTAACCGTCATGTAATTGGACTGCTTTATTTCACTTGCCTTTTACTGATTCGAAAACAGTGGCTATTATTCAAAACTTTACCAATGTAAGTACTACTACCATGTTTTGTTTTAAAAACCTTTATTTGTTTACCACCGCCCCGGCCGCAATCTCAGGTCGAGCAACCAACTGTTACTCCAGGTTCCTAGACACTACAAGACCAGACAGGGAGGTCGTGCCCTTTCCATTATGGGCCCGCGCCTATGGAACAATCTCCCTCTTTCCCTTAGAGAGTGCCCGAGCCATCTGGCCTTTAGGAAGCTCCTAAAAACAACTCTATTCTAGTTTGGAGTGCTGTTTGTCCTGTTCTCCACAGCTCCGCGCGGAGATACACCTTCGGGTGTGATGCCGGCGCGTTACAAGCCCATAAATAAATAAATAAATTGTGAAAATGTCAGTATACAAATACGGGCCTATAACCACGTGGGCCGGCCACGGAGCAAACTGGAATCGTATATGATGAGGGGACATTTACACTGTAGAACAACGTAACGGGCGACCCATTAGGTTGCAAGAACTAAGGTGTCTAACATTTGCGGAATCGGTGGACGTACATTTTATAATTAAAGTACGACAGGGCCAGTTACAATAAATTATCTAGATATACATCTGCGGGCAAGTACCATGGGTGACGTTAATTCGAACTTTCAATAGTACAGTAATCAATAACACATCAGAACTTAATATCAATAGGGATGTCCAAATGTTCAATCAATTCTCGTCCCCGCCCGCCATGTGCTTCAAAACTGCATACGTATCTCGTGATATCAAGGTTGGGCAACCAGTACACAACAAGGAGTTACGAGTCCCATTTATACCGGCGCCATTTTGGGCGAGGCCGGGCAGGTCCAGGATATAGTCAAAATGTCTCCACCAACCAGCGGTCGGACCAGAACCCTTTTCGGCAGTCCAAAAAGGTTCCGTTAAATGACAACAGAAGAAATAGGCAACAAGAACAATCAGTCAAAAGAGGGGACGCTTTCGTGAATGGGGCCCATGCCCTAGCAGGCAAGCGTCCGAGTTCCAAGGTGTCCCAGAGCCATTTTAGTGGACCAGGCCCAAATCCAAAGAGCTGGCCACCATTTTGAGAGTCCTGTTGCAGCCGGCTATCGCTGCACCACAAGAGTAGCCGCAATTCAGCTAGATGGCGGGTGAGTCACTGTACCGCAAAAGCGGGTGGAACTCAGCTGGAAGGCGAGTCAAACGCGAAGAGGTGCCCCACTGCAGATGAGGTGCCTCCACCTGGGGAGGAGGGAGAGACCCGTTTGCGCTGCCTCCCCCCCCCCCCCGGCACCCCACGCCGTCTTTCGGCGCAGCATTGTAGGATGGCCACACCAGTGAAACTTGCTGGACACCACCTCGGTGCCATCCGGATCTCGGCGCGTTCGAGTCACTGTACCGCAAGAGCGGGAGAAACTCAGCTGGATGGCGGGCGAGACGCTGTACCGCAAGAGCGGGCGGAACTCAGCTGGATGGAGGGTGAGGCACTGTGCCGCAAGAACGGGCAGAACTCTGCTGGAAGGCAAGTGAAACGCTAAGAGGCGCCCCACTGCAGATGAGGTGCCTTCACCTGGGGAGGCGGAAGAGGTCAGTTTACGCCGCCTCTCCCCCCCCGGGCACCCCACGCCGTCTTTCGGCGCAGCATTGTAGGATGGCCACACCAGTGAAACTTGCTGGACACCACCTCGGTGCCATCTGGATCTCGGTGCGTTGTGCTGCCTTCGGCGTACTGTAGCAGCAAAAGTAACCGCAACTCAGCTGGACACGCCGTCTTTCGGCGCAGCATTGTAGGATGGCCACACCAGTGCGGCAACTTGCTGGACACCACCTCGGTGCCATCCGGATCTCGGCTCGTTGTGCTGCCTTTGGCCTATTCGCACATCGGTCTGCTACTGACGCCGCCTCACAGGCCAACGGATTTTGTAGGCTTTTTATAGCCCAAAGCCGCATAACAGGTCATGTGAGTTGTTTATAAAACTTTTCATTGGTTCATTTTACATTTGGTTTCCTAATGATGAAATGCTTGATCATATGACTTAAAAATAACACTTTTCATTGGATTAAAACATTTTTTTTTCCCAAACGATGAAAGCCCCACCTTTTTTTTTCTCACTCGGCAATCCAAAAAGGTTCCGTTAGATGACAACAGAGGGGACAGGCAACAAGAACCATCACTCAAAAAAGGGGAGGGCAAGTTCTTCCCTACCGGGTCACGTTGGGGCTCCACCGGAACTCATCGAATTGATAGTCTACAGTGTTTCTGGATGTTTCAGACTGAAGCTGGCGTCAGCATGAGAGCACCACCATCTCGTAGCTCCGTCGTGGCCATTCCGCAAGCAATCATGGCAGCCGCTCCCCACTGGAAGCCTGCGGGAGTCGGGGGCCCCCAGGACTTTTGTAGAATCTTCAAGGCTGAGGGGACGCTTTCGAGAATGGGGCCCAAGCCCTAGCAGACAAGCGTCCGAGTTCCAAGGTGTCCCGGGGCCATTTTAGTGGACCAGGCCCAAATGCGAAGAGCCGGCCGCCATTTGTCCTGTGGCAGCCGCCTATCGCTGCACCGCAAGAGTGGGCGCAATTCAACTAGATGGTGAGCGAGATGCTGTAGCCGCAAGAGCGGGCGGTAAACAGCTGAATGGCGGATGAGGCACAGTGCAGCAAAAGCGGGCGGAAAACCGCTGAATGGCAACTGAAACGGTAAAGGGGCGCCCCACTACAGCAGACGAGCCTCCACCTGGGGAGGCCCGTTCAATTTTTTTTAACGTGTTTACTGTTTTTGGTGCGTTGTATATATTTATAAGTTATTAAAGTGTTATAATCCTACTACTTTGTTGGAGTGCTATATATTTTTAATCTGACACATAATTGTGAAGACTTTGATGTACAAAAAGGCATCCCTGGAATCTTCCGCTTCAGGCTTGGTCCCACACACCCTCACAGTGAGAATCCCCTCCCCAATCACAATACAGGATCGTTATCAGATAGTAGGAACGCGTGTGGTGTGACGGATCTCATCGGGTGGGGGCCTTGATCTACTGTAACTCCTTTGAAGAGGGGTGATTCTTTACAGTTGAGGCCATAAACTACATCCGCAGGGCTAGGTGATAGCCTGGGACCGGCCTGGACAATCAGACACAAAGGAAGAGGAATGTCAGAGGGTGCGGTAGTGAATAGGGTGAAAGGGAGGTGTCGGGCGGGCACAGGGTGTGAATCTTAGGGAAGAGCAGCGCAGATGGGGGGAGGTTTATGGCCCATGAATAAGACAGAGAGCGGGGGTGACCAGTGCGTGGGGGAGATGCTTGCGAGGGTGGGGAGCCATGCTGAGGATCGGCGGCGTGCAGAGAGTGGGTCTGGTCAAGGCATCTAAAATGGCTGCCGTGCACGACAAAAGTGTGGCATTGGAAAAAAAGCAAGATGGCGCAGACAATGGGCCCGATTCACAGAATGAACTTAAGACACAATCCTAAACTTACTACTATTTTGGTATTCACAGAATGCACTTACTACTTTTGGCATTCACAGAATGCACTTACTACTTTTGGTATTCACAGAATGAACTTACTACTTTTGGTATTCACAGAAGTTAGGATTTTGTCTTAAGTCTGTCTTAAGTCTGTCTTAAGTTTGTCTTAAGTCTGTCTTAAGTCTGTCTTAAGACAAACTTAAGACAAAATCCTAACTTCTGTGAATACCAAAAGTAGTAAGTTCATTCTGTGAATGCCAAAAGTAGTAAGTGCATTCTGTGAATGCCAAAAGTAGTAAGTGCATTCTGTGAATACCAAAATAGTAGTAAATTTAGGATTGAGTCTTAAGTTCATTCTGTGAATCGGGCCCTTTGTTTATCAATACGAATTAATTTATAACAATTATTTTTAACAATATATTTACTCGCAGTGTCAAAATGGCGGTCAACACTTCCTGATTTCCTTCGAATCGAACGTTAACAGACGTCACGCAGCAAAAAAGAAAAAAAAAAAACGCTCACGCGCAGCCGCTGGAAGACAAGTATCAACATATATGAGCATCCTCAGAAAACATAGGGGGTCAGGATACGTCTCCCTTACCCCCTTATACCCATTTCTCACGTTGTTTTTCCTCCATCTTGTAATTTAATTAAAACAAAACACAAAATGGTGAATTCCCGTTTCGCTACCGGTTCGCTACCCGGTTCGCGAACCGGAAAGCGCTTCTACCGCAAAAAAATCAATTTTTTTTAATTTGCCCCACGGGACCCTTTAATAACCCCAACATCATTCCTAGGGGGTCAAGAAGGGTCTACCTTGCCCCCTTTCATTAAATTCTCCCTTCGTTTTTCTCCTCCTCTTGTCTCTCGATCCTACCAAGAGACAAGATGGCGGCTGTTCCGGACTGTTTAGAATATTGACAGACACCGGAGAGCCAATCAGCTTTGCTTCGCAAAGTTCCGTTACGCGAAAAGTTTGCGAACCGGAGCGCTACCCGGGACGCTGTCACAGATATATCTGTTTTTTAAAATGTTAATTTCCCAAAATCCACTGGAGCACATATATTGAGACCCAGAAAAGGCACATCGGGCTAACAGTCCCTACAATTTTGCCAAGTTTTGTGCAAATCCATTCAGCCGTTTGAGCTAAAAGTGAGGCCAAACGCCCTATGGAAAACTCAATGTTAAAAACGCGTTTTGGGACCCCCCCTTTTTTCTCGGCCCCCCTTAACGAAACCCCCCCAAATTTTCAGGGGCTGCTCACAAACAAAATGTGCCATTTTCCTGAAAATTTCAGCCGATTCCGTCCACAAACGCCAAAGTTATTAGACATAGAAATTTCAGAAATCCCATAGGGAAAAAATCCTAACTATATATACCTACTGGCGACCGCCAGTAGGTAATATATATATATATATATATATATATATATATATATATATATATATATATATATATATATATATATATATATATATATATATATATATATATATATATGTGATCAAGGCCATTTACCGGCCGAAACGCGTCATGGTGACATGGTGATTGCTGAATAAACTACAAGCACAGAACTTTTTCAAGCCGAACGAAATGGTGGGCAAGCTTTCATCCATATATATATATGTATATATATAATATATCCTTTACTCGTTGCTCTTTCTCGAACAGGAGGACCCACGGGAAGTGGAGCGCATGCCGGCAGAGCGTACCGGCTGTCATCACATGTATATATAGTTTTGGACTTTGGAAGGGTTAGATGTACTATTCCAGCTCCACCATAAGCAAAAGCAGGGAAAGTTCTGGACTTTGCAAAAGTTAGATTTGCCATTCCAATCCCTAGGTATTTTAAAAACACATTTAAATACTCAAAAACATGAAAAAAATAAAAAACATACAAAATAAGCAAAATGTGCATTATAAGTAAATACAATTACATATTATTGAAAAAAGTAAAAAAACGAAATATGTTGACAAATATAAAGTAATTAAATACATTTAAAATAAAAACACTTCCCTCCTTACTACCCATAAAATACTCATAAAATACCACCAACTCATAAAATCTTTAACATAAATTATAAAACATTTATAAAATTGCAATTACATCATTCAAATGTAATTATAATGTAAAGATAATATTCCCTTTTTAAAAGGTATTTTTTAGATAGCATATTTATTTATTTATTTATTTTGAAAGTTTTATCGAGCAAGAGTGGCTCAAGCGCGACAAGAAGCGCAGACAATCTTCTTTTGAAACCTCAGAGATTTCACAAGAAAAAAAACTTATAAACGCTCCTTCTTAGGAATGGCGCCCAGGATATGGAATGCCCTCCCCCCAGAAATCAGACTTATCTCAACCATGGCATCCTTCAAAAAAGAAGTAAAAGCTCTCCTCTTAGCCAAATTTACTTGAACTTTGACTATTGTAATCTCGGAACTCAGTACTCTTCCTCCTGTGAATATATATATTGACCTCCTACGCACTGTTGCTACCTTACCTTGTTTTCTTTTATTTTGTAACCATTTTCACTTCTTTTCTCAAATGTTTTGTTTAATTATTACTCATTTTTTTTATCCCACTCTGTTTGTAAAGCGTTCCAATGAATAATCAATTAATTAAGATACAAAAATGTGTACCATAACAAATAATCAATTACATTATTTTCAGAAATAGTTGCAATTTAAATATTTAATTACCATAAAATATGCGTTGAAAACCCCCCACAAAATTTATAAATAAATAACTTCCCACCCTAGTCCCATACAAACCAAATCACCTTCTACTAAATTCTAAATTACTGATGCACAAAAATTTCATTTCACTTTAAAACTTACAAACGATGCTAATAAAAATCTAAAATAATGATTATAATAATATTAACACACAATAATAATAATAATATTAATACACAATAATAACACATAATAATAATAATAATAATAATAATAATAATAATAATAATAATAATAATAATAATAATAACAACAGCTAATAATAATAACAACAACAATAATAATAATAATAATAATAATATCAATAACAATACAATAATAATACATTATAGTGATTATTATGATAATAATAACACTTAAATCACTATAACAAATATATATTAAAATTAAAAACAATATTTAATACAACTATATTAAAGTAAACTATATTACATATGGCATTAAAAAAAATTATATTATATGCTTAAAAAACAATTGCCCACATGCATCAAACTCCCGTTTTGCGATTCCAAATTTGCGATTTTTACCGAATCGCAAATAAGGAATCGCAAAACGGGATGCATTATTGAAAGTGCATAATATTTGCGATTCGGTAAAAATCGCAATTTTTACCGAATCGCAAATATTATGCGAATTCCAATTTGCGACTTCGCCATTCCCATTGATTCCTATGGGCCAAAAGGCCCATAGGAATCAATGGTAATTGCGAATTCGCAAATTGGAATTCGCAAAATGTTGATGCATTCCATGGGTGCAGGGGGGGTCCAAAGGACCCCCCCCCTGCACCCCTGAAATGTATTTTAACATGGATGTTTCACACACACATGTCCTAAGGACATGTGTGTCTGTAACATGACAGTGTTTAAAATGCTAATTTGAGCATTTTAAACATTTCGCAAATTACCACGAGGTTCAACCTCGTGGTAATTTGCACTTGCAATCTTTAAATTCGCAATTTTTTTAAGAATGATGCATTGCATTTAAGGAATCGCAATAATGCGATTCCTTAAATGCAATCGTATTTTAGAAAATCGCAAAATTAGCGATTTTAAACAAAAACAAATGATGCATCTCAAAAAGCATTTTTGGAATCGCAAACGGCCGATTTTAAGGAATTGCACCGTTTGCGACTCCAAAAATGCTTGATGCATGTGGGCAAATATTCTTACCTGCTATATTCTGTTCCTCAATATTTCTGACTTTATGGTATTTTTGACATGATATTCTAGTAATTTCATATTTTTGAAAGTATATTGTTGTCATTCACCCCTGCACACAATGAGTGGTGCTCCACAACAGGAAACAGGTCTAGCTGCTCATAATCGTACCATCTGCAACCAATGGCTCAAATGAAACACTGACTGAACACATCTAGAGAGTGACATCTGTGGTATCAAATGTGATCAATATTCATGAGACTTGGGCATTTTTTGGGGAGGACAGAGAGTTCATCATTGAACCATCCTGCTGAGGGTTGTTGTCTCTTTGCGGATTGTTTTACCAAAAGGGCAATATGGTATAGTGCTTCTCTGAGCCAGTTGTCAAGTTGTAGGCTGGCTTCATCTACACAGTGGTCCAAAATCAGACGGCGATTTTCCAGAGCTTCATTGAGCCTCTCAGGGGCCACATTGGACCAATTCAGTGACAGGGGACAGAGGGGGGCACAGGCATGGTTTACTATCATCGTATCATGGAATACATTTATAGGAATGGCCAGGTGATCTGACCAAGCCAATGGAAGAAGTGGCTGAGTTTCAATATGTGCCATATTGGTGAACACATGGTCAGGAATATGCCTCAGTCTGTGCGTAAGAGTGAGCACTAGTTGGAGAAGTTGCACACTCTCCATATCACCAATTAAAGCTTTGGCTGCAGGGCTGTTGGTGTCATCCAAATGGATGTTAAAATTGCCTAACACCAACAGATTGGAGCAGCGCTTGGCTAGAGGGGAAAATGTGTCAGCTAATAGTTTGGCCATGTTGTTGATCATGCAGGTGATTGTGCATGCAGTTATGCAGCGGTCATGGAGGAAGTTATGATGTCAGTCAAGTCTCTTTTCGTACAAGTGCTGATGTTTGAGGTCAATCAAGCAGTCAAGTGAGGTCATGTTTCCTTGCATAACACACATTTCCTAGTAGCTGGTTTACAGAAAATATTTTATTGCATTTCAGTAGCAATAGACCTAACCAGACAGAAATTGTCAGAAGAGTGTCGTAATCCACTACTTGTACCACTACTTGTTCTATGGCTTTATTTGCGATTCCATTCATTTTGGTGCAATTTGTTTGGCCTCGTTAGTGCCTGTCCAGGCTGATTTAGGTTCTATTTTAGTCATACTTGGAGGTGTTCCCTTATTGGCCTTTCAGGGTGACTTGTGTTGATCGGCAGCATCTTCTGATACTTGTGGATTTGATTATGTTGGTGCAGAATTAGAATGTGTTTTGAATATTTTTCCAGCACACTGATTGGGTACTATTGTTTTTCATCCTTGTTGTGAGAAAATACATATGTCAACGTAAAGGCCACTTCTGGTGGCCTCATCAAGGGACCACTCGGGTCTTCACCATTCTCCTGAGATCCAGGTGGTTGTCTATGGTTCTTATCCTTGTTTGAAGTTTTCTTTTATAAAACAATTTACCATAAGATAACTAATGGAATCAGACTCTGCTATGAATGCTGCTGCAAACCAGCAGCAGTTCGACTGCGATGAGAAAAGTGAATAGGGTATTTCTAAAACAGTGACAATGAAAAGGAAACACTATTAACAATATTCATGCAGCAGCTCCTTGGAAATATTTGAGAATAAGCAACTTGAACGTGTTACAATTTCCCCTCTAGATTAAGACATGCCATATATCACACAGCCACAAGTTCACCAAGAGGAACATTGAAAGAAAAGATGCAGTGTGTATTCAAGACCCTAGAAAAAAATGCCATACCCAACTGAGAGCAAGAGCTGGAAAGGAGTGAGCAGATGCTGAGGAAAAATAATAACTCAGACCCCGCAGGGAAGCCTTAACCTGAAAGGCAGAGTTTCATGCAAAATACACATTGTAGAGAAAGTATCAAGACGCCTATATGAGAGACAATGTTGGTGAATATTGTCTGCTTAAAGAAAGTATCACAGACCATGCATGCTCAGAGATGGCCCAGTGCTGAAAAACTTACTGGCTCAAGGCTTCCTTCTGACAACTGAAAAACATAATTTGAGCATTACAGCACCACAGAAAAGCACAAGTAATTAATATTTGCCACCAATACATTGGACAAATTCATGAATGGTGAGCCAGAAATTTGGTGTGGCTGAACTCCACTTGTCTGTCCAAGAAGTTGAACGTCAACCATTGAGGGACCTGTAAATAGTTGGGTTAGAGAAGTCTAGTTTATTAGCAAATTGCACCTGACTCTCCTGCTTCAGAATTTTTCAAGCATGCATCAGGCCAGAAATCTATGTTTCCAGATCACTCAGGATTCTGGAAGATTCAGATTTCCAAAGCAGCAGCCATTCATTCCTGCAGAGGCAACAAGACTACCTAACACTGGTTAGGCTGGTTTAAATAAAGTATTGAGAGAGCCTATCTCCCCACCCAATATTCTGGGAGTAGGCAGCTCTCTCATGCACATACAGCAGGAGGGAACCACAAGAGCAGCCCAGCCACCTCCCATCCAATTATGTGGACAGTATATACCTCCATCTTTGATGTTGCGTAAAATATTCAACCATCTCCTAACTTGGGGACAAGGAGTTGGGATGGTCCTAAAGGAACAGACAATCCATCTAAATGGCGAATCTAGCAAGTGGGATTGCTACACAGCAACTCCACTGAAGTCATATATGCTTCTGAGTGACAGCATGCCCTATCAGGGCCAACATACTTATAACTAGGAGGACAAATCCTTCAACAGAGCACACATACCATATCTATATCCATATCCGTTCTCTGGTGATCCCGCTGGTGATCAATCGATGAGCCTCCTGAAATCCGCTTTATTTACCGCCAGAGCACCTGGACCAGATTTGCAGACTGCCCCCGGCCTCGCTGGCTAGCTAGCTGTCTATTCTGCTCATTTGGCAAATCCTCCGGAAGTTTTTGGCTCCACAAGATGGTGATGACCCTGCTTCCTGGTGAGACCACTGCGCTGTTTTTGGTCACGTCTGAGGCCATCCTTGTTTTCCACCTGAGCGGTCTCTCGTGATCTAGAGCCGGTGCCGCTCCCTGCTGCCTCATAGCCCCCATCCTCGATGACAATGGTGAGTGGATTCTCTAACTCTGCTCCCGATTCACCAGTGAGGCTATAATTGAATGATGTTTTGGCCTTTTTTGGGGCCCTTTTATTTTTTCCACCCAGCTTCCTGGGATCATGGGTCTGCACCCTGCTCTGCCGTAGAATCTCTTGATGAGTACGCCTCTCAATGGTGCTGCCCAGAGGTTGACTTGCTGTCTCCTGCCGGTCTGGCCGAGTTGGACCCTCTGTTTGAGCTTCTTGTTTGCCTGACTGGGCCGATGCTGAGACATGGATGCTGGACCGTCCTGGAGACCTGCCATGACACTGAGGTGAACCCCCACGCACCATTAGACCACGGCAACATCGAGGTCCACATTGCGACCCCAGGAGCCCCCAGCGCACCGGTCTGGGCAGAGCCCCAGATTCTCCCTGGTCGTTGCCTTTTCAGGAGCCTGAGTCGGCAAGAAATATTTTTACAAGTCCTGCTTGGGGATTGTCACTGCGCGACAGCGCATAATGAGATGGGGTAGACCGTAAGTCTCAATTCTGATAACAATAACTATGATGTCACTGGGAAATGATGGCGCAAAATAGGGGATCGCGAATGTCCTTCGCGACACGGAGCCACCAGTTTGTTGTTTCTTGACCTCTCCCTCAGTCCGTTGGACTTCATCCTGCCGACCCTCAGACATTGCTCCTCGGCTGAACTGCCTTATCTCTTTCTCCCCCCCAGGCCCCTGTCTCTCTTGTCCCCTATCTCATCTCCCTCCCCTCCCTCTCTCTACCCCCTTTGATGTCTTATTTCTCCGTTCACTCTGTTGATAAGTAATATACAATCGTTTTTAGCCTAATCGTTGTGAAAATGGAACCCTGAGTGAATTTACTAGTTGCATAGTTACAACTCTAACCACTAGTATATGTAGTAGTTCTTTGTACTTAATATCTCTATTTTGTGATTCTGAGCTTTCCCGTTTGCATCTCTCTCCTGAGTGACTCTACAATGTTTACATTTCCTTTTCTGCTATCTGTATCTCTTCCTTGTTGGGCTCTTCAACTCGCTGTCTCCCTCCCTTTGTCCACCCTGACCCTTGCTTTTCGTGGATCCTGTCTTTTTCTGGATCGCTAATTTACCCTCGTATTGAATGTGTTATCTTTCTGTAATTAATGTGATTTTCTCTTTTGCCGTTTGTTTCCCCTCTGTTGACCTGCCAGTTCCGACCCAACTTCCTAGCCCCCTGTCCCTTGTGCCCTTTGACTAAGCACTCCTTCTCCCCTTGTTGGGGAAAGATCTAATATTTATACATTGGAGTCTCAGTGACCCCTCTGAGAGAGTCCACAGCACCAAGGGAGCCACTCACAGTTGAGGTATGGTATGGTGCCCCTTGCGAAAGTACTCCCCCTCTCCTTTTTGGGGAAGGATCCAGTAGGTAGGCTTTGAAGTTTCAGAGACCCCTCTGAGAGAGTCCACTGCATAAAGGGAGCCTCTTGCAACAGAGATGGGGAAATGATACCACTTTCCCTGGGATCACAGTTTACTGGACTTTGGACGCAGCTAATACTGGTCTACCGGTTTTTGCCCCCGTCACCCTCCCACTTTTCTTTCATGCTGTGTCTTTCCCCCTCCCCCTCCTCTTTCCCTCCTTCATAACCTGTCTACAACCCCTGCTCCTACCCCCTCTCCCCTGAATCTCTCCCCTTGCCTGCTTTTTCCCTTATGTATATGTCCTTTTTGTTTGTCTCATAACTATGTAGCTTTGCTCTAATAACTGTGTAACCTTTGTAACGATGTAACCTGTAATTATGGTCTGATACTCATGTAAAGCGCTCTGATACCTCTGGGTCTAGCCAGCGCTATATAAAATCTTTCAAATAAATCAAATAAAATCTAGTCAATGATCACAAAACAATACTAAGAGAAAGAAGGAGAGCACCAATACAAGAGCAGCAGAGAAATTGGAGATGAGGTATTCTTACACGAGCAAAAAAGTGGGGGACATTATAATGCTAAGTGAAAGGGTGAACACATTGGTTCTTTGGAGATGAGACAGAGATACCCTGGAAACATGGGGGGTATCAGATGGCATTGCCATTAAGGGAAGAGCAGGCACTTGGAAGTGCTAAAAGAATAGAGACTGTCACTAGATAGCCTTCCAGACCCAGATAACTTGACCCAGATTCTGGGGCAATCGGTACCTGCGGGCCTGGAAATTCAGACAGGTTGCTTCTGCACTGTGGAGAGGTGAAGTAGGAAGTTATCTCTCTGGCCCCACTGAAAAAAAAGGCCCTGCTCACAGTAGGTATGCATGGATTTTCAACCATGTCTTGGCTACAGGGACAATGGAACCAACAAGGTCCTAGTTGGTGGGAAACAACCTTTACAACGCAGTCATTACATCGCACTACACTTACAACGCAGTCATTACATTGCAACATCCTTTACAAAGCATGTCACTACAATGCAGGCATTACAACGCATACCATTACAATGCATGACACTACATCGCATGTCACTACAACGCAGGCATTACAATGCATACCATTACAACGCATAGTACCCCTACACTATCCAACACTTACCCTACTGTTGCACCCCCTGGAGTTAGAATAGTAATTTTAACCCCTACACTATCCAACACTTACCCTACTGTTGCACCCTCTGGAGTTAGAATAGTAATTTTTACCCCTATACTATCCAATAATTACTTTAAATGCAATGTAATGGTATGCGTTGTAATGGTATGTGTTGTAAAGATAGTATGCGATGTAATGGAATGTGTTGTAAAGGTAGTTTTTTAATATGCAATGCAGTGTCATGCGATGAAATGGAATGCGTTGTAGTCGATGTTGTTATGTAAAAACTGCATTGTAAGTGCATGCCTTGTAAATGTATGCATTGTAACATCACACATTCTAGTTGGTTTCCAATTCTAGGTTCCCTGGGGTACCAAATAGGTCTCCGGAGTCTACCAAGTCTCCTCCTAGCTTGGGTGGACTTGCAAGTAGGAAGCAAAATAGGAGTGGTGATGGCAGAAGTGCAAGAAGAGATGCACAAGCCTTGTGTCTCTAGGCTTGTTGGAGACTAACTTAGAGTGATCTGGGGTCACCTACCAGGAATATCTCAAATGGGAAAGCCTCAGGACAGGAGTTCAGGAAGAGCCCGTAGATAGAACACAAGCTGAACCTAGTGCTGAGGATTCTAGTAGACACCCTACATTGCCTTGCCACCATGGACCGAGGGGAACCTGTGTTGGTTGGGTGGTCCTTAGTGACTGGAGTGGCCTACTCTCCAAAGCTCTAGTGGATAAGGTCCCTGCGGAGGAGGAGAGACCTTCCGGTAAAGGTCTTGGGAAATTTATTGGGCAGACACCGACACCATACCGGCTCAGGACATAATGGATCCTGCTCCAGACAAGCTTTGATGTACCATGGTACCAGTAGGGGAGTTTGCGACATGGGTACCATGACAGTACTGTAGTACTCGTGACCAAAATTATGTTTTGGATTTTAATCACTAAAGGGGTTTACCTGGAGGATATGTATATGCCTTTATGGAATTGAGGTAGGCGATATTCCTGATAAAATGTTTTTGTAGAATATTTTGTCTCTTCAGCTAGTGACATACATCCCCTGATTGCTCTGGGTCTCCACCACCCTTCGCAGGTTGGCCCCGGTGCATATCCCCCACATTGTTTTACAGTGCTTGAGTGTGTCTTCTGTAATTCAAACATTGACCCGGTTTCTTGTTCCATAGTGATTTATGAGAGAGAAATAGAGGTACTGAACTTTATTTCTTTGCTTCCTTTTATAGTAATCACGAGCCACTTAAGTTGTTGAATGTTGTATTATTGTTACACCCATCCTGCTAGGGTGCAAAATATGAGACCAAAACGATAGTAAAAACAAATATATGGTCTTCATTAAAGGAACTGCAGTACATGTTGAAGCTTTTCGGAGATGGAGCTGAACACTGCCCACCCTCATAATGCTCGTTTCTAGTCACTCTTCTACATTCGTGGTGACGCTCACCAAGTTATCTTTGCCTTTGCCATATTTTCCCAAAATGACAGTTTAATGGAGCAGATGGGTGAAAACTGGTGTGATAAAAAGTCACTTGCTCGGTGTTGCTGCAGATATCACACAGCTCAGTGACATAGCAGGAAACATTTTCCTTACAGTTCATTGTCGGCGCTGTGACCGCGTGTGAGAGCCAAGCCTGGCTGTCATTGCTGTACACATGGCTCAGGATTGGAAACATGTGTCTCCCGGCACTTTGAGAGCGTTGTATAAATGTACAGTATGGTTACCTGTCCACGCTTCCCAGCACTCTGTTGCAAAAGGGAACACAAGCATGTAAGTGGGGGCAGGCAGATGCCTTTCAACTCTTAGATCAAAGGGTTCCGAGCAGGAATGTTGTTGCTACATCGCAGTTTTAAAAGCAGCCGCATTCCGGCTAGAGAAGCTGGGAATGCGTGTGAGCAAAAGCAGCGCGGTGGCTGACAGGGCACGCGCTCTTTTTTTGCGCCACTGTAATTATGCGTCATGGGACGTGCTTACGTATTTGAAAATACACGAACACTAATAAACAATACGGGACGTGCTGCAGCTCAGAGCCTATTAGTGCCCGTGGACTGTGCTGCCTGTTTTCATGACCCTGGTGTGACGTGACTGTGTTGAGAAATACCTACATTTGCTTAAAAATGTCCGTGGGGCGCGAATATTTTCTTGTCTCTCATTATTCAGTGATTTTTCGACTGGCTAGAGTGTGGTAGGAATTTGGCGAATCTGACAGACAAACTAGATATCACACTCTCCTGTCAGGTTCTGTGAAATGTACTGCAATCCCAGGGGCCGACGTGTCACACTAACTTTACTAAACTCTAGTAAAAGATTATATCAAGGAGATAAGGCTAAATAGTGCTCATTAATGTCGTGCCAAAGTATCATGTCTTATAAATGACCAGCGCACGCCAACAATTGTGTAAGGATGAATCAAGACTGCCTAACACCCAGTCTTACCACAGGGGCCATTAATTTAAGAATAAACAGAGAATTGTAAGAGACTACATCGAGCTCTGAAAACTATACAGGGCCTACCACAACAGGCTTCTTTTTTGGGCACTTTGGCGAGACACATAAAAAACACAAAATATGCGCCCTTTCTTTGGGAATGCAAATGTGAGAAATATCTGGTTAGCACATCAGCAGGACAATACCGGGAAACTGCCACTACAACGCGGCCGTTTCCACGGAAACATTAACCACGCATGCATTACAACGCATGCGTGGTTACCACGAAAGCCTTTACCACGCATACCATTACTACGAGGTACGTAGTAAAGGCATGTGTGGTAAAGGGTAACAAAAAAAAGGGGGGCTTGGGGGGTTCCCCCCCCCAAAAAAAGAAACTCACCTCAAAAAACGTTGAGATGTGCAGGCAAACGGCGTCCTTTAAGAGGAAACGGAAAGAAACTTCCGCTTCCTCTTAACGACGTACGACGTCACCACGGAAGTATTAGAGGAAAAAGCTATGCGAAGAAAACCCATCCCGTTGTAACGCATGAGTGGTAAAGGCATGCGTTGCAACGGAATTCGTTGTAAGAACACATATTCGACAATACCTGACTTAATGAGGTCCAGAGGGTTTGTAACCCATTCGTGTGGTAGGAAAGCTAGAATTTCTTTGAGTCAGAGAAGGTAATAAGCAAGAGAAACAGGATTAAGAACGCCCAGCGGTGCTCGAACATGTTTCAGTGAGGCATCTCTGCTATCAATGCTTCATCACTGAACTCACAACGCTGCACATATAGAATTAAGGCATGGTGTGTTAGGCACGGGTGCGCGGAGGGGCGGCATAGGTTGATGGTCGATGTTGAACATCAGAAACTAATATGTTTCGAGCTTTGTGACCTCTCCCCTCAATCCCCGTGCAGCCAATATTCCCCCATTGAGGAGTTTTTTGCATTTTAATGTAACCACCTCTGGGTTACATTTTTTTCACCCTCATAGCAAATTGTTATTTGGGTCCAAAAAGGGTTGCAGGTATGGCAGGGTGTTAGTGTACCCTGACCACCCAATTCCTTTTTATTTTTTGGTCCTGAAGAAAAACCGGTAAATCCCCTTGTTGGTTTGAAACATGTAGACCTAACACATATCACAGATACATTTGGTCCTAATTAAGCCTTAATTGTATCGACATACACTGTTTTTAGCATTGTCCAGTAGTCTTAGAATAAATAATCTTTGGATAAGTCATACCAGGACAATTTTTAATTCACTGACTTTTTTTCTTTACATTCATCACTCACATACCCGCTCCACTGTATCTCAGGTGTTGCAGCAACCTTGACGGCACTCGGTTGTCAAGGTGGCCCCGATGATGAAGCATGTCACCGACCAGGTCGGTGAGTGAGGGGTTCCTTAAAAACAAAGAAGGACTTCTTCTTTTTCTACATTAGAGTCTCATCCCACCGATATCGGTTTCTAGCCTTATCTTTGGTGGCACTCCTTATTTTGTTATACAGTTACCTAACCTGGGGATCGGGAGTACCCTTCCGTCCACCAAGGTGGATAAAATCCCTTTGCTCTCCAACTTTGTTTAGAACACACAATAAGCAAGAGAAACAGGATTAAGAACGCCCAGCGGTGCTCGAACATGTTTCAGTGAGGCATCTCTGCTATCAAAGCTTCATCACTGAACTCACAACGCTGCACATATAGAATTAAGGCATGGTGTGTTAGTGCTCTGTGATTTATAGACAGCACAATCTGCATTGAAGGGGTCACTAAATTTGCAAAGCCATACAGTTTTACTGATAAAACTAATATAGTGCGCAAATGATGTGTGGAACTCGGGTGTCAATCAATCAAAAAGGATTTGTATAGCGCTACTTATCCCCCGTGAGGGTAACTAGGGGCTGGGGGGGTGGGGACATTACCTGAATAACTAGGGGGCATATTAACAACGATAACCGATTTTTATCGCTAACTAGGCTTAGCAACGATGTTTTTATTGCTAAGCATCGCCAGAAATTATCGCTGAGATAACGTGCTATTAGCAACGTTTATCTCCAAAACGATACATTTTCCGGCGATAGCGTGAATATCGCTGAGAATACAGCGATATTCACGCATTAGAGACGAAATGCTCTTAGCCATGTTATTCACCTCCCATTGGATAACATGGCTAAGAACTGGTCAGAGCAGGCGGTAGTTTTTGGCGATAGCGGGAATATTTCCATCGCTACGCCTGCCTTGCTAATAGGCAATAGCGACTGCTTTCAGTCGCTAACAGGTTGGGTACGCCCACTTTGCATGTCATTAGCGATAAATATCGCTGACATGCAAAGCGGGACCCAAACCGCTCGCTATCGCCTAAAAGCTGTTGCTAACTGCTGTTAGCGACAGCTTGCTAATAGAGCGATGGAATTATCGCCGCTTAGCGGCCGAAAACGGCCGCTAAAGCGGCGATAATTGCCTATCGCCCTGCTTGGTAATATGCCCCTAGGTGTTTAGGCCCTTCCTGAAGCCATTCCTGGATTTTGCAGCCAGGTGGGAGAAGGCTGCTTCTATGAATGGATGGGAATTGGATCGTAGTTGTATGATGGGTTGGTGGGAATTCACTCTGAGATTGAGGCTTGCCAGTCCCTTGTTGTGCAGGGCATTTTAGGTGTGGGTAAGCAGTTTGAATTGGCATCGTATGCTGATGGGGAGCCAGTGCAGGACTTGAGGTGAGGGGAAATGTGGGTCCACCTCAGAAGGTCAAGTATGAGCCAGACTGCTGCGTTCTGGATGGTCTGTTTAGTAGTTTTAATGTGATCCCCATGTATAGGGATTTACCGTAATCCAGGCGGCTGGTGATGAGTGCCAAGGTGACAGTGCGCGTGGTCCATGACAGGAAGGTGGAGTGACAGAATGGGAGAGAGGCTAGGAAGAGGTTGAGCTGGAAGTGACGTCAGTAAGAAGTGTCACTCCTAATACAGAAAGAGAGACAGTGAACAAAATTGATTAAAACGCAGAGCAGCTGAGGTTTTGTGCTAGGTAGGACTACTTTTTTAGAAATCTAAATTGCCTTAGAGCCTGCAGCATGCATCTGTAATTTTGAATTAATATAAGAAAAGACAGTAAGTTAAATATATATCAAACAAGATGTGATTGAGGAAAAGAAGTGAGACAAGACCAACCATGCCAATCTAAATTTGGTTATAATAATTTGGGAAAAACTGGGAAAAATGTCATGGCTACCAGGTCAAGCCGCTCGAGATGGGAAGGCTCATGAGAGGGATGACTGCCTGATAAGCCCTCACAGTGAATATCAAGGTGGCGCACACCATAGTCAGGCTCACGATATAAGAGATATGTCAAGTGGCCCATTCATTGCACACAAAACATGGATAATTCTTGAAAGCGGTGGTTCTCTTATTTCGAGATAGCAACCAGTGCGTGGCTAGCCAGACTGCTGTAATTTCAAACCCAGTCTTAGAACTTGCATGTCTATGACTACATTCTGCGCTGGATTATCACTTGAGAAGAGTTAAACAATACAAGATACTAACAGTGTGGCAAAATAGTCCTTTGTGTGTGCCGCACAAATTCAATACTTCAAAACAAATGACTAAATCTCCTGAAATGTGGCATTCTGGTGACGTGAGATCCTCATCGGTTTGACGTGAGGCAAGGATGACGCACTTCCTTCTCATTCCTTTCTGGGCCGGATGTCGCTATTGAACCAAGAGCAGTCCGTCTTCCTGCAAAACGCGAGGCCCACATTGGGGCGCTTGTGATTCCATTTTCCCTTAGAAATTCAGTCGTTTTGTTGGCCAGTCACTCAGTCTCCCCAGACCGCCTCAGCATGTCAACAAGCAGCGGGTCACTCGGCCAGCGGCGTTCATCTACAAAGCTCTTAGCGCTGGCTCGGGGATTACAGCTCTGCCTTGCCTCAATGTTGGACTGATTCATTTTTTATTTACTCCCCCACACAACATGATGATTCACCCTGCAGGAATGACCATTTATTTATAGTTCTTTGGGTTAATTCTTTCTGAAATGACATAAAACCAAGACAGGCACACGGTTCTTTGGGATGGAAAATCAAAGCAAATGGGGGAGCTGCTGGAAGTCAGCGTCCAGGAAGGAATAAAGCTCTTCTTGTTCATGGGTTTCTTGCCAGTCATTCTGTCAAGCTCTGCAGGAACGAAGAGCTTATCTGCTGGAAGGACTTTCCCTCAACTCATGACCTTCATTTTTGGTTCTAAATTATGAAATGAAAGAAATGTGAAACTAAACGTAGTGGTAGACATGATCTGTTCAGAGTATAGATTTCTGTCTTCGAATTTTGAGAAACTACTTCATGCACTCACAACTTACTCTTACATGAAACTGAAAATCATATGAAAGAGAGTTGGATTTCCTGTCACCGGAAAAGGCTCAGTTTATGTTTTATTTGATAAAGTCATAAAAAGTAGTAGGATACTCTATTGAGAAGGTGGTGGTGTGGTACGGCTGCCCGTCACCCACCAGCAGCATGTTGCCCAGGTGGGAGATGAGAAGAAAGACCACAGGCGCCATGGCATGGTGGGTTGTTGTCGTCGGGTGGGCACCTCACAGGTAGGGGGAAGATGGCTTAACATGCTGTGACCCTGGGCAAATCAGTTATTCTACCCATGCCTGAAAAATGTGTACCTTAATCTGGTTCTCAGTAAGGTTTTCTGATGCCCTCGGACCCTGTTTGCACTATGTAAAACTACAAAACAATAAAGAAAGGCTTTATATGTTATTATGTTATTGTAACATGGGGCCAGATGTGCGACCCTAAATTGCAGTGGCAAACAGGCAATCGGCCCGTTTGCGACCACAATTTAGGGCACAGCCATGTACAAACCTAATTTTGCGAATCAGTAAATTTTATCGATTCGTGAAATGATGTTTGCGACACGCTATTAGGAAGGGGCGTGCCAAGGGCGTCCCTTCCTAATAGCGACTGGCATTTGTATGTATGAACGTCAATTGCGGTCACAAAACACTCACAATTTACCACCTACTTCAAGTAGGTGGTAAACCATTCGACCCCTTCCCCTTTTCGAATGGGTCCCAATTTTTTTAAGGAAGGCAGTGGTCCCAAGGTCCACTGCTTGCCCTTAAAAAATTAACCTGAAAAGTTTCATTTATATTTTTTCTAAATGCATCCCTTTTTCCTTTAAGGAAAACAGGCTTCATTTAAAAACAAGCAATTACAATGCAATGGGCTCGGCATTCTTAAAGATAGAGCTATTGGCATTGCTCATGACATTATTTGTATTTATGTTTTTTATTTTAAACATAAATAAAGGGCATTGTCATTTACAATGCCAATAGCAGGGCAGGAGAGCAAGCACAACGAACGAGGAGGCAGGACAGCAAGCACAGAAGTGGAGAAGTGTGGCTCACTGGTTAGAGGAGGCAGACCTGGAAGCAGAGGTCAGCCCGGGACCAGGGTTCAATTCCCGGCTCGGCGGGGTCTTGAGCCCTAAAATGTCCATGGACTCGACAATTCTCGCTCCGGTGCCTACTCAATTCACGGGTTCACACTCTGCGACTCTGGGCAATAGCTTGCTTAATCTCCACAACAGCCCCTCGCGGCGGGATGCCTGGCTTTCACCTTGCGGATTCCCTGCTGGGGTTATCTCACAGGGGAATACCAGGACGGGTTCCCTAAGCAAGCGCTTAGAAACCGCTTGGTGATTTGCGCTATATAAATTCCTGTACATTTACAAGCAACGAGGTGGCAGGACAGCAAGCACAAGCAACAAAAGGGCAGGACAACAAGCAACAAAAGGGCAGGACAGCAAGCACAAGCAACGAGGGGGGGCAGGAGAGCAAGCACAAGCGACGAGGGGGGCAGGACAGCAAGCACAAGCAACAAGGGGTCAGGACAGCAAGCAAAAGCAACAAAAGGGCAGGACAGCAAGCACAAGCAACAAGGGGGGGCAGGAGAGCAAGCACAAGCAACGAGGGGGGCAGGACAGCAAGCACAAGCAACAAGGGGGGGCAGGAGAGCAAGCACAAGCAACGAGGGGGGCAGGACAGCAAGCACAAGCAACGAGGGGGGCAGGACAGCAAGCACAAACAACGAGGGGGGCAGGACAGCAAGCACAAGCAACGAGGGGGGCAGGAGAGCAAGCACAAGCAACAAAAGGTCAGGACAGCAAGCACAAGCAACGAGGGGGGCAGGAGAGCAAGCACAAGCAACGAGGGGGGCAGGACAGCAAGCACAAGCAACAAGGGGGCAGGACAGCAAGCACAAGCAACGAGGGGGGGGCAGGAGAGCAAGCACAACCAACAAAGGGGGGGGGGCAAGAGAGCAAGGACAATCAACAAGGGGGGGGCAGGATAGCAAGCACAACCAACGAGGGGGGGAGGAGAGCAAGCGCAACAAACGAGGGGGGGAGGAGAGCAAGCACGAGCAATGAGGGGGCAGGACAGCAAGCACAAGCAACGAGGGGGCAGGACAGCAAGCACCAGCAACGAGGGGGGCAGGAGAGAAAGCACAAGCAACGAGGGAGCAGGACAGCAAGCACGAGCAACGAGGGAGCAGGACAGCTAGCACGAGCAACGAGGTGGGGCAGGACCACAAGCAACGAGGGGGCAGGACAGCAAGCACAAGCAACGAGGGGGGGCAGGAGAGCAAGCACGAGCAACAAGGGGACAGGACAGCAAGCACAAGCAACGAGGTGGCAGGACAGCAAGCATAAGCAACGAGGGGGCAGGAGAGCAAGCACAAGCAACTAGGGGGCAGGAGAACAAGCACAAGCAACGAGGGGGCAGGACAGCAAGCACAAGCAACGAGGGGGCAGGACAGCAAGCACAAGCAACGAGGGGGCAGGACAGCAAGCACAAGCAACGAGGGGGCAGGACAGCAAGCACAAGCAACAAGGGGGCAGGACAGCAAGCACGAGCAATGGGGGGGGCAGGAGAGCAAGCACAACCAACGAGGGGGCAGGACAGCATGCACGGAGTGGCACGACAGCAAGCACAAGCAACGAGGGGACAGGACAGCAAGCACGAGGTGGCAGGACAGCAAGCACAAGGAACGAGGGGGCAGAAGAGCAAGCACAAGCAACGAGGGGGCAGGGGCAGGAGAGAAAGCACAAGCAACGAGGGGGCAGGACAGCAAGCACAAGCAACGAGGGGGGACAGGAGAGCAAGCACAAGTAACAAGGGGGGGCAGGACAGCAAACACAAGCAACGAGGGGGCAGGACAGCAAGCACAAGCAACAAGGGGGCAGGACAGCAAGCGTTGCAGGACAGCAAGCACGAGGTGGCAGGACAGCAAGCACAAGCAACAAGGGGGGCAGGATAGCAAGCACAACCAGCGAGAGGGGGGCAGGTGAGCAAGCACAAGCAACGAGGGGGGAGGACAGCAAGCACAAGCAACGAGGAGGCAGGACAGCAAGCACAAGCAACGAGGGGGCGGGAGAGCAGGCACAAGCAATGAGGGGGCAGGACAGCAAGCACAAGCAACGAGGGGGCAGGACAGCAAGCACGAGCAATGAGGGGGGGCAGGAGAGCAAGCACAAGCAACGAGGGGGCTGGACAGTAAGCACAAGTAAAAAGGGGGCCAGGACAGCAAGCACAAGCAACGAGGGGGCAGGAGAGCAAGCACAAGCAACGATCGGGCAGGACAGCAAGCACAAGCAACGAGGGGGCAGGACAGCAAGCACAAGCATAGAGGGGGGGCAGGAGAGCAAGCACGAGCAACGAGGGGGCAGGACAGCAAGCACAAGCAACGAGGGGGCAGGACAGCAAGCACGAGCAACGAGGGGGCAGGACAGCAAGCACAAGCAACGAGGGGGGCAGGAGAGCAAGCACAAGAAACGAGGGGGCAGGACAGCAAGTACAAGCAATGAGGGGGGCAGGAGAGCAAGCACAAGCAACGAGGGGGCAGGACAGCAAGCACGAGCAACGAGGGGGCAGGACAGCTAGCACGAGCAACGAGGTGGGGCAGGACCACAAGCAACGAGGGGGCAGGACAGCAAGCACAAGCAACAAAGGGGCAGGACAGCAAGCACAAGCAACAAGGTGGCAGGACAGCAAGCATAAGCAACGAGGGGGCAGGACAGCAAGCACAAGCAACGAGGGGGCAGGAGAGCAGGCACAAGCAACGAGGGGGCAGGACAGCAAGCACAAGCAATGAGGGGGCAGGAGAGCAAGCACAAGCACCTAGGGGGCAGGGGCAGGAGAACAAGCATAATCAACGCGGGGGCAGGACAGCAAGCACAAGCAACGAGGGGGCAGGACAGCAAGCACGAGCACGAGGGGGCCGGACATCAAGCCCAAGCAACGAGGGGGCAGGAGAGCAAGCACAAGCAACGAGGAGGAAGGACAGCAAGCACAAGCAAAGAGGGGGCAGGAGAGCAAGCACAAGCAACGAGGGGGCGGGGCATGAGAGCAAGCCCAAGCAACGAGGGGGCAGGGGCAGGAGAGCAAGCACAAACAACGAGGGGCAGGAGAGCAAGTACAAGCAACAAGGGTGCAGGACAGCAAGCACAAGCAACGAGGGGGGGGCAGGGGAGCAAGCACAAGCAACGAGGGGGGCAAGACAGCAAGCACAAGCAACGAGGGGGCAGGACAGCAAGCACAAGCAATGAGGGGGCAAGACAGAAAGCACAAGCAACGAGAGGGCAGGACAGCAAGCACAAGGTGGCAGGACAGCAAGCACAAGCAACGAGGAAGGGGGGAGAAGAGCAAGCACAACTAGCAAGGGGGGGCAGGAGAGCAAGCACAACCAACGAGGGGGCAGGGGAGCAAGGACAAGAAATGAGGGGGCAGGACAGCAAGTACAAGCAACAAGGGGGCATGAGAGCAAGCACAACCAACGAGGGGGCAGGAGAGCAAACACGAGCAACGAGGGGGGCAGGACAGTAAGCACAAGCAATGAGGGGGGGCTGGAGAGCAAGCACAAGCAACGAGGGGGGCAGGAGAGCAAGCACGAGCAACGAGGGGGCAGGACAGCAAGCACAAGCAATGAGGGGCAGGGCAGCAAGCACAAGCAACGAGGGGGCAGGACAGCAAGCACAAGCAGCGAAGGAGGGCAGGAGAGCAAGCACAAGCAACGAGGGGGCAGGACAGCAAGCACGAGCAACGAGGGGGCAGGACAGCAAGCACAAGCAATGAGGGGGGAAGGACCACAAGCAACGAGGGGGCAGGACAGCAAGCACAAGCAAAGAGGGGGGGCAGGACAGCAAGCACAAGCAACGAGGGGGCAGGAGAGCAAGCACAAGCAACTAGGGGGCAGGGGCAGGAGAACAAGCACAAGCAACGAGGGGGCAGGACAGCAAGCACAGGCAACGAGGTGGCAGGACAGCAAGCACGAGCAACGAGGGGGCAGGACAGCAAGCCCAAGCAACGAGGGGGCAGGAGAGCAAGCACAAGCAACGAGGGGGCAGGACAGCAAGCACAAGCAACGAGGGGGCAGGAGAGCAAGCACAAGCAACAAGGGGGCGGGGCAGGAGAGCAAGCACAAGCAACGAGGGGGCAGGGGCAGGAGAGCAAGCACAAACAACGAGGGGGCAGGGGCAGGAGAGCAAGTACAAGCAACAAGGGTGCAGGACAGCAAGCACAAGCAACGAGGGGGGGCAGTGGAGCAAGCACAAGCAACGAGGGGGGCAGGACAGCAAGCACAAGCAACGAGGGGGCAGGACAGCAAGCACAAGCAATGAGGGGGCAAGACAGCAAGCATAAGCAACGAGGGGGCAGGACAGCAAGCACAAGCAACGAGGGGGCAGGAGAGCAAGCACAAGCAACGAGGGGGCAGGACAGCAAGCACAAGCAATGAGGGGGCAGGAGAGCAAGCACAAGCACCTAGGGGGCAGGGGCAGGAGAACAAGCATAATCAACACGGGGGCAGGACAGCAAGCACAAGCAACGAGGGGGCAGGACAGCAAGCACGAGCACGAGGGGGCCGGACATCAAGCCCAAGCAACGAGGGGGCAGGAGAGCAAGCACAAGCAACGAGGAGGCAGGACAGCAAGCACAAGCAACGAGGGGGCAGGAGAGCAAGCACAAGCAACGAGGGGGCGGGGCATGAGAGCAAGCCCAAGCAACGAGGGGGCAGGGGCAGGAGAGCAAGCACAAACAACGAGGGGCAGGGGCAGGAGAGCAAGTACAAGCAACAAGGGTGCAGGACAGCAAGCACAAGCAACGGGGGGGGCAGGGGAGCAAGCACAAGCAACGAGGGGGGCAAGACAGCAAGCACAAGCAACGAGGGGGCAGGACAGCAAGCACAAGCAATGAGGGGGCAGGACAGCAAGCACAAGGTGGCAGGACAGCAAGCACAAGCAACGAGGAAGGGGGGAGAAGAGCAAGCACAACTAGCAAGGGGGGGCAGGAGAGCAAGCACAACCAACGAGGGGGCAGGGGAGCAAGGACAAGAAATGAGGGGGCAGGACAGCAAGTACAAGCAACAAGGGGGCATGAGAGCAAGCACAACCAACGAGGGGGCAGGAGAGCAAACACGAGCAACGAGGGGGGCAGGACAGTAAGCACAAGCAATGAGGGGGGGCTGGAGAGCAAGCACAAGCAACGAGGGGGGCAGGAGAGCAAGCACGAGCAACGAGGGGGCAGGACAGCAAGCACAAGCAATGAGGGGGCAGGGCAGCAAGCACAAGCAACGAGGGGGCAGGACAGCAAGCACAAGCAGCGAAGGAGGGCAGGAGAGCAAGCACAAGCAACGAGGGGGCAGGACAGCAAGCACGAGCAACGAGGGGGCAGGACAGCAAGCACAAGCAATGAGGGGGGAAGGACCACAAGCAACGAGGGGGCAGGACAGCAAGCACAAGCAAAGAGGGGGGGCAGGACAGCAAGCACAAGCAACGAGGGGGCAGGAGAGCAAGCACAAGCAACTAGGGGGCAGGGGCAGGAGAACAAGCACAAGCAACGAGGGGGCAGGACAGCAAGCACAGGCAACGAGGTGGCAGGACAGCAAGCACGAGCAACGAGGGGGCAGGACAGCAAGCCCAAGCAACGAGGGGGCAGGAGAGCAAGCACAAGCAACGAGGGGGCAGGACAGCAAGCACAAGCAACGAGGGGGCAGGAGAGCAAGCACAAGCAACAAGGGGGCGGGGCAGGAGAGCAAGCACAAGCAACGAGGGGGCAGGGGCAGGAGAGCAAGCACAAACAACGAGGGGGCAGGGGCAGGAGAGCAAGTACAAGCAACAAGGGTGCAGGACAGCAAGCACAAGCAACGAGGGGGGGCAGTGGAGCAAGCAAAAGCAACGAGGGGGGCAGGACAGCAAGCACAAGCAACGAGGGGGCAGGACAGCAAGCACAAGCAATGAGGGGGCAAGACAGCAAGCACAAGCAATGAGAGGGCAGGACAGCAAGCACAAGGTGGCAGGACAGCAAGCACAAGCAACGAGGAAGTGGGGAGAAGAGGAAGCACAACTAGCAAGGGGGGGGGCAGGAGAGCAAGCACAACCAACGTGGGGGCAGGGGAGCAAGCACAAGAAATGAGGGGGCAGGACAGCAAGTACAAGCAACAAGGGGGCATGAGAGCAAGCTCAACCAATGAGGGGGCATGAGAGCAAGCACAAGCAACGAAGGGGCAGGACAGCAAGCACAAGCAACGAGGGGGCAGGACAGCAAGCAAGAGCAACGAGTGGGCAGGACCGCAAGCACAAGCAACGAGGGGGGGCAGGGGAGCAAGCACAAGCAACGAGGGAGGCAGGACAGCAAGCACAAGCAACGAGGGAGGCAGGACAGCAAGCATGAGCAACGAAGGGGCAGGACAGCAATCACAAGCAACGAGGGGGGCAGGACAGTAAGCGCAAGCAACGAGGGGGGGCTGGAGAGCAAGCACGAGCAATGAGGGGGCAGGACAGCAAGCACAAGCAACAAGGGGGCAGGACAGCAAGCACAAGCAGCGAAGGAGGGCAGGAGAGCAAGCACAAGCAACGAGGGGGCAGGACAGCAAGCACGAGCAACGATGGGGCAGGACAGCAAGCACAAGCAATGAGGGGGGAAGGACCACAAGCAATGAGGGGGCAGGACAGCAAGCACAAGCAACGAGGAGGGGCAGGACAGCAAGCACGAGCAACGAGGAAGGGCAGGAAAGCAAGCACAAGCAACGAGGGGGCAGGACATCAAGCACTCACCGGAGGACTCTGCATCTTCTCGACTTCTTTCGGTGGCGGTCGGGCAGAAATGGCGTCAGAAAAGCGCCGACATTTTCGTATTCAAGGGGTGTGGTTTTTGCTGTTGAGTGACGGATGACTTCACGGAGTAAACAACTGCACAAAACACGCCCCGAATCCGAAAAAGACGGAGCTTGAACGGAGTGACGCCTCTTTCCTCCAATGGCTGGCCTCCGTTTAGGAAGCCAGCCAGTGGAGAAGAGGGGCGGGTTAAAGTCCCCATACTATGAAACATTAAATCTCGGAGCGACACTGCGCAAGCGCAGCCTACGGTCAGAGACCTAAAAATGCTTTATTTAAAAGCAGTCACAGACATGGTGGTCTGCTGACCCCAGCAGGCCACCATCGCTGTGATTGCTAGCCATACCTAATGGGATCCCATTGGGAATCACAAACAGTGTCTGAGACACTGTTGTACATCCCAATTTGTGAATCGCAAATTACGAGTCGCAAATGCGACAACATTTCTGAGTCTCAAATTGGTGGGTTGTACATCTGGCCCATGGAGTCTTATGAGCAGCATTAGTCTTTTGAAAGGGATTTTGAAGACTTGGCAGAATTGGGGTTTTCTGGGTGCATTTCATGTTTCAGCAAACTCATTCTCCCACTCTCTGGACAGAAGAGAAAAGGTGCCAGCCAGAATGTTACAATGTACCTTCGAGGGCTATGAAGGCACTATCTCTGTTATTGGATAAGCTAGAGATAAAGCACCTACTCAGGATCAGAGGTGGTGTTCAACTACAAACATGTAAGAGGCAATGTTCCCCTAAACGGCACCTAAGTAGATTACATTTTCAAGGAGATAAATCATAGGTAGTCAGTGGTGAAATGTAAACCAATAATGCTTATTAGTAATTCAAGATGCAATACCGAAAACAAAAATAATAGTAAGTCAAAATGCGTATCAAATCAATGTAGGAAATTAGCTTCAGGCTGAGACAAATGTAGGCCTGGGTGGAGTTCCGACCCAAAAACGCCACCGATCTATGCGGAGTTCAGCAAATGGCAGAGTACGTTTGGTCACGCCAATAGCATTGATTTTCAGCACCAGGTGTTTGTACAGCACAAACGTCATCATGTGCAGTGCAAGAGGGCGCTGCTTCTGTAGGTTTCTCAATGCAAATGGAAGGTTTCTCAACATGAGCGCTCGAGATCATCGGCGACTGCCAATGTTGAGAAATCTCACTGAGAAGTGGGTTTTCCTTGCTCCCCAACTTGACATAAAGTCAAGGCAAAACTAAACTATCCCACGTACAAATCATGAGACACACAAACAAGGGTTCAGTCTCCAAAGTTGGGGAGTCAGAAGACTGGCTCACCTCCAAAAAACATCCTATTTATAAAGACATTCATAGTAGAAGTCACTGTAAATCGGAAAGTCAGCATAGGGTGAGCAAACATAGCACTAAATTGACAAATCACAGTTCAGAACTAAGCAGCATCATCAAATGCCACTAGTCTCGTACTAGCCCCTAACTGCATTCTAATGTCACCCATTCTAACCTAATGTCATCGGAGGTAGCAGTACAAATGTAGTTACATAAATAATGGAAGTTTCACAAAATGAACAGGCCTAGTATCATAGGCAGGAAGAGACTTGAAAGTAGCAAAAGGCATCCTCTGTGGTACGTCGATAACAGCATGTCAAAATAGAGCATTTCAACAGCGCACATTTTGATTACGTGTAGTGTCAGAAAAAGACAAGCATTGGCAAAGCCAAAAGTGTCACCTACGCAAGAGCTATTGTCCTTCCTAATATGTATTAGCCATGTTGTACAGCAGCATGACCACGGTTCAGCATGGCTAAAAGTTAGTGGGGTAAGGGAGAGTAGCATGGAGTGGAGTAGAGTAAAGAGGAGAAGAGTGGAGTGTTATGTCATGGCATAGAGTGGAATAGAACAGAGTGTCGTAGAGTGAAGGGGAGTGTCATGGAGTGACATGGACTGGTGTTGAGTGTTGGGGAGTGTCATGGAGGGAGTGGAGTGACATAGAGTGGAAGGGCGAAGAGTGGAGAAGAGTTGAGCGGTGTGAAGTGGAGTAAAGGGTCAGAGTGGAGTGGAGTGTCGTAGAATGGAGTGGCATAAAGTGTTGTGGAGTGCTCTTAAGCAGTTGAATGGCATAGAGGGTGTTGTGTAGAGTGGAGTAAAGTGCTTTAGAGTAGAGTGGTGTAGAGCAGAGTAGACTGTCGAAGAGTGGTGTAGCATACAGTGGAGTGGTGCAGGAGAGTGGAATGGCATAGAGTTGCGTAGAGTGTTGGAGAGTCAAGTGGTGTAGAGTAGAGTGGCAGAGAGTGGAGTGGCATAGAGTGGAACAGTATGTTGTAGATTGAGTGGCATGGAGTGGCATAGAGAGAAGTGCATAGAGTGTCATAGAGTGGAGTAGTCTTGTAGAGTGGCATAGAATGGAGTGGAGTGCCATAGAGTGTCATAGAGTGGATTTGCATAGAGTGGAGTGCAAAGAGTTGAGTGGTGCAGTGTAGAGTGCAGTGGAATAAAGTAGATTGGCATAGAGTAGAGGGGTGCAGAGTAGAGAGCAGTTCTGAAGAATAGAATAGAGTGGCGTAGAGTGCAGTAACTTAGAGAGCAATGGTGTAGAGTGGCGTAGCGTGCAGTGACGCAGAGTAGAGTGGCATTGAGTTTAGCGGCCAATAGCGCAGTCTTGCAGAGTAGAGTGGCGTAGAGTGCAATGGCGTACAGTGCAGTGGTGCAGGGTAGAGTAGTGCAGAGTAGCCGGGAGTTAGCTCGCTCTTATTTTAATCTGCATTTGTGTTGTTGCTTTACTGATTTTAAAAGAACTGCTAACTTCCACCCAATCTCTTGCGCACTCGTGACAGAACCGGCCAGCCGATCCAGGGCTGACACGGCATCCAGTTGCTAGGGCAACGCCGCGTCACAGCAGCGGACACGCCCAACCACGTGACCTATCACGTGACCACGCCTACTTCCTATGCCAGCCCATAGACATAAAAATGTGCTGTAACAGAAAGCGCAGCGGACGAGCGCAGCGGGCGCGACGAATGCGCGCCGAAGGCGCACATAAGGCAAGCTCGTCTGCGCTCGTCCGCGCCGAGGACCCTACCTGTGTGCAGAAGCGAGTCGCTGCCTGTTGGGAGCTGTTTGCGTGTCCCGCTGACCCAGGGACAGTCTTTTGGAATTTGCCAGGGTGAGAACAACGTGGAGGAGCTGGGCTTCTGGAGGCACTGAGAGTGTAACCGAACCGGCGCTGGCGCTGTAGCAGGGACTCTAAGATCCAGGAGTCCCTGCTGTCGCAGCTGCGCGAGTGGACGCGCCCACCAACCTGCCACGCCCCCCGCCTGACCAGCCAGAAAAGGCACGTGCTTCTACTGCTCCCCGGGACCCTACCTGTGTGCAGAAGCGAGTCGCTGCCTGTTGGGAGCTGTTTGCGTGTCCCGCTGACCCAGGGACAGTCTTTTGGAATTTGCCTCAGCCCCTCGCCGCACCCGCTCCGCGGGTGCCGCTTCGCGGGTGCCGCTTCGCGGAAAGGAGGGTGAGAACAACGTGGAGGAGCTGGGCTTCTGGAGGCACTGAGAGTGTAACCGAACCGGCGCTGGCGCTGTAGCAGGGACTCTAAGATCCAGGAGTCCCTGCTGTCGCAGCTGCGCGAGTGGACGCGCCCACCAACCTGCCACGCCCCCCGCCTGACCAGCCAGAAAAGGCACGTGCTTCTACTGCTCCCCGGGACCCTACCTGTGTGCAGAAGCGAGTCGCTGCCTGTTGGGAGCTGTTTGCGTGTCCCGCTGACCCAGGGACAGTCTTTTGGAATTTGCCTCAGCCCCTCGCCGCACCCGCTCCGCGGGTGCCGCTTCGTGGAAAGGAGGGTGAGAACAACGTGGAGGAGCTGGGCTTCTGGAGGCACTGAGAGTGTAACCGAACCGGCGCTGGCGCTGTAGCAGGGACTCTAAGATCCAGGAGTCCCTGCTGTCGCAGCTGCGCGAGTGGACGCGCCCACCAACCTGCCACGCCCCCCGCCTGCAACGCTCTCTGATTAACGCTCTGCCAGGCGCGCCGCGGGACGCGAGCGGGACGCCGAGCGAAGCCCGAGCAAAGGGCGGGCAGTCTGTGGCAGTCAGGGGCTGTCAAGGCTGGGCTGGGCCACGTCCCTTTCCTCCTGTTACCAGTGAGTACATTCGTCAGGTGTATTGTTCAAGTAGTCTCCTCTAATCATGTCTACACGCTCTGGGAAGCCGCTTAGGAGCGAAGCTGTCAAGGGGTCAAATGCCGCAAGCCCTGTTATAGGAACCATGGACCGGTTCATCACCAGGGTGGCGGCGGTGATTGAAAAGGAAATTGCCATGTCTGAGCGACGTTTATCTGAGGTATACCTCCCATCAAGGCGTTCATCTCTGGGGGTTGCTGCCCAGTCGTTTACACCAGCCTGCAACAGGGCCCAACCTGTTTCCCCACTCAGTGTGCCTGATGTTCCCACAGACCCCTCTCAGTTGGCCAGCATAGAGTATGATATTGATAGGCTGGAAAACCTGGCCGCTCTTCTCCCTATAGCTATAGTGGAAGATGACGGCCCCAGCACGCTGGTTATACCATTATCACCCAAACCCCCAAGTGAAGTGAACAGTGACCCTGAACCCCCTAATCTTCTTGCTCCTGACATTGTTATACTAGATGGGGAGCCAGGTAGGGTGTCCCCCAACAGCCAATCCACAGACCCCAGGCAGGAGATTAGGCCCCTGAACAAAAAGCAAAGAAAACGCAAAAAGGGTAGGTTAGTAAGCCAGGCCGCTCTTTATCAAAGAGTAAGAAGTCGCTCTGGAATGAGTGCAATAACGACAAGGGGTATTCCTATAATGAATGAAAGTGACCTAGACGGGGATGTCCAGATTTCTCCCACGGGGCTACACCCAGATGCTAACAATACCAAGGCCCATAAGCTCTCTGACCTAGTAATAGCTGAAAACATCTTTGAGAAAGTATACAGTCTCTTGAAACCGTTACTTCTGCAAGTTAAGGGCCTAGGAGAGAGGATAGATAAATTAGAGCAATCAACCCTTGATGGGTTTCACTCACTCAAGACAACTTTTAAACAAATATCTAGAGCGACTGAAAATAAGGACTTGGGCGCAAAGGGGAATGAACCTCCACCCCAGAGAGACCCGAAGCCACCTATTGGCCCAAAAACAGTTGTCCCTAATAGCCCATTAAAACCAGCTCTTAAATCCCCTCCCCGTCCCATTTCAGGGCTAAAACATAAGGGAGTTTTAGTACAGGGAGAACTGGACAAAAATAAGCCTAAGCCTCTTTCACAAAAGCAGCCACAGTCAGCTAGTGGTAATACGGAAGCCTCCCAAAAACCAGGGGCACGCAGCATATTAAATGGGATAGTGACAGGGAAAGCCCCTAAATCTGCATCCCAATCTACGACCCCCTTTAACCCCTCAATGGTCCCCAATAACCCAGTGCGACGGATCCCCCCAATAAACCTCCCACCAGACTGCCAACCTTTCGTTGCTGTCATGGTTAACGTGCCCCCCCTAAAGGACGGCCAGGTGGAAAATCATCAATCACTTAAAAATAAGTGCATCCACTGGCTGAAAGCAAATAAGCCAATCCCACAGGGTGTGGATGGTATTATTCTAAGTGTCCGCAGAGTGGGTTGGGTAGGGCAGGGGAGAAAAACTCAGGAGGGGGACTGTATAATCATAAACTTCCAAGACCCAAGAGTAGTTCCATCGATTTGTACTCCGATTAAAAGCATGGGGGCCCCAGGGGTAAAGGTGGTAGACCTTGCCTACTTTTACCCCAGGCAAAATGTCAGCCCAATGGAAGGAAGCTTAGATTCCCCTTTTACTGGTCAAAACTGGGTTGGGGCCACGGGGGGTATAAGGGTGAATCAATCGTGGGCATTAGGCTCTCACTGACTGGAAATTAGGAGCAGAGTAGAGCCTGTAGGAGTATCTCTTACCCCAACAAATCCCTTAAGCGAAATAGGAGCCCCTATAGCTGCCTCCCATGAATTCTCATCCCCTCAGATGCCTGATAACAGGCCCTCAAATAATGGTTTTGTAGCGCCCAACGACACTCCAACTGTGACGGACCTATCTTTTAAGGTTTTCAGTTGGAATGTCGCAGGGATTGCAAAAAAATTGGCTCTCCCGGATTTTACTGCTTGGGTTGATGAGCATTCCTTGTGCCTCTTCCAAGAGACATGGAGCTTGGTCCCGGCCCACAGGGTGGGATTTTCCTCCTATTTCTCCACTGCACGAGTCTCGGAAACAGGGAGGGGGCGACCCTCGGGCAGCCTCCTCATCTGGGTCGCGGCTTCCCTAGACTGCAGAGTAGTGGAGTCTCCCACAGGTTCCCCGGACATACAAAACATCACCCTAATAGATCTAAGGGGAAGAATTGTCCTAAATGTCTATAATGTTTATGCCCGGGGAACCAAGGGTGGTAGGAAGTCTCCTGTAATATCTCTCTTGGAGACTTTGCTAAATAATACCCCCCATAAAACACGTACCTTGGTTGCAGGTGATATGAACTGCACGTTCGAGCCGTTGGGCTCGGATGTCTCCCTTGACCAAGATGAGGAGGACTCCAGGATGGGGATCCCGGTACTAGAAATCCCACCGATTAGAAGGTGGACAGAAGTTGCGCTCCAGTTATACTCATTGTGTCTTGAGTTTAACTTAAGGGCAGCAAACGGGAGGACTCCCTCGGATAGGGGGGGTGCCCACACATATAACAGGCCAGGTCACACCTCTAGGCTAGATTATTTCTTAATTGATGTATTCTTTTGGCCTTATGTAAGGGACATGCAGGTGGTCGCTTCGACCGAAAGCGACCACAATCCAATTACCTTAACTATGGTCCATTGGTGGCGCAATTTAAGGAGGGATAATGTTAACCTGGTAACTGCTCCCTCGGATGAGTCCGAAGTCTCCCCTTGCGGCAGACGGATTAAATGGGCGAAACTGGTCTTATCCGAGGCTAAGGTACAGGAAATCCAATTGCTTTTAATACAAGCAGTAACAACCCTCGAAAGCTCCCTAGAAGGGGTAGGTAGTGCAAGCGGGCTCTTTGTCTCCCTGGTAGAAGCCTTAACCAACAAGTCTACCATGTACCCAAAGAAGTCGAGCAATAAAGAACTGAAAAAACCAGCGGAAGGATGGTATAACGAAACCTGTAGGGCACATAAGATAAGATTGGTTGAGGCTGTTAAACTAAAATCCCAAGGTGTGATTCAGGAGGCAAGAAAGGCCTATAATAAATCCATTAATCTTGCCAAGAGGATGTGGGAAGAGAAATTCTGGGACGACCTCCTCCAGGCCAGTAAGACCAGGGACTCAAGGGCCTTTTGGAATCTCATTAGCGCACGGAATAAACCTGACGCATCAATGAGACCCTGTAACATCCCGCCCCAAAACTGGGTAGAACACTTTGGGAACCTATATCTCCCCCCGGATGGGGAATTGGTTGGAAGAATGGACCTTACGCGAGAAATTGAACCACATGCCTATGATCTCTTCACACCCTTAGAGCTTGAGGGGGTTATAGCTTGGGTAGCACCGCGTAAGGCAGCGGGCCCTGACGGCCTTCCGGGGGATCTTATGAGGGCATTCCCATCGGAGTGGGCAAGGGTTATAGCAGCTCTCCTGAATGACATCATGACGGGAGGGGCAGTGCCAGAATCCTGGAAAGGGGCAGTGGTGGTCCCGATTTATAAAAAAGGGTGTAGGGAAACACCGGGGAACTACCGCCCTATAAGTCTGATTGACTCCACCCAAAAGATAGCTGGTAAAGCTATCCTTGGAAGGATTCAACATTGGGTGGAGGAGAACAAAATCCTATCAGACTATCAGGCAGGTTTCCGGGCAGGTATGGGGACAATAGAGCAGGTGTTTAGGTTGGCATTATTGGGGTGGAAGGTGGTAGAACTGGGCAAGGGCAGTCTTTATTTGGCCTTTATAGACCTGAAGACTGCCTTTGACCTAGTTCCCCGGGAAGAGCTTTGGAGGGTATTACATGAGTTGGGACTACCTCCTTACATCTTGTCCCTCCTCATTTGCCTGCATAACCATACCTATGCACAGGTCCGTTGGGGTAAGAACGGCGAGCTCACTGATAAGATACCTGTGTCCAGGGGTGTAAGACAGGGCTGCGTATTGGCTCCCACCCTATTCTCACTTTATGTGAATGGGGTGGTTAAACATCTACAGCAAGAACCAGCCGACGCCCCCTGTCTTGGAGGAGTCCGCATTCCAACCTTACTCTTTGCGGACGATACCCTCCTGATTTCGAAGACCCCACAAGGCCTACAGAAATTATTAACGCGATTTCAGGAGTTCTGTACCGCAAAAGGGTTAACAATAAATGTGGACAAAACAAAATACTTAGTCCTAAACCCTCCCAAGAAATTGGGCCGCCCTCCTTCACTTAATTCGATACCTTTAGAAAAAGTAGCAGAATTCGATTATCTCGGCATCCGAATCACGGATAGGATGTCTTGGGCAAATCATATCGACAAAATGGTCCTCAACCATAAGAGAGTTGGAGGAGCTCTCATGAGGGAGTTCAGGGCCTCATCGAGGAGTTCACTTACCCCAGTAATCGACATCTACAAGGCCAAAGTAGTGTCATCAGCCTTGTATGGGGCAGAACTGTGGGGACACTGTCGAATGGACGCCCTAGTGACAGCGGAGAGTAAGTTCCTGAAATCCATAATCTCTGTTCCATTGAGCACCCCATCTGTACCAGTGTGGTTGGACACGGGCTGCAAAAAAATCAAAGATTTGGCCCAGCTCCGCCCACTCCTATTATGGACACGAATTTGGAGGGGTGATGAATTGAAGTCCTATGCTGACGCCCTGGGGGAAATAATGTGCATGGGGGGTTGGGCCAAGATAAGATGGTTAAGAGAAACTAAAAATCTCCTGGAGAAGATTGGTCTAGGAGACCACTGGTCATCACGCTCAGCCCCTCCAAAAGAAGTTGTTAAGGCGCATTACTGGAAATGGATTTCGGAGTGTCTAAATACAAACTCAAACCACTGTAAATCCACCGCTGCCTTTTTGCAAATTAAGGACATTGTGGCTTTTGAACCCTACCTGGACATGATTACCCTCCCCTTTGATAGAGCCCTTTATTTTAAATTTTGAGTTGGATCCCTTCCCATTGGTGCTGTGGTATCGAAATGGACTTTGGCGGCCCGCACTTCCCCTAATTGCGCATGCTGCCCGACTAGGGTGGAATCCCTTGCGCACATCCTCTTCGAATGCCCGGATTATGCTAGGCCTAGGAGCTCTTGGCTGAAACCTCTTTGCCAAAATATGGGCACACGTAACCACCTTGTAGCCTTGCGCATCCTAACCACTGACACTTCCCCCCCCACGGTGTGTGGAATAGCAAAATTTTTAAAGCAGTTTTGGCTTATTCGTTGTAAGAGACTGTCAGTAGCTGTTTAATTCAATTTTTAGTTAATTTATTAACGGGCACTTTATGTCCTTTTAACCTTCTAATGAGTTTTATACTGACTTCTTGTAGCAATGTTTTTACTATTTGGAAACTGTAATGTTGTATTTTAATGTGCTTACAAGATATCTCTGCATATCGAATAAAAGCTTATGATGATGATTGTAGAGTGGCATAGAATGGAGTGGAGTGCCATAGAGTGTCATAGAGTGGATTTGCATAGAGTGGAGTGCAAAGAGTTGAGTGGTGCAGTGTAGAGTGCAGTGGAATAAAGTAGATTGGCATAGAGTAGAGGGGTGCAGAGTAGAGAGCAGTTCTGAAGAATAGAATAGAGTGGCGTAGAGTGCAGTAACTTAGAGAGCAATGGTGTAGAGTGGCGTAGCGTGCAGTGACGCAGAGTAGAGTGGCATTGAGTTTAGCGGCCAATAGCGCAGTCTTGCAGAGTAGAGTGGCGTAGAGTGCAATGGCGTACAGTGCAGTGGTGCAGGGTAGAGTAGTGCAGAGTAGCCGGGAGTTAGCTCGCTCTTATTTTAATCTGCATTTGTGTTGTTGCTTTACTGATTTTAAAAGAACTGCTAACTTCCACCCAATCTCTTGCGCACTCGTGACAGAACCGGCCAGCCGATCCAGGGCTGACACGGCATCCAATTGCTAGGGCAACGCCGCGTCACAGCAGCGGACACGCCCAACCACGTGACCTATCACGTGACCACGCCTACTTCCTATGCCAGCCCATAGACATAAAAATGTGCTGTAACAGAAAGCGCAGCGGACGAGCGCAGCGGGCGCGGCGAATGCGCGCCGAAGGCGCGCATAAGGCAAGCTCGTCTGCGCTCGTCCGCGCCGAGGACGGGCCAACGGCCACCCCCCCTGCAACTCCAGACCCACGGCCTCATTCACATACGGTGAGATTAACCTATTCCGCCGGCGAACTACGACAACTAAGACATCTAGCGGATCAACCGCACTCACTCCCTATTTTAAGACACTCCAACCATATCTTAGGCCCAGTGTCATGTCCATCTTGCATCAAACGTTCCAGTAAATCCTCAATAAATAACATACCTTCCATACAAGCGGCATTAATAAACGCCAGATCCCTCCCTAAACACAAAACGGAAATAGCCGACTTGATCGATGCGTATAAACTTGACCTATTGTTTATTACTGAAACTTGGGGCGACGAGGCCTCAGGACCCGACTTTGCTGAAGCCACTCCCAACAATTTCAATGTTTGTATACTCGATAGACCAATAAAAAGAGGTGGCGGCATTGCCATCATTTATAAAAGCCACTTCAAACTTGCGACCAAACCACATATATGTTCAGAATACGAGTCACTTACATTCACTTTAGGCTTATCAGCAAAAGCATCCTTTAAGGGAATGCTGATTTACCGCCCTCCTGGCTCAAGAGCGAAGTTTTTATCTAACATAGGTAATTTACTGGAAGCAGTCGCTGGCACCCCCCAGTTTACGCTACTAGGTGACTTTAATTTTCACCTTGAGATTTCAAATAACCAAGATATCATGCAACTAATTTCAGATCTTGAAGCTGTGGGACTAATACAGCTCATTAACTCTCCGACTCACCAGGCCGGTCACACATTAGACGGCATATTTACAAACAGTCCTCTTGTAAATATTACCCAGATAATCCCTTTGATCTGGTCAGACCATTCAGCCATTTGCTTCACAATACAAACAACTGCCACTAAATCGAACACTGATGTACCAGCTCGATCAACATACAGAGACTGGAAAAATATTGATATATCTCAATTAGCAGAGATGATACAGGATACATATATCCCTACTGAGCAAGACCCTACCAAAGCATCTCTAAACTACCTGACCAACCTGGACTTGGCCTGTAACAAACTAGCCCCTCCCAAAACAACACACCGAAATAGAACAACACCTTCAGCCCCATGGTTCACGGAGGCCCTACGCATGCAGAAACAACATTGCAGGAACCTGGAAAGACAATGGCGCCGCAACTACAGCCCGGCAGACAAATCCAACTACAAAAATGCCCTCGCTATCTACAAAAGAGCGATAACTACCGAGAAAAGTCACTACTTTATCACTCAGATCAATCAGGCAAAAAATTCATCAGAAGAATTATTCAGGGTAGTCACCACCTTATCCAACCCCCCGACGCCGCCCTTAGAGACTTCTCAATCACTGACCGATGCCTTGGCCAGTTTCTTTGAGGAAAAAGTCAGCTCCATCTTCCAGACTTTTTCGCGATCTACCCCTCTACAATCTGTGACTTCTCCCTCTACTAGCAATTCACCAACTTTTTTATCTTTTAACCCTGTAGATAAAGATCATATTCAACGTCTAGTAGCCAGCACCAAATCCGGCTCCCCCCTGGACCCTTGTCCCCCTTCCATTCTCAACCGCATACCGGAAGCAATTTCCCCTTCACTATCCACAATATGTAATGCCATGTTCACTACGGGAACATATCCTTCAGTCTGGAAAGAAGCGATCATAAAACCATTGCTGAAAAAACCCACGCTAGACCCTCTTCTTCCAGCAAGCTATAGACCTATCGCTTGTCTCCAGCAAAGATTTTTGAAAAATCCATGAACCTGCAGCTGTCAAAATACATAAATGACAACAACCTGTTAGACGACACTCAGTTCGGTTTTAGGCAGGGACACGGGACTGAGACGGCACTACTGAAAGCCGCGGACGAAATTAGAACAACTATGGACAAGGGAGGATCAGCTGTCTTGATACTCCTAGATCTCTCCGCTGCATTTGACACGGTCGATCATATCACTTTGATCGACCGTGTCGCAGCCCTGGGAATAGGAGGAACAGCCAAAGACCTGATTGCTTCATTTCTCGCCAACCGGCCACAGATTGTCAAAATGGGTAACTACACCTCCCAGACCTTCTCTCTCCCCTGTGGAGTCCCACAAGGCTCCTCGCTAAGTCCGACGCTTTTTAATATCTATGTATCGGACTTGGCGAGGGTGATAAAATCCTATGGCATTGCACTGACCACATACGCCGATGACACACAATTAGTGCTATCGGTACATGATAACGGAGCTAGCGTAGCAGCCAACTTCCAGGAGGGTATGAAGGCAATAAGCTCCTGGATGTCATCAAACTGCCTCAAGCTTAACTCTGATAAAACGGAGGTGATGACATTCGGGAGCTTGAAACCAGCATGGTCCCCACAATGGTGGCCACCGGAGCTGGGATCCCCCCCCGAACCGGTGACTAAGTTTCGTAACTTGGGAGTTATCTTCGATAACAAACTGACCTTCCACCACCACGCCAATGCCGTGACATCATCTGCATTCTTTATACTCAAAAAAATCAAGAAACTTCTTCCATATCTACCTCAGTCAGCTGGCAAAACTCTCATTAGTACTCTTGTGTTCTCAAAAACGGACTACTGCAACTCTCTGCTTCTTAATGCGCAGGAAGGAGTCCTTAACAAATTCCAGACCGTCCAAAACGCGGCTGCAAGAATTTTACTTTCAATCCCCAAATTCACATCAGTATCCCACCGCATCAAAGAGCTCCACTGGCTCCCAATCAGGAACCGAATAAAATTCAAGGCTCTTTGTATAGCTTACAAGACCCTTAATTATCCAGGGCCTAAGTTCCTAAAAATAGCTCTTCATCCTCTGGAGCATCGCAGAACACTTCGATCCTCTACTACTTGCATGCTGTCTGTCCCTCGGACAAAAAAAAGCCACTTGGGGAGACAGGTGCTTTACTACAGCTACTGCCAAATTATGGAATACCCTCCCACTGCATATCAAAACTGCCCCCACCCTCATCAAATTCCGAAAGAGCCTCAAGACATGGCTTTTCTCCTCTGTCTAACTACCCTCAAAGAGCAAGGAGTTCTCTGATCACTAGCGCCGAGACACCCGTACGGGTATTTGCGCGCTTTAAAAATAGCAAAAAATAAATAAATAAATAAATAATGCAGAATAGAGTGGTTCAGAGAGTAGTGGCATAAAGGACAGTGGTGCAGAGTAGAAAAGAGCGGCACAGAGGGCAGTGAAGTAGGTTGCAATGGTGTAGAGTGCTGCAGCATGATGTGACATAGCATCCAGTCATGTAGAGGTGGCATAAAGTGCAGTGGTGCAGAGTAGTTGGCATAGACTGCAGTGACGTAGAGGGCATTAGGTTTGAGTCAAGTGATGTGGAGTGCATTGTCTTAGAGTTCAGTAGTTTAGATAGAGTAGAGTGGTGTAGAGCACAGTGACGTAGAGTAGACTGGTGCAGAGTAGAGTAGAGGGTCACAGAGTAGCGCAACACAAAGTGCAGTGGCTAACGGAGTGACACAGAGTGGAGCAGAGTGGAGTAGAGTGCAGTGGAGTAGAGTAGATTGATTCAGAGAAGAGTGAAGTGGCATAGTTGGTGTGATACAGGGTAGAGTGGAAGGGTTCAAGATAGTGGCCAGTGGCATAGAGTAGTGGCATAGACCGCAGTGGCATACAGTAGAGTGGTGCAGAGTAGAGTGGTGTAGACAGGCGTAAAGTGGAGTAGAGTGATGAAGAGTGCAGTGGCGTAGAGTAGGTAGTTTCAGAGTAGAGTGGAGTGTTGCAGGTTAGAGCGGAGTGGCGTAGAGTGGAGTGCTGTAGAGTACAGTGGCGAAGAGTGCAGCTGTGCATAGTAGAGTGGGGTATTGTGCATTGACATAGAGTAGAGTGGTGCAGAGTGAGAAGAGAAGAATAGAGTGAAGTGGCATAGAGTGCAAAGCAATAAAGTGCAGAGTTGCACAGTAGATTAGAGTGGCATAGAGTGTAGTGGCCCAGAGTGTAGTATTGTAGAGTGCAGTGGTTAGAGTGCTGTAGATTGGCATACAACAGAGTGGTACAGAGTAGAGTGCAGTGGCATAGAGAACAGGGGAGCAGAGTACAGTGTTGCAAGTAGGGTGTTTTAGAGTGCAGTGGTGTAGAGTAGAGTGTATTGGTGTACAGTGCAGTGGCACAGAGTGGTGCAGAGTTAAGTGTTGAAGAGTGAAATGGTGCAGAGTAGAGTGACATAGAGTGCAGTGGTGTAGAGCGTTGCAGAGTAGAGTATAATGGCATACAGTACAGTGGTCCAGAGTAGATAGGCATAGAGTGCAGTGCTGTAGAGTGTATTGGTTGTGGGTAAAGTGGTGTAGAGTGAATTGGCGTTGAGTGTAATGACGTAGAATGCAGCTGCGCAGAATAGAGTGGCGCAGGATAGATTTCAGTGGTTTAGAGGGGAGTGGTATAGAGTGGAATGGTGCAGACTGGAATATTGTGGGGTAGAGTAGATTGTTTCAGAGTAGACTGCAGTGGCATAGACTGGAGTCATAGAGTGCAGTGTTGTAGAGTGCAGTGGTGCAGAGTAGATTAGATTGACTTTAAGTGAATTGGCGTAGTGAATTGGAGTAGAGTGGAGCAATGCAGAGTAGCATAATGTAGGGTGTAGGGGCCACAGTGCATTCAATATAGTGCAGTATGGTGGCATAGAGTAGAGTGGTGTAGAGTAGAATGTAGTGACATAGAGTGCAGTGGTGCAGAGAAGAGTAGTGTAGAGTGTAGTGGTGCAGAATAGAGTGGTGCAGAGTAGAGTGGTGCCAAGTAGAGAAGTGCAGAGAGCAAGGGAGAAAAATACAATAGTGTAGAGTAGAATAGAGTGCAGTGACATAGAGTGCAATGGTGTAGCCAGCATAGAATGCAGTGGCAGCGTAAAGTAGTTCAGAGTTCAGTGCAGTGGTATAGAGTTCAGTAAAGCAGAGTAGAATGGTGCAGAGTAGAGTGACATAGAGTTCAGAGGCATAGAGTGCAGTGTTGCTGAATATAGTGTTGTAGAGAAAAGTGGCATAGAGTGCATTGGAGTAGAGTGCAGTGGTGTAGAGTGGTGCAAAATAAAATGATGTAGAGTCCAATAGTGTACAGTAGAGTGGCATAGACTGCAGTGACATACTGTAGAGTGTTGCAGAGTAGAAGGCAGTGGCGTACAGTGCAGTGGTACAGAGTGAATTGGCGCAGAGTGTACTGGTTTCGGGTAAAGTGATGTAGAGTGCACTGTCGTTGAGTACAGTAGTGTAGAGTGCAGTAGCATAGAACAGAGCAGCATGTAGTGGAGTGGTTTAAGGTAGATTGCATTGGTGTAAAGTAAAGTAGCATGAAGTTGAATGGCGCAGAGTGAAATAGAGTAGATTGTTTCAGAGTAGAGTGCAGTGGCATAGAGTGGAGTGGTGTAGAGTGCATTGTCATAGAGTGGAGTGGTGCAGAGAGGATTAGTGTGGCTTAGAATGCAGTGGCATATAGTACAGTGGCATAGAGCAGAGAGATGCAAAGTAGAGTGGCGTAGAGTGTAGTAACATATACATTGTTGAAGAGTGCAGTAGAGTGGCGTAGAGTACAGTGGTGCAGAGTAGTCTGCAGTGACATTGAGTGCAAAAGTGCAATAGTGCAAAGTAGAGTGGCATCGAGTTCAGTGGTGGAGAGTGCAGTCTTGCATAGCAGAGTGGCACAGATTGTAGTGAAATAGAGTACAGTGGTTCAGAGGAGAGTGGTGTAGACAGCAGTGACATAGGGGCAGATTTACAAGGCCCTTGAGTCACGTTTACATTGTGGACCATTTACAACGTGACGCATCTAGGGAGATGCGTCATGTTGTAAAGCCCTGTGTCACATTATACCCGCATCAGGTATAATGTATGCAGCATGAGCGTTCCCAAGCAAAAAGCCATGTAGAACTGCTGTAGTGAAATTTACAACATTTCATTGCATTACTCTAAGAAACCACTGCATGAAAATACCTACGCCTGCTCAGACCAGGCGTAAGGAATGACGCATGGCTTTTTGTATGGGACTCACCTATCTGTTGTGGCACAGTCCTGGAGTTGCGTCACTTTCATGAGCAACTCTAGCAATGCGTCACTTTTGCACCAACAGATGCGTTAGAATTTGTAACGCATCTTCAATTCTTGCACCACGGTGCCGTATCGTAAATATGGTGCATCCATGGTGACACAAGGATTTTGCATGGTGGCGCAGGGAAAGTGACGCATCTCTACAGATGCGTCACTACCTTGTAAATCTTCCCCGTAGTTAACAGAAGTGCAGAATAGAACAGAGTGGGGTAGAGTGCAGTGACATAGATTGCAATGGTGTAGAGTGGTGTAGTATGCAGTAGTGTAGACTTAAGTAATGCAGAGTAGAGTATAGTGGCATAGAGTGAAGTGGTACAGAGTAGTTAGCGAAGAGTGCTTTGCCACAGAGTGCACTAGTTTTAGGTAAAGTAGTGTTGAGTGCACTGACATACAGTGCAGTGGTTTAGAGTAGAGTGGTGTAGAGTATAGTGACATAGAGTAGAGTACTGCAGTGTAGTGTAGAGTGGAGTAGAGTGGCTGGAGTTAAGTGGTGCAGAATGGAGTACCGTGGCATAGAGTAGATTGTTTCAGGGTAGAGTGAAGTAGCATTGAGTGGAGTGGTGCAGAGTACAGTACAGTGGCGCAGTGTAGAGAGCAGTGGCATGGAGTAGTGGAGTAGAGTGCATTGACGTAGAGTGCAGTAGCATAGAGTGCAGTGTTGCACAGTAGAATGGAGTGGCGTAGAGTGGATTGGTGCAGAGTAGAGTAGAGTAACCTAGACTGGGATGGTGCAGAGAGCAGTGGCGAAGAGTGCACTGGTGGATAGCAGAGTATAGTGGAGTAGAGTGTAGTGGCGTAGAATAAACTAGGCGTACAGTGCATTGGTGTAAACTATAGTAGAGTGGAGCAGAGTAAAGTGGTTCAGAGTAGAGGACAGTGGCATAGAGTTCAGTGGAACAGAAAAGAGTGGTGCAGTGCAGAGTGACAAAGAGCTCTGTGGTGGAGAGGGCAGTGTTGCAGAGTGCAGTGGTATAGAGTAGAGTGGTATAGAGTGCATTGGTGTAGAGTACAGTGGCATACAGTGGTGCAGAGTAAAGTGACATCCAGTGCAATGGTGTGGAGTAGAGTGGCATAGACTGTAGTGGCATACAGTAGAGTGTTGTAGAGTAGAGTGTAGTGGCGTACAATGCAATGATGCAGAGTAGATTGGCATAGAGTGTAATGGAGGAGAGTGTATTAATTTTGGGTAAAGTGGTGTAGACTTAGAGTGGATTGGCATTGAGTGCAGTGGCGTAGAGTGCAGCAGCATAAATACAGTGACATGGATTGGAGTGGCACAGGATAGATTGCAGTGGTGTAGATTGGTGTAGAGTGGAAAGGTGCAGAGTGGAATAGAGTGGTGTAGAGTAGATTGTTTCAGAGGAGAGTGCAGTGGCATACAGTGCAGTGTCATAGGTCGCAGGGTTATAGAGTAGAGTCATGCAGAGAGGATTAGAGTGGGTTAGAGAGCAGTGGAGTAGAGTGCAGTGACATAGAGTGGTGAGATACAGACTAAAGTGACATAGAGTGTTTCTGCATTACATAGAACATAGTTTCAAATGCATTCTTCAGGACCTTATATAAAAAAGCATTCTTCAGGACCTTATATAAAAAAGGACCTTATATAAAAACACTGCTGCTTGTAGTAATGAAAAATTAAGAACAATATCACCTGAACTTCAGGTACGTACTCAACCGTATACCATATATGATGGTTGAGAGGCTTCACCCCACCTGGCTGCAGCACAGGTATGAGGAGCACTGCTCCGTCCGTCGGTGTCTCCTGGCAGTCACCCGCACTTACACTTGCTTTTTAAACTTTAGGGATTGGGAGACACTAATAAATTTTGTTTGTCCACCCGATTCACCTAATTTTATTCTATTTCCCTCACTCTCTCACTCCTACTACCTTAACACTGCTTTTTCAGTAGCCACTTCCATCTTTGTACATAATACACCACCCACTTATCACATCTATCGGTCACGGTAACATCTGACTGGCCGTTTTATCTCCTGGGTAAGGAGAACCCAAATGATGAGAAAGAGGGCGGTACAGTGTGGCTTCTGATGGGAACTATTTCTCCACATGCTCTTGAGCCTTTACTTGGCCTGCATTCACTAACATGCATGAGGTCCTCACTGGTGTCTTTTGTGTAGTATTGGTGTTGTGATCCACTCTGTTTGACTAACTACTTTTGACCCCCAGGTATTATTTGTTGTGATAATATTGTGTTTTGGGGCATGTACCTGGTTGGTCGGTAAACTCGCCCTTAGACCCTCCTCCCATTGTTTGTTGTGTGTGTGAAAAGTATACAGTGCTCAAACAATAATGTGTGGAAATGCCATCACCTAGTGTATTGATTTGTTTTGATCATATTTGATCATATTAAAATATTTGTTTTCGGTACACTTCCAATTTACCTATAAATGTGCTTCATTTGTGCTTTTTCTAATTCTGATATGTTCTAAAATATCTGCACAGTTCATTTACAGACGTTTACATTTTGCTGTGTGCTAGAAAAAAAAATAACATTGTAAAGTCTTACTCATGCCAAACCCCAGTAGGCGCCATGATTGTCAAATAAATCCTCTCACTTTGAAGTCAGTGAAAGAAAAGTAAACAGCAAAGCTCCCAGGAAGACAGAGACTGACATTTCACCTCTGTCTTTGAATTCTCAGCAAATGTAAAAAAGGTCTGTTTACAGAAATCTAGTACTGTTGGTAGAATACAGTAAATTGGGGTTGGGCAACAGAGGGACAAACTCAAACTGGTCACCCTAAAACAAATAGAGCAAACAAACATCAACCTAAACAAGCATTTGCAATGCAATAGGTCTCACATTATTAAAGTTTGAGCTATTGGCATTGCTAAATAATGCAACACCAATAGATCAAACTTTAATAATGCAAGACCTATTGCATTGCAAATGATTGTTAAATCAGGAACTAAAACTTGTGGGTCTTGCACCTGCCATGCAATTAATTTAAGGTCATTACTATCTTTTGTTACGTATTATAAGTAAGTGTGGATACCGCAGTCAACAGATCATATGTTGCTTTACTCTTATTACGGATCTGCATAAAGCCATTCTGAAAGTTGTGTTTATGTGTTTCTTTCCGTACAAACTCTGAAGCACAGTCATGTCAGAGCTAGGACATCATATTCCGGGGTAACAGTGGTCTTTATGAATTTCAATCAATCAAGTATACATTATAATATAAGAGTTATCTTTACCAATTGGTCCATAATTGATGCACGTTTTGAATAGCAGCAGACTGTAAAAAAAAATATGGAGCTACTTATAGTCTGGTTTATGGTGTGCTATATTGCATTTTGATATATAGGGCATTTAAAAATAATTTGTGATTCTAGCTAATACTGTAAGTGTACTTGTCTATGTAAATGGGATAATGTGAAAGAAAGACAAAAAGAAAGAAGGAAAGAAAGAAAGAAAGAAGGAAAGAAAGAAAGAAAGAAAGAAAGAAAGAAAGAAAGAAAGAAAGAAAGAAAGAAAGAAAGAAGGAAAGAAAGAAAGAAAGAAGGAAAGAAAGAAAGAAAGAAGGAAAGAAAGAAAGAAAGAAAGAAAGAAAGAAAGAAAAAGGAAAAAAAGCTTTATTTAATAGCTCTTTCTTTTCAGGTGTGACAGCCCCGTTTGGTCAACTCAAATGCACCTAGGAAATATTGATTGTGTCATACAAACAAATTTGAGACAGCAATGTTTCAATTTGTCACCCACGGGGCTGACGTCAAGCACTGTACGAAATACAGCCTGTCTTTAGAGCCAACAAATCAGTTATCACATCTCCAACAGCACAAATCTGAGACTGGCTCGGTGGCGTAGAGAAGAGGTTTTCAGTCACCTTGCGGCACAGACGTGTGAGTTCAATGGTAAAACTAGGGCTGGTTCCAGACTGTACTGTCTCTAGATGTGAGTTATGTGCGTTCTGGATTGCTTTTGCAAAGTAACCGTGCTTTTAAGATGAACATGCTCCTTTAAGGTGTGTGTTTTTGTTCCCGATTTCTGTGCTACGGAAATATTTTACAATCAGAGAGGGAAGGATGGTAAAGGAAGAAAGGAAGCAGAAAATAAGTAAGAAACACCTAAAGGAAACACTACTTTAGAGTCAGAGCGAAATGAATCAAAAAAGAAGTAAAATAAAGTGTCAAACAATGAATAAAGGGACGACAGGAAAGAAGAAAATTAGACTGCCAGGCTGAAAAGGACAAACAAAAACACAAATAAACTAAACGGGTAAACAAACGTACTGACTATTTAAAGATGCATTATAGGCAAATTGAAAAAAAACTATGTAAAAAAACACAACAATACACATATACGAGGATCCATTCTCAAACATATTTATAATCAAGATATCACAAATCATGTTGGAATGCCATGTCGCCCTCGCCATTTGACTCAAAAAGACTCCAATCACAAGAATATTGGGACAAATGAAGTTTAGAAGATTCCTCAATTAGTTTGAAGTTTCGAGTTTGTGATGATTCGACCTTGTATCTGCCTTCTGAAAATATTTTTCATGTGTTCAAGAGGACAAACTTGGGGCTCAAAAACCCCTTGAAAAGGCAACTTTTCAAGCATCCATTCAACTTTGTGTGTTGACACCAACTCAACCAACCTTAAACCCAAATCTCAGGATGTTTTGAGGTAAATGCAAAGTGATATAGGTGGGAAAACCTATTACATTCCTAATCTGTGTGATCCGTCTAATCCTTTGAAACTCACACAAAGTTACGACTGATCTCACAGTTTAAAAAACATTTGACCCAGACTGAGTTATGTGCTCATATCGAGGCAACCATCTTTGGTGACCTGTGATTTTCACTAAGGTTTCAACAAAGTCACCAATGACATTGACTCTTCATATGGCACCTCTGGGGTTACTGCTTGCCAATCACAACAACTCCATACATCAGTATTCTGAGGACACTGAACTTTCCCTCACAGTGTCTATGTATGACAATGTTTATTTACTACCAACATTTCCAATGCCATTCAGATATAGATGTCTGATGTGCAGCTGGAGTGAAGCCCACAAAAACTAAAAGCGTCCTTATCTGCTTGCACCAGCCTTATATGCTTGCACCGGCCTTAAATACAAATCTGGCTAAATTTAATGGCCATGGAGAATGTCTTCTTCCCTTACATACTGTACATTGTCACTCAGCTGCAACATGGATTGTAGCCTGTCCTTCAAAGACCATGTGCAAGAAACATCTCAAACCACAATGGAGCAAATAAACCTTCAGAAAATGACCCAAAACTGTCAGCCACCAATCTCCGAAGCCATCCAACCTCTGATTTACTCTCTGAACTCTAGTGCCAACACACATTCACAATAGAAATAAGCCGCTGGTCCCCAGAGCTCCACTTCTCTGCCCGCAATTCCAACCCAACTCGTTACGGACCACAGGAAACATGATTGCATAACTATAACGCTGTGACAATTTCATTGGCTAAACTCCATATCCTAAATCCAGGCCACAAATGTTTGCACATCTATAAAATGCACCAGAAAAAGACAAAGAGGCAAGAGATCTCCAGTAATGCCCAGCACTTTGGAACCAGATCCCCTGGGTTCAGAGACTGGATCCTCCATCCCACAATTCAAGACAGAACTTTTGAGACAATGTTTGCCTCTTCACCGCTTGCTTGTACACCCTCCCTCCCTACCCTTCATTCCCTTGACCCAGGCCTGATATACTTTACATAGGGCACCTTTGACCCATAGGCACAGCATGTATGGCCTCTAAATACAGGCACCTCTGGAATTCATAAATCCCTATGCCACACACACTACCCTATTGTCCAACAGCTTCAGGGTAAGGTAAGGTATCTTTAAGTCCTATAGAGAGATGTGGATATATTTTTCCCTATAAAACAGGGAGTTCGGAACACAAATGTGTATTACTCCTGTAAAGACATATATGATACTAGCAATATGTTGTTGTATACCGCCGTTCCATAACATACCATGCAACTTACACCTTCCGTATTTAACATATTCTTACTGGTTAGCACCTTTTGAAATACAACTCGTGCCCTGACTCCTCCCTCCCGAATGTAGGTAATATTGTGGCTCTTTCACCCAGCCTCTGTATTACATCCATGCAACAAACACATGTTTACACTTAACCCTCCAATTCAAGAGACCTTGTATGCTGCCTCCCCAAATCATAACAAGCTTTATTTTCTGTATCAAACAAGTCAATATAGCATGCTGTTTATTTTATTTTGTTCTAATTTATTTTATTTTATTCATTGAAAGTTTCGTAACATGTGAGATAGGCCCAGAAATGAAGGTGGCAGAAAGTTGTACAAAAAGCAATGGGGTTGAGGGCCAGGAGCGAAAAAGTAGAAAACAATCTCCCTACGGTGAGGAATGGTAGACAGTGGATATAAACAAAGGCACACTTTCAAAAGAAAAAAAGGCATATTAAGGAAAAGCAAAACACATTGAAAATAGGGTTATAGGAAAACCTGACATGTAAATGCCAAACCTTTGCAATGCAGTAGGTCTTGCATTAGGAAAGTTTGAGCTATTGGTATTGTAATTGACACATTTTTTATTTATGTTTTGTTTTTGAAAATAGCGAAATTAATAGCTTTGTCATTTACAATGCCAATAGTTATAACTTTCGCAAATGTGAGACCTATAGCATTTGTAATGCAATATGTATTGTATTTTACGTGACTTACATGTATTGATATTACAAATAACAACGGCTTTTAATTTTTTTCAATAATTAATACTTAAATAAAAGTTATTGTAATTTATAATGGCAATAGCTTAAAGTTTTGTAAATAACTTTTGTGAAGATTATGTTCAGTGTATTTTATTGTGACGAAAATCCAAGAACAGAAGTGAAATATTAACATCTTTTTGTTACATTTGTAACAAAGCTTGAAACATTGAGAGAACATATTTGAACCAGGTGTTGTTGAATGGTTGCACAGATTGATGCTGTGGTGGCGCTGAGTGATGTTGTGATGGCGAACGAGTGATGCTGTGGCGTTCAGTGATGCTGTGGTAGCGCATAGTGATGTTGTTGTGGTGCGGAGTGATGCTGTATGCTATGCGATGTTTTGCTATCCTATGTTTTGTTTTGTTATGCTATGCTATGTTTTGCTATCCTATGCTTTGATTTGTTATGCTATGCTTTGATTTGTTATGCTATGCTGTGTTTTGTTATGCTATCTTATGTTTTTTATGCTATGCTTTGTTATGCTATGCTATGTTTTGTTATGCTATGTTATATTTTGTTGTGTTTTATTATGCTATGCTATGCTATGCTTTGTTTTGCTATGCTATGTTTTGTTATGCTATGCTATGTTTTGTTGTGTTTGATATGCTATGTTTTGCTATGCTATTATATATTTTGTGTTGCTATGCTATGTTTTGTTGTGTTTTGTTACGCTATGCTATGTTTTGTTGTGTTTTGCTATGTTTTTTTATGCTATGTGTTGTTGTGTTTTGTTATGCTATGTTTTGCTATATTATGCTATGTTTGGTTATGCTATGCTATGTTTTGCTTTGCTAACCTATGCTTTGTTTTGTTATGCTATGCTATGTTTAGTTTTGCTATACTATGCTTTGTTTTGCTATGCTATGCTATGTTTTGTTGTGTTTTGTTATGCTATGCTATGTTTTGTTGTGTTTTGCTATGCTATGCTTTGTTATGCTATGCTATGTTTTGTTATGCTATGCTATGTTTTGTTGTGTTTTATTATGCTATGCTTTGTTTTGCTATGCTATGTTTTGTTATGCTATATTTTGTTATGCTATGCTTTGTTATGCTAAGTTTTGTTATGCTATGCTAAGCTTTGTTTTGTTATGCTGCTATGTTGTGTTTTGTTATGCTATGCTATGTGTTGTGTTTTGTTATGCTATGCTATGCTATGCTATGTTTTGCTATGCTTTGCAATGCTATGTTTTGTTATGTATGCTATGTTTTGTTGTGTTTTGTTATGCTATGTTTTGTTGTGTTTTGCTATGTTTTGTTATGCTATGCTTTGTTTTATGTTATGTTATGCTATGTTTTGTTATGTTCTGCTATGTTTTGTTCTGCTATGTTTTATTGTGTTTTGTTATGCTATGCTATGTTTTGTTATACTATGCTATGTTTTGTTTTGCTATGCTTTGTTATGTTATGCTATGCTTTGTTTTGTTATGCTATGTTTTGTTATGCTATGCTATGTTTTGTTGTGTTTTTTATGCTATGCTATGCTTTGTTGTGTTTTGCTATGCTATGTTTTGTTTTGTTATGCTATGTTTTATTTTGCTATCCTATGCTTTGTTTTGTTTTGCTATGCTATGTTTTGCTATCTTATGCTTTTTTTGTTCTGCTATGCTGTGCCTTGTTATGCTATGCTATGTTGTGTTATGCTATGCTGGCGAGGGCGTGTGAGTGTGTGTGAGGGTGAGGGGGTGTGAGGGTGAAGGTGTGTGAGGGTGTGTGAGGGTGTGTGAGGGTGAGAGGGTGTGAGGGTGAGGGTGTGTGAGTGAGGGGGTGTGAAGGTGAGGGGGTGTAAGGGTAAGGGGGTGTGAGGATGAGGGGGTGTGAGGGTGTGTGAGGGTGAGTGAGGGTCTGTGAGAGTGATAGGGGGTGTGAGGGTGTCTGAGGGGGTGTGAGGGTGAGGGGGTGTGAGGGTGAGGGGGTGTGAGGGTGAAGGGGGTGAGTGAGGGTGTGTGAGGGTGAGAGGGTGAGGGGGGTGAGGGTGAGTGAGAGTGTGTGAGGGTGAGTGAGGGTGTGTGAGGGTGAGGAGGTGTGAGGGGGTGTGAGGGTGAGGGGGTGTGAGGGTGAGGCGGTGTGAGGTTGTGTGAGGGTGAGGGTGTGTAAGGGTGAGGGGGTGTGAGGGTGAGGGTGTTATGAGGGTGAGGGGGTGTTAGGGTGAGGGTGTGTGAGGGTGAGGGGGTGTGAGGTGGTGTGAGGGTGTGTGGGTGTGAGGGTGAGGGGGTGTGAGGGTGAGGGGGTGTGAGGGTGAGGGGGGTGAGGGTGAGGGGGTGTGAGGCAGTGTGAGGGTGAGGGGTTTGATGGTGAAGTGGTGTGAGGTTGTGTGAGGGTGTGAGGGTGAGGGGGTGTGAGGGTGAGGGTGTGTGAGGGTGAGGGGGTGTGAGTGTGAGCGGGTGTGAGGGGGTGAGGGGGTGTGAGGCTGAGGGGGAGTGAGGGTGTGATGGTGAGGGGGTGTGAGGGTGAGGGTGTGGGTGTGTGGGCGTGATGGGGTGTGAGGGTAAGAGTAAGCACTGTTACTACCCCCCCTCCCCCCAAGCAGTGAGTCATATCATTATGAAAGCTCCTGCTGAGATCCCCTTCTCCCTGAAGCCTGCTGCTCGGAGACCCAGTTCCCGGAACCTTCCTACAGTGTGGCGAATCTCTCTTTGACCCCCCCCCCAAAAAAAACACAAACACACACTTCCCAGCAGTGAGGCCAATTTCTCTGTAACACCCTGCAGTGAGGTTCTGAAACCTTCTGTAGTGAGGTACTCTCTGAAACGCCTGTACGGGGAAGCACATCTTCCTAACTGCCCCTGGCCCTGCTTCAGCAGTGAGGCACAGCCTGAAACCACCTTTAGTGAGGTACCTCTCTCTAAAAGCCCGTAGTGAGGTTCCTCTTTCTGAAACCTCCTGCAATGAGACGCACCTCTCTCAAACCCCTCCCCCATCCCAGAGGTGCTTCTCCCTGAAGCCGCCTGTGTCGAGGCACATCTCACTGGATCAGACCTTCGTGTGTGACTTCAATCTCCACTGGGGCACACAGCAAGACTCTTCTGCGAACTCGCTGGCCACCTTCCTCTCTGCAAACGATCTTATCCAACACTGCACAGAATCAACACACTCTAAGGGCTCAATCTTGGGCCTTGTTATTTCTAAAGCAGGCATGCTTTCTATCACTACCCCTATTCTTGTATACTGGTCTGACCACCTCCTCATCCCATTCTCTCTTCAACTATCACACTCTATAACTCTTGGCCAACCTAAGAGGGCTATCTCCTGGTTCCGTGATGCCAAAAATATTGATGCCGGTCCCCTCTGCGAATCAGCTTTGTTATCACTTCCAAGGCTAAACCCGAACCTAGATGTTGACAAACTCACCTCCCAATGCCTCGCAGTTCTTGCAGCCGAAATCAATAACGTCGCTCCACTCAAAAGCAAAAGGATAAGGCCCACTCCCTCAGCACCTTGGTTCAACAAATCCCTCTATGAGGAAAGGAAGCAGCTAAGATTCCTGGAGAAACAATGGAGGCAAGTGCTCTCCACCGATAATTTGGCCACGCTTCGCTCAGCAAGATCCAAGTAGCACAAGCACATCTTCCTTGGGAAAGCTGCGCACTTCAAAACCCTCCTTGACTCAGCCAAAAATAGACCCAAAAAACTTTTTGATCTCATCAAGATTCCTAACTGCTCTCCCCCAACCTCCAAGTTGGAGGATTCTTAAAAGAGAGCAGCGGATTTCGCTGTATTCTTCGATGAAAAATTGAAATCACTTGTGGATCAGGTCGCTCATCCTACCCCTCCAGAGGAGCGCAAATCCTTAGCCATTTGGCAGAACTTTGATGCCCATATCTGAAGACGCCCTTCTCAAGTGCATACGCTAAACAAAGCCCTCCAACCATTATCTGGACCCCATCCCCAGTGCCATTGCCATTGACTTCTATACCCTTTCCCTTTCCTATTGGACCACTCTGGTCAACCTCTCCCTCTATCAAGGCTCCCTTCCTGTCTCCTTCAAAACTGGGCAGGTCACCCCTCTGCTTAAAAAACCCACTGCTGATGCGACTGACCTCAACAACTTCCGCCCCATCACTAACCTACCCTTTCTTGCGAAGATCACAGAAAGATGTGTAGCGAAACAACTCTCTCGTCATATCAAGGACAATGTTCTTCTTGACAATTGTCAGTCCGGCTTCATCCAAAACTGCAGCACTGAAACAGCCCTACTGCAAGTGGTTGATGACGCGCTGAGGATACTCGATTCGGGGGGGTCCTGTCTTCTAATTCTCCTTGACCTTTCTGCAGCCTTTGATACTGTCAATCACAACAACCTCAATATTCTTCAACAGAGAATGGGCATTGAGGGCACTGTGCTCAAATGGTTTGCTTCCTTCCTCTCTGACAGATCCCAAATGATCAAAATAGCGAACAGTCTTTCATCTCCTGTGGCGGTTGGTCAGGGTGTTCCTCGAGGCTCTATACTTGCACCCACGTTGTTCAATCTCTATTTAGAACCACTGAGAAATCTCCTAAGTAAATCCGGGATCCACTATCATCTCTATGCAGACGACACTCAAATCTACCTCAAGGTTGCCTCCACCCACGATCTCTCCATCCTAAGCTCTACTCTCGACTCCATTCAAAACTGGATGTCAACTCATCAACTGATTCTGAATCCCTCCAAAACTGAATTCCTCCTCTTCTCCTCCTCACTCTCTCCTCCCCCGGTTCAATCATGGATGGATCAGATGAATCTACTTAACAATAAACCAATCATTGTCGACAGCGCAAAATCCCTGGGTGTCATACTCGACAAAAAGCTCAATCTAATCTCCCACATCAATCCCATTGCAAAGTCTGCTCGATACCAACTGCGCCTTCTTTGGGGAATCCGTCGCTTCTTCCAGGAGCAGGACCTTATAACTCTGGTGCAATCGCTGGTCCTCTCCAGACTAGACTACTGCAATTCTCTTCTTACTGGCCTCCCCAAATCCCACTTGTCCCCCCTTAAATTTGTTTTCCATTCAGCAGCTCATTTCATTTATGGAGCCAAAAGAAGCGACCACATCACACCGATGTTATTCACCCTCCTCTGGCTTCCCATCGAGGCTAGAGCTATCTACAAGACTGCCTGCATTACCCACAAAGCCTTGCACTCCTCCTCACCTCGCTACCTGGCGAATAAACTGAAACTCTCTGGAGGCTCTAGGCCATCACGTTATGCAGAAAATCTACTGCTTGAACCTCCCACTTTCAAAAAGGAAAGATCGATGGCCCAATCCTTTTCAGGCAACGCTGTGAGAATCTGGAACTCCCTTCAGCCTCAGCTCCGGACCACCGCCTCCTCCCAGGCCTTCAAAAAGGACCTCAAAGTTCTCCTCCTCCAAAGACACCTCCAAAAGTAATTCTCGTCCTCTCTATTATCTGAAGGAAGACCTCCCATTACTGAAAATTCTATGCTCCATGACTATGGAAGTGCCTTCCCAGTGTGCTTTTGTGGTTGGAGTTTTGCCATTTATTGCAGTATTATCCTTGTACCTGTGTTTGGTACTCCTTTGTAACATGCACACACCACTCTTCTCTTGTAACACACTGTTTGCTACCTCTCACATTTTGTTTGCCTTTGATACTTGCACAAGTGCCACCATTGCCTATGTAACGTTTGTTCTTGTGCCTGAGTGTTTAGCATATATTGCAGTATTATACCTCTAATTGTACTTTGATTTATCTTGTAACCTGCACACTTGTCACTTTTCCTCCTGTGCACTGTTTGCTACGTCATGTATTTCGTTTGCTCACAATTGTCACTTTTACCTCATGTAACTTAATGTCTGCTTTTGTAATCTGTTCATGTGTAATGTTCTCTTCATGTATCACTTCATGTATCAATTCTGTTCCTATTGTGAAGTGCTCTGACGCCTTCGGGTAAAGTCTGCGCTATATAAAAACGCATAAATAAAATAAATAAATAGGCCACCTCAAGGTCAGGGCGCAAGAGCCTGCGCACGCGCGGTGATAACAGGAAATCTCCTTCCACTCTGACAAGTGTTTTGTTACCAGCCCCTCTTCCTATGAAGCAGGGGCTCTCACCTGCCTCTGGTGTGATTCTGTCTCCTTTAGCCAAAGGCAGCACCTGTCAAAGCAGCGCCTTCTGGCGGTTCCATGAGGAGTATACTTGGGACTTCCCCGGCTTTCTCCCCCGCAACCCAAACGTGCCTCTATGTGTGATGAGACAATTCTCGTGCAAAATTATCATTATTATTTTTTGCAGCTTTGTGTAGCACGTACTCCACACGAAGGCATTGGAGTGTTGTTAATTGTAAATTGTATCGGAGCGCTTTACATGAGTACCAGTAACAGATTACACAAGGATACCTTCATTTTTTGTAGGCGGGGGTGGGGGGATTAAGTGGTTTGTCCAGAATCACAGGATGTTTTTCCGACGCCGAAGCTCGAATTTGGTTCCCTAGCTCCAAAGTCTTGCAGAATTATGTGTGTGGGTGCGTTTGTGAGTATTTGTGCATGTGTGCCTGTGAACGTGTGAGAGAGGTCGGAGTCTACATGTATATTGTATATTTGCATTGTTTGTGAATGTCTACGAGTGCCTGAGTACGCCTTGGTCTGCGAGTGCATATGTGGGTGTGTACACCTGGGCGCATTTGTGTGCCCGCACGTTACTTTATGTCAGAGTGTGTGCGTGTACGTTGCCTTCACCTTTCCATAGGAATGAAGTGCCTCCCACTAAAGAAGTGCATCTTCAGATGAGGTGGGCCATAACTGTCATTTTGCTTTCTCTACCTACAGGGCCAGACTGGGAACCTGAACCGGCCCTGGTAAAGTGCTCGACCGGCCCCCCTCCCCCCTCCGTGAGGAGAGGGGAGGGGGGAGAGGTGCGACCGTGCTCTGTGACAGGGCCGGTTTTCGGCCGTTTTTGTTACAGGGCCGTTTTTGCAGCATAACGGCCCTGTAACAAAAACGGCCCCACGGGCCCAAAACCGGCCCCCAACCATGCGGCTTACCGGAGGATTGCCCTGTGCCCTCAACGGCCAGTCCGGGCCTGTCTACCTAGCTGACCTTGCTTTCTCTCAGCACAGATAGCGCGTATGTATGTCTACAAGGAACATTCTATCATTCAGTCCTAGAATATGCAACCCGCCCGCCTAGCATTCTGTCACACTGTTTGCCCCCCTCCTCCATCTCCATTTACAAGGACAGCTCTGCCACTGCATTCTCACTCGCGCAGCGCAATAATACGCGCCGCTTAACGTCCCCATCGGACTCCCTCGGAATGCCTGCACCCGGCAATGACAATGTATCATCTAAATGCCTTCGAAAACCTATTATCGGTGATTCAAGCCGTAATCACATCTCGGCAGGGTCCGTGCTCTCCGCCGAGCACATGCACGGCTTCTGCCCCGCATCTTCTCTCACCCAGCGCCTTCATGAAGCCTTTGCGGCTGCCCGAGGCCACCCGGTGGCCACTCAAGAGGGCAGCCCTCTAGTAACAGAGGGTTCCCCCCCCCATCTTGTTCACCCACTCCTCCCTCGGCAGGAGGAGTCCCAGGCGAGCAGCTGGGGAGGGGGCAGGCTGGTGTGATGTCACGTCCGGTGCAGCAGGCAGGGCGAGGGGTATTTAAGTCCCCCTCGCCATTTTCTCTGCCTCTTTGCTGCCAGGCAGCACCGTGGCAAACCACCTACGTGCTGCCCCTTATGGTAATGATTATACTCCGCCCCTCGCGGGGTGGAGCGTAGCTAGGCAAGCCCCCGGTTGCACAGGCCCACAACCGCCCTAAGGACTACTGGGGCGCCGACACAGGTTCCAGGAACCTCCCCTGAGGCCCCTGGTCTTAGGCTCTGGCACCCCTATGTGCCCGCTGAGGTACCGTGCTGCACCTCTCTGCTTCCAGATCGCTCTGCTTCCGGGTCCCCACCCGAACCGGACACACAGGGTGAGTGGTCGGGAGGGAAAATGTGTGTCCTCCAGCCGAGGTCACAACGACGCGTCCGGTGCAGCAAAGAGGCAGAGAAAATGGCGAGGGGAAATTAAATACCCCTCGCCCTGCCTTCTGCACTGGACGTGACATCACACCAGCCTGCCCCCGCCCCAGCTGCTGCCTGGGACTCCTCTTGCCGAGGGAGGAGTGGGTGAACAGATGGGGTGGGTGGTGGGGGGAAGTCCTCTGTTACTAGAGGGCTGCCCTCCAGAGTGGCCACCGGGTGGCCTCGGGCAGCCGCATAGCAACATCATGGCAACAGGCCCCCCACCCCGCAACACAAGCATGCATCCCACAAATAACACACTAGACACCAGTGTTATTAGTTTGGGAAAAGCTGCTGCAGGTTTATTTACATACACGTTATGTAATCATAGTGGGTTAGCTTACGGGCGATCCAAGGGCAGGCCGCATTCTCGCCACCTGCCCGCCTGATGAGCCAGGCAGCACCGTGGCAAACCACCTACGTGCTGACCCGTATGGTAATGATTATACTCCGCCCCTCGTGGGGTGGAGCGTAGCTAGGCAAGGCCCGGTTACACAGGCCCACAACCGCCCGAAGGACTACTGGGGCGCCGACACAGGTTCCAGGAACCTCCCCTGAGGCCGATGGTCTTAGGCTCTGGCACCCCTATGTGCCCGCTGAGGTACCGTGCTGCACCTCTCTGCTTCCGGATCGCCCTGTAACTCCGCCACAGCCCGGGCAGCGGCAACCATCGCAGCCCGGGCCCCCCACTACCTAGCTTCCTGTCTTTACCTGCAACCTTACAAATGCAGTGCTTCCTGTAAGTCGAGGAGGGAAAGGTCCAACCCTACAGGAGAGAGGTGGACCCCGTCCACCTCAAAATAGCCTTTGGTCCTCTCCTGAATCATTTCATGCCTGACAAATCCCAATCCCCTCAGCTCTGTAAATTTGCGCATGTCACTGTTGACTCTTCTCCTGGAACTCTCAATTGCTTCACAGGATTTAGCCCCGAGCCATACCCTGCGTGGCACGATCTCTGACCACGATACCTCACATTGCCCCATGCGTTTGCAGACCTTCCCCAAATAACTCCTTATCTTGTGGAGTAAAGCCGTTTGTCCTAGGTTCGTGAGATCATTGCCCCCCAAGTGGATGACCAAGTGGTCGGGTGGGGGCTCCGAGTGAGAATAGAGCTATTTCGAGTTTATTCCTGAGGCTGTTCCAACGCATGCCTGGAAACCCTAACCACACAAATTCTGTGTTTGGGAATCAACGTGTCCAGTTCCTGATCGCTGCCCACCGTGCTAGCCTGTTTATGGTGGAGTGCCCCATGACCCACACTCTCGACCCTGCTAAGACAAAGGACACGGTTCAAACTTTGTTGTTTTAATAAACTTTCCATCTGAATTATTACAACACGTCAAAAGAACACTGCACACAAAAGCAACTGAAGCACATAAAACACTGCAAACAAAAGCTTCCACAATACTCATGGGCGGATATACCGCTTGTAACATAGGGACTCCCAGCGCCCCACTTTCTGCACCCTTGCAGGCTGCATGCCTGCTTTGAAAGCCGCGGTGGCTGCCCCTATTCTGAACGAGTGGCTGGAAAACTTCTTGCCCTGGCAAAGAAAGCCTGCTCTGGAAAGACATGCAATCATGACTCTATCCAGCTGATACTTAGTGAGCGGCTCGAGATCTGCGTGGATAAGGAGGTACCCGGGCGCTGGGGGTCGGAGAGCGAGGTAGGTCCTGACTAGTGAAACAGGGCAGTACCTTACCCCCTTTCCTGCCTGGTCTGTCTTGGACTTCCTTAAGTGTATGGACAGGCTGGAGTTCTAGCTGATGTCCGCCACCCCCAAGGCGTCCCCTGAACTGTCACTTTTGGAGCGAGCTACTAACTCACTGATGCGAAAAGCTCCAAAGAAAGCTAGGCAGAATGCTGCTGAAAACAGGGAAGCCTCAAACGGAGAGTGGGTTACGGTGGCTAGCTCGTCTAGCATGGCACAGAGGATGGTGAAATCGATGGGAGATCTGCCGTCCGGGACCCTCGGCTCCTCCCTGGACCAACCCTTCAATGCTGCCCTGATGGCGAAGGACTTTGCTGGGTCCTGACCCCCTCTCAGCTTGGCATCGTGTCTGACTGCGGCCAGGTGACCTCCCGCCCAGGAATGGGATTTACCTTGTCTCCTGGCCCAAACTACAAAGGCCTGCACTTTATCCTCCAATGATAACCCTTGTAGTCCCATGTCCTCCACTACTTTGTTAAATGTAGACAGGTGGCTCTCATAGCGTTTCCTCGTACCTGGGGCCAGAGATCTCTCCCCCAGGGCTCTCAACTCCTGCTCCACTCCAAGATCCGCCAGAGGGTTGGTGAGAAGGGGGTCATCTCTGCTCCCGCCCTCGGCCAGGCCGCCCGGAAACGGCCCCACTGAAAACGAGAGAGAGCATCAGCTGCCACATTCTTGACTCCCTCTATATGTCTAGCTTTAAACTCAATATTGCAGCGCAGGCTACCTCTAGCAAGCTCCCTCAGTAAGCATAGCACCAATGGGCATTTGGCTGATTGCCCATTTACGGGCTGCACCACCGCCATGTTGTCGGACCAGAATAGGACCTTCCTGTCAGACAAGACCTCAGGCCAAAGGTGGAGAGCGATGACAATAGGGAAGAACTCCAGCACCGTGATGTTGGTTGTGATGCCGCGCTTGCGCCACGCGTTGGGCCACTCCTGTGCGCACCATTGTTCACCCAGGATTGCCCCAAAGCCTTCCCTGCCTGAGGCGTCCGTGAACATGCTGATTTCCGGACTGTCTACCCAAGGAGCCCTCCAGATCACAGCCCCGTTGAAGTCGGACAGAAACTCTACCCACATGGCCAAGTCCTTCTCCAGGCCCGAGGACAATTTGACAAAGTGGTGTCGCTTGACAACCTTTGCAGTGGCTCTCGCCAGTCTCCTTGCAAAGACGCTGCCCACCGGAATGACTCTCGCTGCAAAATTGAGTTTGCCTAGTAGGCTCTGGATGACCCCTAAAGGCACCTTGTCTCTCCCCAGCAGCTCCTGAATGTCCTGTTGCAAGGCCTGCACCTTCCCGGCTGGGAGCCTAGACACGCCCTTGACCGTATCCAACTCGATACCCAGGAAAGTGAGAACCTGCGCAGGGCCTTCAGTCTTGCCAGGGGCCAACGGCATCCCCAGTCGTCTGGCCAGATCCATAAAGCATTGGAGCCCCTCGCTGCATTCCTGCGTACCATCCCTCCCAATGAAAAAAAAGTCATCCAGGTAGTGGGTCACTGCTTTGACCTTGTATTTCATCGAGAGTACCCACTGCGGGAAAGAGCTGAAGGCCTCAAAAAAGGCGCAGGAGACTGCGCAGCCCATGGGCATGCATTTGTCAAAAAAGAAGTCCCCTTGCCACTTGAAGCCTAAAAGGTGTTGGCTCTTTGGGTGGACCGGCAGCAATCCGAATGCTGATTCAATGTCGGCTTTCGCCAACCATGCCCCAACCCCGGCCCTCCTCACGATGTCTATGGCCATGTCCAGTGAGCAGTAGGAGACAGAGTATGAGCCCTCCTCTAGCCATGAATTTACCGAATAACCCACGGGGAAGAAAAGGTGTTGGATCAGCCTGAAAGACCCTGGCTCCTTCTTGGGGACTACACCCAAAGGTGAGACCACAAAATCTGGGAAGGGAGGAAGCCTGAAAGGGCCCGTCACCATCCCCAGCGCCAGCTCTCTAGCAATTTTTTCCCCGACCACCTCGGGGTGTTCTCTTGCTGACCTAAGATTCTCTGAATCCCTGCTGACCCTGGGACCCAGGTAAGGGATTCTGAAACCTTCTAGGAAGCCCTCAGCTAACGCGGCCCTATCCTTGGCATTAGGATAGTCCCGCAGTAGAGGCAGTAAGCGTGAAATGGAGATGGGGGAGGGGCCTTTGCACATCTGTTTTCCAGATGGACTAGGAAGAGCAGGCTTGCTGACCTGGTTGAGGTTGCTGGTAGGAGGAGGAAGGAAAGGCAGGGACGCTGAAGGGGGGTGGAAAGGACTGTCTGGAGCTGTGCTGTCAATGCAGCTACTTGTCCTGCCTAGCGGGGCCAGAGGAGGAGTCCCGCTTGTCGCATGTGGTGGCAGGGTGGGAGCTGCTACACTTGCTGCAGGAGTGGGAGAACCTACAGTCCTTCCCCCACGTGCAGTTTCTCCCATTGAATAGCCTGCTTGTCCCAGAGAAGCTCTTTCTGTTACCTTGCTTCTGGCCACCTCCACCCCTGCCCCCTCGAAAGGACTGCCTGAACTGGCCCCTCTTCTCCTGGTTTTGTCCCTTACTTGTTTCCCCTTTCCTTTCATTGGAGCTAGTCTTCTCTGCGGCTTCTACCTTTCCCTTGCCCATGTACTGGATCCATAGCCTCACCTCAATCTGGTCCCACCCCAGCTCAGGACACATGGACATATTCTTCCTAAATTCGCAATCATACTTGTACCAGGCCATGCCCCCATTGGTTTCTGCCTCAGTGGTTATCAGGCTAGCGTATTGGAAAAGGCCAGGACCCTGTTCTGGGAATCGCTCCTTGATGACTGCAGCCAAAATAGCGAAGGCCTGTCTCCATGACTTAATGGACTTTTCTGGCCAAGCTTGAAAGCGCACCTTCTTATCTTCCTCCTTGCCCCCCATCTTCCTGGTATCCACCCCTTCAACCCCGTGCAGAAGCAAAGAGAATATGTCAATGAACTCCCTTCGCCATATTCCTTCTTTGGCTGCCTGCGGCACTTCCCAGGCTAGGGAGCACCTGCCGGACAGCAGTGGGGCCATGGTTACTTGTGGCAGTGGCATAGGTGTTACCATCTGTGTTGCTCGGGGAGGAGGTGGAAGCTGCAGGCTGCGGGGCCGCATCTGGGGCAGTCGGGAGCTGGGGGGGCTGGGCTTGGGTGTGCGATGCGACTGGTGCAACCCTGTCCTGCTGGCAGCCAGGGTTCCTCGGTTGATCCCAAACAGCTGGTGCCCCAACTGAATCCAAGCATGTGCTGGCTCTTCCATGAGAACCATCTGAAGTGTCCACCTGTCCACCCCGGACCGGAGTAACAGAAATCCCTACTGTAGCCTGAGGTGTTGGTGCTGGCGCCGCTCCCATAACCCCCGGAATCACTGCAGCCGCCCTAACTTCTGCCATGAAATCCGCCAGGGAGTTAGTAAGCTTACCAAGGTCCTCACTTGTAGCAAAGTTCGTCGTAGGGGGTGCTACCATTGGTGGGGTCGCTGCCCTGTCAGCAGGGGGTGGAGAGGCGGCCGCATGCACCAGGACGGGTCCGATGGCCCGTGCTCTGGCCGGCTGCGGTTCTGCTGGAAAGTCCCTGACCGTGGGTTTTCAAACCCTCTTGGACCTGGTGGGCCCCGATTCTTCCATTATCTCCTGCCCCACCGGGGGGGCCAACATTGCAATTTATTTATTTATTTAAAGGTTTTGTACAGCGCGTAGTAACCCTAGAGCATCCCAGCGCTAAACCTGAATCTCCGGGGGTATTCAGCAGTCTAAGGAATTATGGGTGGGGGAAAAGGAGGGTCTTTAGTGATTTCCTGAACTGGAGGAGATTAGGTTCTGTCCTCAGTCTTCGTGGGAGGTTGTTCCAGTGTTTGGCCGTGCGGACCAAGAAGCGGCGGCCACCGGTCCTGGCTTTTTTAACTCTGGGAACTGTAATGAGATTTTCTCCGCTGGACCGGAGGTCCCTTTCCGCCTTGTAAGGGATTATGAATTCCTTAAGAAGGGGGGGGCCGTTGTTATTAAGGGTTTTGTGGGCCAGACAGAGAGCCTTGAAAGCGACCCTTTCTCTGACTGGGAGCCAGTGGAGAGACTTGAGAGCTGGCTTGGCAGAGGATCTTGCAGGTGTGCCAGTCAGCAGGCGGGCGGCGGCGTTTTGAACTTTCTGCAATGTGTTGAGGGTGGCTTCAGGGGCTCCCAGGTAGATTGCGTTGCAGTAGTCCAATCGTGCCAGGACGATGGCCTAGAATCAGGAGTTTTTTGGCGTTCGCAGGGAGCAAGGGAAAGATCTTCCTGCAGGCTCTGAGGAGACCAAAGCATGTCCCTGCCGTCTTTTTTGCCTGTGTTCTGAAGCTCAGGTCGTTTTCAATCCAAACGCCTAGGCTTTTGACCTCATCCTTGGGAGCGGGGGGATCACCCAGGCAGCTGGGCCAGAGGTGAGGCGGCAGGGAGGGCCCCTTGTGACCAAGCATAAGTATCTCGGTCTTTGAGCCATTTAGCTTAAGTGAGGAGAGGTTCATCCATCGGTGGACTTCGGTGAGACAGCCGTGGAGGTCAGAGGGGGAGTGATGGGGGTGTGAGAGGGTTACCACCAGCTGGGTGTCGTCGGCGTAGTTGATAATTGATACGCCGAACGGACTGACCTTTTTCTCTAGTGGGGCCATGTATACGTTGAATAACGTAGGGCTCAAGGATGAGCCCTGCGGTACTCCACAGCGGAGGGGGATGACGGGTGAGTGGCTGTCGTTCTCCCAGACTTGGAAGGAACGGCCTGTTAGAAAGGATTTTAGCCACTTCAGGGCCGTACCCCTTACTCCAATTTCTCCCAGTCGTTGGATTAGGGTGGGATGGTCTACAGTGTCGAAGGCCGCACTGAGGTCCAGGAGGATCACTGCCACTGATCCTCCCGTATCCAGAATGCTTCTGGCCTTCTCCACTGCTGCCAGGAGGGCGATGTCAGTGCCCTGACCTGGACGGAACCCTGTCTGGGAGACCCCTAATAGGTTGTTGCTCTCCAGGAAGAGTGACAGTTGTTTGTTCACTAACTTCTCCGTGATCTTACTATTTCCTGGGAGAAGGGAGATGGGTCTGTAATTGGAGAGGTCCTGTGGGTCTAAAGAGGGTTTTTTTAGTAGGCCTTTAACTGCTGCCGCTTTCCAGCTGGGGGGAACTGTGCCCTCCGATAGGGAGGAGTTGATCAGAGCCGTGGGGGGGGGGGGGGGGGGGTGATGGTGCTTGTCACTTTTTTCAGGAAGCGGAGGGGTGCAGGGTCGAGGGGGGACCCGCTTTTGATTGAGGCCAGTGTTGCCACTACCTCTTCGGTGGTGACTGGACCAAAGACGTCCAGGGAAGGTCGGGGGCTATCAGGCGGATGGGAGGGGTGGATGGTAGAAATGGTAGGATCCCAATCCGTGAGACCCGGTTCGGGGGGAGGAATAGCCAGGAGTATTTTTTGGATTTTCGCGTCAAAGAAGGTAGCAAGATTGGTGCATTTGCTTTCCGCTTCTTTGGGGTCGAGAGGTTTGAGAGGGGGATCAGGGGCGTGAAGGAGTTCTTTGAGAACGGCAAAGGTTTCGTGGGCCGACCAAGCAGCGTTTTTGATTCTACTCTCATAGAAAGCGATTTTGGTGTTGCGTAGCTCCTTTTTGTAGGCACTTACGGATGTACGAAATATTTCTTTTTTCTCTCCAGTTTTTTCCTTCCTCCAAAGGCGTTCGTTCCTTTTGCAAACCTTCCGCAGAAGGTTGAGTTCGGGGGTGTACCAGGGGGATGGGTTGACTCTCTTGGTGCGTTTCAGGGAGCTGATTTTCGGCAGGATGGCATCAAGCGATTGGGTGACCCAGGTATTGAATTCCTTGTCCGCGGCTATGATGTCTTGAGAGGGGCTTAGAATGTGTTCCCTTAGTTTGGCTGCCCATTCATCTGGGTCCAGTTTCTGCCATCGTCTAGTATGGGTTCTGATTTTGGGGGGTTGAGGGGGCGGAATGTTAATGTCCCATACGAAGGGGACCAGGAAGTGGTCAGTCCAAGGGAGGGGGACATGATCAAGGGTTTTCAGGTCTAGGATGTTTGAGAATATGGGGTCGAGCAGTTGCCCTCTTTCATGAGTGGCCTGTGGGTTTTTTAGGTCAAGGCCGGTGGAGGTGATGTCCTGTAGCAGTTCTCTAGCCTGCTTGTCGACCGGGTCCAAGAAGTGTACATTAAGGTCCCCCAGTAGTAGATAGTTAGTGGAAGACGTACATTTAATGGAGATCTGATCGATGATTTTGCTTGGAAATTCTGCTAGGTGGCCCGGGGGGCGATATACCAGCGTTCCAGACAGCGAGGTGACTGGGGAGATTTGTATGGCAAAGTGACAGCTTTCATGTCCCTTGATGTTGCCATCAGATGTTCTGCAGGTGAAGACGTCCTTGTAGATAATGGCTAGTCCACCTCCTCTACCCTCTGGTCTGTTCAGCGAGCACATAATACCAGAATCCCCTGGACTATTGGCACTCAGGAGCTCGCTGGCCCTTTGGCCCGTATCATGTCCATCACGGCCGCCAGCTGTGCATCGTGGGAGGTTCCGGGCAGGGAATCCTCCACCTGGGACATCTGCGAAAAAAGCGGGGGGATCTATGGCTAGTCATGGCGGCACTTCACTGACTGCAATCCTGAAAAAGAAATGTAACTGTGAGCCAGCGAACTTCAGAACGGTAAGTGTCCGCAGGGGGACCCCTTCCTCTCTCCATCGGGCCCTAAACCCTTTTCAATCACCATGCCAAGACTGGGCACCCTCCCTTTTAACGCCCTCCGCCAGTCCCCTCGCCCCTGTACATTACCTTAATACTGTGATACCGGGCGTAGACATTGTATGCGTTTGGACGGAGGTCCGCTAGGCTGACCTGGCGACAGAAATTCGGGCACGAGGGCGGGCAGACGGGAAATAGACACATGAATGTTGTACTTTAGCCAGAGGCCGGGGGGGGGGGGCTAACCTTGTGCAACCGCCAAGCTGGCTCGGTCGCATTGCCACCTGTGTTTCCATAATAAACTTTAACGCCAATTGGCAGTGCCCCGAACTCTAAACGGCCACATGGCGTGCTTACTAATTTACATTCGCCCCCAAAATTACCTGGACCCTGTGCTCAGTGCTGTTCCTCGCTACATGTGGATGAACCCTTCCTTGACCTGCAAAAGATGATAGAGTGAGTGCACACAAAACACACCCAGTAAAGGCCCCATCCTGTTAGTGGGCCCTGTTGTGCTCTACCCCTCGATTGTGACTCCCTTCTGGTGGGAGAAGGGGTGGGCGTGGGGAAGGGGCGCTGCCACCCTCCTTTGCTACCCTCAAGGCCTGGTGGCGATCTCCCCATACATTCTTTCTTGACCTCCCAGCACCCCTCTTGCTCGGCGCCTGTAACTGGGGCAGGGGTCCGAGAGCATCAGCAGGAGAGCCTGCCGGAAGTCGGAACGAGCAACGGCAATCGGGGTCGGCGGGGAGGGCCCCAACGAGGCCCTGGCGGATTTCATGGCAGAAGTTAGGGCGGGCCTACGGGCCGCTAGCCACCCAGATGGGGCGGCTGCAGTGATTCCGGGGGTTATGGGAGTGGCGCCAGCACCAACACCTCAGGCTACAGTAGGGATTTCTGTTACCCAGGTCTGGGGTGGACAGGTGGACACTTCAGATGGTTCTCAGGGAAGAGCCAGCACATGCTTGGATTCAGTTGGGGCACCAGCTGTTGGGGATCAACCGAGGAACCCTGGCTGCCAGCAGGACAGGGTTGCACCAGTCGCATCGCACACCCCAGCCCAGCCCCCCCAGCTCCCGACTGCCCCAGTTGCGCCGCCACAGCCTGCAGCTTCCACTTCCTCCCCCAGCACAGCAACACAGATGGTAACACCTATGCCACTGCCACAAGAAACCATGGCCCCGCTGCTGTCCGGCAGGTGCTCCCTAGCCTGGGAAGTGCCGCAGGCAGCCAAAGAAGGAATATGGCGAAGGAAGTTCATTGACATATTCTCTTTGCTTCTGCACGGGGTTGAAGGGGTGGATACCAGGAAGATGGGGGCAAGGAGGAAGATAAGAAGGTGCGCTTTCAAGCTTGGCCAGAAAAGTCCATTAAGTCATGGAGACAGGCCTTCGATATTCTGGCTGCAGTCATCATGGAGCGATTCCCAGAACAGGGTCCTGCCCTTTTCCAATACGCTACCCTGATAACCACTGAGGCAGAAACCAATGGGGGCATGGCCTGGTACAAGTATGATTGCGAATTCAGGAAGAAGATGGCCATATGTCCTGAGCTGGGGTGGGACCAGATTGAGGTGAGGCTATGGATCCAGTACATGGGCAAGGGAAAGGTAGAAGCCGCAGAGAAGACTAGCTCCAATGAAAGGAAAGGGGAAACAAGTAAGGGACAAAACCAGGAGAAGAGGGGCCAGTTCAGGCAGTCCTTTCGAGGGGGCAGGGGTGGAGGTGGCCAGAAGCAAGGTAACAGAAGGAGCTTCTCTGGGACATGCAGGCTATTCAATGGGGGAAACTGCACGTGGGGGAAGGCCTGTAGATTCTCTCACACCTGTAGCAAGTGTAGCGGCTCCCACCCTGCCACCACATGCGACAAGCGGGACTCCTCCTCTGGCCCCGCTAGGCAGGACAAGTAGCTGCATTGACAGCTCCAGACAGTCCTTTCCACCCCCCTTCAGCGTCCCTGCCTTTCCTTCCTCCTCCTACCAGCAACCTCAACCAGGTCAGCAAGCCTGCTCTTCCTAGTCCATCTGGACCACAGATGTGCAAAGGCCCGTCCCCCATCTCCATTTCTCGCTTACTGCCTCTACTGCGGGACTATTCTAATGCCAAGGATAGGGCCGCGTTAGCTGAGGGCTTCCTAGAAGGTTTCAGAATCCCTTACCTGGGTCCCAGGGTCAGCAGGGATTCAGAAAATCTTAGGTCAGCAAGGGATCACCCCGAGGTGGTCGGGGAAAACTTGCTAGAGAGCTGGCACTGGGGAGGGTGGCGGGCCCTTTCAGGCTTCCTCCCTTCCCAGATTTTGTGGTCTCACCCTTGGGTGTAGTCCCCAAGAAGGAGCCAGGGTCTTTCAGGCTGATCCAACACCTTTCCTTCCCCGACGGTGATTCGGTAAATTCATGGCTAGAGGAGGGCTCATGCTCTGTCTCCTACTGCTCACTGGACATGGCCATAGACATCGTGAGGAGGGCCAGAGTTGGGTATGGTTGGCGAAAGCCGACATTGAATCAGCATTCAGATTGTTGCCGGTCCACCCGGAGAGCCAACACCTTTTAGGCTTCAAGTGGCAAGGGGACTTCTTTTTTGACAAATGCATGCCCATGGGCTGCGCAGTCTCCTGCGCCTTTTTTGAGGCCTTCAGCTCTTTCCTACAGTGGGTACTCTCGATGAAATACAAGGTCAAAGCAGTGACCCACTACCTGGACAACTTTTTATTCATTGGGAGGGATGGTACGCAGGAATGCAGCGAGGGGCTCCAATGCTTTATGGATCTGGCCAGACGACTGGGGTTGCCGTTGGCACCTGGCAAGACTGAAGGCCCTGCACAGGTTCTCACTTTCCTGGGTATCGAGTTGGATACGGTCAAGGGCGTGACTAGGCTCCCAGCCGGGAAGGTGCAGGCCTTGCAACAGGACATTCAGGATTTGCTGGGGAGAGACAAGTCGCCTTTAGGGGTCATCCAGAGCCAACTAGGCAAACTCAATTTTGCGGCGAGAGTCATTCCGGTGGGCAGGGTCTTTGCAAGGAGACTGGCGAGAACCACTGAGAAGGTTGTCAAGCGACACCACTTTGTCAAATTGTCCTCTGGCCTGAAGAAAGACTTGGCCATGTGGGTAGAGTTTCTGTCCGACTTCAACGGGACTGTGATCTGGAGGGCTCCTTGGGTAGACAGTCCGGAAATCAGCATGTTCACGGACGCCTCAGGCAGGGAAGGCTTTGGGGCACTCCTGGGAGAACAATGGTGCGCACAGGAGTGGCCCAACGCGTAGCGCAAGCGCGGCATCACGACCAACATCACGGTGCTGGAGTTCTTCCCTATTGTCATCACTCTCCACCTTTGGCCTGAGGCCTTGTCTGACAGGAAGGTCCTATTTTGGTCCGACAACATGGCGGTGGTTCAGGCCGTAAATGGGCAATCAGTCAAATGCCCGTTGGTGCTATGCTTACTGAGGGAGCTTGCTAGAGGTAGCCTGCGCTGCAATATTGAGTTTAGGGCTAGACATATAGAGGGAGTCAAGTACGTGGCAGTTGATGCTCTCTCTCGTTTTCAGTGGGACTGTTTCCGGGCGGCCTGGCCGAGGGCGAGAGCAGAGATGACCTCCTTCCCACCAACCCTCTGGTGGATTTTGGAGTGGAGCAGGAGTTGAGAGCCCTGAGGGAGAGATCTCTGGCCCCAGGTACGAGGAAACGCTATGGGAGCCACCTGTCTACATTTAACAAAGTAGTGGAGGACATGGGACTACAAGGGTTATCATTGGAGGATAAAGTGCAGGCCTTTGTATTTTGGGCCAGGAGACAAGGTAAATCCCATTCCTGGGCGGGTGGTCACCTGGCCGCAGTCAGCCACGATGCCAAGCTGAGAGGGGGTCAGGACCCAGCGAAGTCCTTCACCATCAGAGCAGCATTGAAGGGTTGGTCCAGGGAGGAGCCGAGGGTCCCGGACGGCAGATCTCCCATCGATTTCCCCATCCTCCGTGCCATGCTAGACGAGCTAGCCACCGTAACCCACTCTCCGTTTGAGGCTTCCCTGTTTTCAGCAGCATTCTGCCTAGCTTTTTTTGGAGCTTTTCGCATCAGTGAGTTAGTAGCTTGCTCCAAAAGTGACAGTTCAGGGGACGCCTTGGGGGTGGCGGACATCAGCTTGAACTCCAGCCTGTTCATACACTTAAGAAAGTCCAAGACATACCAGGCAGGAAAGGGGGTAAGGATTGAGTTATGCCCGCTGGGGGATCCTAGATACTGCCCTGTTTCACTAGTCAGGACCTACCTCGCGCTCCGACCCCCAGCGCCCGGGTACCTCCTTATCCATGCAGATCTCGGGCCGCTCACTAAGTATCAGCTGGATAGAGCCATGATTGCATGTCTTTCCAGAGCAGGCCTTTCCAGGGCAAGAAGTTTTCCAGCCACTAGTTCAGAATAGGGGCAGCCACCACGGCTTTCAAAGCAGGGATGCAGCCTGCCAGCGTGCAGAAATTGGGGCGCTGGGAGTCCCTATGTTACAAGCGGTATATTCGCCCATGAGTATTGTGGAAGCTTTTGTTTGCAGTGTTTATGTGCTTCAGTAGTCCTTCGGGCGGTTGTGGGCCTGTGCAACCGGGGGCTTGCCTAGCTAGGCTCCACCCCGCGAGGGGCGCAGTATAATCATTGCCATAAGGGGCAGCACGTAGGTGGTTCGCCACGGTGCTGCCTGGCTCATCAGGCGGGTAGGTGGCGAGAATGCGGCCTGCCCTTGGATCGCCCGTAAGCTAACCCACTATGATTACATAACGTGTATGTAAATAAACCTGCAGCAGCTTTTCCCAAACTAAAAACACTGGTGTTTAGTGTGTTATTTGTGGGATGCATGCTTGTGTTGCGGGGTGGGGGGCCTGTTGCCATGATGTTGCTATGTCATCTAGCGCCAACACACAACTCTTGTCACCGAGCGGCATCACTCACCTCTTGTCATGCGTCGCCAACACACAACTCTTGGCACCCAGCTTCAACACACAGCTAGCGTTGCCCAGGGCCTACACATAGCTTCAGTTATTGTGGCCAACACGCAGCTCTAGCCGCCGGCGCAAATTCCAAACGCTTTTCATGTAGCGTCAAAACACAGCTCCCGTTGGTAATGTCTTCTTGGCTTTTGCCACATTGTTCTTGTCCCTAGCTCGTCGAGCTCCACGGCTTCTACTCCCAATACCTCTCAGTACCAGTTCCAATCACACGATATACCCACCCAGGCATGCACTTCAGCACCTACATAGAGGTATTAAGCGCTATTATAAATGTTACAATACAATGCATTACCTGTCACAAGTCCAGCCCCATTGCTCCTGATCCTGTCGTGCAGACACTGTCACTCACCGTCTCGTGCCTAGATTCCTATGCTGCGGTTCCTGCCCCAAAAGTATGTGCACACAGTTCCTGTTGAATGACTCTTGCCATGTCCCACTGCACCTGCACACATCTCATGGACCACAGCGTCTGCAATGTGGTAAACATTTTACCTAATCTATTTTTCCGTATAATTATCATTACAAGACAGCTCATAAAAATGAGAGGCAGAGTCTGTGGTATCTGAGTTTTACGGGGTTTATTAGAAAAACCTCGAGGTTGGAGATCATGTTCCGTCACCACTGGGGTTCGGGAAGGGACAGTCAACGTTTTATTAACATTACACATTATATATAGTAAAGTAACATAATTGAATCCAATACAGTAGGCGTAACAGGTGAAAAAGAGTGAGATAAGAACACATGTGCGTAATAGGAGGCGTGAAAGAGGGCGTGTAATAGGCGTACACGGAGGCGTGCACTGTACATGTCAGAGGAACGTCACAAGAATCGTCACATGTGGGTGGGTGCATAGAGAAAGTTGCAGAATCAGCAGAAAAGTGCGGATGCGCGCGCAGCTAGCATGACGTGACATAGATGTGGTAACTGGGGAGAACTTTAACACTAGTAGAGGAGACAGAAGTCTGGGATGTCAGAACGACCTGGACCCATAACATATCTGGTATCTTATGTTTAGAGGATGTATTATCTGGAGTAAAAGGTCTCTCGGGCAGAGGCTATTCTATACTGAATGCTAGTGCGTGCATATGTGTCTACGTGTCTACGTGCAGGGCCATGGGCCTACTATGGCAACGGGAACTGTAAATTACTTGCATGGAGGCAGGAAGGCTTGCTCTTTGCTCTGCAGCCGGGGAGATGTTTACCTAAATCACTAGACAGGAATGTATTTTCGAGGAGGCTGAACAGATAACTTGAAGGCAAAATACGGTTTTGGCAGGCAGGCCAGGTTGAGCCAGGCACCGCTTCGCTTGGCAGGAAGTAAGGCAGAGGTCAGGGATACGTGTCCATGCTGCAGCTTTCAGAGGCAGAAGGCAGAAAGGGCTCGGAGACAGAAATCAGGGCCTAGCTCGGCAGAGCCAGGAAAAACGTAAAAGTGTACCATGTAAAGACGTTGGCATGGTATGGTTAGGAACTGAATTATTGATCCATTCATGGTGGATCTGAAAGAGGATATGTTAACGTTGGACGCAAATGTATTTGCGTCTTCATATTCGGTCATGGAGGGAAATTACATGTACTTTAAACACGTACATGGAGACGTTGGGGTACACGTTAGGGGACATGCTTGACCATAAAAATTTCAATTACCTCATTCCCTCCTTGTCCCCTACGGACCCTTCAGGATATATCGATTTTCATGAGCCCATCTATCTGTTCATATAACATCATTTGCTCATTTTTTTTCATTCGAGAACGAGAACGTGGACTTGGACGGGGAATACATGATGTGGCGCACAAGCCGCAAATCGCTGGCCCACATTGTAGACATAGGCAACAACTAAAGACTATGAGGAGGGCTATTCCAAGGAAGGATAGGACTTTCCATCCCCAGGCGGACAACACGCTCCAGAGCCAACCGGACCAGGTCCAGGTGCCTGGATTCTGGTGTATCTGACTAGCAATCTTGTGGAGCCGAGTTATGGCTCTGTATACTGATGGTGCATTATTTGGAATGAAAACACAACAACTGGATCCGATGACTCTACAAGCCCCGCCCCTATCTGCCAGAATGACGTCAAGGACGAGACGATTTTGAAGAACGACAAGTCTCATAGCAGACTGCTCTTCTGTTAAGTTACCTAGGGCAAAAGTAGTTTCATTCACTACGGCTTCAAGGGTTCTGGTCAATCTACGTATCAGTTTACTGTTTGAGACAGTTCCTAAATAGGGAAAAAATCCTTTATTGAAATCTGTGTATTGTTCCCATGTTGTTTCAGTGTAATCGACAATTGGGAGATCTCTCTTGGGTCTAACATGAATGAGATGAGAATTTCTATGGTAATCAGGTGGGGCTAGAAAAATAGGTGGCAATAGGAATGCAATATAACAAGTACCATCCCAGTCTGGAGGTAAACGTATGTAAGCTGTATGACCACAAATGAAATAGGAATGTCGGGAAGCTTTGAATGTAGACTTGCCTTTATCACTGAATTCAATAACTGTATTACAATCGCTGTGTCCTAAATGTACTGAACCATTCTTTCTAGCGCATAGGTCACCTTTCACTGGCAAAACTGTAATTGAAGGTGAGTTCGAACTAGTTTCTGACTGGACATTCAAAATCATGAGGTTGAGTGTAAAATTACCCAATCCATATACTTCGTTTTCTAGATCGGTACCTGTCATTTGGGGAAGACCCTCCTTGTCAGGGAAACATGCCTTATTCATAACTGTGTTCAGGTCTCCCCATATCCAATTACCTTGGGAAACATCGGACTTACTGTCTAACGAGGACATCAATGTAAACCATGCACCACATGAACCATTATGTGTAAACGTATAAGGAAAAAGAGGCAAGGGTCCCGTCAATTTCTGGTAGGGAGGGAGTCGGCCACATACCCAGCAATTAGTAGCATTGCTGGTCTGTGAGAATGATGTAACATACGGATGAAAGAATTGTTACGCAGTGCAAGTCGGTAAGAAAGCTCGTGCGGAGGCAGATCACTAAAAGTGTGGTCTGCAGTGTCATTGAAAGAAGAATGTGCTTGTATAGGAAGATATACGTGTAACACATAGCTTAGGCATATAAGCGTAAGACTCAGAAAAAACATGACAATTAAAGTAACAATACATCTACTTCGGAGATTTTTGCAATATTTCTGTTTCTTGATCTCCTGTCTATCTCTCTCACTATGGGGGTCTAGCTTGTACATGTCAGGAACCCGTCTAACCGCTTCACCCAGGGGGGACTTAAACAATTAAACTGTCTGACTTACTAGACCTCAATTTTAATTTGTACTCCTGGGACGGAGTTTTCTCTACCAGGGGGAGTTTAGTATCAGTCTCTGGAATGTGAAAGTCCTGGGAATCAGTTTTTGGCGGAAGTCCATAGCACTTTTTCACATGGCTCAAGTGAAGCCAATTTTTTCTTCCTTCTAGTTTCACAGCAGTCCTCGTTGTCATCAGAACGATCTTCGGCTCCTTCCAACGGGGCTCCAGAGGGCTCGACCGGTCAAAATTACGTATATACACGTAGTCACCAGGGACGATCCTGTGTGGCTTCACCTCGGTGTTGTCTGGAAAGGCTGCTGCGACCTGTGAACGACATGATTGTAGTGCAGACATCAAGGAAGCAAGTTAATCTGTCAGCATATTACTGTCAACATCAGTTAATTTACGAGGCAGAGGCGTCCCCCACATATTCGGTGGCCGGCCAAAAACCACCTTATACGGGGATAGCCCTGTTCTAGAATGGGCTACCATTCGCATATAGAAGAGGGCAACTGGAAGGGCTACTATCCAGTCTACTCCTTTTTCTGCACAGACCTTAGCAAGACGTGTTTTCAGAGTCTGATTGTGTCTCTCGACTAATCCAGCTGCTTCGGGATGCCGAACACAGTGGAACTTCCACTGATAACCTAACAAAAGGGAAACTTGCTTCATGAGCTCGGACGAGAATGGCTGTCCGTTATCTGAATACACGACACGAGGCAAACCAAACCTCGGGAAAAATTCGCGAACCAACTGCTTGGCAGTGGTCGGGGCAGTGTAATCTGGGACTGGATATGCTTCTGTCCATCGGGAAAGTGCACATACAACTACAAGGACGTACTTGAATCCTCGACAACGGTCCATCTAGAGGACTTCAAAAGGGTGATCAGGAGGATGAAATCCACCTTGCTCTACGGGAATGCCTTTACCTGGGTTGAACTGACAACAGATCATGCAAGTACGCACTTTCTGTTTTGCTGCTGCTCGCAAATGCTTATTGAACCAAAGGTTTTGAATACTGTCTAACATAGCTTTCTCTCCTAAATGTGCAGGACTATGTGCTGTGTTAATGATAACTTGAACCATAGAGTCGGGGAGAAACCAAGTGGATTTTCCCTTCGTCATCCATCCCTGTTCTGTTTGGATCCCTCCTAGTTCTGTCCATTTCTTAATTTCATCTGGGGTAGCATGTCTGTATGTCAATTACATCTAGTGCGGGATCCCTAACTGTCATGCAATGTGTTGGAACTACTGTCTTTGTCATATCAATCTGAGTATGAGTCTGAGCTGTATGTTTGGCTGTTCGATCTGCCAGGTCGTTACCCTGGGAAATGGTATCTGTGACTTTCGTATGTGCCTTACACTTCATGATGGCTATGGCTGTAGGCAAATGTATTGCTTCTAACAGAGCTTGAATGAGGGGACCGTGCTGTATCTTGGCCCCGTGTGAAGTTAAGAAACCTCTCTCTTGCCAGAGGACTCCGAAGTTGTGTACAACTCCGAATGCATAACGGGAATCTGTGTATATGTTAACTTTCTTGTTCTTGGCTCGAATACAAGCTTGGGTCAGAGCGATGAGCTCTGCTGCTTGGGCAGACAGGGTGTCAATACGATGTGTTTCTATGACTTCGGTTTCAGTGGTCACTGCATATGCGGCCACCAACTCTCCTGTACTGGTTCTCATACATGAACCATCCACATAAAGTGTCAGGTCCGGGTCTGGTAATGCGATATCTGTCAGATCTTGTCTGGGTTTTGTCATAGTGTTAATGACTTCCACACAGTCATGTGCCAAAGGATCTATTGTGCTTAACGGTAAAAGTGTAGCAGGATTTAATGTATTGCAACGTCTGATTTCTATGTGTGGCTGGAATAACGTCAATTCATACCCTGTCAGTCGTGCTATAGTCAAGTGCTGAGTCTGTGTTCGGTTTAAAAGAACTTCCACGGAATGTGGAACCTGTACTGTCAATTGATGTCCTAATACTATGGAATCACTTTGTCTGATTGCTAGAGCTGTTGCTGCTACAGATTTCAAGCATGCAGGCAGAGCCTGGGCTACTGGGTCTAATGTACTAGAAAAATAAGCACATGGCTTGTGTGAACCTGCTTGATCTTGGGTGAGTACTGACAATGCAGTACCTTCGCGCTCTGTGACAAAAAGTGTAAAAGATTTGCTGTAACATGGTGTCGCTAGAACAGGTGCTTGACATAGGGCTTTCTTCAGGTCGTCAAAAGCTTGTGTATGTTCCTGAGTCCAAGGGAGGACAGTCGATGTCGCTACCTCCTGGGTTGTTAACTGTATAAGGGGCTTGGCTAGATATGCGTACTGAGGGATCCATTGTCTACAGTAAGAGGTGAGGCCTATAAAGGCCCGTACCTCCTTTTGTGTCTTGGGTTGTGGCATATGTACAATTAACTGGATGCGGTCAGGTGTAAGCTGTCTCCCCCTCTTGGACAGCAAGTGACCAAGGTACACAACTTGCTGAACACAGAATTGCAGCTTCGAAGGAGACACTTTGTGTCCCTTGTCAGCCAGAAAGAATAGGACTGTCAGAGATGCTTGTTCACATTCTTGTTCACTTCGAGCGGTGATCAATAGATCATCGACATACTGAAGTAGGGCAGTGTTAGCAGGCATGTGGATACTGTCAAGTTGTCTTTTCAGTGCTTGGCTATAGATACTCAGACTTTCCGTGAACCCTTGAGGTGCACGTGCAAATTTAAAGCTTCGGCCATTTAAACTGAATCCAAAAAGGTACTGGCTTTCCGGATCAATAGGAACACTAAAGAAGGCATTCTTAAGATCAATTACAGTGAAGAACACCGCTTCGGAATCAATAGCAGTCAATAGGGATGAAATATCTGGGACCACTGGGAACTGAGGTATGATACATTTGTTAAGTTCTCTAAGGTCAATCACTAGACGATATACAGGAGGTTCATTTGGATCAGTACGTTTGAGAATCGGAATGATTGGAGAATTACAGATATTGGAGTCAGTTTCTACAACTACTCCGTGAGCAATGAGCTCGTCAATGATTTTCAATAAGGCTGTAACAGCCTCGGGTGGCAATTTGTATTGTCGAATTCTGGGCAGAACAACTCCTGGCTTGAGTGTGACACGATATGGTGTGATATGCATACAACCTACATCAGTCGGACCTTGTGCCCATAAATGCTGTGGTACATTCTGTAATCGGGGATCAAAATCTCTCAACACATAGTGACCCTTGAAGTCACGTAAAAACAATCTCACTCCTTCCGGAGAACAACATATTACAGCTCCTAGAGCTTTCAGTGTTTTAATACCTAACAAGTTTTCGGGACATGACTTCGTAAGCAATAAATCTGTAGTACGGGACAATGGACCAACTGCTAAGGGAACTGGTTTCGATACTTCATTAACAATAGGCTTTCCTGAAAATCCAAGGGAAACATTCTGTGAGCCTGAGAGGGGTGCCCCTGGAACCTCGTCATGACTAATGGTAGTTCTACTTGCCCCTGTGTCAATCAAAAATTTTCTGTCTTTCCCTAATACCTGACTATGTACATAAGGACCGTCTTGATCAACAGGAATCTCGATGAGAGGCAAACCCACTTCCCTCTCTAGGCTGTTTCATGAATACTGTTGGTAATCTGGATACTCTGACTGTGCATACTGGTACATCTGCTGTGTAACGTGTTGTGTTGCGGCAATGGGCTGGGGCTGTGGTACCGCTACGGTCTGTTGCTGAACATGTTGTGGAGCAGGTTGCGGATTCTGTTGAGTATTCTGTTGAACATGTTCTGGCCTAGGCTGATGTGGTCTTTCTTTCGTTTTGCCTGTAGCAATATTATGTTTCAGAACGGCACAATCACTAATAAAATGACCTGGCTGTTTGCAATAATTGCAATTTCCTTTAACGGGACCTGTAGGATGACTAGTCTGTGTGTTCTGCATGTTACCCCTCTTCTGACCGTCTGCTGGAACAGACTGGGCAACTAATACTTTCATTTTAGTGTCTTTCATGCGTCTTTGTTCATGATCGTGTTCCTCTCTGATTCTATTCTGATGATACTGTAACATTTGTAACATTTGGGAAGGCGTATTTGCTTGCCATGTACTTTCGACTTTCAATACTCTGTTCTTAACCTGGGGTAAGGAATTCTCAACTAATTTGGTTACGAAAAGATGTGGGAATGACTCGCTACTTGTTTTTAGGCCACTGTTAATAATAAAACATTTTTCAAATCTAGAATAAAAATCACTAGTGTCTTCGTCTGGTTTCTGTTTGCAGGCTGAAATTGCATCCCAATCTTCCTTTTTAACTGTCAATAATCTAGGCAAAACCTGTACTAACAATCCTGGTAATGCTTTGGTTTTATCCCCAAGACCTAAACCTGGGGTACGTCCTTTATCTTCATCTTCTAATTCGGTCCAATTAATCTTTTTATCTCCCACCTCCCAATCCTTCTCTTTCAGTTTTTCATAAATCCCTGCTGGCAACAATACTTTTAACATCTTAAGGATGTCTGAATATGTGTAATCGCCCATAAGTAACATATCTTTCAATTCACGGTGGAATCCTGCGGGATCTTTATCGTGACAAGGTACTATTTTCTTCATTTCCAATAATTCCATTTTAGTGAAAGGAGTGTATAAAAATACACGTTCAAGCGTATCATCTGGCTTCCGAATTGGATGTACTTCTCGTAAGGGATTCTGTCTGTCTAGGTGGTATGGTTGTCTGACTGGGGGTGGAACGGAAACGTGACGTGGAGTCAGGAACGTACTATATTTGTGACGTTGTTCTAAAATGATGTCAATCAAATCGGTACCTAGGCCTCTCCATCTTCTCAGGAGTAAGTCTTGTAATAGATTATACAGGGGACCTGGATCAGACTGATGGTTTTCATACTGGATAATGAGATGTTGAATCATGTATATACCAGCTAATCGTTGTTCTTCTGGGGTAAGACTTAAAAACGTTTGTACTACTAGTTCATCTTTATATATACTGTCATCCTCGGCCCATTGGACTGCTGACCGGGCCAGTTCTTGATCACGTAAGGTAGTGAGTTCATGATAACCTATTCTTTCTTTCAGGATTTTGTCAGTAACTTGGAAAATATGTTCAAGAGAACATTGCTCTGGTATCGGGGAAAGGTATCGTTTCTTGCTTTCTAGACGAATGGGTCTGTCAAAAGGATTACCTAAAGGATACTGTTTAGGAGGTTTCGCTCTACCTACATACTCTACTATATCTTGAGTTACTGTAGTATTCTCTAGTTCTTCCTCCTCTGAGGAATCTTTATCGTCTGACTCGGCTGTCCTTTCGGCATTTTGTCGGGTATGTATGGCTACTATTTCTTTACGGATTTTTCTAGACATGGCCTCTATACATTTCTCTCTGTCATGCTTACAATCTGCAATATTCTGACTCCATTTAGTCAATACATTCATCTCTTCTTGATCAAAACCTGGTCGATCTCGTTCTCTTATCAAACAATTAATCAAGAACCGTAATATTAAAGCTTGTGTATCAACTTTCTGATATGCCATGGCTTCACGAACACATTCAGGGCCTTCTCCTGTTTGAATAAAATGATATATCCTATCTAATTGTTCGGGCATTCCTGGTAGTGTAACCAAAAAATCTGCAACACGTCTTAAACGTAACGAGGCTAACATCATGGGTCCTGTCTTGCCAGGTACTGAATCATATCTACAATCTGTAAGATATTGTTTAAGCTTTTCGGCTGGGGTCGCTTTCGGGGTACGCAGCGTAGCTAATTCTCTCATTGTCAGTCGCTGTATTTGCGGCGGGGTGTGATAGGGACCTCCTGTGGCACCTCCTGAGGCGGATGCATGGGCATAACCTGGCTGTAGCGGGGTTGAACCTTGGGCTGCATCTGTCGAAAAAGGATTAGTAGAGGGAACAGTAGGGGAAGCGATACCAGGTGCGGGAAAATGCTGACGTGGAGGGGTCGTGGCTTGGGCTTGATCAGCAGGAATATGCTGTGGCAGATTATTATTAGCAGGTTGTACGGGTACGTTGGTATATGCGGGAGCTACATCATCTAAATAGGAAGAAAGGAAAATATCTGCTGCGGTCTTATGGTGACGTACTTTAGTCGGGATCAATGGTGGTGGCAAGTTACTGGATACTTCCGGGTTGGCCTTAGGCAGGCCCTCGGCAACAACTGGATACATGCCTGTAATGAGTGCATTTCTTTTACGGTCTAATTGTTCTGATCTGACCTGTTCTCCTTCTTCTAGTAACTCTTTTTCTTTGGCTTTTTCGGACTCTTCTCTACTTCTATCTGCTTTTCTGAATTATTTTTCTGTTCTTCTATGCGATTCTTTAGGCCACAATTCTATGGCATCTTTCTGAGACTGTCTGGCTTTCTTTTTCCATAATGCTTCTTCTACTCTCATGATGCACTCGGCATCCCATGTCCCTGAGACAGGCCATCTAAACTGCTCTTCTAAATGCTTGGTGTAGTCCACCCACAAATCTAAATACAACACAGCGTCTAAGCCATGCTTGTGGTACATAAAATATCCTGGAGTGTCCCTAGGTGGGACAGGCACTGCTTCTTCGAGTATCCCTTTCCTAGTTCCTATCTGACGCAATTTCGAAAATAACGGCATCTTTACTTTGACTCGAATACAATAAACACGGCAAAGAAAAGCAAACAGTCATTCATACCACGACATGAAACACATTAAAACATTTCGAATAGATACTGTCTAGTACATAAAACACAATACTTAGAATCACGTGAGAATAATGCTAGAAGGCTTGAATCTTGAATCACTGAATTACTGAATTACTAGATGCACTGCTAAACAGTACAGACCGGTCCCATAAAGAGACACGTCATACCGCGCTCACCTAAGTGAACACGTATGGACCAGGACTGTGTACCCAGACCTGTCTTGACCGGACACAAACTAATGCACCCGTCTAGATGCGTCCCTAGCAACGGTACTCACCGGGAGCAATACTTGAACTTGAACTTGAACTTGAAAGCCTCGGACTGGACTGGACGTCTACTGGTACTGCTACTACGGGATCCTCCGCACTCCTCACCGCCTCGTCTGGATGTCGACCTCAGTCTCAGTCACCTCCGTAGGCCTGAGGGAGATACAGGAAAACCTGCAGATGCGCATAGGTGTCCGTCACGGCTGTGGCAGGGGGCAAGGCCTGCGACGCATCGCCGGCGTGTGGGGTGGGGGAGGGCTCCCTGTTCGGGCGCCAAATTATGTGGTAAATATTTTACCTAATCTATTTTTCCGTATAATTATCATTACAAGACAGCTCATAAAAATGAGAGGCAGAGTCCGTGGTATCTGAGTTTTACGGGGTTTATTAGAAAAACCTCGAGGTTGGAGATCATGTTCCGTCACCACTGGGGTTCGGGAAGGGACAGTCAACGTTTTATTAACATTACACATTATATATAGTAAAGTAACATAATTGAATCCAATACAGTAGGCGTAACAGGTGAAAAAGAGTGAGATAAGAACACATGTGAGTAATAGGAGGCGTGAAAGAGGGCGTGTAATAGGCGTACACGGAGGCGTGCACTGTACATGTCAGAGGAACGTCACAAGAATCGTCACATGTGGGTGGGTGCATAGAGAAAGTTGCAGAATCAGCAGAAAAGTGCGGATGCGCGCGCAGCTAGCATGACGTGACATAGATGTGGTAACTGGGGAGAACTTTAACACTAGTAGAGGAGACAGAAGTCTGGGATGTCAGAACGACCTGGACCCATAACATATCTGGTATCTTATGTTTAGAGGATGTATTATCTGGAGTAAAAGGTCTCTCGGGCAGAGGCTATTCTATACTGAATGCTAGTGCGTGCATATGTGTCTACGTGTCTACGTGCAGGGCCATGGGCCTACTATGGCAACGGGAACTGTAAATTACTTGCATGGAGGCAGGAAGGCTTGCTCTTTGCTCTGCAGCCGGGGAGATGTTTACCTAAATCACTAGACAGGAATGTATTTTCGAGGAGGCTGAACAGATAACTTGAAGGCAAAATACGGTTTTGGCAGGCAGGCCAGGCACCGCTTCGCTTGGCAGGAAGTAAGGCAGAGGTCAGGGATACGTGTCCATGCTGCAGCTTTCAGAGGCAGAAGGCAGAAAGGGCTCGGAGACAGAAATCAGGGCCTAGCTCGGCAGAGCCAGGAAAAACGTAAAAGTGTACCATGTAAAGACGTTGGCATGGTATGGTTAGGAACTGAATTATTGATCCATTCATGGTGGATCTGAAAGAGGATATGTTAACGTTGGACGCAAATGTATTTGCGTCTTCATATTCGGTCATGGAGGGAAATTACATGTACTTTAAACACGTGCATGGAGACGTTGGGGTACACGTTAGGGGACAGGCTTGACCATAAAAATTTCAATTACCTCAGCAACATATCCTGTCATGGAGCTCCTGTCTCTTAACACCTGCTGCACGACTCCTGTAACTTAGTCCCTGCTCCACGTCTCCTGCCCCACTACGCCTGTCCCAAAGTTCCTTTCTTACAGCTACACGGAGAGCTCCTGTCCAACGGCTCCTGTCCCAAGGTGACACCTGTTAAAAGTCTAAACCGGTAGGCATCGAAATGTACAGAGGTGTTCCTTTAGCACCAAAACATGTCCTCAGCCCAAGGATGGTCATTTGAAAATGACATAGCCATACCTTTCCGCCTCTTAACAGTAACACCAGAGCAAAATAAGAAGTAGAGTTTTTAAGCCCGTAGCAGATCTAAAGGCATTAAGTAAACAAGCGGCAATGATAGAAAAAAAAACACTGCCTCGAGTGGTGAGCGCGCGCCACAGCTAGCCTAATGTTTTCAATTATCTGGGCAGGATAATTGAAACCACTTTGGTGCGCTTAACATACACCAATAGGCCATGGGCGGAGCAATGCGCCCGCCTTTGGCCTATTGCGTGCTCCGTTAAAAAAAAACACGCACTCAAAGCCCAATAACGAAAGCCAAAAGGAAAAGCACACGCACAAGCGTGTGCGATTCCAGGCTTCGTTTTCAAACCCCGGACAAAAAAGGGCTCTTGACTGCCAAACACAAGTTGAATCCTTCACACATACCCCCCCAACCTCACACCTGCAGCACTCAACACCAGTGTCAAACACACAGAATGGTGCCAATAATGTCCAGTCAATACACTGAACAACAGTCACACTGCTGAGGGGCATTCACAAACATCACACACACAGGGATGCCTGAACCAATGCTGGCACAAAAACAACAGCCAAACACAAACCTCACTAACAACATATACAGAAGTACTACAAGCACAGACCTGTGCAGTAACACTGGGGAAAGGCAATATGAGCCCAGACAGTTCAGTTCAGTTAAAAATCTTTATTAGGATTCCAAGAATCCATAAAAGCGCAATCACATTTTTTTACAATAATATAATAAAATCCATATAAAAGAATATTAGACAGTTCATTTGATACACCATTAACAATTCATCAATTAATTTAGCAAGATTTCCATACAAAATTACAAATTCAGGGGTTGGTCATCATCTTACGGGCTCGGGTGGCGATTTTCAAAAAAGTGCAAGGGCGAAAAACTAATTCTTTATTTTTTAAGGAGAGCAGCATCTGATGGGCTTTGTCCAAGGGAACAGGTCTCTGTTTTTAGGTCTCGCCTATTACATCCTGAAGGGATGGTAGGCGAGATTATAGTAAGCGGTCCGAAAAGTCTACCTAGCTGCGGATCGCCTACAGTTCATGTGAGCCAGGCGCGTGCACATCCTCGCCAGCCACATCACACATCACACACCACCATTTGTCTGTGCCTCGGCATCAGACTTCAAAGGCTGCCGCTCCCCCGCCCCCTGCATCAGACTTGAAAGGAATGTACTGCCCCGCCCCTGCTACAGCAATGCCGAGAACTTGTTTGAAGTGCCTGCTCCTTGCACAATACACTGCCCATCTCTCTTTATATGCCACCCACCTCACTCCGCCTCCACCCGCATCAGAATCAGGCCATGCTCTCCCACAAAGTTTATTATTTAATTAGCCCATCAGCCTCCTTGCTAATAATGGCCCCAGGCTTTTCTTTTGTTTCTTTGAGATGCACGGTTGCCGTGATTCTTCAAAAGTAAAGAAATGGAAAATCTTTTCTGTTTCTGTACTTTCTCTAAATCAGATGTCATTTTTCCACAGCCCCAGCACGTATGGTGCCTCCCTGCTTGGCTTTTCAGCAGCAGCCCAGCTCCTGTGTCAGACCGGGCTCCCACATCCCCACCTCTGAGGAATGCACTCCCCCGCCCCCGCCACAGCAATGCCTAGAGCTTGTCGTGTTTAACTTTGAGGCAAGCTCGTTTCAGTTTCGGGCAAGGCAATTCTTCGCGTCCCTCCCCCCTCCCGCAGTCCGATGCATTCTAATTCGCCCTCCGCCCCCCTCCCCGTTCGTGCCTACAAATGTTTGTTTTCTTCAGAGCCGTGACGTCGCGGCTCGCCCACCACTCCCACAGAGGCCATTTACAAACTTCTCCTCGTTTTGTTTATTTAAAGTGCGAGCTCTAGTTTTCCTTTTTACTGCTGGCAAGCTTGATTTCCACTTCTTTCATGTGGTCGCTGGACAGGAACATCTGAAGTGAATACTTCTTTCCTTTTCTTTGGAGAACTCCATTAGAGCAGTGTGTTTTTGACCCGTCACACTCGTGTACGTTGCTCCGTGTGCACTCCATGTTGCTTCCTGTTGCCCAGCTGCTTCTTCCAGCCCTCTTTCCTCATGTGCCCCCCTGTGTGATTCTCCCCATTGCTTCCCTCCCCTCCATTAGAGCGGTGTGTTTTTGACCCATCACACTTGTGTACGTTGCTCCTTGTGCACTCCGTGTTGCTTCCTGTTGCCCTGCTGCTTCTTCCAGCCCACTTTCCTCGTGTGCCCCCCTGTGTGATTCTCCCCATTGCACCCCCTCCATTAGAGCGGTGTGATTTTGACCGTCACACTTGTGTACGTTGCTCCGTGTGCACTCCGTGTTGCTTCCTGTTGCCCAGCTGCTTCTTCCAGCCCTCTTTCCTCGTGTGCCCCCCTGCGTGATTCTCCCCATTGCTTCCCCCCCCCTAATTCTGGTGTTGCCTTTGCTCTTTTACTCCACATTTGCAACCTTTCCAGCCCTTCACCTTTGCTTGTGTCCACTTCCGTGTTGCTTCGGCGCCCCCCTTCTACTCTTGTGTAGCAATGCTGTTCCTAACCGTTTCCTGTGTTGCTTTCTTAGCTACCGATCCAACTCGTATCAGTTACTAAAAAATATATTAAAAGCGCCTGCTAATTTTTGTAGGAGCGCACTTGCGTGGTGTGCGTGCCAACTAGATAACTCTGGTTACTGCATCAAAGAATTTGTAGTGTTTTTGTTGTTGTTAATATTTTAAACTAGTCATGCTGCCCGTTGTAGGTGCTGTGCAGCCTGGTTAAAAACCTTGGTAAAGCCATTGGTCACAAAGGAGAAACCTGTTGGCTTTTCCCATTGTTTCTTCTAAACTGCAGCCAAGAAGAACAGGTTTTCAACTTGAATGTGTGTGTTCCAGACTTGTCTGGCTAGCCCTCAGTGTTTATCTTCATTTTTTATTTTAAACTTTGAAATCTCTAGTAATCGTGATTTATAACTGGACGATCTTAAACCTCCATATATTTATATCTATTAAAGACAAATGGGCCCCTGGGTGCACTGTCATAAACACACCCCCTCCACACACCCCCTCACACACAACCCCACATACAAAACCTCACACGCACAACCCCACACACACAACCCCGCCCACACACACAACCCCTCCACACACACAACCCCTCCGCACACACAACCCCACACACACACAACCCCAAACACACACACAACCCCACACACATCCCCACACACACACAACTACACATACCCCCACACACAACCACACACACACAACCACAAGCACACACACAACCACACTCAACCCCACACACACAACCCCACACACACAACCCCACACACACAACCCCCTCACACACACAACCCCACACACACACAACGCCCCACACACACAACCCCCCCACACACACCCCTACACACACAACCCCCAAACACAACCCCAACACACAACCCCAAACACACACACAACCCCCCACACACAACCCCACACACATCCCCACGCACACAAACACACAACCCCAAACACAACACACACCCACAAACACACAACACCAAACACAACACACACAACCCCACACACACAAACCCACACACACAACCCCACACACACAACCCCACACACACAACCACACTCACACAACCACACACACACAACCACACACACACACAACCACACACACAACCACACACAAACACAAACAACCACAACCACACACACAACCATCTATCTATCTATCTATCTATCTATCTATCTATCTATCTATCTATCTATCTATCTATCTATCTATCTATCTATCTATCTATCTATCTATCTATCTATCTATCTATCTATCTATCTATCTATCTATCGCACTCACTCTATCTCTCTATCGATCGCCCTCACTCTATCATCCTCACTCTATCTATCTATCTATTGTCCTCATTCTATCTATCTATCTATCGCCCTCAGTCTATCTATCTATCGCCCTCAGTCTATCTATCTATCCATCGCCCTCACTCTATCTATTTATCTATCGCCCTCACTCTATCTATCTATTGCACTCACTCTATCTATCGCATCACCACAGCATTACTCACCACCACCACAGCATCACTCAGGTGCACCACAACATCACTATGCGCTACCACAGCATCACTGAACGCCACAGCATCACTCGTCGCCACCACAACATCACTCAGCACCACAACAGCATCAAACTGTGCAACCATTCAACAACAACTGGTTCAAATATGTTCTCTCAATATTTCAAGCTTTATTACAGATGTCAAAAACAAATGTTAATATTTCACTTCTGTTCTTGGATTTTCGTCACAAAAAAATACACTGAACATAATCTTCACAAAAGTTATTTACAAAAGTTTAAGCTATTGCCATTATAAATTACAATAACTTTTAAGTATTAATTATTAAAAATAAATAAAAGCCATTGTTATTTGTAATATCAATACATCTAAGTCACATAAATATTACACATATTGCATTACAAATGCTATAGGTGTCACATTTGCGAAAGTTATAACTATTGGAATTGTAAATGACAAAGCTATTAAATTTGCTATTTTCAAAACCAACACATAAATAAAAAAATTGTAATTTACAATACCAATAGCTCAAACTTTCCTAATGCGAGACCTATTGCATTACAAATGCTTGTTTAAAAAGTTGAGTTAAAAGCCACTTCACATACTTTAAATAATAATTACAGAAAAAGAAGAAATGGAGATCAGTTTGTGCGCTCACCTCGTCACAGGGGCATAATGTGTATTCAAGGTTGGGTCGATAACCAAGAAGGAAACATAACAAAAATTTAACAGTTCCTGCTCTCAGCTGAAATAAGAGGCTCCTTTCCCAATAAGTCATAGGCAGAGTAAGATATATTGGTAGGGAGTGCCTATACAGTTCTTTGCTCATATAACTTAATACGGAGGATTTCTTAGAATTCATACTGATCCTTTCTGAGTTTTAAAGTGTATAAAATGCATTTTTCAACTCATTCTTGTGAAATAAGTCGGCTCTACTCGGGTCTAGAAAGAGGCTACCTTTATCGATACTACATAACTCTGATAGACCCCCGAGAGCCAAGGAATATCCATTCCTCTCTCACATTTGAGACAGTCACTTATAATTTCTTTAGCTAAGGATGCAGATTGATTCCTCCAAACTGAAAACCAAAATAGAGCAGGACGAGCACTAATAAAATCCCTAATAAAATTTAAGTTAAGTTCCCTATGGCAGATATATTAGGAGGTAGAAATTGGGACACCCAGCAGCTTTCTGCAAAACCGGTTTTCTTCCTGCTGGATGCAGTGACTGTTCGCAAACCCCCATATCTCAGCCCCATACGTAGCTACTGGAATGCATTGTAATTAAAAAAAAAAATAATTGCAAAAATAGGACCTGTTTTCTTCGGGCGGGGGAGACTTAGGATGGAATTGATGAGCTTTGAGAACTTGCTCGTGGAGTGGGCCAAATGCCCAGTCCACGAGCCGTTCGCAGCAAAGACCATCCCTAGATAGGGAAAGGTGCCAGTGGACGTTAGTTTATCGTTCCCTACCAATATAGAATTAAGCTGGCGTTTCTGTGGTCCGTATGACATAATAAAAGATTTTTTTAAATTAACACGTAGATCCAAACCGTCCATATACTCAACGAAGGTCTTAACCAAAATACGCAGAGAGTTTGGCGTGCGGCCTATAAGGACTGCATCATCTGCGTATAAAAGTACCGGTAGCAATTTGCCATTGATTGTAGGGACGTCTGGAGTTGACAATTTCAGGGAATTGCTCAGCCCATTGATATAAATGATAAAAACCAGGGGTGCTAAAACGCACCCCTGTCTGTCTCCCCTGCCCACCCTGATAGCTCCTGAAACCTCGCCACCCCTACCAATCCTAACTTGCACCTTAAGATCTGTGTGGAGGTATGCCAAAAAATGTGCCAGAGGCTCATCCAAACCATAATCCAATAAAATAAACCAGAGCTTAGACCTATTAACTAAATCAAAGGCAGATGATAAATCCATAAAAGCCAAATAAACTGGGGCAGATCAGGCAATGGTATATTTACTAATGACCAAATTAATTAAGTCCCAACCTTACTACGAAAGCCCAGTTGACATGACTCTAATATACAACTTTCTTGTGTCCATTTTAAGACACTGTTATATATGACTCGACCCAATATCTTTAAAGTATTGTCAAGCAGGGAAATTGGTCTGTAGTTAATCTGTCCCCCTTTTTATAAATTGGGACAACGATGCTCGTAGCCCAGGTACTCGGCTTAGGTGCTCGGGGTAAATTATTAAAAACATTCAGCAGGAGTGGAGCCCAGAACTCTGGTTCCATTTGATTAAATCTATACGAAGCCCGTCTGGGCCCGGAACCTTATTGCCTAGCCTCTGTGCAATTGCCTCTTCTACCTCTAACAAGGTAATTTGCAAACAGGATAAATGGCCAGGCTCATATTGATCTGAACCATGTGGCAGGGTTGCATACATTTTGGAAAAATGACTCTCCCATAACTCGCTGGAGATGGTACAACTGACCGGTGTTAGTTGCTGACCCATATTACGCAGATCCCTAACGGCGGACCAAAATATGTTGCCCTTCTTTCTGCCAGCTGATTCTAATAGTGCTTCCCAGCGATTATTAAGGAGAACGCCCTTCCGCTCACTTATCGCAGTATTATACCTCTTCCTAGCCATTCTTACTTCTGCAGAGCACCTTGGTTTAGAGGTTAGAGCCTTGAGTAAATTCCTATTGGCCTCCGAACACTCATGATCAAACCACCTCGGTTCTTTTTCAGCCTGCGCAGTTGGTACTGACAAGAGGGATTTGATCACTAAACAAAGTTTAGTAAAATCTTTAATTACCCTTGAATGTAGTCCCTCGGTTGATAAGCAAGAGGCAATTAGATGCATATGCCCCTCTACCAGTGTCTGAAGCAATTTACCGCTATCAACCCCCCTCCATTTCAATCTTAGTTTATCGGTTGAAGGTGTTAAGTCCCTTGCCCCGCGATGGGTAGTATACAAAGGGTGAAATGCTAATCTCAGTGCCACTTTGAGGGGATTGTGATCCCCATAATCTGTTGCACAAACCTTAGCAGCCAATAAACGGTCTGCAAGGTAGGGGGAAACAAAAATAAAATCAATGGTTGAGGAGCAATCCCTTCCTCTAAATGTGGGTACCTGCTGATTTATAGAAGAAGGGACAAATTCAATGCCCACAACATCCATTACATTAGTAAGGATGTGTTGACTCAAGAAAGTATCTAGTTCCAGGCCCCTACGCACGGCGGGATCCACATATAGTGTGCCCACACCATACGGTTTGGGTGCAAATTTGGCAATTAAAATCCCCACCTAAGAGGATCCCAATAACCCCGTCTAAGCCTCGCTGTCTGTCTAAATTGAAGATGTTAGTAAAAAACTCAATAAAATTCCTATTTGGAATAGAATGAAAATCATTATTGTAAAAGTTAATTAAATAGAAAGGGACTCTCCTTTTGTATCTCAATATTTGGATGTTGGGGCTGTTAGTGGGTGTAACCTTAATGCTCCCTCTAGATGCTATACTAATCCCAATAAACAAACCCCCGGATGCACAGCCGAATTTGGGCTTTGGTGCAATTAAGCTAAAACAATGAAAACCTTCTATATGTAAATCATGTGTGGCCTATGTTTCTTGAAACATTATAACATCTTGGTCGGATACCATACGCTGCCAATTCACATCAACTAGCCTTGATTCAATACCAGACAGAACAGGAGTACACAACATCACACTCAGGAAGGGAAGTAGTAGTTCAGCAAACACACATACAGCTTACCCATCACCCACAGATGCACAAGTCTGGGACACCCAGGTAAAAACAACATGACCAGAGGACTGTGCAGCACAAACAGTTGAACTGCAGATGAGCAGCCATGACTAAAAAACAGTACAAAAAAATCACATATAACCAATTGGGAAACTGTTCTGAGTGGCACATTGGTCCTGTGCACAGATCAGCACCACAAAGCAAAGTGTAACAAATAAAGTGATGGGGAGGCTCACACACTGGCAAACCAAGGGGACAGCTGACATGAGAGTGAAGTGTTGTGTAAGTCAGTAGTGGACATGTCTGGAGTTCCCCATACACAAATAGACGGAGTGCACACTCACAATGGGTAGGCATGAGAAGCACAGATAGGGGATGTTATGACTCCACAGCCCACACGCCAAACAGGAGCCACAAAAGTCTCAATTGACAGCAATGCATGAGAAAACACACTCCACAATGTCAGTGTGGCTGAGCAGGTCTGCACAGTGAGCACAAACAGTATCAACACACATGGATGGTCAACAAAACACAACACTGACTTGCCAGTCACACACTCTGCATACTCACAAGTGCCACCAATAACAAGTAGATGGCCCACAGAAGTGCAAGGACACACCACCACACAGCACACAACCTACAAATCCCACATGGGCACACAATCACAAGCACAGGGCTGACTAATCAAACTAACAGGCACTCAACTCCTTGGTGACACATGTGTGCAGTTGACATTGCAGGGGCACACACACATCAACACTAACAAACAAAGTCACCCCTTCACACTGCACACTTTTTGACCACCCAAGTGCACACATTTAAAGTTACCCATGTGACTAGGATGACTGGCCATCACAAGATGACCATACACCAACACTGCTGTTCACACATCCAGAAAGATCACCCAGACATGATGGCCCTGGCCAGCCTGCCTGCAATCCTGTGGATAGAATCCCATTTAGTGATGGCAGTGCACCCGAAAATGACATGTGTACAATTTAGATAACCTGACCAAAGAATGATTATGACAACAGTAGTTCATCACAAACCACCATCATTGCACCCCCAAGCCTCAGAGTCAAGAAGAACTGAAGTGCCTGTCACCTCTGCAAAACCCAGAAAAAGTGGAACAAGCCATTGGCAATGTTGAAGTAGCAAACAGTGCTTGTGTCATATTAAACCATACCCACACAGAAAACCCTTTATTTAGCAAGGACACTGACAAAGCAGATAACTAGAGTAACTGTCTTTATTCACATAGTACACAGATAGGCACCAAAAGTGGACAAGAGCAAGGCCAGTGTCTAGTCCAAGGTGCAGAGTAGGTACATGAGATCCTGCACAGGGAAGGGACACACAGCAGTGAACATCAATGCCAGTGGCCAGTACAAGGTGCAGAGTAGGTACATGAGATCCTGCACAGGGAAGGGGCAAACAGCAGTGAACAGCAAGGCCAGTGGCAATTGCGCAAGCTGACACACTTAAGTAACTTGGACATACACATTCATTAATGAGAGGTGCTCACAAGGGCATAGAACAATGGCCACCCAGCATTGTTAAATGCTGTAGATAAATCCAAACCCAAAAGACACACAAGCCTAAAGTCCTGAGCAACTCCTATATTAAAGTGAAACAATAATTTTTCATCCCCACAGTGTTCTTCTTTGGTGATTTTCTTGCTGTTTATTTGTGTCCAATCTTTTCAAGTAAATACTTCCGTTCTTAATATCTTAATCTTTTCCAACATACAAAATCCATAGAGCTAACACATGTTTCGTCTTATACGGGCATTCACCCAAGACTTCAGCAGTGAACATCAAGGCCAGTGGCCAGTCCAATGTGCAGAGTAAGTACATGAGAAGCTGCACAGGAAAGGGGCAAACAGCAGTGAACATCAAGGCCAGTGCCAGTCCAAGGTGCAGAGTAGGTACATGATGTCCTGCACAGGGAAGGGTCAAACAGCAGTGAATATCAAGGTCAGTGGTCAGTCCAAGGTGCAGAGTAAGTACACGAGAAGCTGCACAGGGAAGGGGCAAACAGCAGTGATCATCAAGGCCAGTGGCCTTTCCAAGGTGCAGAGTAGGTACATGAGAGCCCGCAGAGGGAAGGGACAAACAGCAGTGAACATCAAGGCCAGTGGCCAGTCCAAGGTGCAGGGTAGGTACATGAGAAGCTGCACAGTCAATGGGCAACCATCAAGGTCAGTGGCCAGTCCAAGGTGCAGAGTAGGTACATGAGATCCTGCACAGGGAAAGGGCAAACAGCAGTAAACATCAAGGCCAGTGGCCAGTCCAAGGTGCAGAGTAGGTACACGAGAAGCTGCACAGAGAAGGGGGAAACAGCAATGAAAATCAAGGCCAGTGGCCAGTACAAGGTGCAGAGTAGGTACATGAGAAGCTGCACAGGCAATGGGCAAACACCCAGGCCAGTGGCCGTTCCAAGGTGCTGAGTAAGTGCATGAGAAGCGGCACAGGGAAGAGGCAAACAGCAGTGTACATCAAGACCAGTGGCCAGTCCAAGGTGCAGAGTAGGTACATGAGATCCTGCACAGGGAAGGGTCAAACAGCAGTGAACATCAAGGCCAGTGGCCAGTGCAGAGTAGGTACATGATGTCCTGCACAGGGAAGGGGCAAACATCAGTGAACAGGGGACTAAAGCTGGATTCTGAGACTTTATCAGCTGAATGGCTGCCATCACTGTGGAGGGCAGAGACTGGACATTCTGGTGTAGCCCACCCACGTCTGAATGAATGCCCTCCATGAAAGCAACGACCTGTGCCAACTCTTTGTCGTGGTCTAGGAAGGCATTGAGGAGAGTTGTCTGGCCCGCACACAGCTGGCGCAAAAGGTCCACAGCCTCAATACTGATGGCAGCAGGGGAGGCAGGGGCAGGGGCAGCAGGGCCTGGGGTGAAGGACACTCTTCCCTTCTTACTGGTGCGAACTCGGGTAGCACTAGTGGAAGTAGGTGGGAGGATGGGCACTAGTCGCTGTGTGGTGGAAACGGAGGCAGAGCCCCCACACCCTGTGCCTGCCAACATAGATGCATCACAGCTGGCATCAGATGACATTGAGGTTGGTGTCTCTGGCTGTGATCCCTCAAGCATACTCCTGTCCCTCTCCGAGGCGCTGGTCACATCAGCGTCACTCTGATCGTGTGTAGCAGTTGTGCTTGATACCTCACCACTGGTGGCTGTCCCTTGTCCTTCTCTGCCCATGGTAGATGCTGCATAAGACAGAGATGTAGGGTCGGTTCAGTGGTATAACACAAACATCATATGCAAGTAAAGTTCAAAAATGGATGATGATATCCCCATGTTGCACACCACCCTGTGCAGTAACATTGTGAAACCTCAATTCAGAATTAACATTTAGCGTGTCATCATGCAAACATGGCATGAGTGACCCATGTGATGACCGCACAGCCAAATTGCCTGCCAGTGGCTCTGTGCAACCAGACACACAGATCACTCTGAGCACATCTAGGGCCCTGAGGGGGGAAACGATGTACTTCGAGCATGTTGCCACTGTCACATCTGGAGGCAGCCAAAGTGGACAACACAGATAAAGACTCAAACATAACAGTTTACAATAGCCATGAGCTCATGCCATCCAACATGTAGTTCTTTAGGCCACAACTACAGTTGCACATTGGTGTTAGATGTGTAGTCATCTCAATTTGGAAGTCAGTCAAGGCACACATTGATGAAAGCATACTCAGATGATGCACACTGCCGTTCCCTTGCATAGGATGTCCCTGTCTACCCCAATGCAGACGATGGCAGAAGGCCACAAATCAGAATGCAATGCCAAGGGCCATTACTCCAATGACATGAGAAAGTACAGGTAGGGAAAATGCATGACAGCTGCACTCAACACAGAGGCCACTTACAAGCCATTACATCACACTAGCAACATCACAGAGCCCAGCTCTGGCCCAGGCTGTGCACACAACCAAAGTCACCCTTGCCAGAATACTTACCCCCAGCTTGCTGCTGATTCTCCTTCCAACGTGCATCCAGCTCAGGCAGTGTCACAGCTAAGATGCGGGCCATTAGTGGTGTCATGCTCCTGCGCCCCAAACTGCCAGTCCGAGGGAGCAGCTCCAGCATCATCTCTGCCACGTGTTTTCTCAGTCGGCAGATATTATCCCACCTCTTGTGACAGTGTGTGTGCCTTTGGTTGGAGACACTCAGAGCCCATGCCTTGCATGCAATGGCCCTCCACACGGCCTTATGATGGTGTACTTTGAGCTGCAGGCATGGGAGACAAGAGGGGGAAAATCTGTGACACTGGGTTGTATATCACTATCTCCCAATACAGGAGCATGATACTAACTCAGCACTACTTAACAGATATGTCTAGCAGAGACAATACAGCATCTCACATAGTACGTTAGCATTGGAGATTCATATGAAAAAGCATGCCGGTATGAGGGTGGACACAGTACCTGGCCATCTCATACACATGCAGGATGCCAGCGCAGAAAGCAATGTGTAGGCTGCCCACATCTACTATCCAGTCTGTTGGTGAGCAAGACAAACATTACATTTGAATTAATGTTACGGGGCAGACTCACTGTGCCCAACGCTGCGCGGCCATCAATGTCCTTGCCCCGTGACTGGCTCACTGTGTCCTGGAGGTCACATTGAGGGACATGATCTTACAGTCTCACACCCTCTCACAAGGTTTGTCGTGTGCAATCTACATGGCCGAGATTGCTCTTTGATGGATAGTCTAGCAAACATCGCACATGTTTTTTTCTCTGTACATTCAGTGATGTGTCCTTGTCAGATTGGGCAGTGACTATACAGGCCAGGTGGGCTCACATTTAGGTCCAACTTGGGGTATAAGAAATGTCACATGAAGTGACAAATTGAGAGCGCACACAGTGCCTACACATGCGAGTCAGTACACATGCTGGGGTAAATGGAAGGAGCTGTGCACAAACGTACTACAATCTTCTGCGTCATAGGTGATTTACCACAAAGAGTGTCACCCTCTGGTATGAATGTCCTGATCATAGTGCTGACATATACATGATGGAAATTTTGAGTCAGACACAATTCCATCAGTACCCTCTGGACGTAAACCCTTGGTAAGGCCACAGATGAGCATGTGAAGAACATCAGGGACCCACACATCCCTTCACACAGGCAATTTCTGTCTTGATTCCTGGATTAACAACTTGCTGTGTCACTGTATGGCTGAAGAAACAATGCATGTCCCTCCAATTTTCATGTGCAGGCAGGGAAACATGTGAAATAGGCCACACACCCCTTTTCCCTGGAGACAGCATGCTAGGCAGTGCATGACACAACCCCACACTCTCAGGCGCATAATGCAGCAGATCAACGTCATGTGTGCACTCCCTGCACTCTCACTTCCACCCTGAAACCCTTCCCATGACATTTGGATCACCCTATAGCCTCCCATACTGTGTGAGCACCTCGTCCACCAAGACCTCCAGCTCCTCGGTGGTGAAGCGACAGGTCCGGATCTTCTCAGTCCTCGACATCACTGGGTCCAGGAGACAGGAGCAGCAGCATCAGTTGGTGGTGAGGGGTGTCAGGCAGCAGGCTCTGGAGACAGGAGCAGCAGCAGCAGTTGGTGGTGAGGGGTGTTAGGCAGCAGGCTCTGGAGACAGGATCAGCAACAGCAGTTGGTGGTGAGGGGTGTCAGGCAGCAGGGTCTGGAGACAGGAGCAGCAGCAGCAGTTGGTGGTGAGGGGTGTCAGTCAGCAGGCTCTGGAGAAAGGAGCAGCAGCAGCAGTTGGAGGGGAAGGGTGTCAGGAAGCAGGCTCTGGAAGCTGTGGAAATGTGGGGCTCTCTCCCACACATATATAGCCCCCTGGGGCAGTTCCAGTGGTTCTAAGCTGCTGCAATTTGTGTCCCAGGTCAGCCTTTTTCAAATGCATCCAATGACTGGCTCTACGGTGGCTGTGGCGATTTTCAAAATTGCATTAGTCTACAGCGACTGCGGTTCCCATTGGCTGTAAGGGCATCGGCATTGGCTGTGACACACCACAGGGCCAGGTGGTAGCTACTGCGATATGGGTGCCATACATTTGAGCCAGTGACCGTGATTTGGGTGGCGGAGCATGTCTACCACCATTTGACCATGGGTATATACCTATCACTACCGTAAGTGTGACTTTGGCATTGGCATTGACACACCGCTGGAGCCAGGCAATAGCTACCGCAATATGGGTGCCATACATTGCTAAGAATGACCGTGATTTGGGTGGCGGAGAATGCCAACCGCCATTTCCCGATACACATATCACTATCAACGCACTCAACACCGGCCGAATCCCGGGATGCTACCGAGCCACCCCGAGACGAACCCACGGACCCTTCAGCTGCCACGCCTGCAAGTTCACCTGCATCCGGACCTGCACTACACCAGCCCCCACCAAGCCGAACAACAGCAGCAACCACCTGAAGTGCATCCTCCTCAACACCCGCTCCGTCCACAGACACGCCATCGAACCCTGGAACCTCCTCGACACAACAGCTCCTGACGTCGCCTTCCTCATGGAAACCTGGATGAACGACTCCTCAGCGCCCGACATCGCCATCGCTATCCCAGAGGGCTACAAGATCACCCGAAGAGACCGCGACAACCACACTGGAGGAGGCATCGCCATCATCTACAGGGACACCATCCGCATCAAGACCAACACCGACGACACCCTGACAACCGCCGAACACCTGCACTTCCAGATCCACAAGGACCCCAAAACCACCCGCAGAGGCATCCTGATCTACCGACCCCCGGGACCACGCACACAATTCAGCGAGGACATCGCCGACTTCATCAGCCCGCATGCCCTCCCCTCCGCCGACTACATCCTCCTAGGGGACATCAACTTCCACCTGGAGAACAACAACGACCGCAACACCATCACCCTGCTCGACAACCTCGCCACCCTCGTTCTCAAGCAGCTGGTGTCCACCCCCACCCACCTCGCCGGACACACACTCGACGCAGTCTTCTCATCCTGCAAAGACATCGTCTTCAGCCACGCCACCGGACTCCACTGGATGGACCACAGCTGCGTCCACTTCACCTTCCAAAGAACGACGTTCCACCACCACCAGCAACAGGTTGCTCGAAGTAGCTGGAACAAGATCACAGCCGACCAGCTCGCCGCTTCCCTGAGCCAGCACCCTCCCGCCAGCTCAGCGAACCCCAGTCAGGCCGCCGACAACCTCACGAAGTGGATCAGCAACTGCGCGGACGAACTCGCCCCGCTGAGGACCCCGCCCAGCAGACCCGGCAGCAAGAAGGCCCCATGGTTCACCGACGAACTCAAGAGCTCCAAGAAGAACTTCCGAGCCCTCGAGAAAGCCTGGAGAAAGGAACCAACACCGGACAACATGACCACCCTCAAGCTTGCCACCCGGGAGCACCACCAACTGATCCGCGCCACCAAGAAAACTGCATTCAAGGACCGGCTGAACAACAACGCATACAACTGCAAGGAACTCTTCAACATCGTGAAAGAGCTCTCCAACCCCAACGCCGGCAACAACGACATCACCCCATCGCAAGACCTCTGCAACTCCCTCGCCTCCAACTTCCACAACAAGATCGCGGACATACACAACAGCTTCAGCACTCAACCGACGCACGCCACGACCGAACCACCACCCCCCCACCACCACCCTCCGCGCCTGGACTCCGATCAGCACCGAAGATACCGTCCGCATGATGAACTCCATCCACTCCGGATCTCCAACCGACCCCTGCCCTCACCACGTCTTCAACAAGGCCGACGCTGTCATCGCACCCCACCTGCGGGACATCATCAACACTTCCTTCGACACCGCCACCTTCCCGGAGAGCTGGAAGCATGCCGAACTCAGCGCCCTACTCAAGAAACCTACAGCGGACCCCACCGAACTCAAGAACTACCGCCCCATCTCGCTCCTCCCGTTTCCAGCCAAAGTCATCAAGAAGACCGTCAACAAGCAGCTGGCCGCCTTCCTCGAGACGAACGGATCCCTCGACCCCTCACAGTCTGGCTTCCGAGCCAACCACAGCACCGAGACCGCCCTCATCGCGGCCACCGACGACATCCGAGCCCTGATGGACAACGGAGAAACAGCGGCCCTCATCCTCCTAGACCTCTCCGCGGCCTTCGACACTGTCTGCCACCGCACCCTAGTGCAGCGCCTCAGCAACGTCGGAATCCAGGAGAGGGCACTGGAGTGGATCATCTCCTTCCTCGACGGAAGAACACAGAGAGTCCGACTACCACCGTACAAGTCAGAGGCCACCGAAGTCATCTGCGGCGTCCCTCAAGGATCCTCGCTGAGCCCCACCCTCTTCAACGGCTACATGAGCCCCCTCGCGGCCATCGCACGCCAGCACAACCTCAACATCATCTCCTACGCCGACGACACCCAGCTGATCCTCTCCCTGACCAACGACCCCGCCGCCGCCAGAGCCGACCTTCACGAAGGGATGAAACACGTAGCCGAGTGGATGACGACCATCCGCCTCAAACTGAACTCAGACAAGAAGGAGGTCCTCATCCTGGGCTCCTCGCCCTCCGCCTGGGACGACTCCTGGTGGCCCCCCGCCCTGGGCACCGCACCCAAACCGACAGACCACGCACGGAACCTGGGCGTCATCCTGGACTCCTCCCTCTCCATGACCAGACAAGTCAACGCCGTCTCCTCGTCGTGCTTCAACATCCTGCGCATGTTACGGAAGATCTTCCGGTGGATCCCCACCGAGACCAGGAAGACGGTCACCCAGGCCCTCGTCACCAGCCGACTGGACTACGGCAACGCCCTCTACGCAGGAACCACCGCCAAGCTCCAGAAGAGACTCCAGCGGATCCAGAACACCTCAGCCAGACTCATCCTCGACATCCCACGACACAGCCACATCTCCGGACATCTGAGAGACCTGCATTGGCTCCCCGTCAACAAAAGAATCACCTTCCGTCTCCTCACCCACGCACACAAAGCCCTACACGATCAAGGCCCGAGCTACCTCAACAACCGCATCAACTTCTACGCTCCCAAACGCCATCTCCGATCAGCCAGTCACGCCCTCGCCGCCGTCCCCCGCATCCGAAGAACGACAACAGGAGGAAGGTCCTTCTCCTACCTGGCCGCCAAGACCTGGAACTCCCTCCCGACCGACCTGCGCCTGACCCAAGACCACCTCTCCTTCAGGAAGAAGCTCAAGACCTGGCTGTTCGAGCAGTAGCAGCACCCCCCCCCCCCCCAAGCGCCTTGAGACCCTCCGGGTAAGTAGTGCGCTCTATAAATGTCTTTGATTGATATCACTACTGCGAGTGTGGCTTTGGCATTGGCAGTAACACACGGCTGGGGCCAGGCGGTAGCTACCGCGATATGGGTGCCATACATTGCTAAAAATGACCTTGATTTGGGTGGCAGAGCATTCCAACTGCCATTTGACCATGGGTATATGCCTATCACTACCGCAAGTGTGGCTTAGGCATTGGCAGTGACACACCGCTGGGGCCAGGTTGTAGCTATTGCAATATGGGTGCCATACACTTGCGCCAATGACCCTAATTTGGTTGGCGGAGCATGCCAACCGGCATTTCCCAATACACATATCACTATCACTACCGCGAGTGTGGCTTTGTCATTGACAGTAACACACCGCTGGGGACAGGCGGTAGCTACAGTGATATGTTTGTCATACACTTGAGCCAATGACCGTGATTTGGGTGGCAGAGCATGCCAACCGCCATTACCCAATACACATATCACTATCACTACGGCGAGTATGGCTTTGGCATTGGCAGTGACACACCGCAGGGGCCAGGCCATAGCTACCGTGATATAGGTGCCATACATTTGAGCAAATGACCGTGATTTAGGTGGCGGAGCATGCCAACCTCCATTTCCCAATACACATATCACTATCACTACTGCAAGTGTGGCTTTAGCATTGGCAGTGACACACCGCTGGGGCAAGGCGGTAGCTACCGCGATATGGGTGTCATATATTGCTAAAATGACCGTGATTTGTGTGGTGGAGCATGCCAACAGCCATTTGACCATGAGTATATGCCTATCAATACCGCAAGTGTGGCTTTGGAATTGCCAGTGACACACCGCTGGGGCCAGGCGGCAGCTACCGCAATATGGGTGCCATACACTTGAGCCAAGGACCGTGATTTGGGTGGCGGAGCATGGCAACCGCAATTTCCGAATAGACATATCACTATCACTACTGCAAGTGTGGCATTGGCATTGGCAGTGACACACCGCTGGGGCTAGATGGTAGCTACCTCGCTATGGGTGCCATACATTGCTAAGAATGACTGTGATTTGGGTGGCGGAGCATGCCAACCACCATTTGACCATGGGTATATGCCTATCACTACCGCAAGTGTGGCTTTGGCATTGGCAGTGACACACCAATGGGGCCAGGCGGTAGCTACCACGATATGTGTGCCATACACTTGAGTCAATGACCGTGATTTGGGTGGTGGAGCAATTTGACAACACCTATGGACACATCACGCTGTGTCAATGGCCAATTGGCAGTTCTCAACAGTGCACAGTGGCCACATAATTAATGGCACATGATTGTGCACACAATGCCAATGTAACATTTAGCCCACTGCTGACTGCACATGCCATGTTTGTGTACATGATTTTAAACATTGGCATGTGCCCCCACACATGTCACTTATGATATTGCTGGGCATGTACACAAAACAGTGTTGTGATGGACTCTCCAAAAGTGTACACATGTCAATGTGTGAAAGGGTAGAGCAATTCACAGTGATGAATGTCTGAGTAACCATTTTGCATATTTGACTGTCTACTTTTCATGGCTCATGCACAGACTTTTTGTTTATGCACAGACTGGGCTCCCTGTGTTGTCGATTGGTGCCCGGTTCAACTTAAGCAAGAAGGTGTGGCAGGTACAGCAGCTAGGTATGAGACAGTAGTGTTGCTGTTTCATACATGTGCTGTCTGAACTACTCTCAGGGCTGCACATGCAAGATGTGGATATATCCCTTTGGGCATTCACATAGTCAGATATTGTTTGGGAGGTTCAAGCTGTGTGAAAAGTGGACAGGTGTACGGATGGTGTAGCTGAAGGTGTCCCGACATGTGAGTTGGGCTGTGAGCTTAACTGTGGTGACAGTCATTGTTGGTGTTGTGTCAGTCAAAATGTAAGATGTCTGACACATCTCCTGGTGGATTGCATTGACATGTGTCCCCTTTCATCTCACCTAGGAGGAGTTTAAATGTGCATCATCTCTATACAGTGCTGGCAGACTTGGAGGATGAGGAGGTCATACGGAAATTCCATCTGGATTGACCCACCCTACAAGACCTATGTGCCATGTTGGAGCCCCACCTGCAGCCTCACAGGACATATCCCAGTGCTTTCACACCAACGTTTAAGGTGATGGCAGCCCTGCATTTTTTTGCTTCTGGTTAATTCCAGTACACGGTGTCCAGCACAGGTGGGCTGTCGCAACCTATGTTCAGCATTGTGCTACGTGATGTACTGTCCACTATGATGATCTACAAGGACAGATATATCCATTTCCCCAGGAGGCTGTGAAGGGAGATTTCTATGCACTTGGGCACATCCCCAATGTTGTTGGTGCCATTGACTGCACACATGTTGGCCTGGTTCCCCCACAGGCACGTGAGCACATCTACAGGAACAGGAAGCATTACCATTCCATCAATGTGCAAGTGGTGTGCCAGGCAGATATGATCATCTCCCACAGATGATGGATAATCTGCTGCCAGAGCATGCATGGATTGTGGGTGAGTACGAAGAGTCAGGTAGCATGCTGTGTGTGTGACATGCTTTCCTCCGCCACAGTCATATTACAAATTTGGTCTGTGTATCTCCCACCTAGGTGATTCTGCACATCCCAACAGTACTTGGTTGCTGAGCCCACTGCGGAATCCCAGGACCCCAAGTGAAGTCTGCTACAATGATGCCCATGGGAGGACACCTTGTGTGGTGGAGCGTACTTTCAGTCTCCTAAAGTCACGTTTCGGCTGCCTGGACAAGACCGGAGATGCAGTGATGTACTCGCCCAAAAAGGTGTGTCAAATTGTAGTTGCATGCTGCATGCTCCACAACCTGGCCTAGCGCAAGGAGATCCCCTGCTCCTGGATGCTGATGGGCAGCCAAGGCCCCCGCCTGCTAACCAACCCATGTCCAGTGATGAGGATAATGGAGTGGAGGAAGGTGTCGACCTGCGTCAACAGATAATCCACCGCTATTTCACTTGAAGGTGAGTGACAATCTACAGCGGAGCCATTGTCTGCTGATATCATTGTTGGTGGAAAGGTGTATGTAGGTTTTGTGACTGCAGCCTGTTGTTGACTCAGTGCTGGGTGCCAATGTTCCTGGGAAAGGGTAGTTTGGCACAGATACAGGATGTTGAGGTCGGTACTGTTGCTCATTGTAATGTGTGCAGATTGGAGTACCCTGATGACAAGTGCTGGGTGATGGCTGTGATGCCAACACCTGACTAGTGAATATTGTTCTGTTGTGTTTTCCTAGGTCCCTTCAGCCTCTACTTTCCTACGTACAATCCGTACTCCAGGTACATTGTAATCAGGGTGAAGACTGCACATCCTGTAATAAACATGGAGCAGACACAATGACATGTGTGTGTAAGGAGTGTTTATTTAAAATAGGTACATGTGACAGAGGAGTGAATAATTACAAAAAGGTTAATAGTGAAGCAATGAGTTGTCAGTGATGTAAGATGAGACAATTGAGTAGTCACCACATGGATGTGGTGACCCAGTCCAACAGACGGATGACATTAACAAGGCAGTGTGGGGAAGGACAGTCAACAAAGTCAATGCAATGGTGAAGAGGGTTGCCCTCATGGCAGGCTCCTTGACTGGCGTTTGGCAGGTGCTTTGCTACGGATTTCTCCCTTGGATTTCTTTGGACGGCCCCTTCGTCGTTTTGTAGGTGGGGCCTCTGCTGCGGGCCTGTGGGGTCTAATGAGTCCCCCCTCTCCGTGCCCGCAGGGGAGGATGTGGAACTGTCATCCTGCGGGACAACGGAGGGAGGTGGGGATGTTGGTGTGCCGCAGGCCTGTCCCTCAGAACCGCCACTAGCTGGCCCAAGAGGTCCACAATTTGGCCCATGCGGGTCTCAATGGACCTCAGCAGCAGGCAGAGTTCACATGGCTCTTCCTGAGCCTGGCCCGTTTGTCCCTGGGCCCGTTCATTGGCCCGAAGGACTCTGATGATGTTGTCCTGGGCTCTTCGGTCCCAGTGTCCTGCTGTCACGGACCTGTTGCCTCACCACTTTAGACACCTGCCTCCTCTCCCTGCCCTCCTCAGATGGTGGGGTGGGGTGGTCATCCCCTGGGGCAGGTAGAGTGTTGCAGGCAGCACTGGTGGTGGTGGTGATGTAGGCCGCACAAATCGTTCCAGCACAGGTCAGCTTTGTTGTTGTGTGTGCTGCTGAGGTGGTGGGGGGACAGTGGGTTCCTGAGACCTGTTGCGCCCTGGCACACCAGATGGGCCGGCATCGAGCTCCGCGTCCTCAAAATCCATGGAGTACTCATCCGAGAGTCCATGTTCCGGGGATGGAGACTGGCCCTGCAGGTTGATGTGGTCATCCTCTGCAGTCAGTTGTTGGTCACTTGTGGGACAGAGGGGAAATGGTCATTGACGTACACCCCTAAGGCTTGATGGCCGAAGTATCTCATTCACTGGTTATGCAACACACAGTTAACTATTTCACACATTTTATGTCTGCACATTGATGTGCATGATGACATTATTTGGAGGTTCAAACATAAAATTTCCATTGTGTGACATGTTGGTTGATACCATGCCCCACATGTAGATTCTGTGATTATGAGGACATGTTATCATCTGACAACTGGCGGCGATACAACTTGATGTGAGGCATGCTGGTTACTCTGCATGGCAAGCGTTACATTTGCGCATGTACTAGGCATTGTCCTCTCATGCATACCTTTGTGATGTCCTGGGCTTAGATTTATTTGTTCGACAGACCATGCTTGTTTTGTTTTCGTATGGTCCTTCAAGCTCAGCCTCCATGTAACTTACAGATAGCATTCAGTGCTTGCATGTTTTTGCCCTGATTTGCTTTGAGATGGTATTTGTTGAGTCACACTTCTGTTTCTGTGACAGTTACATACGCTTAGCTGTCTGCACACTGTAAGTGGCAATTGTATCTGTGTATATTTTGGTGTGATGTGAGGGCTGGTGTTGTCATTTGGCTCCATGCTTTTTGAGAGGAATGGTGGGGTGCATGCACTGTCTACTTGTCTGTTCTGTTGTACCATTTGGGTTGAATTTGTGACACATCTCTCTTTGTGTGTGGTTGGGTGCTCCATCCTGCTCAAGGGTGGGACAAGGGGGACTGTTGTGAGTTGCAGTATAGTCCTCTCACACACACACGCCCCTTCCTGGGAAGATGGCTATCTACCTGTTAGGTGAAAGTGAACAGTGTAATGGCTGTCACACGCTTCTGGGTGGGTGGGGAGTGTTCCATCCTGCTCAGGGGTGGGACAAGGGGGACTGTTGGGAGTTGCAGTGCAGGCCTTCCATACACATACCCCCCTTCCTGGGAAGATGGCTACCTACCTGTTATGTGAAGGGGAGCAATGTAATGGCTGCCACATGCTTCCGGGTGAGTAGGGAGTGTTCCATCCTGCTCAGGTGTGTGCCAAGGGGGACTGTTGGGAGTTGCAGTGCAGACCTCCCCCCCACACACACCCCTTCCTGGAAAGATGGTTACCTACCAGTAAGTTTGTTTGTTGTAGTCCAATGGATGCCAAGTGCTTCTGGGAGGGGGGGGGTGCTCCATCTTGCTCAGTGGTGGGACAGGGGTACCTGGTGGGAGTTGTAGTGTAGGCCTCCTACCTCCGTACAGCCCTCCTTGTGATAATGATTACCTACCTGTTAGGTGAAGGTGAACAATGCAAAGGATGCCACATTCTTCAGGGTGTGAGGGAGTGCTCCATACTGCTCAGGGGTGGGACAAGGGAGACTGTTGGGAGTTGTTGTGCAGGCCTCCCACACAAACACACAACCCATTCCCTTTGAAGATGGTTACCTACGGTTAGTTTGAAGTGAACAATGTAATGTCTGCCACATGCTTCTGGGTGGGTGGGGAGGGTTCCATCTTGCTCTGCTGAGGTAAAATTGGGCATGGTGGGAGTAGTATTGCAGGCCTCCCACCCCAAAACAGCACAACCTGGGAAGATGGCTACCTACCTGTTAGGTGAAGGTGAACAATGCAATGGCTTCCACATCCTTCTTGGTGGGAGGGGTGCTTCATCCTGCTCAGGGGTGGGACAGGGAGTTGTAGCACAGGCCTCCCACCTCCAAACAGCCCTCCTTGTGATAACGGCTAGCTACCTGTTAGGTGAAGGTGAGCAATGTAATGGCTGCCACAAACTTCTGGGTGGGTGGGGAGTGCTCCATCTTGTTCAGCTGGGATATAAGGGGGCATGGTGGGTAGTATTGCAGGCCTCCACCCCTAAACAGCGCAACCTGGGAAGATGGCTACCTACCTGTTAGTTTGAAGTGAACAAAGTAATGGCTGCTGCATGCTTCTGGGTGGGTGGTGAATGCTCCATCTTGCTCAGCTGGGATACAAGGGGTCATGGTGGGAGTCGTATTGTAGGTCTCCCACCCCCAAACAGCACAACCTGGGAAGTTGGCTACCTACCTGTTAGTTTGAAGTGAACAAAGTAATGTCTGCCACATGCTTCTGGGTGGGTGGGGAGTGCTCCCTCTTGCTCGCTGGGGTACAAGGGGGCAAGGTGGAAGTAGTATTGCAGCCCTCCCACCCCCAAACAGCACAACCTGGGAAGATGGCTACCTACCTGTTAGTTTGAAGGGAACAATGTAATGTCTGTTTCCGCTGCAATACTGACCGCCGCGGACGAATTTCCACCTGCTCTGCCTGCTACGGGTGGTCTTTGGTGGCCTTGTTCCGCCATGGTCAAATAAAGTTTGAATAAAAGTGTCTTTGGACTACCAACGTGTTTGAATCACTTTTCACCACATCTATGCTTCCTGTGCCCCTTACCCCCACTGCACCAAACGGCAAGGAACAAAAGATCTCCGCAAAAGAGCCTCTCTATGGGTGCCCGTCGGGTATTGCAGCGCTGACCCGACGAGGAGCAGGCCATATGATGAAGCATGACACCGAGCTGGCTGGGTGTGTGAGGGCCCTATTTCTGACAGGAGGAATTCCTCTCCATTCGATCTATCCAGGATTAAGCACACACCCTGTGTGGCTTTCTGACATACCTCCCTCCCTTGTTCGACCATCATGATAATCACAGAGTCAGACATGGAAACCCAAATTGTATGATAATTCCCATAGGTGTTCAATTACAGCATAGGTAGGCTGACGGGATTCAACCATTGCAGACAACTGAGGAGCACTGCAATACCAGTGGAACAGAAGGTTAGAGGTGTTTCATTTAGCATATGCAAATACCTTGCTAGATAGTTTACAAAAGTATGATATCATTTAAAAGACAGATATCTCCAGTAGTACTAGCAAAAAAGGCAATGGAGTCTACCAAAGCTTAATTAACTTATATCTTTGCTGAATGAGGCAACAATGTTCTCTAAGTTGCCACCAACCCGAACTCTCAAAAAACTCTAGACCACTCTCTGTATTTATTACAGCCTTGGTAGTTTGTCAGTACAAAAGGCTGCATTTCAACTATCATCAGCTGCATCAGTTTTCCAAGGGGCAATGTACCACATGTTTAAAGATAAGAAGACTGCCTGAGATGCTTCCAAGATTATGTCTTAGTCTCATGAAAGGAACAAAGGAGCACTTCAATATTATACTGGACATTTCCAATACATTCAAAGAGAGGGGTGGTCATGTGTGCCAAGAAATGCTAATTATTTGAACCTCAGTGGACCATTTGGGTCACACTATTTGAGCCAATAGGGTGAAATCCAAAGATTCTTCAGTGGATGCCGTTAGATGCACCAGACAACAAGGAGAAATTGAGAATCCTTCTCTGGAGTGTGTGAATACCATGGAAAATTCATAAAAAACTCACCTTCGTAATGATACATCTGTGTAAACCTCTGAGTTATGGAGTTTGGTTTGAGTGGATTACGAAACAAATCATTAATACAGCCACACTACAACCTTTTTCTAGTGGGATACATTGTGTTAATTTGATTGACACCATTACATACAGCTGCAACAGTCCTTTCATAAACGTCCAGGTAGACTGAATGGGTAGTAGCATATGCATCTAAAACATTGAGTGAAAATGAAGGATGATATTCGATCATAGGCATGTGTGTGGGCCACAAATCACTTCAGACATTTTTTGGAGAAATATGTTTACTTTTCATACTGACCACAAACTATTAGTGCAGATTTTGTCACCAGGGGGAGGTTTAACTTCAGCACCACTGTTGAAATCTCAAAGATAATAGGTTTGTCATTGCATTAGTAGCAGGTAATAAAAATCAGCCGGCAGATTGTTTATCCAGATTATTATGTATGAAACCTCAAGATGAAATACCTTAGGATGGAGAGTTGGATGTAGTTGTTAGTGTTGGGGATGTTGGTGCTATGATGTATGACAGAATATCAATCACAACATATTAATTTACACAAATGGCACCAAAAAATATTGATTACAAAAATATTGTCACCCTGTACTTAAAACAGAAAAACACAAATATCAAATTAAAAAATATTGCTGTATCAAATAATCTAAAGTATCCTAATATTGACAGCAAAAATAAATACAAAATATAATTATCACCTTAATATATATATATATATATATATATATATATATATATATATATATATATATATATATATATATAATACTACCCGAATATTGAAAACAGCATGATCTGCTACAAGATTATCATTACAACTTAATATAAATACATTTAATTTGTATCAAACTACTAATTTAAAACTCTGTACAGTAACAAAACATATATAATGTTTACATAAATGTATTTAACTTATACACACTAAAATAATTATTGAATCATATATTATAAATTATGTCAAACTAAAATTAAACAACAAAAAAAATATTATTTGCCAAATATTTTTAAAAAAAGTTAACAAGAAAACAACTATAGCAACATACACAAATAGTGATTATTCAATCAAAATATATATACTTCCCGAAAAAAATATATGTATAACATTAACACTAACCCTGGGCTTAATAGTTTGTACTAATTTGCACTTCGCAAATTGCACGTAGTACAATACCAAAACTGTGCTTAATCACATAGCGTTGCAGCTAAATCAACAACATCCTCAGATGCTTTGAAAAAGCAATTTTACATGCTTAAAAGCATATAACTAAGTCACAAAAAATAACTTTTACAATGAAAACAGTCGGCAATGAGAGAGCTGATGATTTTGGGGTCCCCCCTAACCTAGGGGGAGGACCAAGCAGATGCCTTGAACACAAAGAGCATAAACAAAAAGCACATTCTGTTGAACTTCGGTGGAGGTCCCATCCTCTTAGGACCACCCCAAGTACAGTTATTGGAAAAAAAACAATCCCAACCAAAGGCCCTGCATAGCATTATGGGATGAGATTAGCAGTGGGCAGTGAATATTATAGTATCCAATATCAAAATAATTCAAGCTATTCTGGCTGAAGAAGGGTGAAACCCCGAAACCGGTTCTAAAAAAAAAATAATAATAATTCTACAAAGAGCTGCAGTTCACCTAATCGTTACTAGAGGTCCCTCACGAGTCAAATGCAAAGCATTGAAATTATTCTTACATCAAGCTGCAGTTCCACTAGTCATTACTAGATATCCCTCACGAGTCAAACGCAAAACCATTGAAACCCTTTCATCAAGCATTTGCATTTGACTCCTGAGAGACATCTATTAACCACCAGTTAAACTGCAGCTCTTTGTAGAAATATTTTGATATTGGATACTATATAATATTTACTGCCGACTGCTAATCTCATCCCATAATGCTTTGCAGGGCCTTTGGTTGGGAATGTTTTTTCCCAATAACTGTGTTTGGGGTGGTCCTAAGAGGATGGGACCACCACCAAATCGTTCAATAAGATGTGCTTTTTTGTTTTCAAGGCATCTGTTTGGTACTCCCCCAAGGTTAGGGAGGATACCAAAATCATCACCTCTCTCACTGCTTGCTAATTTTTTTGTTTCACTTTTGTGAAAGTACTATATGCACTTTAGCATATAAAGATAGAGACACTTATTTTATCATAACTGGCACTGTACCATTTGCAATTATTTTGCAATTTTTTCACAGTGCAGATAAGTACACAGTGTCATCAGCTATCCTATGCATGCTACGCAAACTACGCCCAGGTCTAATTAACACACAAACATTAATTAAGATATGTGTAGTGCTACTACGCAAACTACGCCAAGGCCTAATTAACACACAAACATTAATTAGGATCCACCGAAACAAAAACCATCTAAACACCCATAAATCTTTCAAAAATGTTTACTTAAAATTAGTCCTAAACGGACTATATTCTAAACATTTCAAAATTACAAATACTTTCCGAACAGTAAATAATCAAGCACCTGTTCTAGAACTCACAAAAAGATGAACCCTTCAAGAAATGTCTCTAGAAAATGAAACCACATCAAATATGTAAGTATAAATGTAAAACATGTAATGCATGTTTAAAAATTATTGCTACTTAAAGAGATATTTTTTGCAAACATTTAATGAATATCTATTATTGTACATTTCACCGATATAATGGCAGAAAGTGGCATTTACATCACATCTCATAAAGGGAAACAGTTATTATCTCACTAGGAATACACTCAGGCCCTAATTATGAGTCTGGTGGGCTGAGAACCGCCAGACTTGTGGGGGCGTGGAGGTGGGGGTCCAGCCACCGCTGCACCGGCGGTCCGACCTCCCCATTATGAGCTGGGTGGTCAGACATCCTTGGAACCGCCACCAGGGAATCGCCATTCCCTGGATGTCACATGGCAGTCAGGGGGCCACAATATGCTTGGCTGCATTGCCACAGTCCTGCCAAGCGCATTACAAATTTCCTCTCCTCCAGGGTTTACATGGAGGTTCTTACTCTATGTAAAACCTGGAGGAGAGGGAACAAAGATGTGTCTTATGCTTGTGGATGTACACAGGGGGGCATTACATGTGCCCGCCATGTGTACATTCACATTGTTACAGAGAACAAGGGAACCCAAAAGTAGCAATTGGTCTGGGACCTTTGGGGGTGTAGTGTTTCAAAAGACAGTGGTCCCAAACATTAGTGAGAATAAGACAATCAGAATGAATATAGACCAAAATTAAATCTATATTTTTACTGTCCAGCCGGACAGAGTTTAATAGTATAAATATTTATATATATGACAAGAGATGGAAAACAATTACCAAGCGGGACACAACCTGTGTCCTGCTATCACATATGACATACATATAAGGCAAAAGGGGAGAAAGGGCAGTCTGTGAATACTTCAATTTTGTGACAGACGATGGTAAAAAACACTTTGCTTGATCTTTTTCAATACAAAATATAAAAATCATCCAGTGTCTATTGTCGACGACGTTTCGATCCCCGTTAGTTATGGGATCATCATCAGGACTTACAAATACATGCCTTAATTAATAATTGCCCAACAAATAACCAGAACAAAATTACATCCATATAACACACAACATTGAGAAAAGGGAGTAAAAAGAGGGGGTTGGAAAAAAGGAAAACATAACATGTATTAGAAACATTAATAGTTATACATAAGAAAATGCCTGACTTAGTTCCAAAGGAAGTTGGAGCAACCACACAACCCAAACAGTTCAAAAGATTAGCATCAAATTGCTGTGAAGTCTAGTAGTATCAAAGTTAGCGGCATACTCAGGAAGAATACTAGAGAGTTTACTCAGCGTGATCAAAAGAAGTTATCACTGTATAGCCAAAAGTTTAAAGTTTAAAGATTAAAGAGCAGAAAGAGCAGAACACCCATGAAAGAAATCCTAAACTTGGATGGCCGTCATTGTGCAGTTTGTTTAGAGCCCGGAATACGAGGGACATACCTCAATGTCAAACGAATTGGCAGGGTCTTCAAATTTTAAATTTACTGAAGTATATAGGGACCTATTATGGAAAAAAGAGGACATTATTTCCCAATCTAAATATTGCCCGAAACGGTAATGGCGTTTCGTGGTCAGGCTTACCGTATTTATTTTTTGCAGATTTAAACAGGTCCTGAAAAACAGTTTAAGAGTAACTGAAGCATATAGGGACCTATTATGGGAAAAAGAGGAAATTATTTCCCAATCTTGATATTGCTCGAAACGGTAATATCGTTTCATAGTCAGGCTTACCGTTTTAATTTTTCAGATGAAAAACGGGTCCTGAAAACCAATTAAGGAAGATATCAATAAGAAATCTGATTTGGAAACGGGTGTAGCCTAAGAATTGATCTACAAGTCAAGCGCTTACCCAAGGAAAGGGTCAGTTGCCGGTCCTGTTGATACTCGGTGAAACCTAAGGGGGTAAAAATAAGGATTGCTAAGATGTCCGGTTGTAACAGTCAATCAGCGTAAGGCCGAGAGCTAAAACGTGGGGCTTACCAGTAAGGAGAACAGGCTCCACCACAATGGGGATCTGTCAAGTCGAATGAGTGAATACTCGTTCCGCGAAGACTAACAGAAAACGCTGGCTATTTAATCAAACAACCGGAAACAAAGTGCTGAGATCATGTGACTGATAGGCACCTGATGGCTGTGCAGAAGTAGCGGCGGCCATCTTATAATAAGCAAATTTTGTTACAAAGTCGAGTGTTATGCCAATTACGTGGGTATGTGGGGGTAACAAGGAAAGGTGGGGCTACCAAATCCTCAAATCCCTTAACCATTACCGTATGTAAGCAAAAATACAAAAAATAGTTGACTGAATACCGCGTATATAAAAGAAACTGCGGCCATTTATAAGTGATAAATCTCCGAATCAGAAAGGGAAGAGATTGCAGAGATAGTGTAGAAAAACAGAAATTGCATGAATATAACTTTAGAAATTTTCATCCAAACAGTACATATTTCAAAAATTAATACATATTTAGAAAAGCCGAGAATATAGAACTTTGTTATGTTAGAATGAGTTCATAGATTCTCAACTGCTATACCTTCTTGTGATATGGGCACAGAAATGAATTAGCTCATTAGGGTCCAAATTCACAGAATGAAATGCGTGCAATTATAAAATGATGCCACAGTTGGAAATCCATATCATTTCGGAGAGTTCAGATCTAGAAACAGCGCATAAACAATCCAGAGCAATGTGACAAAGTAGAACATCCCACAAGGGGAACCAAGTGTCTTTATTTCAAAGAAGTCCAGTCCTCCAATCGATTCAAACCAGTATGGATACTTTTAGTTCTCAGGATCCATTTAAGTTCCTCTTTATTCAGCAGGGTGCTCAAATCACCTCCTCTTGGAGGACTTTTAATTGAATCAATAATTGTACATTTCAATTCAGATTCACTATGGCTTTTTTCAACAAAATGTGTGCATTCACAGCAGTTCCTGCACGGCATGGACTTTCGAGTCCATGCCATGCAGGAACCTTCTTGTGCGGTCCCATTGTGGTGCCTATTTCAAAGGCACGACTGCCTTTGAAAGAGGCACCACTGCGGGACCGCCGTGCTACCTGCCCGCCAGACTACTTAAAAGTCATAATCTGGCAGGCACCTGCGACCTTCGTCCGCACCACCTCTTCACCTAAAGTTGGAATCTGGTCCTTACAGGTAAAAGAGCACTATCAACTACTAGAAATATTAAACAAAGAGCAGAGCCACGCCAACTTCAAATAGAACAATATATTACCCAACTAAAACAAACCAAAGAAATGTACCAAATACTACAATGAAAATTGTAAACATTTGTAAACAACCAAGGCCTACCCTACCTGAAATACTACTTCAAAAATTCAAAATCTTCCAACTAAAACTAAAATACCAGTGCAAATAATAAACAGATGCCAAACAAATGTATTCGTAAATAATGCTTTAATTATTTATAATATTCAGTCTAGAATATATCACTTACTATGAAAAGCACAGTCAGACTAACTAATAAATATAATTTTCACAAATATTAATAAGTAAAATAACATATAAATAAAGAAAAACTACACAGCCACCTAAAAAACAACACCTTGTACCAGTTGTCAATACATAAACCAAAATATATAACACTTAATCAAGCACCACAATGAATAAATCACTGTGAAAAAAAATAAACATTTATGACCGACTCCAAAAACAAATCCATATAACTCAAAGATTTGCCACTGATGTCCATGGTTTTCAATTATTCCACAAAATGAACTCCACAAAAATAAACTTTAAAAATCCCCCAAAAATGTAAATATTTAATACAAAAAACGTATTCATAGGGATAACGGTAATCCACATAAACTAAAAAAATCAAAAAAATAATTTCGAAAAAACACTTCAGGAAAACGGAAAAATAAAGCAAATATAAACTAATGTTGGTGAAAATTAGTTCTACTTGCAAGTATATTTCCTTAAAAAAAAATAAACATGCCCAAAAATAGTGAACATCTTCCAGTCCAATGAAAAATCTGTAATACAGCATAAAATACCCACCCACCCAAAACCAATATTTTCATAAACACTAAAAACATTCATTATGCAATAGCATACCAGTGGCATTTATTGTAAAATAGTAAAGAGAGTCAGAGCGATATACATTTTGTGGGTGAATGTCAAAATTCGAAAACCAGATAACATGGGATCAATACCAGTTTCGCTGCTAATCCAAATTGTGTGATCCTAGGCAAACAATGTATTCACTGAGCCTTCATTTGCTTTATTATCACACACTGAACATGTTTAAATACTTGGGTTCAGGATATGCGCTGTTCAAGCACCTTTTATGTTTGATTTAATAGACTATAATGTTGTTCCATCTATAATATGAATCTGTGCCCCCTTAAGGGTTGGCATGACTACTGACTTATTTGCCTTTCAGTCTACTAAAAGGCATTTTGTAGGAGGGGTGAGCAATTAAAGTGTCTAAGCTCATGTTTAAAAATGATCTCTTGTAATAAATGTTGTCTATGCAGATACAATTTGATGTGCTTAGGTGGAATGCTTCTATATGTTAAAGAAATACAGTTTTGTTTGAATTTTGAAGAGAATGGATCATATTTTTGCCTTATGTTGGCAGCACGATATACATGCCACATGTTTTCATGGCTTGATTTGTGCATGGCCTTTTAGAGCCAAGCCAGACACTTGGCTCAGCCCTGGCTTGGCTTGCTTTATTAATTTGATGGCATGCCCACTTCTATTTGCAACTCAGGCTCAGTAGTATATGGGGCTGTCAGTCACTTGATAGAATGTTTAGCTAAAGTAGAGGACTGCAAACACTGAAGCCTGCCAACATGCACTGATTTGCCAACTTTACCATCAAGGATTCTCATGAAGATGAAGAAGAGTTTCAGCAGTGAAAATAATATAAAAATAAGCAATCAAAGGACAGGTCATTGTGTTGTACCTCACCATAGTCATGAGCTCTCAGAGAGAGCTACCAGGACCAGGTGGGACAGGCAGGGGTGTAGCTTCAGGGAGGATATTTGGTGTGTGACACTACCCAGATGCATCCTTGACTTGATACTTGGGTCTGGGGGCCCAGAGTCGGGTTTGCTATGTCTGTGTCTGTTCCCCTCATCATTCTCATTTTACTAAGAGCTCTTACCTTGTTCATTTTTTGGGGTGTCAACTTAAATATAAATAGTTACTGGTTTACCCGTATAAATAATAAATCTGCACCCATATAAGGGCTCCTTGAATGGGTGCAAACTTACTACAATAAATGATTTACAATTAGTAACTGAGGGAAACAAGGAAAAACTGCACTAACACTACTATTACGAGTGGTAGAAACCAACTGAAAGGTTGATTGGTGGTGTATGAGCTAACCAGGGATCAGCCACCACTCTCTTACACAGAAACAACCAAATGTTGCCCAATAACTACATTTAAACAATAAACTAGGCACTCGATTCATATCCATCAAGTGTGTCATAAATAATAGATAAAGCATGCAGTGTATATAAAAAAATATCAGTTTCTCCAGTTGAACAGAATACAAGATGATTGGATGTGAATATAAAGCCAATTTCTTATTGACAATTCATCTGTCCTTGAAATTGATTGTAGTCTGAATAATTTATCTTTATATTGTAACCAACGTGTTTCATTCTTTCTAAATTTTTCAAACCTACAAATAAATACGCATATATTTCACATTATACATATCTTTACAAATATCAATGAAAGCTATGTAAAATTAGAAATGCACGTACACAGGTGCACAGGTTACATCAAAATCACCTAATTGAACTGAACCATTGATATATCACTTTCAAATAGTACTTTGTTATATAAATCTGTATATCATATATATATATATATATATATATATATATAATAATATATCAACATCAGACCATCTTTTTGACCATATCAAAGGAATAAGGGAAGTATCTTAAGTTACATATGAAGGGTGCTGCAAAACAGCTCAGAGCCCTTGACTGGAAATCCCCCTCTGCTCCTCCAGTAGCATCCTGGTTCACAAAGCTTTGGCACACTCTAGCAATGGAGTAATTGACTCATAAACTGTCCTTCTGGACGCCTCTTGTAGACTATATGTCCCAGCTAGAATATCTATGCTTTCAAACTACCAAAACTTCATGTCCTCCACTAGTCTGACTAGACTGGGAAGTCTTGGGTGCACCTTTGCTTCCACCAATGGGTCACACCAGTGGGGACACCCTAGACCCCAGGGCAACTCCTTCCCTCCCTTTTACCCTTCCTCCCCTTAACATACCTGCCATTACTGCTTCACGGCTGGAGACTTATTGGTCATGTTTAGTTCTCTTCCCTCCCCCTTTCTTTCTCTGTTCTCCTTTTAAATAGTTGACCTTTTAGTTCCTGCACAGAAGCACAGCTGTGAGGTGCCCTGCATAGCTTCCCTTGGGAACCCTCGCCCACCACCCAGACATAGAATAGAACACAAGGGCCTCCAACTCCGCTCTGACTTGGAGGGAGTTTTGTTGGGTGGGTATCTCCCCACTTCACATCATGACGCACAATATGCCTCTCTCAAGGTTGCACTCTGACATTGAAATGCTCACATGCTCCCTATGGTTGTCTGGCTGACCCCCTGCCATGGCTCTGCTATGGAATTGTCTGTAAGGTTTGTGACCAAGGTGCCTCTGCCCTTGTACCTTGCACTGGTGTGATGTATTGTTGTAACATCATGAAAACTTAATAAAACAGATTTTGAATTAAAAAAAAAAGAATAAGGGATGAGAAACAAACTGATATGTGAAAAGGCCAATGGATGAAAATAAACCCACATACAACTCTTGGAAAAATGATGCGTTCATAATATAAATTTCAATATCCATATTATAACAAAACTATTCCAAGTTACAAGACATGCAATTAAAATAAAAGTAACACCCTGAATACTAATATGTACAACAAAACCAATAATGATACAAAACAATAAACATACATTTGAAACATGTATGTTATCAATTAATCCTTCAAAGTTTCAGTCTATGGTCGACAGAATCAATATCAATCAGCTTGATCTATTCTTATCCTTCTACAAGCAGAATTTCAACAAAATCATAATTTAGAATAGCCAAAAAATCAAACAATATTTGAATACAGGTTGGATGCCATCTTGAAACATCCCATGCAATTAGCAGTAGTATGAAGTATATTTAAGTGCACTGGTTTATATAATACAATAATGTCCACTATGGAATGTGTTGTTAACATTTATCAAAAAAGGGACACTTAATTATTCTAGCAGCACAAATATATTGTCAAAGATTTTCATATATGCATAAAATATATTGACTGCATCTGCACCAAATAAACCATATCTATTACATTTAGTCCTAGCAAGTAAGATTTAAAAATGGAGGACATCTGCTGGGACTAAATGTTATGGATATGGTTTATTTGCTGCAGATGCAGTACATATATTTTGTTTGTGTCCCAAATTGGTAGAATTATTTTGTTCAATCGAACAATTCTAGGAATAATAATGGGATCATCTATGTGTATAACTGTGGCACTGGCTCTGATTGGGGTTAGCTCGGATACCTCTGCACATACAAGATCTAGTGCAATGTTTTTTTTCTGTTTATTTGTATGGCAGTGGTACACGCTTGTATTACCAAGGATTGGATCAGCCCCACCCCTCCGTCATTTTTGAGTTGGCGATCAAGATTACTTGCTATGTATAACTTGGAATTAGCTATATATAAGACCCAGGGGAGAAGGAAGAGTGCAATGGGTGCCAAGATCTGGGCCGCTATCACTGACTGGATTTAATGTCTAATAGGGGCCAGTCTCAGGTTACATTTCTTTGTTAAAATATTTTTATTTATCTTGGCTTATGATACTTGGTTATACATTGACTGGTTTTCTGATGCTTGTATTTGTTTTTGCATTTCCTTGCTGTTTATTATGTTTGCTGATTTTTTTGTGTGTGGGTAAGCTGAACTGTACATTCCTTGCATAAAATGGGGAAAAATCAATAAAAAATGTTTTTAAAAAAAGACAATATTCTTAAATGAAACACACACATATGAATTGTTTTGTTTAAAAACTGAAACTGTAAAGATATACTGGGAAAATACCAAAAATATAAATGTATGTATTTATTTTAATTTATGTGAAGAAACATTTCTAAAAATTCATGTAGAGTAAAACACTTTTATAAAAAGTAAAAATATATTACTATGTGTAAAATTGGTACTTAAGTTCTAAAAATAAAACTTGTGTTTCAAAAGCAGTGCATAACATGTATTTCTAATAGCACAACAAAAGTACACTGCAACCAACTGTCCTTACCTATACAATTGAAAAACAATGAATTCACTATATTGCTTAAAACATTGCACACTGAGGGGATTACATTTACTATTGCAATTCCAATTAAAGATACGTTGGGGCAAGCACTGAACACTGAAGGGGGTGCATTTTCTATTCCTTCTCAAATCTAAGCTACATTGGGAAAAGTGTTGGACATTAACTGGGTTACATTTCCTTTTCCCACTTCAGTCTAAGCTACATGTGCAAATATGTTTGGATACTGAAGCGGGTAACATAAACTATTCCCACTCCAATCAAAGCTACATTAGTGATGGATGCTAATGTGAAGTGTGGGACATGGATGGGGGTACATTTACCATTTCCGCTTCAGTGTAAGTTACATTAGGGAAAGCGTGGGACAGTGAAGAGGTAAGATTTTCCACTCCTTCTCCAATCTAATCTACACTGGGAAAACTGTTGGACACTGAAAGGCTTACATTCATTATTTCCACTCTAATGCAACCTATATTGAGGAAAGCATTGGACATTGAAGTGGTTACATTTGCTGTTCCCTCTCCAATACAAGCTACATTAGGGAAAGTGTTGGACAATAGAGGTATTCGATTTACCATTGCCACTCCAATCCAAGCTACACTGAGGATAGCATTTGACACTTAAGGTGTTACATGTACTGTTCAATGTCAATTACATTAAGGAAAGAGTTGTACAGGAACAGGGGAAGGTTAGCTATTCCCAGTGCAAAATAAAATGTATTGGTGAAAACATTGGACTTTGTACAGGTGCCCCCCAACTTCTGTAAGGACTACGTAGCCCAGAAAAGAAGGCCAGAGGAAAGTGTAAAAAGTTTGTAACCGCAGAGAAAAGAGACTACAAGTGCCAAAACTACAGGTGGACATCAGTATTGCTGCACAACACCTCTACGCCTCACCCATATCCTTGCAGTATACATTTCACATGGCTTACACATATTTGTACATTAGAGTACTTGGAATCTTTTTTAGGTAGCTACCTCTGTTCGGTTGAGTACCAAAGTGCACTGAAGGAACTTTGTCTGGGGCTGAATGAACTACGAGGCCCAGGTGCCCGCTGTGTGGCCAGGAGGAGGAGTCTCTAGGTGGGAGCAACATCTCAGAACCATATAGCGCATCCACTGACTCCTCAGTGGGATGTGTGCGGGGCATGCACGGCGTGTGCTTGGGCTAAGACCAGACCCATCTGCGCCCATCTGAGTACATAAGAGGCTGGCTTGGCCACTCTCCTAACATGCATCTAATAATGGGGAATCAAAAGGCAACTGATAGCATTTTCCCAAAAGGAACAACTATCAACAGCATCCTGTAGCATGCAGTGTGAGTAATTGCTAAGGTAATCGAGCTCGCAGAGAGGTGACTATCAATGGATGGTGGTTCAAGTCCACTCCGTCCTTCCAAAAAGATATGACGTGCCAGCAGCAATGACTGCGCTGCAATCTGCCCTTATTTATCAGTCAATAATGTTGGCAATGAGCAGCAGTTTTAGATAATAGCACTGCACCACAAGGGGGTGCAAGCTGCTAAACCTAAAAAGAGAGGGGATACTCCTCTAAACTCTCTGACAGTGGCACCAGAATAGAGTATGAAAAGCCTGAGGAACAGGACTACTCCAGCAAATTTAGAGAGACAATCAGCAAGTCAGTAGGGGAGCTTGTTCAGTGTCTTGTAGACCACATGGGACTCTTGGACTTTTTGCTAGACAAGGTCATGAGCTTGTTAACAATTTGTTTGAGCTCTCCCTCTTTAATTTTGCTAACGCCACCAAGAGAGTTAGATGCATTCCAGCCTCAGTGGTCTTACAACCGTGCCCAAGCACCATTTCCCGCCGGCAGCATAAGATGGTGCCAGTAACCATGAGGCTATCATGACAAACTGTATGAATAAAGATGCTGTCTGCTACCCCATATCTTCTTTGTCTCAAAGATCTAACTTGCATGCTGTTCAAGCCCAGACTCGAGATTCTATTGCTACAATTACATTTCTGAGATTACAACCAGCATCCTGCCCTTGTGTTGTGGTGCATGCGAAGTTTGAAGTCCCGCCCGCCCTATCAGGATACGACCACCATACAGGCGGCCATAAAATGCTGTTTTCTAGTGCCGCTTGTGCTGCGGCCCAGGAAAAGGGCTGCAACAAAAGCCGCACCAGAAAGCAGTATTTTGTGCCTGATACACGGTGTTTGGATGTGTGGCCCACAGTGTACAGTGGCCCTGCTTGGGGCCCCCAAAGTCCCTTTCCCTCCGCCTATTAATGGCGGTGGGACCGCCATGAACAGGCAGTCAGGAAGGGACATTCTAATCGTTACAGAGGTGCCTGTGCAAGCACTGCCTCCATTATAGGGATTAGAGGCTGACAGCTGACCCGACTGGCTCCTTAAGCCTGCCGGAGGCAGCTGTCTTTCCCCCGATATTATCACTCTGACCGCCGGTATTATAATCCGGCAGTCAGATCAATGGCCTGGATGTCTGGTGGACTGCCACCGGCAGCCTGTCGGTGGTGGTCCACCTGACATCAAAACGTGAGCCCTAGATTTTAACACATCAAAAGCTAATGTTACATTTTACCTCAGAAGTGTTGCTTGGTAAGGCACTTCCTGAAAAATGATTAAGGGTGTTGTTGTTAATTGTTTGTAACCATCAATATAATAGATTTTGCAGTGCTTCCCAAATGTTTTAGAACAACAACCTAAGTTAGAGCAACTCAAACATTTGCGACCCGCCTAGGTTTAAAAGACATGAGGCAGGCAATTATTTGAATGTAACCAAAGCATCACGTGGCAGTGCACTCTAGTTTATAGATAGCACATTCTCCTTTGAAATGGCTACTAAATTTGCACAGACATACAGTTTAAAAAAAATATATTGGAATCAAATGATAATGTGTGGAAATCATGTTTCAGTGAATATTTATCATTTGTGCATCACCAAATAACTATCTTGATTTGTTTTGATCTAGTTAAATCTATATTCACATCACATTTCAGGATTACAAAAATATGCTTTCCAAACTGCTGAATCTCTCCAGTTTATTTACAGGTATTTACATTTTCTTGTGTGCTACAAAAAGTGACATCCTACAACCTTTCCTTTCACATTCCCTGTATCCTAGCCAGATTTTCACATAATTCCCTTAACCTTCCTTTATCTGACAGCAAAGTGAGAGGAGTTTGTAAATACCAATCCCCAGATTAATAAACATAAGCAACAATTTGTCAGAAGACATAGCCTGACATTTGACCTCTGTTTTTGAAGAACATCAACGGTGACAATATAAATACAGACTTTAATGGCATTTTTATTTATTATTCGGACTTTCACAACCCACCATAACCTGGGAAAAACTGCATTAGGCGATTTGGAAAAAGTTGATTGACTCCCAGTTGTCTGCCTAAATCATTCATCTATTGGTCATGATTCAACTTGAACTTCTACTTTGGCTTTAAAACCCTTCAGTTTTGAGTATCGAAAGTCATTTTAGGATACTCTTCTGGAATATTGCTGGTGTGGGCCCAAACACAATGTTATTGGATTGAGCGACCTGTATTTGATATAATATTGGAGCAGGAAACATGGGCCTTCAATGATCTCTTCTTCGAGGGATATCAGTGTTATTCGACCCTTGCAAACCGTTCAGCCTCTAGGAGGGTGGGAAGGGGCTATCTACATGTTTGGGAAATCCCTCAGATACTGTTTCTCCAATTGTTCTGGGACATAGGGGTATCCAAGCGTTCTCGGTGAACTGGCAGGACACATTGCTAAATGTTTATAATGATGATTTTGCTTAACACAGAACTGCAAATTTTGATGTCTTTTTAAGGTTTATTGATAATCTTCCCATTCTGGCCTGGCAATCTCTTAAGGGATGGGATTTACTTCTTTGTGGGGATGCCAATGCAAAGATGTCACAGATAATCCTCTTGTAAGATAAGCATTCCACTCTACAGGAAGGGACTTTAGGGTCTGTTAAGCCAGAATTCAAAAGATCTGTGATTTAAAACTTCATTGTAGAGAGTGATCTCATTAAAGTTTGAATCCTAGGATAAAGCCTAAAATGTTGTTGCCACTTTTTTGGGAAGAGGTTATGGCTCTGGGATTGAATGTCTCTTATTGTCCCTAAGTGTCTTTACATTATTTAATGGGGGGATGTGAGCCAAGTTTAATGTGGACCACAACACACTAATGGTGGGCTTTGATCTACCAATTGACACCCATTATATCCTTACTCCAGATAATTTCACTCTTATGGTGAAGGACAGGAGTCTAAGGTTAGTATGGAGACTTTATGAGCCTGATGCATTGTTAGATACATTTATAAAAACGCATAAAGCCAATGGCACATGCCTTGATGAGAGTGCCCGTAGTTCAGATATGGCAAGTAGTTTTTCTGCTTTAAATAGTGCAATTAATAGTTCATCTTCAAACATATCAATAGACATGTAGTTAATCAACCCAAATGGTTTGGCTCAGCCTGTTCTTTTATAAATTGACATCTTTAGAGAGTGTTGACAAAACAGCCTTGGGATAAATAGCTAGTGGCAGCCTGCAAGAGAATACTTCCTTGTCCGGAAGTTAAATAAATCTTGGATTAATAAGACCTATATGCTAAGAAATAGGGAGTTCAGGAGGTAGGCGTACAAACTATGGGCCTTAATACGATGGCGGTTGGATGGACGCTGACCGCCATTGCAGCCAGAATGAGACCGCCAAACAAGGAGTCGGTTATCTTACCCGCCATATTACAATAAGACCACCCTTTTCTACTAAGGCTTGTGCTGCTGCCCAAGCAGGGGTTCACAGCACAAGCCACAATAGAAAAAGGCACTTTGTGCCGATCCATTCACTGTGTGCCAGGCACCATGTGGTACCTGGCAAACGGTGCATGGTTATGTGTGTTGGGGTACTACAAGTGCCCCCCAGGCAACTTAGCAGTGGCCCACAGGGAACAGGGGCTTGCTTGGGGACTCCAAAGTCCTTTCCAACAGCCTTTTCATGGGGGTGAGACTGCCATGAAAAGGCTGTCGAACAGGGACATCGTAATCCTTATGGCGATGCCTGTGCAGGTACCACCTGTATTTTGGATCATGATTCAGACAACCGTCCTATCGGGAACAGTCGATTCTGTTAGAGGTGGCATTCTGACCCCGACAGTCAAGAGTTCGATGGCTTTCATCGTAAAGTGGCTGTTGGCCTGAAGAGCAGTCTGTCGGTGGGACCACCATCAATGGACTGTCTGTGGTGATCCCACCGGCATCGTAATGATGCTCTATAATTGGCCCAGAACCAATAGCTATTATTAGTCAACAATATTTTAGAACACCCTTTTACTGGGATTTAGAATCAGTACAATAATTTACCTTATCTTATTTTTGTTAGGCCAACATGGTAGTAAGTTTTATTGTAAAAAAAACTAAGCTATTTCTTATCTCTCATCTTTGAAAAGATTCATCAGAAAATGTAAGCCTGTTTTGTGTAATATATAATTACAATTCTAAATGTATAAAAATTACTCAATCTTTCAAAAACACTTCCCTCGCTTTTCCCTTATAAACCCTACATATCACCACCATAACACATTTACAAGCTTAAACATTTACATCAACATTCTTAAATAATACATATTAATTAAACAATACATCATAAGTAAATAATGCTATGATTTTCATTTTAAATAAATTAACCATTTTTATTAAAAAAAAATAACTATCCAATTCCTTTACAAAACCAACATCTCAATCCTAAAATAATTGACCATTTAACTAAAAAAACGTTAAAACCTATAAAAACATTCTAAAACTAAAAATATTATTGAAAAAAACAATACAACATCATATTCAACTAAATTCTTAATGACAATCTTAAAAACAACACAAAGAATTATAAAAAGATATTTCCAACTCAGTATTTTGGTAAGACACCATATGCTGCAAGAGGGAATGAGGTGAACAAGAATGAAAGTATAGTTGTATATGCCAGAGATGAAGAACTTAGGGACATGTCTACAAGGACGGCGATAAATAAACACAAACCGCGCTTAGCACTTTTCTGTTTATCGCTGTCTATCGCTGGATTATATCGCCCTGTTAGTGCGTTATTTACACTGCGTTTCCCAAGGGCGATATAATTACCAGCGATAGCGGGGAAATCGATGTTTTGCAGGGAACATCGCTGGTTTTCCCTGCAAAACGGCGATGATCTTGCTGATGCAACCCACAGGGTCATACCAGCACAATCCACCCCCATATCAGGTATGCCTGAATCTGCATTTTAGCAGACATTAGTTTTCAGTGAAAACAGCGTTTTTCACCCAAAACTAGCGTCTGCTAAAATGCATTGGCAGCCTTGCAAATATCGCGATGTGCACATCCGCGATATTTACAAGTTTGTACTGCCCAGTGATGCCCACTTTGCTTCTCATTAGAGATGTAAAGGGAGGCGTCGGGTAAAAGGGTGATAACATGGGCTAATGCATGTTAGCACCCTCTTATTTATAGGGTGATAGTTTTATCTCCGCTTTTTTGGCTTGCCAAAAAAGCGGAGATAAAGCCCTTGTAAATATGCCTCTTAATCTTGATTAAAAAACTATTTTGGGTGGTCGGCCTCGAAGCAGAACCTTGAAAGGTTCTCTTTATTCTTTTCTTCAAGTTTCCACAGAGTTGACTGAGGTACATAACTTTGTCTTCTGCACCAATAAATGCATTTCCGTGGGTGGCATGCATGTAACTGTAGTTTGAGCCTGACACCAGGGGCATTTGGATATGTTTTCTCTAAAAACCTACTGCAAATTAACTTCTAGTCTGGGTACCGAGACTAAAGGTTGGGTCAGACAATGTAATACCTGCACAACTTCTGACAAATAATGCAAACATGTGAAACCACAAATGTGGTCTGTCCCGTGGCCCAATCTCGTTTGGAAAAAAGTGGTACTAGATATTGCTGGTCCAGTTAAGAACCTTCTACCACACATCACATGCAATAGGCACTGGTTCTTACAGAGTACAATTTGAGGTGCCCAGAGATCAAGTTTCCAGAGATGGTATCCACTTGCTTTTTTTGAAGCCTCCTCTTGGACATTTTCGGCCATGAGGGGATCCCTAGAGGTAATTTAACCAACAATGATGCACATCTCCCCTCTGAGGAAATGTCAGATTTTCTCCATACAATATTTAATCTATCCAGACAACATTACTCGCAATATAATGCATAGATAGAATGTTTTGATAAGTATCTTTAGGAAAGGTGTTTACTTAGCCCTCACAGAGAAAATTCCAGTTGCGTTAGCAATCAGAAGAAGGTCATGGGAGTATATAATTTCACAGATTTGGTCACAGAAGTGTCACCTTACAAACTATTCAAAGGAAGGTACCCACATCTCTAGTTTGTCCCTGGTGGCTCAAGTCAAAGTTTCCCAGAACTTAGAAATGTTACACAGTTTTTTACTTAAAGAAAGAATGGTTCAATGTGCCAAATCCCAAAAACTGTATAACACTATTTGTAGGTAGACTGAGTCTGATATTGATGTGGAAAATTTGGTTAGTGTATGTGTATTCCCAAATGTATAAAAGGGCAAAAGTCAATACTTCAGACATGTACAGGTAGTTACAGTTAAGAAAGGAAGTGTCATCAAGCAAGATGGTAAATGTTGGAATGTGAGGAGAGTATCTTACTTGTAGGAATGTGGTAGCTGCATACTTATAGTTGAAATAAGCATTGTAATCCTTTAAGGAGATTTATTATGCAACATCATTTACTTTTGATATGTATCTCAAGTTATTGTCACCTCAATCTCTATGTTAAATAAGGTTGGTTTATTTAAACACGTTACATGAATAGTACATATCATTGTTGCTTCTCTCTCTATGCTTACATTTGACGTTTTCATGTTTCATGTTTCATGTCAAACTGCTCACGTTTTTCAGCTAAACTGGTTTTCATGTTTTCATCAAGAAATAATTATCTTAATCTCTTATGAAACGAAAGAATCCATAGAGGCAAAAGTCATTTAACTTTTATGCTCCATCAAATACCCTTTTGATGGTGAAACAAGCCATCACACAATCTTATCTTATCATCTAATTATTATCTGATGTCGCATTAGAATGCAGTTGTCTTAATTTGTTTCAGTCTAACCTGTTCCTGACTTCTAAAGCAAGTCAATGTTGTAAACCCATAGATCTGATAGAAACCATTTCCGTATCAATTACTAAAAATCCCCAGTGGTATCTGTGGATAATCGATCTACAACTGTTGAAAGTTTTCAAATTTTGTGAGAATTTAATATTACTCCAACTGAGGGTATTATTATTCCAAAAATATCCCCAATACTTTCTGCAGCACTTATTCCTCTCTTCAAGCATTTATGGTTACTTTTATTGGTTCTACTGTTTTCATTTACACGATAAATCTTTGGAAATACTATACCCAAATAACAACTCCAATACCAATGTTTAGGTAATTTATAATAAGCATTTTTCCCACAAACAAAAGAAACTCCTGGAAATACAGGCTCTAGTCCCCCTAAATGCAATCCCCAACCTCCCATAAGTAGGAAGGTATGTTCACATTCAAACAATCAATCAATCAATCAAGCATTTGTAAAGTGCACTACATACCCGTGAGGGTCACAAGGCACTAAGGGGAGGGAGAATGCTGCTACTGTTCGAAGAGCCAGGTCTTGAGGAATCTTCTGAAGTTCAGTAGGTCTTGGGTCTGCCGTAGGCGGATGGGGAGGGTGTTCCATGTCTTGGTGGCGAGGTGGGAGAATGATCTGCCGCTGGCGGTCAATGTTCGGATGCGGGGGATAGTGGCAAGGGCATGGTCAGCGGAGCGAAGCTGGTGGTTGGGGGGTGTAGAAGCTGAGTTGGCTGTTGAGGCACGCTGGTCCAGTGTTGTGGAGTGCTTTGTGTGCGTGGGTGAGGAGCTTGAAGGTGATCCTCTTGTTGACGGGGAGCCAGTGCAGGTCTCTCAGGTGGGGTGTGATGTAGCAGCGGCGAGGGATGTCAAGAATCATGCGTGGGGAGGCGTTCTGGATGTGTTGGAGCCGTTTCAGGAGATTGGCCGAGGCTCCTGCGTAGAGGGTGTTTCAGGAGCCCAGTTTGCTGCTGACGAGGGCCTTCTTGTTACAGTGGGGATCCACTTGTAGATCCTGCGGGGCATGCGGAGGGTGTTGAAGCAAGAGGAAGAGATGGCATTGACCTGCTTCGTCATAGAGAGGGTGTAGTTGAGGATGACCACTAGGTTGCGTGCGTGGTCGGTGAGCGTTGGAGCTGTTCCTAGTGCGGTGGGCCACCAGGAGTCGTCCCAGGCCGAGGGGGTGGATCCGAGGATGAGGACCTCCATCTTGTCCGAGTTCAGCTTCAGTCGGCTGTTTCTCATCCAGTCGGTGACGGCCTTCATTCCCTCGTGGAGGTTGGTTTTGGCGGTGTGGGGGTCTTTGGTGAGGGAGAGGATCAGCTGGGTGTCATAGGCGTAAGAGATGATGTTGAGGTCATGCAGTTGTGCGACGTGGGCGAGCGGTGCTATGAAGATGTTGAACAGCGCTGGGCTGAGGGATGAGCCCTGGGGTATGCTGCAGATGATCTTGGTGGCTTCAGAGCGGAAGGGGGGAGGCGGACGCTCTCTGTTCTGCCGGAGAGGAAGGAGGTGGTCCAGTCCAGGACCTTCTCTTGGATCCTGGCATTGTGGAGGCGTGTTCGTAGTGTGCAGCGGCAGACCGTTTCAGAGGCGTCTGACAGGTCCAGGAGGATGAGGGCCACAGTTTCTCTGTTGTCTAGCAGGGTCCTGGTTTTGTTGGTGGCAGCGATGAGGGAAGTTTTGGTGCTGTGGTTACTGCGGTACCCAGACTGGGACGGGTCCAGGATGCTGTTCTCCTTGTGGAAACTGGTCAGTTGTTTGTTGACGGCCTTCTCGATGACCTTCGCCGGGAACGGGAGTAGGGAGATGGGTCAAAAGTTCTTGAAGTTCTTGGGGTCCGCCGTGGGTTTCTTGAGTAAGGCTTTGATCTCGGCATGCTTCCAGCTCTCCGGGAAGGTTGCTGTTTCGAAGGAGATGTTGATGGCTTACTGGAGATGGGGTGCGATGGTGGTGCTGGCTTTGTTGAAGATGTGGTGTGGGCATGGGTCTGACAGGGATCCGGAGTGGACGGAGTTCATGATCTTGATGGTGCCATCGTCGTTGATGTTAGTCCAGGAGATCAGGCGATTGGTGCGGGTGGTGGTCTTGGTGGTGGAGGTCTCGTGGTTGCCGGGGTGGTCGCGGTGTTGAAGCTGTCGTGGATGTCTGCGATCTTGCGGTGGAAGAAGGTGGCCAGCGAGTCGCACAGGTCTTGCGAAGGTGGGATGTTGTTGGTGTTGGAGCTGGGGTTGGAGAGTTTCTGCACGATGTTGAAGAGCTCTTTACTGCTGTGTGCATTGTTGTCTGGGCGGTCTTGAAGGAGACCCTTTTCGCGGATTTGATGAGGTGGTTGTGTCTGCGGGTGGCGTTCTAGTGGGGTGCGTAGTTTTCTAGTGTTCGTTCACAGATCCAGTTCTTCTCTAGCTTTAGGCAGGTTTGCTTGGAGGCTTGGAGGTCTTCGGAGAACCAGCTCGCTTGCTTTCTGGTGTGGCTGTTGGAGGGTTTCTTGTGTGGGGCAAGGGTGTTGGCGCGGTCGTCAATCTACTGTCTGAGGTTGCGGGCTGCGGCGTCGGGGTCGGTTGGATCTGCGGGTGGGCTTCAGGCAAGGGTGATAGTTATCTGGTCTTCGGTGACTTTGCTCCAGCAGCGGCGAGGCATCTGTTGGGTGCTCTGGTGTGTGGTGGGTTTCCAGAAGGTGAAGTGCAGGCATCGGTGGTCGGTCCGGTGGAGTTCGTGGTGTGGTTGAAGAAGACGTTGGACCTTGCTGAGAAGATGTGGTCAAGCGTGTGGCCGGCGGAGTGGGTGGGTGTTGTGACGAGTTGCCTGAGTCCGAGGTTGGCGATGTTGTCGATCAGGGTGGAGGAGTTGGAGTCGTTGTTTCACTGGAACCAATGAATTTATTTTTATGTTCTGTTTTGTGTCTCAATATCCAAAGCTTTCCTTTATGTTGCCAATCTAGAGTCATTGCAGCGTATGTCTCTCCTATTTAATAATCATAGTCCCTATGTGCCCATGGAGGTGTTTTCATTTGTTTTTTTAGATTTTTTCTTCATGTCTTCCCATCGATCTTCTACTGTATCTATAAATTCCTTTTCTACACTATGCAAAGTACAAGTCAGGTTATGTCAATGTGCATATACAGTATCTATATATGATGTAGGATGTTAAAATTCCCTCATCATTTCAGCATCTGGTACTACATTTCCATTTTTCTTAACTGGAACATCCCAGAAAACAAGATCATAATTTGAATAATAATATTGAAATTTCTGTTTACAATAGAACAAACTTGTCAGTACACTATAAGTTATACCATATATTAAAGGTAGGTGATGATAAGTCACCACCTCAGACACAGAACCAGGTAATTGCATGCACAATCTCTTGCATCCATAGTTTCGATGTACTCATACAATATCTTGGTAAACACATTTAGTGATCATGGTGTAATTCAATACTTGTTGAATCATTAGTTATCACCACTCTTTCTTTCACTTTAGCCATCTCAGTCATGTGATTGCATGCAAATTAGTATGATCATTAGGATAAGCATGATGAGGTAGATTTAGTATTATCAACAACAAGACACTGATCAGTACAAACCTGATTAGAAAGCAAGCACATTTACACTTATGCCTTAGTGAAGATTGATTTGAATTCTTCATCTCGGATCTAGAGGTACAATCTGTTTTTATTTTTATAGAATGCTCTATATCATAAGGCTTTGTGCTGTATTTTTATAGCAGTGTCTTCTCACTTTGTCTTTATCTCTTTGCTTTATTTGTCCTTTATTTCTTCAACACCTTTTTCACAATAGTTCTTTCGTGGTGGTTTCTGTGAGATGCAATCTTTGAAGCAAAACTGGTAATACTCTTTTTCCCAGTTGTTTGCAGCAGCTAAATAAGTACACTCTGGAGCTGCACTATTTTTAACTTGGAGTTTGTACTCTCTTTGTTCTGCGTACTGTAGATTCTTCTCCATCTGTATGGCTTTGCTCAGACTGACTGGAGACTTTAACCCATTCGCTGCGGGAGTTATCCCCCTGCTGTGCTGGGGGACGGGGGCGTGCACAGTGCCCGCATCCTCATGATGAGATCAGCTCATCATGAGGCCCGGCGCTCCTGTGCTCATGACGAGCTGAGCTCGTCACAGGTGCATTGGCTCCCGTGGAACGCTCAGCACAGCAGGGGAATTCTCCCCGCACCTGAGCGTTCCATGGGCCGTGACGAGCTGAGCTCGTCATGAGCACCGGAGAGCCGTTGCTCATGACGAGCTCAGCTCGTCATGAGCATGGGAGGGGTTAATCACAGTAGAAGGTATTTTTCCTGTGATCAGTATGTGTCTCAATCTTTCAGATTTCCTGGACCAATGGTCTCCTTTTCGCACTCATTTCTCTGGTACACTGTTATCATTTAAGTCATTACTTCTCTTAGTTGAGTCCCCTTCACTTCGATTTGCAATACCAACCTGGATCAACTCTTCTTGACTCTTGTTTGAACTAGTGTTTTGAGACCCATTTGCTGGCACCCTCTCTACTCTGTGCTCAGTCTGAGCAGGACATCTCTCTGCTACCACCAGTTTGTCCACCACAGACCCCACACTTTTAAGAGGACATAAGACTTGACGAGTGTAGGCTGCATGCACCCATTAGATAGACCATCACATTTCACAGCAGTTGTGGTTACAAGTATGCCTTGATACGGCCCACGCCACCAAGATTCCAGACAGGATTTTCGTACGTGCTTCTTTACTAGTACCCAGTCACCCAGGCACAAGTCGTGGTACAGCTCCTGTTGAACTGTAGTCGTGACTTCTCCAACCCAGTGAGAGACAGAACGCACTACATCAGCCAATCCTTTACAACAATTGAGAACCAAGTCATCAGAAATATTCACAAGCTGATTTGCTGGGACTGTAGGCTGCCTCATTGCCCTTGCCATTATTATCTCATGAGGGGGCAGTCCAGTTCTTCTGTCTGAGATGCTTTGCATACTCATCAGCACCAGAGGTAGTGGATCAGCCCATTTCAGGGATGTGGACGTACACACTTTTGCCAATCCAATTTTATAGTTCCATTAACATGCACAACAACCCCAGACACCTCTGGTTGAGAGGTACAGTGTAGTCTTTGTTCAATTTGCAACACAGCACAAAGCATTCGTATCACTTCATTGTTGAAGTCTTTACCTCTATCCGATTCCAACAAGACTGGAAATCCAAACCTCGGATGAGCTCACTAAGAAGCAATTTAGCTACTGTTAGGCATCATTGCATCTTGTGGGACATGCCTCTACCCAACGAGAAAATAGACACACAATCACAAGGACATATTTCAATCCATTGCAACGGGGCATCTTGATGAAATCGAGCTGCATGCGTGTAAAAGGACCTCCCAATTTCCCAATGTGACTCATATTGACCATTGTTTTTCTTCCTGTATTTTGTTGTTGACATATCACACATCTTTGACACAGACTCTTTGCAATGGCTCTAAATTGCAGATTGTACCAGGTTTGCCGAAAGAGACATAACATAACATCTCTTCCCACATGGGCAGGTCCATGGCAATTTCTTGCCATCGGAGTGAGGTACTGGGTTTTTCGGAACCCAGTGGTGCCAGGGAGAACACCCAAAGACCTCGAGTCCTTCCTGTTTCAGACTACAGAAACACGGAGTCTTCTAGGTGAAGTCAAAGATCGTATTTATTGGCTGCAGCCAGTAACAGGTATCCTAGAAGTACAACAGCATGTATGTTCTCAGGAGACTGCTCGCATTTACAAAGCCAGCCTTCTCTTTTTATACAAAATAATAAGCTTCAGGCAAACATTCCTTATTTTACAGTTGACCATACACATATTGTTACTACAAAGAAAAAGCAGAGTCATGATGGCAAGCCCACATTTCAGTTTGTCCAGTCCATGATAGATTACCCGGCAAGGCCCAGAACTTTCATCAGATATCGACGGACCCCTAATAAAAACAGGCACCTCCTCCTCGTAAAGCAGGCCATAAAGAAGAAACAGGGACAGGTGTGTGTGAGATTAGGCATAGATTGTGTGTGATGAACGGTTTATGACATGTTGTGCCTTGATACTAATCTCATTCGGCCACTGGGATAGGAACTGCCTGAACAGGTTTGGCTTGAGGCAGTGGAGTCAGCTCGCCCAGGTCACAGAGGAGTCACAAAAAGGTGTAGGTGTCCTTCAGGTCGAATTCGGCCTGAGTTATTTGGCTATGTGAGGGCAATCACAAATTGGCTGCCGCTCACAAAATGGAACCCGAAGGTTCGAGACGAAAACTTCGATTTCAGGGTGATTTTGTCAATAGAACATGACAAAAATGCTTATGTATAGTATTTAAGTCATTACTGGTCTGCTAGTACCAAAATCTTCATGATACGACGATGTTTATGACACGAGTGCAGAACTTCGGTACCACAGAATAGCTGAGTCCTGAATTTTCAGTACCACAGACCGTCCTTTTGCCCTTACATAGGCAAATAACCTATACTCACGCTAATCTGAGTCCAGGTCTGTATTCATGAAGTCATTGAGATGTTGTTGTAGCATCATCCTATTACTTAGTTTGTCTCTTGACTCACGTTTCCTTACACATGATGTAACACAAAGGCCACATATTGCAGGAGCACACTGTACACACAGACAGAACAGGAAAAGGATGGCTAGGATCATCCCAATGACTATCAGAATCTTCCATCCCCAGGCAGATATCAGTTCCCAGAACCATCCCATCAAGGACCAGTCTCCTTCATCCACGTGAATGGATTCAGAGATTTTATGCAGTTTGGAGATGGCCTGGTATACCGTCGGAGCATTATCAGGGATGAAAACGCAGCAACTTGATTGGATCACTTTACATACCCCACCACGGTCTGCAAATATGACATCCAACGCGACCCTGTTTTGGAGAGTCATAAGGCGATCCGACTGGAGCTCAGCAGTTAAATTACTAAGGGCACCGGCAGTTTCAACTATAGTGGATTCAACCACCCTTGTCAATTGCCTTATGTTCCTGCTGTTCACCATCGGCACCCAAAACGGCAGAAAACCCTTTGCAAAATCTCAGAATTCTTGTCCTGCAGTGTCTTCTTTACGGATGACACCTCTAACTATCCTTGTCCTATGGTAATCTGCCGCGGCCGTGTAGGTGGGAGGCAACAGGAACGAGACAAAACATGTGCCCGAGAAGTCAGGGGGCAACCCTGTATAGGCTCTATCATGGCAGATGAAATAAGTTCCCTTAACTGCTAAGAACAAAGGGGAATTTCGAGATGTAAACACATAAGTTTCCGTGCAGACGCTCTTCCCCACCTGAGCTCTGGGATTTTTGCCATTACCTTGCAGACATAGGTGACCCTGATGGGGTACAATCCAAATAGAGGAGGATCTCATCGCTCGCTGGTTCTCACTTAAAGCAACTCCCTATTTCGTCATATTCCATTTTACATAGGCTTGCAACTCATCTTTAGGAATCGTTCTATACGAGTCAATTGTTCTGCTCATATTTGCAATTCCTACTACTAATGCTTTGTTGCTTGAGTTACTTTTCGTGGAATGTGGAGAATATGGTTCAATGGCAAATATGAACATTGTTTGAAATGCCCATAATGAACCATTGTAGCTAAATGGTAAGACCAAGGATGGGATACCCTTGTCTGTTGTATGCGGCATAAGACCACACACCCAGCAGTTAGTTGTGTTTTTCTACTAATTGGTGTTGGTGTAAAAGCTGAATGAAAGAGTTAATAATAAACTCTAATCTTCTAGAAGACTCATGTTCAGGCAGGGGGTGAAAAGAGTGCAAGGAAACAGTAGAAGGAGGTATGGGCTGTGTAGTGGGTACAAATGTCACTTGAAAGGTGTATAAAACATATCCTATTAAAAATATCATGACACCAAGCAGCATGAAAATACAACATATCAACAATCTCTTTTTCGTCATCAATATACACTTTTTGTCTTTAAAGTGCAATCAACTCTGCTGCTTGCGCTGAATTTTGTGGGATACGTGCAGTTTCAACAATCGTATGCAAAGTCGTCACAGCATATGCTGCAGTCGTATCACCATTCGGCAACTTGAAACACGAACCATCAACCCACAAAGTACCATCACATTCTGGAAGAGGAGTGTCCCTAAGGTCTACTCTCCCTTTCGTCTCTTCTTCAGTTCTCAGAAAACAGTCATGTTGATCTTCACTATCATCATTTGTCTCAGCTAAAATCGGCAACAATGTGGCTGGGTTTAATGTATTGCACCTCTTTATATGTACATGACTCGCCAACAGTGTCAGCTCATACCCTGACAATCGAGCACTAGTTAAGTGCTGTGTCTTTGTTCTGTTTAACAAAATGTCCACTGCATGTGGGACCATCACAATTAACATGTTATTCATTACTAACCCAGCAGACTGTCGAATAGAAACAGCTGCTGCCGCAGTGGCTCTCAAACAACTTGCCAATGCTTTAGCTACCGGATCTAAAGTTGACGAAAAATACGCGCATGGACGCTGTTTGTCCCCAAAAGACTGTGTCAGAACTGATAATGCGCAACCTTCTTTCTCATGGACATACAATGTAAAAGGCTTACTGTAGTCGGGGGTACCCAACACAGGAGCCGAACACAATGCATCACGCAATTTGGAAAAACCTTTCTGACACTCTTCAGACCACGGAATGGGATTTGGTGTATCTTTACAAGTTAGTGCCACCAAAAGGTTGAGCCAGTAAGGAAAAATTCGGTATCCATTGTCTGCAATATGATGTAATGCCCAAGAAAGCACGCACTTCTCTCTGTGTCCTTGGGACACTCAATTTTGCAATTGCCTGAATTCTTTCTGGGGTCAGTTTCCTTCCCTCCTTCGAGAAGAGGTGACCTAAGTACGTTTCTTCATGTCGACAATATTGCAATTTTGAAAGAGAGACTTTGTGATGCAGATCACATAAATGACGCAACAACGACAATGTGGCTTCTTTACAAATATCCTCAGTATCTGCAGCTATCAGCAAATCATCGACGTACTGAATAAGTGTAGCGCCGTCAGGTAAAACAATCGTATCAAGCTGTGTTTTTAAAGCCTGACTGTATATTGATGGACTCTCACAGTAGCCCTGAGGAGCGCGTATGAAGCGGAAGCTTCGGCCTCCTAAACTGAAGCCAAAAATGTCTCTGCTCTCCTCAGCAATCGGGATGCTGAAGAAAGCATTCTTCAAGTCAATCACTGAGAACCAATTGGCTGAAGCTGGAATCATAGTCAGTAGGGCAGTGATATCGGAGACAACTGGAAACTGTGGCAAAACTATTTTATTGACCTCCCTAAGATCAATCACAAACCGGTAAACAGGTGGCTGGGAAGGATCAGTACGCTTCAAAACCGGCAGGACAGGACTATTACAAACGTTCACTGAATCAAAGGAGAGAGGGAGGACTAGGTAAGCTAGTCTGCATCCCCGCTTTTATATATCAAAAATCAAGAAAGACTAGCTAGGTTTTTTACAGGGAAGACTCAATGGAGTACGTATGTCAAGGAAAACCAGTAGGTTTTTAGAAAGCCCTCACCCACCAACCTAGTTGGTGGCATGCTTCATCATCGGGCCCACCACAGTGGCACCTAACGTGCCCCGGGTGTGCTTCGACGCCAGATTACTGCAGAGCTGGTATATTTACTGAGTGTGCAGTGTGGTGAGTGTGAAGGTGAAGATTAAAAAGCCATACAAAAATCCCAGCACCCGAGGGTAAAAAAACTATTTTAATAAACTGGGTCTCTGTTGGCATATTAAAAGGCAGACGGACACGGTGGAGTATGGATTATGACCTCCAGTGTCCTGTGTGGTCTACATGTTTCAGCCTGGCCTTTCCTAATTTAAAACAGGCTTTCCTCAGGACCAAGTGAGTATGTGTGGAGTTGAAAAGGTTAATTTACAGTGAGTGTTTTTTGTTTTTATGTGTAGCACTCCCTAAGGTGCTATATGGGTGAGAAGGGGATTCCCTCTCGCTTTGACAGTATTTTGCTGTTCAAAGCCTCCTTGGGTCGCCTGGCAGAGAAAAAGACCGAAACTGTCGATCTGGTTCCTCCTTGGACCTGTCGTCCTTCTGCGGCGCCCGGTTGTGAGTTGCCTCTTGTCTCTTCAATTACATCTTTCTTAATTAGGTCATAAATGATCGCTAACAACGCCTTTTCACCTTCGCTAGAGATCTTGTATCTTGTATCTTGTATTGCGGAATACGTGGCATTCTGACATTGGCCTTTAATGTTAAAACATATGGCGCTATTTCCAAGAGACCCACATCATTAGGACCAGTAGCCCAAAGAATATCCGGGAGAGAAGACAATTCTGTCGGAAGTTTATCCTTTGACAAATACATTGGAGAAACCACTTTCTTACCCAGTGTAAGTTGTACTCCCGAAGGAGAACAATACAAAGTCGCATATAATCTTTTCAACAGATCCAACCCCAACAAGTTTTCACCACAACCTGTTGTAAGAATAAGGGGTGCTTCGAATTCACAAGGTCCAACAGAAAGGGACATAGGACTAGAAATCGGGTTCCTAACCGGGGCGCCAGAAAAACCTACTGAAACGTTCATTTCGCCAGACAAAGGTGCGCCAGGGAGTTTTGAGTGCATAATAGAACTCTTTGTAGCACTAGTATCCAACAGGAAAGGCTCTGACACACCTGATGTAATCACCTCAACATAAGGTCCACTCTGATCTACTGGAACTGAAACGACTCCCTCTCTTTGTCCATGGCTGTCCTACCAATCATCACCTTCCATATTCTCATTTTCTGCATAGTAGTCCTCAGCATAGTACTGAGCCGTCCTAGTAAACGCGTTATTCTGCTGGTCGAAACTATTCATTGAATTCTGAGGCGGGAAAGAACGAGCGTTCTGGGAGAAATTTCCACGTCCCCTACCTCTGGGAGCTTGTTGAACACCTCGACCTCTTGCACTAGAAGCACCATTCGTACGCTGTAATAAAACCGGACAACTACTCTTGAAATGACCCTCTTCTTTGCAATCGTGCACTGATTGGGACCGTAAGGCAAACGCTGCTGAGAAGACTCCTTTCTTTGCGAGTTTCTCGAATATTGCTGGGGTTGCTGATAATCGCGCTGACTATTAGTACGAGGTGGATAAGCTTGCTGTAGAAGAACTTTAGTCTTCAATTCCTTAGTCTTTTTATCCGCTTTCTCTAACTCATCTTTACGCCTATTCTCATAGTACTGGGCCGTAGCTAAAATCTGTGCTGACGTTGAAACAGCCCAAGCACTCTCAGAGTCCTTGAAATTCTTACATAATTCAGGGAGCAAATTATGTACAAATTTGTCAACAAACAATCTCTGGCCACCCTCGGTAGTCATATCCTGACCACTATGATCGACAAAGGTTTCTTCAAACTGCGTACAAAAGTCAGACACAGTCTCATCTTTCTTCTGTTGGCACGCAGACAGCTTGTCCCAATTAACACGCAATTCGGGCATTAAAGTCTTCATATACGTAATAATCCTACCAGGAAGTTCTGCTATTAAAGGCTCGTGCTTAGCACCACCAACTTGTCTAGCATCAGCAGCGGCAATATCAACCCATGTGGCGCCTAACTCTTGATCATGATCCGCATGACGAATCTTTCCCCATAAAGGTTGTGGAACAACATTTCCAAACAACATGTCTATATCGGCTAAATTCATGATGCAGGAGCCTGCAGTCTGTGATAATTCCTTGTAATATCCTGCAGGATTTTTACGGGGATCAGGCAATGTCTGTTTAAGGGCCAAAACTTCAGCTCGCTTCCATGGGACATGTACTCACACACGCTGAAAATGTGGCGGGATGGCTGGAACGGCATTTGCGTCCCCTTCCCTCCAAACTGGGGGAACCTCTCTCATGGGATATTGTCTTGCCTTCCGCTTAACCTCAGACTCAAACAACGACTGAGAAACACTCTCACTCCTAAACGACAACAATGTCGCAACTGCTTTCTCAACAACAGAACCTACAATTGTGCCTTTTGCAAACTCGAACCGTACATGATACAACTCAGACATATTGCGTTCCAAATTATTTTCCTCCAATTCCTCGCAAAGGAAAACACAAATTTTCTCAAAAACGTATCGCTGTTTCGATGCTTCCCACTGATGGAAGACATCCATAATAGATTTTAAATCATATCGTACCGGGTCTGTAACCCATTTATGTGCCAAACGATCCAATATCTCTTTCTCTCTAGAGTCAGGCAATTGACTGCGTGACTGTCTACGTTCTGTAACAGGGGACATACCCAGTTGTCCCAACAAAGGAGAAAAGAAACCAGAAACGGCAACAGTCATTCGCTGTCTGGTAGAAGGAGAAGAAGAGAGAATAAGGGAAGAATCCAGAGTCAGAGCAGGAGGAGCATTAGGAACAGACGTAGAAGTAGCAGGCAAAGGCAAAGTTGGCGGCCCCTGAGGAGGCTGCGCCAAAGGAACGGTAACCAACGGAAGAGGAGCTGGTTGTGGAGGAATCACAGGAGGCATAATAATCAGAGGTTGTACAGCCACAACTGGTGGTGGTGGTGCCGTAGCATTTTGTGCATAAGGGGGTGGTGAACTCAAGAGATGTGACATTAAAGGATCTTTCTCAAGATCGTTCCTTGCTTCCTGTTCTTTAGTTGGCAAGGCTGGGTAGCATCTATCTACCGCTAACTTCTTTACTCGTTTCATCTGTTTGCTTTCTTGCTCTTCTTCATTATCCCTAAATGCAACAGCAGCTTGTACCATTGACATACCTTGTTCTCATTTATTTTTCTTCGCTAATTTCATTTCTCTCTGTTTAGCTTCTTTGCACTATAGGCGAAAAGAGTCAAACATCGCCGGCCGGGCTTTCTTCTTAAAAAGTTTAACCTCTAGATTATCCAAAATTTCTGTGTCAAAGCTACCATATTGGGGCCATTTTAAAACACCATCCTTTCTGGTGTATCGGATCCATACTTCGTTATATGTAATAGGGCCTAATCCGTGTTTCACATAGAGCTCATACGTTGGAGTTCCAATCGGAGGAACTGGACACGAGTCCTCCAATCGGGAGTCCTTACTACAACCAAGACAAAACAAATTTCCAAGTCTGCTAAAACCAGGCATCTTTGCTCTCTAGTCTAGCTTCAAACTTCAAGGGATTATCGAATACGATAGTCTCGTGAATACACGAGTCCTTCGGTTTTGGCACTTGCAAGTTCCAAACAAAACGATCCCAAAGGGATACCAAACTAAGAACCAAACTAAGGACTGGGAAACGCTCCACTTATACTTAACTGAGGTATCGATGACGTCACCAGAAGACTCGTCTATCGTTTCGCTCTACCAATCATCAAGGGTCCAAAACAGGGCGATAGTCAGGGCAGCAGTCCTTCGTAGCCGTCGGGACGTGGGGAACCTCGCAGCAAAGACCTTCGGACCATGTCGACATACAGGGGTCGCTGAAGTGGTTGGCCGTCCTCCGGAATTTTCACACGAAGCTCCTCACGAACCTCTGGCTTGGACCGGTACCGCTGATACCGCCCCACGTTGGGTGCCAACTGCAGGTACTGGGTTTTTCGGAACCCAGTGGTGCCAGGGAGAACACCCGAAGACCTCGAGTCCTTCCTGTTTCAGACTACAGAGTCTTCTAGGTGAAGTCAAAGATCGTATTTATTGGCTGCAGCCAGTAACAGGTATCCTAGAAGTACAACAGCATGTATGTTCTCAGGAGACTGCTCGCATTTACAAAGCCAGCCTTCTCTTTTTATACAAAATAATAAGCTTCAGGCAAACATTCCTTATTTTACAGTTGACCATACACATATTTTTACTACAAAGAAAAAGCAGAGTCATGATGGCAAGCCCACATTTCAGTTTGTCCAGTCCATGATAGATTACCCGGCAAGGCCCAGAACTTTCATCAGATATCAACGGACCCCTAATAAAAACGGGCCCCTCGTCCTTGTAAAGCAGGTCATAAAGAAGAAACAGGGACAGGTGTGTGTGAGATTAGGCATAGTTTGTGTGTGATGAACGGTTTATGACATGTTGTGCCTTGATACTAATCTCATTCGGCCACTGGGATAGGAACTGCCCGAATAGGTTTGGCTTGAGGCAGTGGAGTCTGCTCGCCCAGGTCACAGAGGAGTCACAAAATGGTGTACGTGTCCTTCAGGTCGAATTCGGCCTGAGTTATTTGGCTATGTGAGGGCAATCACAAAATGGCTGCCGATCACAAAATGGAACCCGAAGGTTCGAGACGAAAACTTCGATTTCAGGGTGATTTCGTCACTCGAACATAACAAAAATGCTTATGTATAGTATTTAAGTCATTACTGGTCTGCTAGTACCAAAATCGTCATGATATGACGATATTTATCACACAAGTGCAGAACTTCGGTACCACAGAATAGCTGAGTCCAGAATTTTCAGTACCCAGGGGAGACAACAGGCTATCTGGCAACACAACTCTCCCGTCAGTGGATATCCACACCTCTTCTTCCTGCTTACTGTTACATCCAGCTTTGATCCACCCTTCCCTCTCTGCTTGTAGAACTGCATCTTGAAATTCTCTGATCTCTTCTCAAGTTTCCACAACTGAAAATATCAATCTGCATTCTGTGTCATCAGACTTCAAAGATTCCCCATTAAATGTGCAAGAATTTACGGTGCAATAACGCATGGTCTTATCAGTGTAACGATTGCCGATGGTCACATATTCAGGACCAGTCTGGTGAGCAGAATATTTCACCACTGAAATCTAAGCCGGCAGTTGTTGTGCCATCAGCAGGTGTTTCATGCACTCTCCGTTTTATCTTGGTGAATCTGAAGAGGTCATGAACCCACGTTGAGACCACAACTGGCCGAAATAATTCACCACCCCAAAACCATATTGACTGTCAGTAAATATTCTTACTATTATTTGCTCAGTAATGCTGCAAGCGCTGGTAAGTGCAATCAATTCAGTCACCTGTGCTGAATACACTTTCAACCACGAAGCCTCAACTACACCCACCACAGTGCAGATTGCATACGTAGCTTGCAAGGTACCTCCTGAATCTCTCAAGCATGATCCATCCACAAACAAAACATGATCTGATTCAGGCAACGGAGCATCTTGGATGTCAGGTCACGGTTTGGTACACAATTTGATCATGTCAAAACAATCATGATCAGCTTCATCCACTACAACCTTATGTCCTTTAACGGCATCACGATAGCTGGATTCAAACTCATGCACCTTTTCACAGTCACACTTTCCGCACCCAAGATCACTTGCTTATATTTTGTCACCTGACTAATTGTGAGATGCTGTGTTTGAGTTTGAGTCAACAAAATCTCAACAGAATGTGGCACATACACTTTCACACTGCTCCAAACTCACACATGCCACAACAACAGCTTCAAAGCAGTGAGGTAAAGAAGCAGCTACAGGATCTAATGTAGCTGAAAAATATGCAACAGGTCTGTGAGCAGTTCCATGCATTTGCGTTAGAACCAATAGTGCACAATCTTCGTACTCACTGCAAAACAGAGTAAAACTCTTGTTAAAGTCGGGAAATCCCAATGCTATAGCTCAACACAAACTGTCTTGCAGTTCAAGAAAAAAGTGCATGCATTCTTCATCCCATGGAACTGGATCAGACACATCTGTGTGTGTAAATTTCTGTAGTTGCTTGGCTATCAGAGAAACAGTTGGTATCCACTGCCTGCAATAACCAACCATTCCCAAACACATACAAACCTCCTTTTGTGTATTAGGCCGATTCATTTGCACAATGGCAGTGATTTGGTCCTGTGACACTATTCTGACTCCTTTTTCAATATGGTGTCCCAAATAGAAAGCTTCTCTTTTACAAAACTGAAGTTTTGCTGGTGACACCTTATGTCCACTCACTACCAAATGGTTCAGTAAGGCAACAGTATATGTAATACAAGCTTCCTTAGTTCCTGATGCAACCAATAAATAATCAATGCACTGCACTAACACAAAGTGATTTGGCATTTCCAAAGATTCCAAATTTCTCTTCAATGTTTGATTGAAGATTGAGGGACTTTCCGTAAACACTTGTGGAATTCGGCACCATCCCAAGACACGATTTCCGAACTGGAACGCAAATAAATATCGACTAACCGGATGCAAGGGAATGGAGAAAAAGACTTGACACAAGTCAATCACTGAAAATCATTCAGCTTCACATGGAATCTGATGTAGAATTACAGGACGATTTGACACTATTGGAAAACAAGGTATCACAATTTGATTTATTTTCTGCGAATCCTAAACAATTTTATATTTCCCACTTGGTTTTTGTATGCCCATGATAGGTGAATTTCACGGAGTCCCCAAAATCTCTCTCAGACTTATTTCTTTGATCAAAGTCTCAATCAATGGTGATATTCTAGCAATAGTTAGCAATAGTCTTGGGGCTTAAATTATATGCTGGAGTTTTGGAGTATTCTGCATTTGGTTTTACAGTGATTCGAATTGGGGCTACTCCTTTCATCAACCCAATGGCTTTCCTGTGAAATCCCACATTTCAGGTAAGACTGTGCCTCTTAGCACAAGGGGTAAGTCATTTTCAGTAAGCCCTATTTCTGTCTTTTGTCTACACATTTTAACACTACATCTTCATCTTATTATGAAATTCTATTCCTTCCGGGGTACAATAGATGGAACAATTCATTTTGCACAACAAATCTCGCCCTAACAAATTTACCAGACTAGAATTACACATCACAAATTCATGTAAGTCCTCAAAAGTTCCATCTGCACTTGCATAGGCTCTGTCACTGGGGTATAAATCAAGTGATGCAATACTCCTGCAACTTGGATTATTTCTCCTGAGAGAGGTAGATTGGGAATTTCCATAGTTCTCACCGTAGATCCGGTAGCACCAGTATCTACAAGGAACGAAATAGGTGTTCCATTTACCTTGCGTCCACATAAGGACCATTCTGATCTACCTCAAAAGATACGTCAAGCAAAAATTCCTCCTCGCCTCTCAGGCACCATCATTGGGATGCGTCTGAGTCACTGACATCCATTTGCAAAAAATATTGTGATGCCACATGCACATTCGGATTTATTTGATCATTTGTATGTAAACCGATATTCATACTGTATTTCTGTACCTGTCGATTAAAATTTTGCTTAGGAGCTTGAGATATATTTTGAATCTGACCCCTTACATTCATCATCGGCTGATTTATCATACCATTCTTCACATGTTACTGTACTATTTCACCTGTACCTGTCACATTAGTCTGTCCATTCACCTGACTAGTCAAATTAGACTTACACTTGCGCTTCCAATGCTCTAATTTGCTACAACTGTGACACGGATACGTCTTTTTCAATGTCTCTATATTTGATCCTCGTCCTTTTTCTTGAGGCATCACATTCTACATGGGATTAACCATCACAACTTTCATTCCAGTTGTAGTCTGACCATTTCCCTGTATCATGCCTGGAAAATCATAATCAAAACCCATATATCATTTCTTAGCTGCTCTCGTTTGTGCCAACATCAATTCCTATTTTACCTTTTTGTTACGCGAATCATTGTCATCTCCACAATATTTAGCATAACAAAGTATTTCATCTATGGACCTACTCTGCCAAAAAATTAAATGCTGCTGAATCATAACACTAATTTCAGGCCGTAAACCATACATGAAAAGATACACAAAATATCCCATATCTTTTTCGGATACATTCTCAATTCCAAGTCCTGTGTATTTTCACCCAATCCATTTCCTTGAGCGAAATCTTTCCTTTTAAATACATATTAACCTGATTATATTTTTTCATCACCTCTGCTGATGGTGCATCTATTTTTGGATCTCAAGCAGGTTCTCTCTGGCCAATAAACAGCAATTCTATATTCCACCCTTAAATCTGTTGGAACCACAATATCAAATAAAGCATCCAAATCATTTCGCAAGACCTTTGAAACCTTCACAAATCTCTCCACTTGTTTTTACCTCTCAACAGGTTTTTCTCTCAATATTGGAAAACCATTTGTTAAAGACAATATATCCTGTCAGTTCCAAGGGACATGGACATAACCTCCTCCTGTTACTTCCCTCATGGAATATGCCATTGTGTCTGCCTCACCCTTTTCCTTTTTTATCATTGGGTATAAAGGCAGAACCATTGCTGCATCTTCCTTCTTTTTAGCCCATCTGTCTACTTCTCCCAATCACTTTAAAGTAGTTAGTAACTCTTTAATCTGCAGTCTTTTTCCAAAATTCAAACTCTCCAAATCTCTATCACTAAAATCCAATCGATTTGTTTTCTGTAAGACTTTAGACTTTTCTACATCTACTCCATATTTCTGTGCTACCTCAGCAAATATCTCATGTGTATTTCTCGCCTTTCGTGGTGTATCTTTGCATATAAATAGTATTTCTTCATCACTGTATTTTGCTAGTCTCTCTGGACTGAATGTTCTCAATATCATCTCTTCTAGTTCCACTTTTAATTTGCTTATATCTATGCTCAGGGGCTATGGGCCATATGCATGAACACATTTTCCCATATACATAGAATGGGCAAAACCCTTTAATGCTTCTTGCCCTATATCTCTAATAAAATCATAAAGTTCTTCCGGTGATGGCCCTATTGATGTGTTCATTTCTGATCTTTGAGATACTCCACTAGTTTCTCCTTCTTTCTGCATTACCTGTGAATTTGTTTTCTGTTTTCCTATTTGCAAAACCCTACTATTAATTATTCGCTGCTACTTGGTGTTTCAATACTCTTTTCTGTAATGATTATTAATGGTTCTATTCCCCTTTCCATTGTAGAATTCATTATATTATTAATCTCTGCTCTATTCTTGTGAACTTCATTTCTTCCTAGTGTAGATAATGCTTCCTGATCTCTCGTCTTCTCGCTCCTCTCATGCAAGGAATTAGTTTCTCCCATTGTCCCAGTTAGAACTGTTATTGCATGAACCTGTGGAACCCCTTGTCCTGTTTGATATAAAGGAACAATTAGACCTATAGTTACTGGCACTAATGATGCATCTGGACTATTTGTTATTACAGGAATTGAAAAAATTGCTCTCTCTGAAGTCTGTTCTCCATCTAAAAAAACATTTTTGTAGGCTCGCCCCAAAATTAAAGGTGGGGCTTCAGGCGTCAAACCCACAAATGGATTCCTCTCTGAACTATTCTGTTCTTCATGATAAGGTGGAGGTATATTTAGTAACAGTACATTCAATAATTCAACATCTATCTCCTCTAGATTACCTTCTGCTTGAGTATTTTAGCTTTTGGCTCCTCAGTATGTTTCTTTTTCTCCTTACACTTTTTCCCTTCTTTATTCTCAGCTACCATTACAGGATACATTTGTGCACCCAAAGAAACATCTTGTCTCCATATCTTCTTCTGGGAATCCCATTTTGCTTCTGCATATCGATTTCACTTATTTCTATATTTCCCCATTTTTCAAGAGATTCATATAACATGGGTCTAGGGCTAGGTTTCATATCATTCATTTATCTCCTCAAAATTTCTAAAATCCTTACATTAAACATCCCTTATTGTTGAAACACAAAGGGGCCATCTTTCTCAGTATAGTTTACCCAATTCTCCAACAAGATACAAGTGTGATATCGGCTCTCTAATGGCATATGCAAAGTACCCATGGGAACTCCTCCCCTAGTAGGAATAGGCTCATCTTTGCATATCAAAGCTTTAGTTTTAACAGCTTAAAGAATCTCATGATTTCTTTCCTTCAACGCAGTTGTTTTTATTCTTGCAAGACTCTCTACTGTAATATTGTTTTTACTTTCAATCGCTGTTTGTTCTCAACCACCAATTCCAGTGTAGCACTTATATGACGTCAGTCTAACTCCTTACTGCAACTGACACTCACTTCACAAACATTTTCATCGTCTTTTCAAAAAAAAATCACTCTAAACAAATACAAACATAAAACAACTTTGTCTGCTCCACTAAAAGAATTATAGATACCCACTCATTCAGAAAATTCATATTCGCTTCCCGTGAAACCTCGGAAAGTGCGATTTCACCCTCTTTCAGTAAAAATCTTCAAGATCTCTCCAGGTGCACTTTCTGAAGAAACCTCAAATATAAAAACTTGTCACACTTCAAGTTCCCTTTCTCAGTACTGGCAATAACCTCTCATGTGCAGTACTCACAAAACAGCAGACAAACACACTTAGAGTATACCACATTAAGACTCACTGGTAGGTGCATATCCCGGGATCTTAGGCCTTTGCTGACCCGTACTCATTTAGGCCTCAACCGACCTAAACTTAGTACAACATAGACATGTCATTTTCACAATACAACAAAATACTTCTGTGATCACAAGTCCACTTCAGTCTTTGTTGTGTCATGATTTCACCATTATTCAGAACACTAGTACCCTTCTAAGCTCCTAGAAACCCCTTTTTAACTATGTCTCCTCATATCCTAGTTTAATTAGTCAAACTAACCATCAGAGAAGCTACCAGAAAACTGATGCAGCGTAAGAATTACAATTTTCTCAACTCCCAAAAACATATATTTTATCTTTACTAACTGGACCCCAAAATCTACAATTCATCCTTCATCCTACTTGTCAAACCTTGGTCCTCCAATGGATCTTTTTGTTGAACTAACAGGGACTTGGATAGTTAGAGAACGTGAGGCAATTTTCTTAGGAGGACCTGGTATACTGAAATGCCAAATAAATGTCTATTTCCTCATTTTCCTCAGAAAACATCAAACCTCTAATCTGGAGACAAGAAAGCTATGACCCAAAGAAAAGACACACATGCGAGAAAGATTTCTCATGGTAAGCATTTATCTAAAGCCTCAATTTGAATGGATAGAACCATGAAACTACATTTCATAATCAGATTTATTATCAGTCAATTAAATACACATTACAAAGCAGATTCAATATTTGGACATTTGCTGGTTGTCCAGAGAGAGAGAGTCACTAGAAAATTCAAGATACAGTTGTCATATCATACAAACCAAAATATGATTGAGGTTTTCCCCATCTTAGATGTTATGTTATGTTAAAAGTGTTTAATACCGCGCACATACACCAATTGGTTTCTTGGCGCTCGGGGACCATGGAAGAGGACACAGGGGGTGTAGGCAGCTAGCCGCGAGCAAGACGGAACAAATGAGTTTTCAGAGATTTTCGGAAAGTGGGATAATCAGAAGTGAGCCGAATTGGGAGGGGAAGGGAGTTCCAAGTGGATGGGGCAAGGAAAGAGAAGCCAGCACCACCATGCTTCTTGCGTCTGAACCTGGGAATGATCAGTAGATTGTGGGCAGAGGATCTGAGGTGTCGGGAGGGAGCATAAGGGTGTAAGCAGAGGGAAATGAAAGCAGGGGCAGAAACAAAGAGAGATTTGAAGATAGTGCAGCCCAGTTTAAAGATGCAACGTTGCGCAACTGGGAGCCAGTGAAGGGTTTTTAGCAACGGGGTGACATGTTGGTGTTTGGGTTGCTGGAAGATTAATCTGGCTGCCTGGTTTTGCACCAGTTGGAGCCGTTGAAGATGGTATGCTAGGATCCCCAGGTATAGACAGTTGGCATAGTCTAAACGTGAGGTAACCAGGGCCAAGATGACAAGAATGAGAGCCTCTGGAGATAGGAACCTTCGGATCTTCCCGATCCTGCGAAGATGGAAGAAGCAGGCCGAGGTAACAGCATTAATATGCGGCCGCATCGAGAGGTCACTGGAGATGGTAACGCCTAGGCTCTTCACGGAGTCAACTTGGCAGGGAGGGGGGCCAAGGGCAGGGGGCCAGAAGTTGGGAGTCCAAGGATGAGGGGGCCCACCAATCAGGACCAGCTCTGTCTTGCTAGGGTTGAGCTTCAGCTGGCTGAAGTTCATCCACTCATAGATGGAAAGCATAGTGGTTTGGAAATTAGAGCGGGAGAGAGGGGAAGAGTCGATAGGAAAGATATGTTGCAGATCATCTGCATAATTAAAGGTGGTAACAGAAAAGTGGCGGAGAGAGACCAGGAGAGGCTGCATATAAAGATTAAACAAAAGAGGAGATAAAGCAGAGCCCTGGGGGACACCACAGGAAAGTGAAATGCAGGGGGCAGAAAAGGAAGATAAGTGTACAGATTGAGTCCGGAGTTGGAGGAAGGACACAATCCAAGACAGGGCCAGGCCCGAGATCCCAGCATTTCTGACACGGTTGACCAAGATGTCATGGTCGACCGTGTCAAAAGCGGCCGAGAGATCGAGTAGCACTAGGGCCTGGGCCATTTTCTTATCAGCCCCCTGTCTCAGCGTGTCCATAACCGCTATCACCACTGCCTCCGTGGAATGGGAGGGTCTGAATCCGGCCTGTTGATCATCGAGGAAATGAGTTTCCTCGATGAAGGTACTCAGGCAACGGGTGACGTAGGTTTCCAAGACCTTCCCCAGGTATGGGAGAATGGAAATGGGTTGATAGTTGCCCAGGACCGCAGGGTCGGAACAGGGTTTTTTTAGAATAGGTACTACCACAGCGCTTTTGAAAGCATTAGGGACAGAGCCTGTGGAGAGTGAACGATTTAGGAGGTCCAGAGGAGGGCCAGGACAGGCCATAAAGGCTTCTCTGAGGATTTGGGGAGGGCAACAGTCCTTGGGGGAGCCTGAGCCCACAGCCAAGAGTAATGAACGGAAAGTGTCTAAAGAGATAGGGGGAAATACATTCAGGGAGTGAGGATTTGAAGAAGGAAGGGCGCTGATCTGAGACGCACAAAGCTTGAGAAGGCTGAGGCTGAGGTGTTACACGGTCGGGTAAAGAAAGTTCAGCTACAATGGAGAAAATTTCTTTTGTCTTGGATGCAGAGTTGATAACTTTCTGGGAGAAATGAGCAGATTTGGCCAAAATAATGGATTTTTTGTAAGATTTTAGTAAGTCGGTGTAAGCAGACTTCAATAAGGGATCATAGTTACGCCTCCAACGGCGCTCAGCCTGACGAAGAAGGAGTTTGCTGGCCTTCAGTTGGTCAGTGAACCAGCGCTGAGCGTCGTGGGGTCGCTTAGATTTAATGATTTTGACTGGAGCGACTACGTCACTGGCTTGAGACAGCCATTGATCCACTGCGGCTGCTTGAGAGTTCAAAGGGTTCTGACCAAGTCAGAACTGCAATACAGCATGTCACAGAAGGAGTCAGTTAACCCTTCAGCTGAAAGGGTATTTCCAGCTCAACTTTACCAGCTGGTAAAGTTCAGGTTCAGGACAGTCCGGAAAGTTCAGTTCAATCGTTGGCATTAAGGAATCAGAGTTCAGTCCATGAACCAGAAAATGTCAGCCAGCCTGACTCCTCCTCCAAGGGGCAATTATACTTCAAAAAGTTCACAGTTTACAACTACAAAGTATATTTTCAGTCACCCCATATGGTTTCCATTGGTCGCTCATGGTGGGCTGCGCATGGTGTGATCAATACTTCACTAAGTAATCCAGAAGCATTAAGCAATCCTTTCGCAAATTCATTAAGTTCCCAATGTTCATCCTTTCCACTGAAGTAAGAAACTTCCCTTTACTCAGAGTCCTTCTGTTCCTAGGTGCTTCCACTGGGTTTGAAATCATATTGATACATTTCTATCAAGAGTGTTGCGGAATCAATAGTGAATCCATTGTATTTGAATTCAGAAAGAAACTTCACAGAAAGTTCTCACAGTGTTTGAAATGACTACTCCAGCTTGTTTCTGCCTTTTGAGCAAGAAAGGCATCTGAGGTTTACATGAAATTTCATCATATCATTACCACATTATGATTATTATAAGTCACACATTAATAATTGTATTTTGATTTCTCTTGATTAAATCAACCACTATAATTCTTAAACAGTTACATGTCAATATTAGGCACTAGTAAACAAATTATAACACCTTTTGCAAATTCATCATTTTCTAAAGCAAACATTAACGTGTCACTTCAAAATACACATTGTATCTTATAACATTAGAGAGAGCTGCAGTTGTTCATACTATCGTTTATAATTGAAATAAGTATTTTAATTATTTCAGGAACCTTATTATGCAACATACGTTTCATTTTGATATGGATCAGGAGTTATTGTCACCACAATCTCTATGTTAACTAAGGTTTGTTTTCTTAAACACGTCTTACATGAATAGTAAATATCATTGTTTCTTCTCTCTCTTTGCTTACATTTGACGTTCTCATGTTTTAATCACATTTGCATGCTTTTCAATGCAGTACAAAATCTCAAGTTTTTCAGCTAAACCAGTTTTGCCATTTAACATTTACGCTCCATCAATATCCATCATGGTCAGTAAGGAGTAGTTCTACTTTTCAACGTGAGAGGAACTATTCTCTTGGTCCACAAGAACAATCAATTGTGAGGACTTAATCAGGATGTATATAATTCAATGATACATTTTAGTGTTGCTGACAAAGGCATCTTTGGGCTACATTGATTTGTTTGGAGTAATCTTCTGGTTGACATTGTAGAAAGGAATGATAAAGTTATGAGACCTGTCAATTTTGAAAGGGTTCCCAACTAGCATACAGTTATGTTCAGCTATAATTAGGCCACAATGAGATCCATAGCACCCCACCTTCAATCACCAGGCTTGTAAGATAATAAAATTAGAAAATAAAACAGTTGTTGTACCTAGGTAGCCTTTTTGTAGTTACAGTGAATGCTGAAGCCATCAAGTAGTAGGAGATCACGGGAAAACAACGAAGAGCTAGCTGTATTTTTTCCAGGGTGCTGTAAAATAAAGTGGTGTTTATTATGCAAGTATTACAGACATGGATATAGTTAAAATAATTCAAAGGAGAGGCTATGAGCATATGCTTAGTGTATCTAGTAGAGTCAATATAGCTCTTTGGTACTCCTTAAGCGATACCAACTTTTGTGTGCCTTTAGTATTAGTGTGTTATTTTCTTTGTGGTTAGTTTGGAGGAGCTGAATAGGTCTTCAAAATTGGTGACCGTTTTTAACAGAATTCTCTTTGTAGGGAGGTTAGAAGGGAAAAAGCATTCCCTGAGGGCCTAACCTAGTCTGGACGCTTAAACAGTCTCTTCTAGAGATGTGTCTTGAGACAACATTTTAAGCATTCAGGCGGTAGTGTCCTAAAGGAATGGATTACATTTGATTGGGAGTTAACTGTATTTGAGTTTTTTTTTTACTTTATGTGTATGAGGTCTGCAGTATTCTTTCACTTCTACGTATTACAGTCGGGTGTGGGAATAACAGAACGCTCTAGGGAGTAAGTGTGAGCTGCTGGTAGTATGCACATTTGTGGTTATCATGATAATGCCAGTTTTAGAATTGTATATGTTCATGCTAGAGGACAAAAGTTAAAGTAGTAGAAGATCAGACAAGCAGACCAATAGTTTCTGGTATATTTAGAATGGGCTTTGGGTCTGCCTCCTTTACTACTGGCTTTATTCAACAAACCTCTTTCAACCATTAGCTTAAGACTTTGTCAATTGTGTCTTGGTTCAGCAGGGTGGAGTATTTCGCTCCCATCCTAATGCTATTGGCTTTTTGGTTATATCCCATTTCAAAAGTACACCAGGTACATTTCACTGTTTGTCACAAAAAAACTGTGCCATTCTTTCATTTTAAGTAAAAATCTGTTAATTTTGTTAATATTGTTTTTGTTGTGTCACTTTTATTAGTGCTGGCATCACGTCCTGACCCTAGCAGTGCAGCTCCACAGACTTTTCCTTTTGTCATGTTTGGGCACCTGGCTCCACCCAACAAGTCCATCCCAATATCACAGTACTCTGGTGCCACCTTGAAGCCATGGTTCTTGAGAAGACTAAAATGAAAGCAAACATCACCCCTCTCTTTCCTCTTAGCACTGCCTCTAGCACCCACATCTCCCTCCTGCTCATTTTTCTCTCCAACACCTCCCTTTTTTAGGTCTTGCTGAATCAATGCGTAAGCATTGTTTGGCGAGATTATAGTAGGCTTCCGAAAAGTCTTCCCAAACTGTAGATTTGGTACAGTTCTTGTAAGACAGGCGCGTGCACATCAAACACCATCGGCCTCGGCATCAGACTTCAAAGGAATGTGCTCTCCTGCCCCCCCGCTTCAGACTTCAAAGGGAATGCGCTCCCCCGCCCCCGCCACAGCAATGCTCAGAGCTTGTTGCTTTATTGCTCTCACTTGAGGCCTTGCTCTGGCAAGTTTAAAACGTCATTAAGAAAATACAATAGATTTACTCCATTTGCGTCCCGTCCATGTTAAACACACAATTTTATTTTTCTAATTAAACGTTCTCCGCAGCCATATGCAAATCTGTATTGGTCCTGCTTCAGTATGAGCAGCATAACATGAATTGTCAGGCCATGCCCACCCTGAGCTAAAAAACACCCATGGAAGGCTGATTTCACCCTTACTAGATACCTAGTGACCTCACTCTACCGCCCTCACTCTACCACTTCACTGCCCTCACTCTACCACCCTTACTCTACCCCTCTACCGCCCTCACGCCCACACTCTACCGCCCGCACTCTACCAGTCTACCGCCCTCACTCTACCGCCCTCACTCTACCACTCTACCGCCCTCAGGCCCTCACTCTACCACTCTACCGCCCTCATGCCCTCAATCTACCACCCTCACTCTACCACTACACCGCCCTCACTCTACCGCCCTCACTCTACAACCCTCACTCTACCACTCTACTACTCTACCGCCCTCACTCTACCACCCTCACTCTACCACTCTACCGCCTCACTCTACCGCCCTAACTCTACCGCTCTACTGCCCTCACTCTACCGTAATCACTCCACCACTCTGTTGCCCTCACACCCTCACTCTACCGCCCTCACTCTACCGACATCACGCCCTCACTCTACCGCCTTCACTCTAACACTCTACCGCCCTCACGCCCTCACTCTACCACCTTCACTCTACCACTCTACCACCCTCACGCTACCACCCTCACGCTACCGCCCTCACTCTACCACTCTACCGCCCTCACTCTACCACCCTCACTGTACCGCTCTACCTCCCTCACTCTACCGCCCTAACTCTACTGCTCTACTGCCCTCACTCTACCACCCTCACTCCACCACTCTAACGCCCTCACGCCCTTACTCTACCGCCCGCACTCTACCACTCTACCACCCTCACTCTACCACTCTACCGCCCTCACGCCCTCACTCTACGACTCTACCGCCCTCATGCCCTCAGTCTACCGCCCTCACTCTACCACTCTACCGCCCTCACTCTACCGCCCTCACTCTACCACCCTCACTCTACCACTCTACCGCCCTCACTATACCACTCTACTGCCCTCACTCTACCACCCTCACTCTACCGCTCTACCGCCCTCACTCTACCGCCCTAACTCTACCGCTCTACTGCCCTCACTCTACCGCCCTCACTCCACCACTCTAATGCCCTCACACCCTCACTCTGCTGCCCTCACTCTACCGACATCACGCCCTCACTCTACCGCCTTCACTCTACTACTCTACCACCCTCATGCCCTCACTCTACGGCCCTCACGCTACTGCCCTCACTCTATAGCCTTCACTCTACTGCACTCACTCTACCTTCCTCACTCTACCGCCCTCACTCTCCCACTCTACCACTCTACCGCCCTCACTCTACCGCCCTCACTCTACCACTGTACCGCCCTCTCTCTACTGCCCTCACTCTGCCACTCTTCCACCCTCACTCTACCGCCCTCACTCTACCACTCTACCACCCTCACTCTACCACTCTACCGCCCTCACTCTACCACTGCACTGCCCTCACTCTACCGCTCTCACTCTACCGCCCTCACTCTACCACTCGACCACTCTACCACCCTCACTCTACCGCCCTCACTCTACCACTTTACTGCCCTCACTGTACCACTCTACCGCCCTCACTCTACTGCCCTCACTCTACCACTCTACCGCCCTCACTCTACTGCCCTCACTCCCCCACCCTCTACCGCCCTCACTCTACCACTCTACCGCCCTCACACCCTCACTCTACCGCCCTCACTATACCACTCTACCGCCCTCAAGCCCTCACTCTACCACCCTCACTCTTCCACTCTACCGCCCCCTCACTCTACCGCCCTCACACTACCACTCTACCACCCTCTCTCTACCGCCCTCACTCTACCACTCTACCGCCCTCACGCCCTCACTCTACCGCCCTCACTCTACCACTCTACAGCCCTCACAACCCTACTCTACCACCCTCACTCTTCCACTCTACCGCCCTCACTCCCTCACTTTACCATTCTACCGCCCTCACGCCCTCACGCCCTCACTTTACTGCCCTCACTCTAACATCATGTCTAATTTACGCTTTTTTCTGCACACTCGTGTCTTATTGTTTTTTCTCTCTAGCATCACCCTCATCACACTCTCCTAATGAGTCTTCCTTCTCCCGCATGTGACCCTACTTGCACCCTCTCGGATCCATCTTCATTCTTTTCTGCTTTTCCCTGTTTCTGCCACACACCCCACTCCTTTGTGTCTTCTTTCTGGCCTCTTTCCTACTTAACTTTTCATCCTTTCTACTTTAATCCCATTTCCACCTTCTCACAACCCCTTCGAGCACTGTTATCTTAACATTTGTGTTTCTCTCTGTCTTATGATGTCTGCCCTGACACCATTTACTTTGGACCCTCACCCTCACACCTCTTCACCCTCACACATCCTCACACCCTCTCACACTCACACACCCTCAAACACCCTCACTCACCCTCGCACACTCACCCTCACCCACACCCACCCTCACACACCCTCACTCACCCTCACACCCTCACCCTAACACCCTCACCCTCACACACCCTCACCCTCACCCCCTCACACTCACTCACCCTCACACCCTCACAACCCTCTCACCCTCACTCACACTCACACCCTCACACACCCTCACACCCCCCACCCTCACACACCCTCACACCTTCACACCCCCTCACCGTCACAACCCCACACCCTCCCCCTCACACCCACTCACCCTCACACCCCCACACCCTCAGACCCACCCTCACACCCCCTCATCCTCACACCCCCTCACCCTCAAACCCCTAACCCTCACACCCCCTCACCCTCACACACCCTCACCCTCACACACCCTCACCCTCACACCCCCTCACCCTCACACCCCCTCACCCTTACACCCCTTCACCCTCACACCCCCTCACCCTCACACCCCCTCACCCTCACAACCCTCTCACCCTCACACTCCCTCACTCACCCTCAGACCCCCTCACCCTTACATCCCCTCACCCTCACACACCCTCACCCCCTCACCCTCACACCCCCTTACACCCCCTCACCCTCACACACCCTCGCACCCTCTCACCCTCACTCACCCTCACTCACCCTCACACCCCCTAACCCTTACAACCCTGTCACCCTCACACACCCTCACTCACCCTCACACCCCCTCACACCCCCTCACACCACTCACCCTCACACCCCCTCACCCCCTCACACCCCCTCACCCTCACACCATCACACCCTCTCACCCTCACACACCTTCACTCATCCTCACACCCTCACCCTCACACACCCTCACACTCACACCCTCACACACCCTCACCCTCACACCCTCACACACCCTCACCCCCACACACCCTCACTCCCCCTCACCCCCTCACCCTCACAACCCTCTTACCCTCACACATCCTCACACCCTCTCAAATCCCAATAACCCTCACACCCCCTCACCCTCACACCCCCTCACCCTCACTCATCCTCACACACCCCCACACACCCTCACCAGCATAGCATAACAAAACATAGCATAGTTTAACAAAACACAGCATAGCATAGCATAACAAAAAAAGCATAGGATAGCAAAACATAGCATAGCATAACACAACAAAGCATAGGATAGCAAAACAAAACATAGCATAACACAACAAAACATAGCATAGCATAACAAAACATAGCATAACAAAACAAAGCATAGCATAACATAACAAAGCATAGCAAAACAAAACATAGCATAGTATAACAAAACATAGCATAACAAAACACAACAAAACATAGCAGAACAAAACATAGCATAACAACAAAACATAGCATAACATAACAAAACAAAGCATAGCATAACAAAACATAGCATAACAAAACATAGCAAAACACAAAAATATATAGCATAGCATAACAAAACATAGCATACATAACAAAACATATCATAGCAAAGCATAACAAAACATAGCATAGCATAACAAAACACAAAAACATAGCATAACAAAACACAACATAACATAGCATTACAAAACAAAGCTTAGCATAGCATAGCAGAACAAAACATAGCATAACAAAGCATAGCATAGCATAACAGAATATAGCATAAGAAAACATAGCATAGCAAAACAAAGCATAGCATAACAAAACACGACAAAACATAGCATAGCATAACAAAAAAAGCATAGGATAGCAAAACTAAACATAGCATAGCATAACAAAACAAATCATAGGATAGCAAAACAAAACATAGCATAACAAAAGAAAGCAAAACACAACAAAACATAGCATAGCTTAACAAAACACAACAAAACATAGCATAGCAAAACAAAACATATAATAGCATAGCAAAGCATAGCATACCAAACACAACAAAACATAGCATAGCATGGCATAGCATAGCATAACAAAGCATAGCATAGCAAAACATAGCATAGCATAACAAAACATAGCATAGCATAACAAAACACAGCATAGCATAGCATAACAAATCAAAGCATAGGATAGCAAAACATAGTATAGCATAACAAAACAAAACATAGTATAGCAAAACAAAACATAGCATAGCATACAGCATCACTCAGCACCACCACAGCATCACTCAGGGGCACCACAACATCACTATGCGCTACCACAGCATCACTGGATGCCACAGTGTCACTCGTTCGCCATCACATCACTCAGCGCCACCACAGCATCAATCTGTGCAACCATTCAACAACACCTGGTACAAATATGTTCTCTCAATGTTTCAAGCTTTATTACAAATGTAACAAAAAGATGTTAATATTTCACTTGTTCTTGGATTTTCGTCACAATAAAATACACTGAACATAATCTTCACAAAAATTATTTACAAAACTTTAAGCTATTGTCATTATAAATTACAATAACTTTTATTTAAGTATTAATTATTTTTTTTTAAATGAAAAGCTATTGTTATTTGTAATATCAATACATGTAAGTCACGTAAATACAACACATATTGCATTGCAAATGCTATAGGTGTCACATTTGCGAAAGTTATAACTATTGGCATTGTAAATGACAAAGCTATTAATTTCGCTATTTTCAAAAACAAAACATAAATAAACAATGTGTCATTTACAATACCAATATCTCAAACTTTCCTAATGCGAGACCTATTGCATTGCAAATGCTTGTCCTATGATTGTCAACCCTTGTTAGTCTTCTCCCATCTCTGTGTTCTCCCTCCCTCTTTCCCCTTTTCGACAACCTCATTCATCCTGCTTTTCCCACCTGCTGATGCGTCATCAGTGTCATAGAAATGAAAGTCAGTGCGTAATGAAGGTTCCCTTACTCTTCATTATGGTCCTGTTATTTGTTTCTTCTATTATGGAAAAGAAAACAGGGCTATAATAAAGTAGTCCTGCCATCCAACCTTCATTTAACATAGAAACAGGACTGTGGTGAAGGCAAGTAAGCCTTCAGTTTAGTTTGTTTTTGTTTCCTTGGTTTGTCTGGATGTAGTGTGCTACTGCTGTTTCTTCATGTGCCAGCACATTGAAGCCAAACCAATTGGCTTTGCCGTGCTTGTTTATATAGTGATGTGGAGGTCACAGTTGTAATTCTCACAACCTTATAGTTAGACTTTTCCCCATGATTATGTGCTATCCTTTGTTACAGCAAAGATATTTGAAAGTCAGATGCTTTACATGCTGATGCCTACAGTTTGGTTTTGACGACCACTTCACTTGGTTAACATTTATCAGAAAAAAAGCATTTCTTCAGTACAGCGGAGTAGCTCAGGACTGTGGCCAGAATATTAGTTCTGAACCAATTGCCCTTTATCCTAGAGGATGAGGGCTTCACACGTGTTGAAACGATGCTCAGACATGTCTTGGGCAAGTGAGATGAAGCGCATTATTGGAGGAATTCAACCGCTCCCAGCGTCATTAAATGAAAAAAACAGGACTTGTTACCTATTATACTCCTGAGTTCCTGATATATGAAGCTAGGGACTACTTCCAGAAACATAACATGGTACACAGGAAATGGGCCGCTCAGAGGGAAAGGGAGTAGAGTGGATAATGGACCAGGTCCCCTCACACAAGACAGACCTCGAAATTGAACTGTTTGAAAGTGGGTGCTTGTTCGTTGGTGGCTACCCTGGAGGAATACAATTCTATTAATATTTCATTGAAATTGTGTTCATGATTGGGCTTAAGATGCGATTAATCATAGCATGTTAGCTGTGTTTATGAATCTGAAAAATCTATAAAGCAAGTCATAAATAATTTGGATATGGAAGTAATCGAGTTCACATGGTCGTACCTAGCAGCATGAAACTTTTCAGCCTTCAATTTAGAAAAGCTTTAAAGTCAATCACCAGTGAACGTCCCTCAAACTTACTTAAATCAATCAAACCCCACAAAACAATGTTCCATTTTAAACCATGTGTAGTAGGGACATATAGAAGCTATGAAAAAAATAAAAGCCTGATACATTTTCTACACTTCCAAATGGTTTTTCTATCATCTCATGTTAAATCAAGAAACACATTCATTGTAGAGTTTAAGGGGAAAAGTAAAAAACCCTGAATCATGGTAAAAAGCTGAAAGCTTCTGTATACCAAGAAACCTTGATTTACCTAATTGTATTAACTCTAGCAAGGACGTTCTGGTGTGGCCAAGTGCTTAACGGTTTTGCAAACAAGACACAACAAACTCACCTATCCTCTACTTATGGACCAAATGCTAAAATATTCACTAGCAAAACTGAAAACCAGCAAATACATACTATCATCAAAATAACATTGAACTCTATCCTAACAATAAATGGAAAGTCCGTACATAAGCCATCACAAAGGCAGTTGTCCTCACCAATGGATAAAGCTCAATGGTGATGCACAAGCTTGAACATTTTAAAGAGTAAAATAAATAACAGTGATCAGGAATGCACCTAAATGTTCATGTGGTAAATATGATAGGATTTTTACTCTTCACTTGTTTTGCATTGACAGAAGAAAGATATTTAATCAGCCAAGCACAATCCTTGATGGTACTTTGAAACCCTAAAACATTCAAGCAGAAAACATGCAGAAATCTATGATGGAAATGGCATGCCAGGCCTCTAAATCTTACAAATGTATTTAAAAGTGGCAATCGTGGGAGGCGTGGCTTGGACGCCGGCCAAGATGGCGGCATAGACCAGGAGCTTCGACATTGTTCCTCGTCCGCATCACATTTGGGGCAGTTCACCCGCGACTCCAGTCATAATGCAAAGTGTCCCGTAAACCGGAACATGAGGAGAGCCTAGCGCCCTCATTGTTTCCCGGTTTCGCGGTTCCACACGACAGCTGTGAGAGAATTCCGTTTTCGCGGCTGCAGCCGCCATTTTGTGCGCCGGCCGCGATTTTCGGAGGCGGCCGGCTTATATGCTTAAAAGCTTATTTACTTCCTCCAACACTCTCTCACTCAGCGGAAGACATTTGCTGCACGGACCACTACTGGTGAGCCTCCTTCAATTGTGAACTATTTTCTGGGGCGCTCTCTCTCTCGCGCCTCACTCCCTGTTGCTTTTGGGCGCCATTTCGTGATTACTGCGCTTCTCCTCACCGCCCACCTGCTTCACTTCTCTGCCTTCCTGCACCACAGCTATGAAGTGAAATGAAATGATCTCTTGCGACGCTTTTCAGCATCTGACATCACCCTTTTGCTGTGCCATACATTGAAGTATTGCGTCAGGAGGTTCTACTTTAAGGGTTGCTTTCAGGGAGTCAAGCCACGCTCATTGCGCATTTCCATACAGTTTTTCTCATACATGTTCTTGCCTGGAGGATTGACATTGTACTTTTATGAGCTCTTGGAATGTTGGGTTTGGCTATATTTAATCCTGCTGCTTTCCTTCTCCTACGCAGTGTCATCATCAATCATTGCATTTTGTCTCATGGCTCATTTGAGTTGCTCTCTCAAACAGAGATGATTTTCTTCCCGGTCTAATACCTGCTATTGTGCTGCTTGTTTCTCCCTCTTCTGACCATGGCTTCGTGCTGAGACTTTTTATCATTGATCTTCATGCGATTTTCCTTGTCAGGAGGATTCCATACTTTACACTGACTTTTTGTCTACACTTTCATTACTCTGGCTGCCTTACATGGGGAAACTTCACACTTTGAAACTCACCAATTTACCCAAGTTACCTGTTGGTTCTGATTCCAACTCACCTATCCAGGAAATGGAAGAAGGCAAACCCTCGAAGTCGGACTCTGCCCATGGGGCTAATCCTAAGGCTCAAAATGGAGGGAAGGTGCAACCTTCCTTGACTTCATCCAAGCGTCTGAAGAAAGATCCGCCGTACCCTGGGAGTAACACTTCACCTTCCTCTATGGATCTCATCCTGGAAGAACTGCGGGCCTTCAAGCCATTTATGGAAGCAACCACAAAAAATATGCAGGCCATGCAAGACAAATGGACGTCTCTGGACTCACGTGTCATGATCTTAGAGCAATCCCCGGATTCCTTACATTCTGCTTGTTCCCGAATCCCTTCAATAGAAGCTGAGATCCTTCTGCTCAGGCGTCAAACAGAGGATTTGGAAAATAGAAATCGCAGGAACAACCTACGCTTATATGGTCTTCCGGAACTCACAGAGGGGTCTAACCCTACCACCTTCTTCCAATCTTTCCTTGTGAAGATCCTAGACGCTGCGGCCTTATCCTCCATTAACATCCAGCGAGCTCACCGACTCGGCCCTAAGGTAGCTTCCAAGCCTAGGGGTGTTATTATGCTGTTCCTGCAGTACACCGACCTCTTGCAGGTCCTTTCAGCTGCCAAGCTCAAAAAGCAGATTATTTGGGAAGGCCACTGCCTTTATCTCTCGCAGGATGTCTCCAAGGCCACCGCAGATCGGAGGAAAAAGTTTTTAGACCTACGGCCGCAGTTAAGAGCCCTCAATGCCAGATATGGTCTCTTATATTCTTGTCTCTTCAAGGTCACCTATAAAGACAGAACAACCACGTACGAAGATCCTGCGGCCTTGCAAGCTTTCCTTCGCCAGCAGAGTCCAGATGTCATTGACACCTCCAAGCCTGGATGAGAGGCTTTGCTGTTCATTGCCTTATTGATTTCACCACATTGTGGTTCTGATTTTCTTCTTTGACGTTGCTTAATCTGTTTTCCTTACCGTTTTTGCTAAAATGATTGTTTTACCACTCTACTGTTTTTATACTCTATGCATTCCACTTCAGCTCGTGTTTTGTTGTGGACCCTTGTATTTTCCCTAATGTTTCTCTCATTTCTTCAGATATGTCCCTCTTCATCTTCATCCTGATGTCTCCTATTGTTTTCTTATCTTGCCCATTGGATTTATGGTACTAGAGGTTCGATGTCAGCTCTGGTTGTTGTCGTCGTCGTATCCCACCACCATTCCCATCCCTGTTCTGGGTTTTTCCGTTTTCGTAAGTATGTCTTTCAGTCGTTCGTTTCGGACTTGTACTGTCTCTTTGTTTATTTTTGTCTCTGTCCTCTTTCTCTCCCTCTTACTCTTGAACTCTCTCTTGCTTTTTTCCTGGTCTCTCCTTCTTACTTCTTTTCTCCCTTCTCGGACTCAGTCTTATCTCTGTAACAGTTTTTTCTTCTTTTTCCTTCCATCTTTCTCTCTTCTCTTCCTTTTCTCTCATCTCTTTCTTTTTATCAATGTTTCCATTTTTCTCAATTTTTTCAATATATTTCTTATGTATCAATAAGCATGTTGCTGTTAGTTGTTTTTCTAAATTGTTTCATTCCGTGTAACGACATGGAACGTTAAGGGAATCCCATTAAAAGACAAAGGGTTCTTTCGCATTTAGCAAGACTTAAAACTGATGTTGCCCTCCTTCAGGAGACTCGCCTCGCTGAAGCGGAGGCTCTAAAACTCAAGCGTTGTTGGGTGGGTCATGTTATTTGCTCTCCTACATCTACTAGAAAGAATGGTGTTGTAATTTTGTTGCATAAAAAGTTAAAAGTTTCTTCAATTACTCATGAATGCGATATTAACGGCCGTTGGGTTATTGTTACATTACTCATAGACAATATTCCTCTCACCCTCTTTAATGTGTATGCCCCCACTGGGATTGACAGATCCTTTTGGCCCTTTATCTCCACCAAGCTATCCTCCCTTTCTGGAGATTACATACTTCTTGGTGGGGATTGCAATCAGGTTGTTGACCCCTTTCTTGACCGTCACTCAAAAGTAAATTTTGTTCCCTCTAGAATGCATACCCAATTTGTAAATTCTTTTCAAAATAATGCATTAGTAGATATTTGGAGACTGTGTAATCCAGATGTTAGAGAATACAGTTTTTTCGCCCCCCTCATCAATCCCAATCCCGCATTGATCATATTTTTCTTAGTACATCCATGTCACAACATGCTATCCGTTCTGAAATTGGCTCCATCCTACTCTCCGACCATGCTCCTGTTTTTGTAGATCTTGACCTTCTCCCATTCTCTCCCCACTCTGGCAGATGGCGATTCAACAATGCTCTGCTTTTAGAACCCAATTTTTGTACCGAATTTACCGCCTTTGCCAAATAATTTTTTCTATTAAATCACACTTATGACTCCCCTTTTGGTATGGTTTGCGATTCTTTTAAAGCAGCCTTAGGGGTATTATTATTAATTTTGTAGGTCGGCGGAAGAAGCTTCGAGAGGCCAACTCAGAGAAAATTCTAGCTAATATTAAATCTTTAGAACTTGCCTATTATGCCTCTAAATCTGAATCCTCTCTTAAATCACTTATTGAAGCGAAAATCTCATTTAACAAATTCACTACCGACGCGGCTTTTAATGTCTTGCTAAAATGCAACTCCAGATATTATGGAGGTAAGAACAAAATGGGGAAGCTTCTGGCCAACTACTTAAAGATTCGGAAGGAACGTACAAAGATTCAATCTATTAAGACTTCTTCTGGAGAATCCACATTTAAGGATACAGACATTCTCACTGAGTTTGTCAAGTTTTACGATACTCTTTATACTCCAGGACAGGTTCCGAAGCCTGAAGATCTACTCTCTTACTTCCACTCTCTTCCATCTCCTTCGGTTTCCCATGTTGATTTTCACTCTCTGGAACAGGACATTTCACTTTCTGAAATCTCCCATGCCGTTTCTAAACTGCGCCATGGTAAATCTCCAGGTCCTGACGGATTTACTATAGAATTCTATAGACATTTTGCTTCTGTCCTTCTTCCTAAACTTTTACTCCTATTTCAAATTTTCCTAGGTGCAGGTTCCTCTAGCGGTTCTTTTCAACAGGCTTTAATTTGTTTAATTCCCAAAGAGGACAAGGATCACTCCTTGTGCAAAAATCATAGGCCAATATCTTTGGTCAACACTGATTATAAAATTCTAGCAAAGATATTAGCGTTACGCATGGATCCTCTCTTACCGGATCTAATTGGTCCTGAATAATCTGGTTTTGTCAAGGGACGTCTCTCCTCCGATAACTCTGGAGTCTTCCTTAACATACTTAGTAAGGCTTCTTCTTTGACCCTTCCTTTCGCAGCTATCTCTTTAGATGCAGAGAAAGCCTTTGATAGGATTGGGTGGGATTTTATGTTTCAGGCTTTGCGGTGGATTGGCATCCCTTCCAAATTCATTTCTATTGTTTCTTTACTTTATTCCGATCCCCAAGCCTCTATTTTTGTTAACGGGATGTCCTCGGACTATTTCTCTTCACATAGGGGGGTTCGGCAGGGTTGCTCATTATTCCCATTACTTTTTGTTTTAGCCTTGGAACCCTTTCTCACTAAAATCCGACTAGACAACAGTATTTCTGGTTTTAAATTTGGTTCCCATCAGGTCAAACTCTCAGTTTATGCTGATGATATCTTATTTTACTGCTCCAATCCTATTACTTCTATTTCCTCCTTTCTTCAGCAAGTCTTTTCCTTCTCTGCAATTTCTGGTTACCGCTTGAACGCCAACAAGTGTGAAATTTTGCCTCTGAATCCTCTTTGTCAGAAACATCTCTTTTCTCAAACAGGCTTCTCATGGCAACCATCTAAAATCAAATACCTGGGGGTTTGGTTTGCTCCTCTTTTATCTGATACTCTTAAACTAAACTTCGATCATATTTACAAGAAAATGGACACGGCTATTACTTGTTGGCATCCGCTCCTTTTGTCCTGGTGGGGTCGGCTCAACTCTATAAAGATGATGTTATCCCCCCTTCTTCTTTATACTATTTCCATGCTTCCTCTGCATATTCCTCTTTCCTTCTTCAAAATAATTGATTCTTTACTACTGAAATTTCTATGGAACGGTAAACGTTCTCGCATAGCCCTTGCCTCCTTGCGAAAGGATAAAGCTCATTCTGGAGTACATTTTCCTGATTTCAAAGAATATCACAGAGCCTTTTCTTTGAAACAATCAATTTGCTGGTTTTCATCTGGTCTCCCGCATTATCCTCCTGTCTGGTTGAGTATGGAATCTTATTTTATTTTTCCATTTACCTTTCGCAAATTCTTGTCCTTTACATCTTCCTTAGCTCGTCTTCGCACACCTGTTATCTCGCACTCTCGTAATCTTCTTCTTCCATATTTGTCTTCATCTTACCCCTCCCTCCTTTCCATCCACGAACAACCGATCTGGAACAATTCACTTTTCAAAATCCGTAATCGTACCATTTTCTGGAAAACTTGGCATTCTCGAGGAATATGTTGGATTTCTCAACTCATCTCTCAGGTTACACCTCTCTCCTTCCAGGAACTTCAATCCCTCTTCTCATTGCCCTTCTCTGCTAGGTCACAATACAATGCCCTTTATCCAGTCTTGGTCTCCTATCTTCGCTCCTTACCACCTTCCAAAGATGTTCCTCTAGACCGTAGACTCACTTCCCTAATATTAGATGCTTCCCCTTCTGCATCTGCTCTGTACAATTCTTTCCGCTTTATGAACGACAGACTGAAATCTCGCATTGAAACTGCATGGGAATCGGATTTTTCTCAGAATTGGCCTGTACTCTTTTGGGATGAGGTTTAGACTAAACTTCATAGGACCTCTAGAGCTGCTAATACCACCCAAACTTTATATTTCATTTATCACAGAACTTTATTCACTCCACTTGCTTTGTCCCGTTTTTCACCAGAAACTTCCTCTACCTGCTGGTCCTGCCCCTGCCCCTCTGCTGATCTCAAACACATGTTGTTTCATTGCCCTCCTACTTCCCAGTTTTGGCAGTCAGTTTGGAAGCAAATACAAAACGAATTCTGGTTGCAGGTTCCCTTTTCCCCCTCACAAGTTTTTCTTGGTTCCCTTTCACCTGAACTTCCTCTTTCTCCCAACCACTACCTTTTACTCGATCTCTTCATAGCTGTAGCTATTCATATCATCACCTCCAACTGTAAGCAAGCTGCAAATATATCATACCAATCTTGGTGGAATGTGGTCTGTTTTTATCATCGTCTAGATACCAACTATGTGTCTCCCATCTCCCTAGCCATCAAACGTGACCTGGTTTGGCTTCCATTGGTAACATATCTTTCTTCCTCTGCTCCTGCACATCCCTCTCCAGATTCTATAACAGTTGAAGTACGTAAACCACCATGATTTCTTGATACTTGTTTTTCTTAGTATCTGACTGCTATGATTATTAAGTCTTGTTATAATGTATTTTATTTTCATTTGTACTCATATGATATGTTCATTATTCCTATTGCTTGTTGTGCTAACTTTTTATGAAATTGTTATCGTATTACTTATTTCACCCATCTACTTATTGTAACTCTTATTCCCCTCCTTTCCCCTCTCCCCTCTTTATTTCCTTCAATAAATCAAACTTAAAAAAAAAAAAGTGGCAATCGTACCATGATGCCAATTCAGAAAGCATGGTCGTAAAACAATTCACTGGAATTCACCTCAAACATATCAGAAAAGCCTTGTCTGAAAATCAACAAACTTTCTGTAGCTGCATTTATCAAATAAGCCAATAACATTAATTACACATACTCCTCTAGGCAAATTTAAATCTGAACAACATAAGGTTCTATGACTCAGCTCAATGAAGTAACTCTATAACTGACAAAAGGAAATCAGCTACACATAATTCTGCATTGTATAACATTAAAAAACACCCAGAACAATGTTTGGTCCACTACATTTTTTGTTCGAAGACCTGATAGCTACATTACAATATGCAGAGCGGCCTTTGTGTCAACCCCTTGCTCACTATTGGATGGCCTACTTGTCTATTTCCTGACCCTTATTCATTGTGTTTACTCCCTACTCCTGTGTTTGTCCCACTCCAAGGGGCCAATTCACAGAGGTAAAGTTAGACCAAAAGTCTAACTTTACTACTTTTCAGGTATTTACAAGGGAACGTTACTACAAGTAACTTTATTACTAGTAATTTTACTAGTAGGTATTTTACTTTTAGTAACTTTGCTACTAGGTACTTGTGGTCTAACTTTATCTTTGTGAATTGGGCCCCTAGACTTCAGGTGTAAACGTAGACTTCAGGTCTAAAGCTAGACATCGGGTCTAAGTTTACCTTTGTGAATAAGGGCCCCTAGAGTATAGCTTCTTTACATCAATTCTTGTAGAAAGACTTGTATACTTTTTTTTTCAGAACAGATTTTTATTTTGGTGTTGACAAATTGCACAATAAGCACAGCACCCCGGGAATCGGAGGAGCTGTGAGCATCATAATAGCAATCTCAGTAAAGCAATGCGGTCAACAGTTCAAGAAAAAGAAATGCAACCAAATCCCCCCCTTCTTCCACCCTCCCACATCCCCAGCCCAAAACTCCCCCCACCCCTAGCACAGTGTCGAAACAACATTCAAGTACAAAGACAAGAAAAAGCGTATAGTGTGCGTGTCTCACAGCTCGGGCCCAACATCTAAGAGTCCCTCCACAGGCCGTTCTGGTGGTGGCGGCTCCAGCCACAGTCCACGATAATCCGCCCATCGCTTCCAAATTTTATAATGTTTCCGGGGGCAGCCCCTGGTTGCGAAGATCGGGCGTTCCAGGCCCATGTAGAAGTCCAGTCCCCTTTTCCACACTCCCACCTGAGGGGCCCTAGGATCCTTCCAGGCACGAGCAACGTCCCTCTTGGCCACAATAAGACCCAGTAATAGCAGATGTCTTTTATAAATGTTTCCCCCTACCTGTTCCATAACATGAAGAAGACCCAGCTGAGGTGAGCTGGGGAGCTCCCAACCCAGAACCTCAGACAGGCAGTCCCACACACCAGGCCAAAACCTCTGCAGCCCAGCACACGCCCATACTGTATGGAGAAAGGGGCCTACTTCTCTGCCACATCTCAAGCAATCAGGGGATCCAATCAGGCCCGCCCTCCACAACCTTTCCCTCGTGTAGTAAGCCCTGTGAAGGTACTTGAACTGAATAAACCGTAGACGTATCGCGATGGCAGCTCCTCTCGGGGCCTCAAGTGCCTCCCTCCAGTCCTCCTCCTCAAATGGACCAACATCCCTTTCCCATTTGTCTCGTAAACCATCTAGGGAGGTCGAGCAATGTGTCACCAGAGTTTGATAGATAGTGGATATTTTTTTACTTTCCAACTCCCCCATGAATACCTTGGCCTCCAGTGGGCTGAATTCCGGTAAGGAGTCCAAGCTCCTCAGGGTGGGTGTGATGGCGTGTATAAGTTGTAGGTACTTAAACAAGCATTGGAAATGCAATAGGTCTCGCAGCATTAGAGTTAGTGCTTTTAGAATTGTTTATGGGTTTTTTTGTAAATCTTTAGCATTTTTGTTTCCTGTAGCCAATGCTAAAGAATTACAAATAAAAAAGCCATAAACAAATCTAAAAGCTCTAACTCAAATGCTCCGAGACCTATTGCACTGTGTGAGGGTGAGGGGTTGAGGGTGAGTGAGGTGAGGGTGAGTGAGGGTGAGTGAGGGTGAGTGAGGGTGAGTGAGGGTGAGTGAGGGTGAGTGAGGGTGAGTGAGGGTGAGTGAGGGTGAGTGAGTGAGGGTGAGTGAGGGGTTGAGGGAGAGTGAGGGTGAGTGAGGGTGAGTGAGAGTGAGGGTGAGTGAGAGTGAGGGTGAGTGAGGGTGAGTGAGGGTGAGGGTGAGTGAGGGTGAGGGTGAGTGAGGGTGAGTGTGAGTTAGGGTGAGGGGTTGTGGGTGAGGGTGAGGGGTTGAGGGTGAGTGAGGGTGAGTGAGGGTGAGGGGTTGAGGGTGAGTGAGAGTGAGGGTGGGTGAGGGTGAGTGAGGGTGAGTGAGGGTGAGTGAGGGTGAGGGGTTGAGGGTGAGTGAGGGTGAGGGCGAGTGAGGTGTTGAGGGTGAGTGAGGGTGAGGGCGAGTGAGGTGTTGAGGGTGAGTGAGGGTGAGGGTGAGGGGTTGAGGGTGAGGGTAGGTGAGGGGTTGAGGGTGAGTGAGGGTGATGCTGAGGGGTTGAGGGTGAGTGAGGGTGAGGGGTTGAGGGTGAGTGAGGGTGAGGGATTGAGGGTGAGTGAGGGTGAGGGGTTGAGGGTGAGTGAGGGTGAGGGATTGAGGATGAGTGAGGGTGAGGGGTTGAGGGTGAGTGAGGGTGAGGGGTTGAGGGTGAGTGAGGGTGAGGGGTTGAGGGTGAGTGAGTGAGTGAGGGTGAGTGAGGGTGAGTGAGGGTGAGTGAGGGTGAGGGGTTGAGGGTGAGTGAGGGTGAGGGGTTGAGGGTGAGTGAGTGAGGGTGAGTGAGGGTGAGGGGTTGAGGGTGAGTGAGGGTGAGGGTGAGTGAGGGTGAGGGGTTGAGGGTGAGTGAGGGTGAGGATGAGTGAGGGTGAGTGATGGTGAGGGTGAGTGAGGGTATATACCCAGCTATGTCTTCGTAGTTGTAAAATGTAGTTGAACCTTGCACTGGTAGGCATTCAATTTAACGTGCTACCATAGATATGCTTTCAGAATATTAAATTCGAAATTTACTTTGATTTTGCGTACTTTTGCTGTAAAAATTTTTATTGCCATGTAAATACCTCTTCAATTGCATTCTTGAAAATAAATATTAACCTCTATGAAGTTAAATGTGTATAAATTACATGTAATTTAAAAAAAAAAAAGAAAACAGTATTGCTCGGGTTTCCGTGCTTTTGGCATTAAACAGACAATGTGTAACCCAGAGATATTTTTAACAGCTCACTTCCCACTCAAATCGTATGAATACAATTGCTTGCAAGGCACTGAACACATGCAAGGGTTAGTTTTAGCAAGATGCTGAGAGCAGATCTTTTTATTTCATGCACTGAGTTCAGATGCTTGAACTAATAAATCTAACGTACGGTTATGCACATATGATGTAATTAATTTGCTCTAATTTCTGATAAATATAAACCAAGAGCTCAAAGAAGGTCCTATAAACTAAAATAATGCTACGTATACAGACTACTTGGTAATCATTGCTGTGCTGTTGCCAAACCAAACCATCTAAACGGAATGTAGCTATAGATTATGGTTGATTTCTGGCCAGTGAAGAAACAAGAAATCATAACATTTGATTAAAGTGGCAGTTTGGCACTTATCATATGGCCGTCAAGTTGAACTGTCAGGGGCAACTTTAGCTGTCACATCAGACTAAAACAACATACCTATACAGAAAAAAAGCTTCCAACTGTGTTATACGCTTGATGTAGCTACTCTTAGCAGTGTAAATACATTACACCATTACCACTGTGAGGTACTCAAAAGTACACTGGCATGCAAGGAAATTATGAGGTCCTCCAGCACACCACTGGTTCGCGATCACAAAGTAGGTATGGCAAAATCAGTCACGTGCCTGGCAGACCCTGATGTGTGACTGCCACAGATCTAAAGGGGCAATATCCATGCTGCCCGATAAGCCAGACTCATCTGAGAGAATTTAAAAACAAGGTCGCTGCGATTTCAGGACCGTGTACATCCATGCCATTGTAAAGGACGAAACTGCAACTGTTAACCAATGACTACGAGGCAATGAATGATCCATCTGTATTCAAAACGTATCCCAGCCTGTGGCAAACGTATATTTCACTGTTCCCTCGCATGTTATCAATTGCTTTCATAAATTACACAATATTGGGAGGTAAGGACATTTCAGTGACGAGAAGCCAACCAGTTATGTCACAGGAGACGAAAAATAAATAACAGCTGTTCTCTCACGGCACTTCCGCTCTCATGGCAGAGCTGGGCTGCAGGAACTGCTTGTTCCCAGTACACTGTGTGTTGTTTACCACCATACTGTACATACTGTACAGGCTGCTGTTACCTTCTCCTGCAATGGGCAGGTGTCTGTACATTCATGGAAGGTGAACAGCATGCATAGAAGCCCTCAGGAGTTCAAGCACAGCAATGGGAATGGGTGAAAGCAGAATGTTTCCAAGAAGTACTTCGTCACAAGTGGCGTCTAAAGAATTACTGAACAGAAGTGGCCATAATTCCGGCAATGCTGGTACACAAGGGGAATGTGAACCTTAAAAATGGAAGCAGAAGCTGTTTGGATTAGCGAGAGTGCTTTTAAGTAATAATTTGACTAATCCATTCTAAGTAATGAGGTAAAAAAGTCGCTACTCGGAGGTTAAGAAAAAAGAAGCCGGAGGGAAGAGAGGGGAGGGGGGAGGAGAAATGCGACACGGCGGGAAGGGGAGGGGGCGGAGCGGGTCAAATAAACAAAAAACAAGCTGGAGGGAAGAGAGGGGAGGGGGGAGGAGAAATGCGACACGGCGGGAAGGGGAGGGGGCGGAGCGGGTAAACAAAGACGGACGTGCACGCGCTTTTAAGGTCAATGCGCATGCGCATAAGCTCAATGCGCATGCGCATTGACCTTAAAAGTCACGGGCACTGCAAGGAATCGCCACGATTCCTTGCAGTGTGGATAAAGAGTGGATAAGTCGCAATACTCTCGCCTTGCTCGATGCGCATGCGCATCGACAGGCGAGACCTAAAAACTGGGTCACGGGCATATCATATTCCTCGCGTAGTTCTTGGAACGACTTTAGAAAGACTTGTATACTTTAATTGATGGGGGTGGTTTTAGTTTTTGTTTCATGGAAGTGCATGCCTTTTCATTCTCTCTCTCCCCTGTGCTCACAATCTCTATCCCTGATTATCCATTGCTCCATAGCCCCTACCAATGCTCTGCTTTGTATTAATACCTTAGCTTTCAATTCTTTAATATTGCTTGTGCATTGGCCTGACATCAGCAAAATGTTGCTGGGTGGATCGCTTTCCCATCCATTGTTCCCACCAGTGCCCATGCACACATGTTTTAATACTTATTTTAATTTCTGTGAAGCCCTGGATGCTGCATACCTCTGTCAAGCCACTCACTGTTTTGCTCCCAAATCTTACCCCATGGCCTCCTTTCCTACCCCACTCCTACTTTTTCATATATTTTTTTCATTACTGTTTTTAATGACCCAATAACTGCACACTGCTACAAGGCCACTCACTTTCCCCACAAAGCACAGAATACTTTATATTTTTTAATTTACTGAACTTTGCATAGAACTTCTGCCATGAAAACCCAGCTAACTTGATCAAAAGCTTTGTCCACATCGAGGGAGAGGAGTAAAGCTGGCTCCTCGCCCTTTCACGTTTTTTTCAATTATGCAGGTCAATCAGTGAATGTTGTTGGACTTTTGATGGTTGTGAATTAATCCAGCCTGGTTTGGCTGTATGAGGCTTGGGAGCCGGGGATCTAGGCACAATGCTATTATTTTTGTGTAGATTTTCGAATCTGCATTGAGAGAGCATTCTTTCAGATCTTTGCCCGGCTTGGGGATTAGGGATATCTCTCCTTCCCTCATGGTGGGTTTCAGGCCGGTGTCAGAGGTAAAGAAGTTGTAGGGCATATGTTCCTGTAGGGCTGGTAACAATGCTTTGTAAAATTCCCGATGTAGACCATCCAACCCTGGTGTTTTGCCAATGGACAAAGCTTGGATCACTCAACCCAATTTTTATGCGTGAATAGGGGCTTCCAAGGATTCCTTGCAAATAGGATGCCACTCTAGTGACTTAGTAAATGTTGTGAATGTGCAATTTCCACTGTATCTTGCGTATAGAGAGTCTGGTAGAATTCTCAAAAGGCCTCCTGTTTGTCCTTCTCTTTCACTGCTGAAGTTCCCTCCCCCAGCTTGACTTGGAAGATATGCGTCTTGACTAGGGATGGGCGATATATTATGCTTTGCTGGTGGACTTGGTGGAACATGCTCGACTCAGCCACACACGCTCTTGTCAAAATGTTTGTGGGCACCCTCTCACCTTATAGCATTTGGCTTCCACCTGCACTTCATGTTGTTTGACCAGTAAGTCATGCTTGGTATGGTTTTCACTCCCACAAACGTATGACATCTCATTTTCCCACCACCAGGGCCGTGTTGCAGAACAAATCATATTGAGAAAACATCACATCCCCCATAACAATAGCAGAACCCTAGCTTGAATGTAATCTGATCCTTTACCCATCCTGTTATGTGTTGTTCCTCCTGTGACCCGAATGTCTGCAAGTGGGGATAGCTCCATATTGTATGCATTAGGTTCACTCTCTCACCACAGCCCCACAGGCACCTGACAACATTTGTTTTACCCATCTTGTATAATCCCAATCTCGTATAGTAGGCCCAGTGTAGGATCTTAAATTGAACAAGGGTGAATCTCTCTTTAATAACTACCTCTCTAAGGTAGCAGCCTTCTTCTGCCCAATCCGATTGTTCTTTAACTCCTCAATCTTGTTCCCATCTCCCCTTCAATCCAATGCATCTAGAAGGTGTTGACAATTCACTATGAGTGTTTGGTATATTTGTGAGATAGTGTGCCTATGCAGTGGTGACATCAGAATTCTAAATTGCAACTGTGTCTCATCAGCTAGATCTGCAAGTAAATCTGCATACTCCTTCATAATCTTTCTCACTTGCAAATATCTCAGGAGTTGGCCATCAGCTTCTTATAGCAATTCTGTAGTTCTGCGAAGAGCACAAGCTCACCCTTATCCCAGACATACCCCACATTGGACAGGCCCAATAGGTTCCACAGTTGGTGTGCCTCTAAGCCCTTCATCTTCGCCAGGATGTCTGCTTCCCACAGTGGCATTTCCAGTGTTATTCTCCTCTCCCATCCCTTTGCCCACGTTGCTGCCTGCCATATTTTACGGACTATAAATCCATATGCGGCCTCTTCTTTATATCACACTGGGATAGTTCCCTTTGTCCTTCTGTCAACCATCATGGTCATTTCTGTCTGAGTTGCATAAGCCCATTGTTGGCTACCAACATTTGGCCTGCCCAGTAGTAATTTCTACTGTCTGGGAGATTCCACCCTCATGTGGTGCCCTCATCAGTGTCTGATGGGCTATCCTAGATACCATCCCATGCTATAAAAGAAGTCTTCTGGTGTCATCATCTGGTACTTCATATGACATATTTTGAAACATGTTGATACATTTAAGTGTAATCATATCATACAGCGTAGCTCTGCCTAGCAGTGAGATAGGCAACTTTCTCAAGTGGGTCACATTTTTCTTGTATCACTAATGTATCCTGCTGAGGTTGTGTCTGGTGAAATTCCCGTGGATCTGTAGTGACATGTACACCCAAGTACTGAAACTCTTCAGGGGAGTGCTCCATGGATCTCTCCTCCTCTCCAGTACTTTCCAGTAGGTAATTGGAAGTAGCACTGATGTGTATTAATTTAGGTGGATGCCTGAATATCTCTTAAAGTTAAGTATCTCCATGTCTCTGGCGAGGGGGTTCTCTGGGTCTGCCAGGTAGAGAAGGATGTCTTCTGCATAGAGGGATATAATACCCCTCCAGTCGAGATCCCATTGGAGTCCCCTTAGAAGGGCATCCTTCCTCAGCCACTCTGCCAGTGTCTCGAGGGGTATTGTGAAGAGGAACAGGGAAATTGGGCACACCTGTCTGCTTCCCCGTCCCAGAAAAATACTTGGTACAGCCCGTTTCATTTACTCATTCCCACCTCACTGTTGGACTGCCCTCCTGTGTCAGGGTTCCGGTCCGTAGCCTAATTGGGGGATAAACTACAATTCCCAGGAGGCTTGGGTCGGTAGGAGGGGAGGTGCTGGTTATTTCTACAACGGACGCATGCCGGCTGTCATGCATAATTCTATCTTGTTCCGGTTATTCTGGCCATTCGGCAGAAAGGCTTCTTCGCTTTGCATGCGGCTGCTCTCTCAAGTCCCAGGGAGAACTTTTCCACTGTCCCTGGTAGAGCCGAGGATAGACTCTCCTCTATTACTTGTAATCAAGTTCTTGGCACATGCGGATGTCCACGGACTGACTGCAGCTTCCTCCGCGTGATTCCAGGTACCAGCTCCCTACCTTCTAGGTCATTGGTACTGCGGAGGGAAAGGACTCTTGTTCTCAGATTATCTATTCTGGGTGGTTGGTTGTTTTGTTGGCTCAAGGCTGTCCAGGAGGTTGGGAGTTTGACGGTCTGAAGTAGATACCACCTCCCTTCCGTACTTGAAGTCTTCCAGTTAGAGAGTTACTTGGTATTTGAATGTACTTTAGTTTTCACAGGATCCAAGGAGGTTCTGTGATTTGCTATGTACTTGGAAGTATGACAATGGAAACCGAGTATTAATTCTCATTTGTTCTTGTCTATTGCCCATTTGGATTCACTATTCGTAAGAAGGCTTCCTGCCTCCCTTTACTTTCAAGGATCTATTGACTGTGATTAGGAGACATGAACAAACATTTTGCTATTCTTTAAATCCTTTTATTTTGGTGGAAACCACTTTCACGATTTTTGTTTTCTTTTCCGATTTAATATGGACGAAGCTGGTATGTAGGAGTGTTTTTGGAGATCAATGTATTTATGCTTTTGGAGGAGATGAAGATGTATTGATCTTGTGGTTTAATTCTATAGGTGGATGTATTTGGGATGTGGTAACGCACTTCAGAATCAGAGATTTGATTGAAGAGAGACCTGCCTGGTTAAGGTATAGCTGAGTTTAGTGAGACTATATGAGTTTAGTTCTTTACTGAAGAAATGATTAACCAGTGTTGTGTTCTCTCTCTACATGTATCCTATTCCCAGATGTTCCTATCCTATTTCCTTCCCTCGCTTGATCGCCCTAATACTCTGTGGTATCATTTCAGAGTTGGGGATGTGAAGAGGTGGACATCTTTGTGCATTACTCGGATTCTGAGGAGTACTCATCTAAGTTTCTTGAGACCCTTACACCGGAGTATCCCTTCCCTCACATAACATGTGCATTTGTAAAGCGCATGTTCACTCAAGGGTATCTTGGCACTGATGTTTATTGTTACTAAACTCAATTGTACTCATTTTATCGACCTTAAAAGAATTAAAGGCTGAGTGGGCCTTCCAGGATTTGAACTTGTGACTGTAAGGTCGAACACAGGCCCCTACAGTGGACACATTAGTCCACTAAGCCACCAGACCCAGCAAATCAGACAAAGATTCCAGGACAAATCACTGATTGTTGGGTGCCATCTTTGCTTGAACACCACCGCCTCAGAGCTGGCTGCCGATGGTGAGAATCAGGATATTTATCTGCTCTCCCGGTGCTTCCTTAGGTGCCTTAATTGGCTATTGTGATCTATATTGGATTCCTAATCTTGTATGAGCTATAGTTATTAAGGGTGGGAGAAAAGTTCCACTCTGCCGGCGGAGTTCGCAGAGTTTTGCCCACTCTGCGTGCCGCTTTGAGCGTGGAGTTCCAGCAAAAACCTCCACCAGCTGCTGCCTGACCCAGTTTTTCTCGCACATGGCTCATCAACAGTAAGTTGCCGAGTGTGAATTGGCCTCCCCCAGTGTGATTATCAGACACTAGAATGCCTCCCGGTGAGATTTCTCGATGCAGGAGGTTGTGGCAGGTTTCAACTGTTCGCATTGAGAAAGCTGCTGTTCGAATAGAAAATCTACTCGAGCATCAGAAAGAAGTTGGTGTGCAACATGATGTAATTCCTGCTGATTTTACAGTGCGAAACAAAGGCCTGTTGCTAAAAATCTGTGCGAACAGCACAACATAACGAATTCCACCCACTTGCGGAACTCTGCAGAATCTTGCAGAGTTTTTATTTAACCCTGCAGAGTGAAACTCTGTGAGTTCCACCCACCCCTAATTGTTATATTAATGACTCCACTTTTAATGTATATTTTGCCTTTATTAAATATCCTGCACACATGGAGTATAAAAAAGATGTGTCTATTCATAATTGCCGTAACTATAGGGAAATATTGGGGTTAACCCCAGATGCCTTAACGACAAAAGCTCCATGGGCAGGAAATGCAGATTGTACCAGCAGAGCGAGACTCAAGGTAGGAAGGAGAGGCCCCAGAAGGTATTCAGTGGAGCGTGGTCCTTGGGGAGGTTGAGACCCCAGATGGTTTGAGAAGAGCTGAGGAGGGCTAGACTCAAGATATTGGAATGGATACAGAGATCCCAGAAGAGAAGTGTTAATTAAATACCTTCTCCACCTACTAGAAGAGAGACTCAGAGGGGGGAGGCACTAGATAGTCTATTCAACCATCCTCTAAGCTTGCAATTAATATGCCACTTGGGGAGAGGGAAGAACTATTCAAATAGCACATAGATGCTGGAGTTGGTGGTCCATCCCGTGCTCATATCTGGCTTGTTTTTTGCTTAACAAAGAGAATGATTTCTGTCACCAAGCCATTGAGGCATGGCTTACATATTCCATCCATTTATGGGCATGATGTTTAGGGAACCTGCTTGCCTCCTCACAAGAGGAACATGTTCTGTGTAACAGTTGTGTATATTTGAAACAGCGTCTTGCACTCCACATGATAGGTCGTGTATTTCAGATGTGAACTAGTCTAGCTTTTTTTTCAATAATTGTAATGATTCTGATGCTTTTTACAATATTTTCCTCTTGTACTTTTACATTTCAACAGCTCTCTTTTTCTTTTGCAATTATACTTGATACAGTATTTCAATGTAACCATTTTATGTGTCATGTGGAGCTGCAAAGCACTCCTAGGAGTAAACATTTTCAACCAAAGAGTTGACAAACAAACAATCCAGGAACACACTCTTCCACAATGTCAAAAAAGAATCAATGAATACCCACTCTTCAACCTTTTCTTACTGATCCTGTGCCTTCGACCGTGCAAATGCTTCTACACACCACTAATTCCAACTACTCTGGGCCTAATTCACAAAGGGAAACGCTCACGTTAGGATAAGCTTCTGATTTTTCCATTTGAAAATCTTCCTCAGCATCTTCAGGGTATGGAAACATGAGGTGGTGACGGCATTGACATGCGTAGTCATGTCAAGTTTGCTGTTGATGAAAATCCTGAGGTTCTTGGTGTGGGTGTCAGTCCTAGTTCTTGTGTCCACCAGGTGGAGTCCCAAAGTGAAGGGCTCTTCCCGAAGATGACAATTTCAGTTTTGTCTGTATTCAGCTTTAGACAGCTGGTGTTTATCTAGTAGGCAATTTCAGTCCCGCAGGCATTACATTTGATCCAGGTTTTCGGCGTCTTGTCCATGAGAGAGAGAATGAGTTGCTTGTCATCGGCATAGGTGAGTGCGTTGATGTCGTGAGAGTATATGATGCTGGCTAGAGGGATCATGTCTGAATTGAATAGGGTCTAGGCTCAGGGAGGATTCTTGTGGAACTCTGCAGGTATGATTGTGGGAATCTGAAATGTACGGTGCAGGTTGACTGGCTGTGTCCTTACAATTAGGAAGGAGCATATCCACTGGAGTAGGTGTCCTTGGATTCTGATGTCGTGTAGATGTTGGATAAGGATAGGGTGGGAGACCATGCCAAAAGCTGTGGAAAGGTCCAGGAGGAAGAGGTCCTCTGTGTCTGCTCTGTCCAGATTCATGCAGATGTCATCCTTGGTGGTGATTAGGGCAGTTTATGTGCTATGGTTAGATCTGAAACCAGACTGACTTGTGTTGAGGAGTTGGTGGTCGTTGAGGTCATTGATGCATCAGCTGATGAGTTGTCTGGGAAGGGTAGCAGGGAGATCGGTCTGTACTTGACGAGCATTGAAGTGTCCACAGAGCATTTCTTGAGCAATGAGAGGACACTTGTGTGGGAGGGTTGTGGAAGTGATATAGGCCTTCAGAATGGGTGTGAGCATGGCTATGATGGGTTGAAGTCCTCTGGAGTAGGCGTGGTGGGGCGTGGGTACATTTGAGCCACTTAGTGGATTGACTACATAGTGGTGCCAGTTTCTTTTGGGAACTTGACCACTGCCGTCCCAAGCATATTACAAGTTCTCTCTCCAACATGGTTTTCATGGCAGTTCCATCGTCATGAAAACCGTAGCAGAGAGGAAACAAAGGGGGCCCTACAGAGCCTCCTGGTGCCCCCTTTTGTGCATGCACACCAGCTCCTGCACCATATGTATTTTAAAGTCCATGCCGTGCAGGAACTGTTTTTGTCGTTTCCATTGCGATACCCATTTTCTGATGCACCACCGTGGGAGGGAACACCAAACAAATGCCCTCCAGACTCGAGAAACACTTGTAATCTGGTGGATAGCCCGACCATGGGTTTGGCAGAGCGACAGCGAGGCAGTCCGGGCACCACACCGCCAAACTCGTAAGGAGGCCCTTCGTGTTTATGACCTGCGCTCCATGATGGTCAGAGTCAAATTACGCCTATGTTCCAGTCTACCACAATCATTGACTGCTTTTGGCACTTTATGCTTCTTACAGCTATTCCTACCTAAACCTTTAAAATTCCATACTTCTGGTACCTCCTATTGTCTTTTTGTTGTTTCTGTATGATTTTGTTTAATAATGTTTACTCTATTTTTTAACTTTGGTTTGGAATTTTATTGTTTTGCATTTCAACTTTATTAATGCTTTGCTACAGCATAAATACTTTACAAACTGCTCTATGGTAAGCCTGTCTGCTCTGTGCCATAGTTACCAGGAGTTTGTGCTCATAGTAATTTAGTTGCTCTTAGGATTCACCTTTACAAGGGTTGTGATTATTCACTGAGATAGGTAGTCATTCGCCCCAAAAATGAATACAATTTCTTACACTTTTCCTCAAACCTTTTAGGATAAACAATGCCTTAAATGGTCAGGTCCTATCTGGTACTGAGCATAGTTTCTTGTGTATTGCAGAGCGCCGCACCCATATGGTCCCTATGCTAGTGGCATAACTGGCTGTGTGTGGTTAATAAAATTCATGACAGTATGAGTCAGTTAACGGTTACACTCTAGAGAATAAAGACGTGTAATACTGAGCTCCCTGTGTGATGTGATTCATTTACATGCTACCGGGCTGGAGAGAACGCTACAACTGTGGATGAGTAGTGGCTACTTAAACCTTGCAACCGAAGAGTTGGGAGTGCTCTCCCTGAGAGTTTACTGAAGTCCAGCAAATTGCTAGTGCGTGCAATGTGCACCTCAGTTGAAGTAACAAATTGACGGTTGGCGTATGTGTGATCAAAGCTCAACTCCAGCCAGTATGAGAACTTTGATGAATGGGAAGGGCCCAAGGGAAGTTTAATTTATCATCGGTCAGATAGTTACTAATACGACCGAGATATGAAGAGTGACAACACAACCTTCCACAGAGTTGCCACTGGTACAGTGCGAAAACGTCAAAGGAAGTATCAACCAGGTACAGAAAGCACAACAAACAGCAACAGCAAGGGTGAGAGAAAGATGAGAGCAGAAGTTAATGAGCAGAAAGAAGTACTAAAAGGCAGAGGTCAGCCAGGTGTATGAAAGTGTGAAGGAACGCCAAGTGTGGCCCACCTCAGAAACAAGAAACAATCATTTACTTCCATCTAGAGTAAAGAGAGTCATACGACCTCAGCACCAGGCACAGCAACCCAGACACGAGCACTGGGTCTGTGCTTGTTAGCCTGTCGAATTCTGCCAAACCGACAAAAGAGTCTGTGAATGCCTATCGGAATAGTGCAATTTCTCAGCTCTTCCATGGCTGCCTTAAAAACAACATGATACAGCCCTGCAACCATCCTAAAATCACCATCCATTTTCGATGTTGCCAAGAAGCAGAATATTGTTTTCTAAACAACAGTGGTTCACTTAGACCATTAATCTCTTAAGTATAAAAACTCATGAGATCTTAGTGGTTTGATGACCAAACAATATATTGTACACCAGGATAAGCATAGTAGCAAGCCACTTAACAAAGTTAAAATGCAATTAATTTATTCATTGCATATTATTGAAACATGCTTTATAGTGTTATTTTTATATAATAAAAGAGGAGTTTATTATATAAAAATAACAAAAGGAGACACAACGTCTTGGTATTTTGAGTTCATGCGTGTCTTTACATGTTCATTCATCACTGCATTTTCCTTTCACCCAACTGTTAGCACTAGATCATGACATACACTATCAAAGATGTTTCAATAATATGCAAGGAATACATGTATTTCATTTTAGCTTTGTTTACTGGCTTGCTTCTTTGCTTATCCTGGTGTACTATGTATTGTTTGGTCATCAACTTAACTAAGAACATATGGGCCTAATTATGAGTGTGATGTTCCTTGGACGTGGTGGGCGGCGGTGGCGGTCTCCTGACTGCCACATTATGACCTTTGTGGCAGTACTGCTCTGAGACCGCAGACTCTGCTGGGGATTCTGTTCCCTGGCGTGGCAGTCAAGAGGCATCAATATGCTTTGTGGGACCACAGCAGTCCTGCCAAGCGTATTACGACTTCCTCACCGTCACTGACTTCATGGAGTCCTTTCCTTCATGAAAACAGTGGCAGCAAGGAAAGAAAGGGGCCCTACAGCGCCCCATTGTGCCTCACTACATGTGGATGCATAAAGTGGAGCACAGCATGTGCCCGCCTGTGTGCAGGCACAACCAGTTCCAGCATGGCAGCAGCTTCACAGTCCATGCCGTGTTGGAACTTCCTTAAACAATCCCATTTTGGTGCCTATTTTATAGGCACTGCTTTGGGAACACCAAAGAAATCACCCACCAATGACTAGAAAAGTCATTATACAGCGGCGGTTGTCACACCGGGTTCGCAGTGCGGTTGTGGGGTGGTCCCACAGCAGCATCGTCAAACTCGTATTCGGCCCCAATGTGTTTTTGCACTTCTGAGATTCATGGCCTAAGTTTACAACTGATGTTTACAAAACAGTTCATTTCCCCAGGTTCTCTCAAATTGTGGGGTTCCCTTGTTTTACAATACATATATAAGAAGCAGAATATTGGTGCTAGATGAGTTGTCTGGATTGAAGCTTTCGATGATTTCAGTTATGCGCTGGACGAAGCAACCATTGAATAGTTCAAAAATTGAGCAGGTGAGAGAGCGAAGGAAGTGACAAAGAAAATACCAGAGGCAAATAAATTTCATACCATCAAATTAAAGAAGTGTGTAACACCAAATTCAATCTGATGCAGAACGCCGACTATAAAAGGTAAAATTTCAATCAAGAGCAACAGAGCGCTGGTGAAACGATGGATGAGTTTATAGAAAGACTTGAAATGCTCATCAAACACTGTTAGTTCAACAAGTTCAATGACTAAGAAGCCATTCATCTTATAGTCATAGAAGGTTGCCTGTCTGATTCCTTTAGGCACCGAATGCTGAAAGAAATGCTCAGTGTGGAGCTTGTGCTCATGGCAGTCAGAGCTGAGGAACATGCCGAAAAACAAGTCGCTGACATAGAGGCCGAAGGAGCCCAGAGTGAATTGGCATTAAGTATGAAAATTAAGAAAAGGTAGAAGGTCAGAAAGTGATGCCTCTGTTTTCGATGTAGATTTTCCTTTACACATTAAGTTAAATGTCCTACCATTGGGCAGATATGTAAAGGCTGTGGGAAGGAGAACCATTTTGTAACAGTTTGCAAAGTGTAGGAAAGAGCTAGTATGTCACGTCACAAAAACAAAATAGATGCCAGAAAGGCCCAGAAGCATTCCAGCCCTGCCCCCCTAAGTAACCAGCAACATCAGTTGAGGCAAGTAAAAACTGAAAGAGGCTGATTGTCATTTAAGTCTTCGTCAAGAGATTCTTCAACGCCACTGTTGAGTGACAGTAAAGAAGATGGGTGTTCGATGTCAATAATGGCTGCTAACACGCACATGTTGGTTTGGCATCCCGAAAGAAAGAGTCAAAGTCCAAAAATGATCAACAAGTGAAATCAAGAAATTCCTTTGGACACTGTCTCAAATTCAAACTGAAGGTCAATGGTTGCAACATATCATTCATTATAGACAGTGGTTCGTTGATAAACATCATGCCAGCCAAAAAGTACAGTGAACTGTCTCCAGTGTCCCATCTCACACCATCGAAAATCAAAGCATACACGTGGGCAGCCTTGACACTATGGCAAAGTCTAGGTTCACTGATGGTGACAAAGAAACATAAAAAGACAAAGGTACAAGCCCAAATTCATGTCTTTCAGGGTACCTTCATCAAGGGCCTGTCTACTCAGTTTCAGCACTGCTTTTGACATGGGACTAATTTGTGTGGATTACAATATCAATGCTCATGACGACATGGTGAATCCATTTCAGTCATTGCTTCATGAAGCAGGAAATTTTATGACAATGAAAGCACAGCTCCACATTAATGGAACATTCATCCTGTTGCTCAACGCCATTGCTAAAACATGATATAATTGATAGCTCTACTGGTCCAACCTCATGGGTGTTGCCGAAAGTGGTGGTACTTAAAAAGGACAGTGGATGGTCTGTGTGAATTTGTGTTGACATGCGTCCAGCAAACAGGACAAGTGAAAGAAAATTAGACACCCAGATCCACATATTGCTGGTATGATTACTCAGTTGAACGGTACCAAAGTATGTTTATGTCTTTAGCAACAAAGGATATCATAAGCTTGAATTGGAAGAAAATTGCAGGTACATTACTACTTTTTCAACTCATATTTGTTTGTTCAGATACAAAAGATTGAGTTTCGGAGTGTCTTCAGCAGACGAACGTTTTAAACATGTCATTTGTCGCATTATACAGCCTGTCACGCATGCTTTCAATTACAGGGATGATATACTAGTATTGTAGGGCAACATCAAAGGAACGTGATAGAGCCCTTACATTAGTGTGCCACCTACTTGCTGATGCAGGTCTTGAGTTGAAATCTGACAAGTGCGAGTTTCACAAAACAAGCCTAAAATTCTTTGGGCACATTTTCTCGGACAGAGGAATGACTCCAGATGCAGCCATGGTTCAGGTTTTATCTTCTACCTCCCCTGCATAAGATGCAACCATGCTACATTCTTTTCTTGGTATGGCCAGCTACTGTTCTAGGTACAACCGGGACTTTACCCCTGTGAGTGCACCATTGAGAGATTTAACGAAATGGAATGTTTCATTTCAGTGATCACAGGAGTTTGATCAAAGTTTCAAGACGATTAAGCATGCAATTGAGAATACTACTGAAAATGCTTACATTGACCCGAAATTGCATACAGCAATTGTTGTTGTTGCCAGCCTATTGGGTTTTGGTGTGATTCTTGCTCAACATACTGGACATGCAAATGCATGAAGGCGTATTGTAGCTTACGCAAGCAGAAACCCGTCACAGACTGAAATAGCTTACTCACAACCTGAGACAGAAAAACTAACTGTTGAGTGGGCTTGTAAACACTTTTCTGTATGGGAAACATTTTCCGCTTGGTACTGATCACCAAGCATTGCTCACTATTTTAGACAATCCAAAGGTCAAAATGCCCCCTCACATTGAGAGGTGGGGGCTGTGACTACAACAGTACGACTACATCATTGTGCACCGGCTGGGAAAAGATCAAAACCCTGCCCGCTACTTTTCTCGAGTGCCCCTTCAGTGTCTGGTTACCCGTTTTAAAGTGGCGAAGACCTATGTTAGCTTCATTGTAGAATCCAACACTCCTGCAGCTGTGTCCATGGAGCAATTAAGTGCTGTTACCAATGCAGTTAGGAATATGCTCATCTTCAAAGACATTATTATGCATTCATCCTGGAGAACACATGCTCGACCTCTTGATAACAACAGTGAATATTAGAATTTCAAGAATGTGCGTGATGAACTGTCAGTTACACAAGAAGGGATTATCTAGCGAGGGTCGAGAATTGTCTTTCCTGAAAGCTTACTACAGCGAGTCATTAAAGTGGCACATGAGGGACATCATGAAATTTTCGCCACAAAGCGAGCCCTCCCGGACTGTGTTTGGTTTCCACATCTGTATAAGCGAGTTAAGAGAGAGCTCCAAGTTTGTTATTTAAATAACTGTTTGTCCCCCAAAACAACGCAGCATCTTTTGAACATGTAAGATCTTCAAAAACGCATCTGGGAGAAAATTGCAGTTAACTTCTTTGTGCCCCTTGAAAATGGCAATTACCTCATGGAAATCACAGATGAGTACTACTGGTTTCCTCTGGTGGAAGAACTTTCATCATTCACTCATGATCGAGTAAGGCACATTTGCAACCTGGGGTGTTCTGTCCATCGCGCAATAAATCACTGTCCACACCTCTTTAGGGGCAAGAAAGGCCACTTTATTTTAAGACAGGTGCATCATAAATTTCGTGAACACATTCATTATTTATTTATTTACCATAATTCAACTCTACGGTGATCCTACGAAACCTAAATCCCAAAACCCCGAACTAACTCTTGCCTACTACCCCTAGTACTACCCAACGAGCTACCCTTCAGGATGGCCAACCCGCTCCAGGCTGCCCACCCCACTAGCAAAAACCCGCCTCCTAAAAGAACAAAGACACCTGTCCTAACAGTGGCAAACCTACAGAACAAAGCAGCACCTAGAGTACCGCAAAATAAAAAACCCAAAAATAAAATAAAAAAGAGGGAGGGTGGGTGGGGCAAAACAAAACCTCCCTTCTAGCTTCCCGCCACGCAGTTCCCAACCGCCAGCCTGCCTCCCTTATATCTCCTCCCCTAATCAGTCCCCACCTGATGCCCTGATTCTCGCGCGAACATACCCAGGAAGAGACCGGCTCGTGCCTAGCTCTCCCTGGGTCCCCCCTCGCGCAAGAAATCACTGTCCACACCTCTTTAGGAGCAAGAAAGGCCACTTTATTTTAAGACAGGTGCATCATAAATTTCGTGAACACATTCATTATTTATTTATTTACCATAATTCAACTCTACAGTGATCCTACGAAACCTAAATCCCAAAACCCCGAATTAACTCTTGCCTACTACCCCTAGTACTACCCAACGAGCTACCCTTCAGGATGGCCAACCCGCTCCAGGCTGCCCACCCCACTAGCAAAAACCCGCCACCCAGGAAAACCTTTAGTGTTTTCCTGCCCCACCTAAAATTGGAAAGGAAGGAGCACACCACAACTGCACCTGAAGAACTTTGCTAATCAAATCCCTGAGTTCCAGAAGGTAAAAAGAAATGCCCAAAGAAGACAGATGTACCCCATCCTCACAGAATAAATGATGTTCAGAGACTTTTAAATGGTAATGATCCAAACTGTAGATACCCAAATGGTGACAAAAAAGTCGCATTGTTCTATTAACTTTCCGTCGAGCCTTTTCCAGGGCGGAATGGTTCCTCGCCCCACGCCATTGCAAACGAGGTACAAACTCAGTCCATATCAGCATGGTGCTCACCCATGTGGTCTTGATGATTTCCAGGTCTTGCTTCATTAATTTCAACAAAGTCAAACCAGAGAGTGAAACTAAGTCATTTTCGCCCAAATGCAGTACCAGGAGATCCGGAGGACCCCCCAAACACTGTGAAACCAAAGCAGCCAAGGCGGGAAAAAGCCCACCCCAGCGCATGCCCCCCGTTCCATGCCAGGAGACTTCGTGTGTCATGCTGTTTAAACCAAGTGATCTCCCACAAAGCTGACTGGCAGCGGCTAAAGCTGCCCGTTTAACAAAAGAGTGCCCCAGTATCCACACCCTCCTTTTGGATCCGGCGACTGAGGGCCAAGGACCTAGGAGAAAAAGAAATGTTAGACAAGCAAAAATGTACTATTTTCTCACATATCTTTCACAGCACTTGGAACACCAACGTCCAATGCGACGGATTTGTGACCAGTCCCACCCCAACCTAGCGGCCTCCGTCGCCGCACCAATTCTGAATGAATGGGTACCAAATTGAACAGGATCCCTCCCCAGGCGCAACAAAACCTTGCGTAATACCGCCAACAATTGAGATGCAACTATGGGACTACCATCAGCATGACAAAAAATGGGCCCCTGGAGAAAATGTTGAGAGGACACAAACACTTCCCATTCACCAACCGGGCAACATGCAGAGACACCACTCCGGCCAAGGAACACCCACTTACCCCTCCCCATCTGGTCGGTTTTGGACGCCCGCAGCCACAGCCTCACTCTGTCACTTTCCAACACCACCTCACTGCTGGTCATACCTACCCTACCCCGCAACCCCAGCAACTCTGATGCCCGAAATGCCCCAAAAAACAACCAGACAAAACACAAACGAAATTTGGCACACTCGAAAGCATCATGGCAACACACCTCCAATTCCGGCAACAGCAACTGGAGCAACTCAAAAGTCACCGGCTGCCGGAGCTGCTGACCACCAGCCCGAAGCCTAGCCAAACCTTTCAACACTTTACGAACCAACACCCCCCAACAGGATCCCTCCCCCACCAAAGCTGCCCATAAAAAGAAACCCCAGCCAACTTGCCAGAAATTGTAGAGGGCGATAGGCCCTTGTCCGCCAAATGTAAAACAAACTGTAAGATGCATTGTTCATCTGACAACCCGGCCCTGATTGGCCCCGTCAACTCCTTACCAAACTGCAGAAACTCATGCCAGGCCTTCACATAACCCCGCCTTGTGGAGTCAGCCACTGAATTTTCGACCAATTGGTGTACCCTCAATCCCCCAGGACCCATACGTACTGTGGGATCGCCGTTGGTTCCAGGTCCGCCCCAGGAGCCAACTTGCGGAATTCGGACCACTGAAAGCGAGACAAAGAGTCAGCGATGCAATTAGAAGTACCAGGAACATGCCGTGCTTTAAAGACAATATTTAATTGCAGACACCGCAGCATGAATGCGCGCAGGAGCCGCAAAACACGCAAGTCACGAGCCTTTTGGTGATTGACAAGGTGTACTACTGCCAAATTGTCCACATGGAACAAGACGGAGCGATTCTGAAACTCCTCCCCCTAGAGATACAAAGCAACCAGCAGCGGGAAGAGCTCCAGAAACGCTATGCTGCGACCCTGTTCCTTCCAGTGCACCGGCCAGCCGGCCGCGCACCATCGACCCTCCCAAAATACACCGAATCCGTGAGCTCCCGACGCATCCGTGAACAACTGGACATGCCACACCATGTCCTCATCCGCAAAAAACAAGGACACGCCATTGAACTCTTGCAGGAAACGAAGCCAGACCGTCAAATCGGCACGCACAGCGGTGGTAATGCGCACCCGATGATGGGGAAGGCTTGCGCCGGACATTGAAAGACCCAGACGTCTACAGAACGTCCTGCCTGCCCGAACAACCCGGCAAGCAAAATTGAGGTACCCCAAAAGCTTCTGGACGGTCCTCAAAACAACTTTCCGCTCCCCCAACACCAGATGTATGAAGGCAGACATTTCCCTCACTTTAGCCTCAGGCAATCTCGCCACCATAGACAAGGTATCAATTTCAATCCCTAAGAACGTCAGGGATGTACATGGACCTTCTGTCTTATCCGGCGCCAATGGAACGCCCAATTCCTCCGCCAGAGCCTGGAAGATGGTCAAAGCCGACTGACACTGCCCAGAGTGACCCTCACCAATGAAAAGAAAATCATCAAGGTAATGACAGACCAGGACGTGGCCACTGACAAAAGTGAAGCGCCACTGCAGAAATGTACTGAATGTCTCAAAAAGGGAGCATGACACTGAACAGCCCATGGGCAGCACCCTATCAACGTAGAAACTACCATCAAAATGCATTCCCAGAAGACTGAAGTCCCAAGGATGGATGGGCAATAGCCGGAAAGCCGACTGAATGTCGCTCTTTGCCAGCAAAGCCCCAACACCAGCCGTGCGCACGAGCCGTAAGGCATCGTCCACTGAAGCATAATTGACAGTTGAATCAGCTGGATCAATAAAATCGTTAATGGATGCACCCTCGGGCCATGACAGGTGATGGATAAGGCGAAACTCCCCCTCCGCCTTCTTGGGTACCACACCCAGAGGCGATACGATCAAGTCAGGAAGAGGACAATTCAAGAAAGGACCAGAAATCCGACCCGCTGCAAGCTCGGCATCCAGCTTTTTCCGCACAACATGGGGACTCTCTTTCGCAGACTTCAAATTGTCAGACCACCTACCCACCCTGGGTCCCTGATACCCAATTCGAAACCCAATTCTGAAACCCCAAGACAAAATCTTAGCAGCCTCAAAATCAGGATAATCCACCAACCAGAGATCCAGAACATCCTGCTTAATAGGAGTAGGAGCCCTTGTAAACAGCGTGCTGAGGCTGTCCTCTACCCCCTGAACCCCGTCCTTGATCACCAAAGCGCTGGCCGGGAAAACACTGGGTGAGCTCATGCTTCCCCCCACACTGCGAACACTCATGCTTATACCTGCAAGCTGGTCGGTTACAGGAACCCCTGTTAAAGTGCCAGCATGTGCCAGAGGAGGATGATTGGCCTCTGCCCCAAACCCCCGCCCCAGACTGAGCGGGGCGAGCTGTAAAGAGCCGATAATACACTGGCTGCCCGCTAGCCGTGTGGGTCGTAGCAGGCGGGTGAGCCGATGCCATCCACTGGAGCCATAATTCGGAATCAACCTCACCCCACGAACGCTCAGGAAAAACGCTCATGCGCGCCCTGAATTCGTCATCATAGGACAACCAGGCAAAGCCTCAAAAGTAACTGTGAGCTTTGCGAATGACATCGGCATATTTAAACATGTCTATCGCCTTGTCCGGATGACGCTGGCAATAAACGCTAGCATAGATAAGAAAGGCCGAAGTCCAATTCTCTATCGACTTCGGAACACGAGGCCTCCGAGCCAATTCTAATTCCTCCTCCTTCGACCCTTCTTTAGCTTGGACATCTCTATGTAGAAGCCGAAAAACATCCACAAATGCACCAGACCATATGAGATTCTTTGTTTTCTCAGACAAATGGGACCCCAAAGGCATCCCCACCCCAGAATAAGGCAGTTTCTTAGGTAGGATACTATCCTCCGTAACCCGTGTGGCAGCCACCCCCCAGACCCTGCCGCAGAAACATCCCTTGCAACTTGCACATTAGAAACATTCGAAATCACCGGCCGCTCAAGCCTCGGTGCCAGAGCGACTCGCTCAACAACAACGCCATCACCCGTACCAATAGATCTTGTACTCTTAACAGGGAGACTCTCCCTGGGTTGCCACACAGACCACCACCCATCCTTACCTCTTGGCAACTGCTCCGGCTGTGGTTGAACAGCCACTCGATCCCCTTGAGTAGGTCCAGACCTCACTGCCCCTCGTACTGCTGCATGGTCCGCATGAGACGCCTGCAAAACACGAGAAACAGTGGGTTGCCCCAACCCACCCCCCTGGGCCCGTGCTGCCAAAAGCCCAACATCTTTGTCTCTCAATTCCCCTTCTTCCAAATCATCATCATGAAAATTCCCACAGAAAGCTTCGTCAGAAAATGCAACTTGCGCACTGCCACTGGGCATAGCCCCATCACCAATACCCCCATCATAAAACTGCCAGTCAATGTTCTGAAAGCTGTGTGCACTGAAAGCTGTAGAAGAGATATCCGCTCCAGATAACTCCCCTGTAAGCCCACTACTGGAAACAGCCGTGTGGTCAGTTCCCGGGCCAGTAGAAACAGCCAACAGCCGCCCAGCCGAAGGCGCAGATTGAGAACTGCGGCCGCTCCAGCCAGACAAGGAAGATTTCGCAAAACCATCCACCCTTAAAGCGGAATCGCAATCACCCCCCGATGGACGACCCACCGACGCCAGACCATTGACACCACCCGACCCAATCGAAGGACCACCCTGAGGGCCACCCGGCCGACCCCTAGGGACCGGGAACAGAGCTTGCCCAGGAACCGGGGGCGCCCCCTTGTGTACCAAACCCGTCCCACCAGGAGCCAAGGGCGTGGGGGGGGCAGAGAGGGGGCCCGGCGCACCGCGGGCCGCAGACTTGGTGGCCGGGGGGGGCAGCATGCGGGGCGCAGCACCCTCTGGATCGGAAACAGAAACCTGATTAGGAGCCTCAGAAGAGGAATATGCATGCAGCGCAGCAGTATGAGGCCCAACATCTGCACCGCCCATTGGTGGGGGGCCAAAAGTGTGGGTGGGGGCAGGACCAGGCACCGGCGTGGCAGGGGAGAGCAGGAAACATTGCCCATTCAGCCAGAGGTACGGGGAAACCCCCTCCGGCAAGGGGGGCACTGGAGTCAGTAAGCCTACATGCTCTGCATCAGGGGGAAGGGGCTGCGAGTGCCCGTGCAAATCCAGGCTCCGCCCCCGCTTTGGTTTAGGACCCGCCTGTGGCTTCCCAGACTTCCCCGGGGCCAGGCCGCCTGAGCGCGGGGCCTGCCGGCCCGCAGAACGCCCCCGCCTCCCCCCGGGCGCCCCTCGTGGACCAGCACTGAAGAACAGTAAAGCACATACCTGCTGGAGGGCGCCCGGGGCACCCGGCGGGGGCTCCACATCTGCGGCGGGCAAAACAGGCATAGGCCCGTCCGCCGGCATGGCCGCCTCGCCGTCTTCCTCCTCCGCCGGGCCTGGGGACAAACACGCCGTCACTGCCCTGGACACACCCTCCGAAGCCTTGCGAGGGGGGCGGGCCATTCCGACCCACGCCTCCGCCGGAACACCCGGCCGCAGCAGGTCCTCACGCCCGGCCTCGCACAGTATCTGCACCGCCCTCCGGACCTCCGCTGCTTCCTCCATGGAGCCAGAGAAAGGTGAGCCCACGCGCGCCGCAAAACAAAACCTCCCTTCTAGCTTCCCGCCACGCAGTTCCCAACCGCCAGCCTGCCTCCCTTATATCTCCTCCCCTAATCAGTCCCCACCTGATGCCCTGATTCTCGTGCAAACATACCCAGGAAGAGACCGGCTCGGGCCTAGCTCTCCCTGGGTCCCCCCTTCTAATATCTGACAATGACTTACTCATTTGGACATCAAGCATCAGAAAAGCACACCTCCATGGCCATAGGCTAATGGCACTGTTAAACATTTTATGAGCACTCTTAAGAAGGCTGTCCGCCGCCATGCGCTAGAGGACTTGAGGTTGTCAATTCTACATTGTATTATTCTTTTTTATTTAACAACGGAGGAAATGTAGTGTCTTGGGTATCATGGAGTGCGGGACCCCTATGGCCCCTTATGAACTCCGTAGTCTAGTGACGCGAGTGATTGGGTGTATATAATAAATTTCATGACTCAGTACAAGTTGTTAACGGTTACCCTATAGAGAATAAATACGTGTAATACTGAGCTCCGTGTGTGGCGTGATTCATTTACATGCTAACAGGTACAGACTGGGAACCGAAACCAGCCCTGGCAAACAGCTCAGCTGGAAGGGCCGAGCTGTTTTCTAGGGCCAATTTCGGCCGATGTTGTTTACAGGGGGCTGATATTGAGGACCCCAGTAACAAAAACGGCCCCCAGGGGCCCAAAACCGGCACACGGCCTGTGGGCTCACTGGGGAAATTCCCGGTGCCCTCTACCGCCAGTCTGGCCGTGCATGCTACCGGGCTGTGGAGGAAGCTACGCCGAGTACCTGCACTTCTTTCATTTGGAAGCAACAGTACCCGCAATTCTTAGCACCACTGCAATACATTAAATGGCAGAGTACTGACACTTCTCAGGAGCAAACAGGTGAGTACCTGCATTTCTATAATTCCATTTAAAGTAGTGTGGGTAAGTCAGTGGTATGCAATAACGCACTCACTGAACACCCTAGATACCGTTTCACAAACTTTATTCGACAATTAAGTCATAAAAGTATACATACATATATTACACAAATGTTGATTAAAAAAGTCGTTAAAAAATCCATACAATGGAGGAGCCTAGCGACGAACGAAGATGGCCGCATAGGCTCTCGGCTCCGTCGACCTCCGCCTGTTACTTAAATATCCTGTCGACAATCCTGTTTTCACGCCCCATCACCGGGCGGCTTAACTGCTGCTGATACCGGCGGTGTGTTCCCGGAAACTTTCCTACCCGGATTGGCGGAGCTGCGTTGTGCGGAAGTTCCTGGCCTGACACCGTCAGTGAGCCGGGACCTCGAGTGCTGGCCCTGCTGGGCTACAGCGTAACAACAGCGGCTGGGGGACCCAGACGCGGTCCGGACGATTGATGAGGAGAGTAACCTGCCCCTGAATTGATAGATTGCCCGCGGTTCTAAACGTACTACAGAGGTGCATTAATCCTGAAAGCGGCTGCGAGGTGGGGGGCCCCCTTCCCGGCGACAGCCCGACCCGCCGGGTCGGAGCCCCCGCTCGAGCGACCCCATCGCTGCTCTACGCTGCACCTCCTGTCCCCGCCCGCCCTACTCGAACTTCGGTTCCCGAGTGCATCGGGTTCCGCAAAGGGCACGCAGATGTTTGGAGCTGCCCAAATGGAGGTGGTGCGGGATGGAGATGAGCTGTCTTTGTGAACCGTGATGGCCGCCATTAGGGACCTGCACTCCTGTATGGTTTCTCTGTTCCACGAGACGATCGCGGATACCATTGTAACGGACCGATCGTGTGCGGACCCTGGCCTGTCTGGTCCCCCTGAATTGGCTGCTTATCCTGAGCTACTCCCGGAACTAAGCGATCTAGACCCATCTTGTGTCGTAGCCTCGATGCCATCACCCGGATCGCTGGGTGAGGCCGGCCTTATTGTTTTGGAGCATTGCCCGCCATCTTTGAAGTGTCCGTCGATGGTTGTGTTTGCAGTCCTGTCCTCAACTGGAACTATTGATTTCAAGACCCGACGGTTTTGCCTAGTACTTTTCGATCGTGTGTGCTGTGGCTTGTTGGGGAACTTGGAAGGGTCGAACCTTTGTTTGACGGTGGCGAGAGTCATGGCGGCTGCTGGTTGTGGAGGACTTCGGGGTCTGGCCAGACTCGCTACACAGATTCGTGGGCTGGCTGGGACTTTGCACTGTCCGGGAGATGTGCTGGTGCAGGTTACGGAACTTCGTGTGCACGTTCGGTGAGGCTGTGGATTGTTTTGGACTTCTGGGGCGTGTGAAGGTCTGGGGATCCGCCATTTTTTTGTTATCGGGTGGTGAGGCGGAGTCAGGCGTCCTCCCTGGGTACTGTCGTATTTAGAATCATTTGTGTTTCGGCTGGATCAATGTCCGGGGCTGTACGTTGCAGGCCGGGGGTAGTGGGGCCGAGAGCATGTGTGTTTCTCCTCCTCCTCCACTTCTTTCTTCTTCTTTATTCTTTCCTTCTTCTAATTATTCCCTTTTCTTCTATATTTCGGGTTTAGGAAGCTGGGCGATAGGCACGCTGCTAGGGGGGTAGGCCGGAGCCATCTGCAGGGGTGCAGGGTGGGGGTTGGGGGATGGGGTATTATTGTTTTTCCGTTTTTCTGTTACTATGGCCTTTTTCTCTTCTTTTAGTTTAGAATGGACTAACTTTCCTTTCTCTCATTCCGGGTTCTGGGTTCTGGGCGACAGCTTATTGTTTGGAATTTCAATGTTGTGCTACGACTCATGCTGTTAATCCTATCCTTGTCCTATCCTATCCTAGCATTGGGCGGGCGTTAGCTGGGGTATTTTGTGCCAGAAGGCCCCCACAACTGATTGCTTGTTAATTGTTGTCATTTCTGAGGATGGTATTGCTACTTTGCCCGCCCATTGGTCAAACGTGATTTAGTCCCTGTCGTTGGCTCCCTACCATTTTCTGTTTCTACTTCCTCCCTTCTCCTTTTATTATACTGAAATTCACTGATTCGTCACGGTAATTATCCTGTATTATTTTTCAAAATTAAACCTCTCTTATCCGGTGTTATTATCCTGTGGGTGCCATACCTGTTTTGAGTTTCTAGTCTGCTGCCGTGCCTCCGGGATGTTCGGCTAAATAGCTGTGTGCACTCCTACTGTCAATAAAGGTTTTCCAAAAAATAAAAAAATAAAAATCCATACAATAAATATTTAAAAAGAGTATTAAACTAGAATAGAATATGGCGAATTACAATATAAAAAGGGAATAAAAACAATTTTATCAACATACATTTATCCAGAGGAGTATTACACAGACATTCACAAGGGTTAGCCCTAGTATACATAGGCAAAAACAGCTTAATCTTCACATAGTTACCGCTGTATATATATATTTTTTTTTTTGTAAAACCTTTATTGTACCTTTCAGTTTCACACAGCTGTTGGCCTACAACCCAGGGGGCCGGCCGCAATCTCGTTCTGGCAGTTGCATATTAACAGGTTAAAGCTTTAAACTGTTGTCTTGCTCTGGAGGTGTTAATTACGAAATAAATTTAAAAGGCACATAATTCGCAATAGTTTGCTGATCTATACAGGTTTGGTTTTCTATTTTTTAACAAAAACAACAAAAAACATAAAGAAATCACATTGCGGTCATCAATGATTAGTCAGTTTCGCATTACCCGAGTCTGTAAGCCTTCCCACCGTGTATACCTATACTAATTCCCACAGAGCCGGGCACAGAAACGTAATGCTGGGAGTAAGTGGACTTTTGTGAATGTGGCTTCTCGGGTGTCCCACCCTTAGAGTCCCTCAACTCCTTGTCTTCTAGGTCCTAGGTCATCCCCGTGGCCCGTGGCCTCCCTTCCCTTATCGTACCTTTAGATTGCATTAGTCTTCCTCCCCCCTTCTCATCCGATGTTGGTTGATCGTCCTCCAATAGGGGGTCACAGATCTCCCCTCTGTATACATTCCATGGAGTCCAGATTTTATTCCATTTCCCTGGGCAGGCCCGGCCAGAGTATACCGCCCTTTCTGTTACCATCACCCTGTCCATGTTCAAACACCATTGTGTTTTCGTTGGTACTTCTGCCGCCCCCCAGCGCTGTGCGATGTCTCGTTTGGCTATTATCATGCCTAAAGTAACCCAGAGTTGGCCATGCCTGGACAAATCATTGGGACCCCATACTTTTAGTAGGCATTTTCGTGGCTCGTGGATCAGGGAGGTCTCTAAGGTCTGCGATACAGTGCGCATTATTTGCTTCCAGTATTCCTGGATATGTGGGCAATCCCATATTGTGTGAAAGAACGTGCCCTCTTCCCCACAACCACAAAGGCAATAGAGGTGTTCTGCTCTGTGAATGAGATGTAGTGTCGTCCTCGTGTAATATACTCTATGTAAAACCTTAAGTTGTACGAGCCTTAATCTCGCAGAGATGCCAACTTCTTTTGGCGATGCCATCGCCTCATTCCATTTGTGTTCATCTATAGCGTTTATGTCACCCTCCCATTTATCCTTCAATTGAATCATTGGGTCCGGCAAGTAGTTAATTAACTTGCGGTACGTAAGTGATGCCGCTCGTTCAGTCATAAAATCTGTGAGGAGGCGATCCTCAAGTGGAGAGGATTCTGGCACCCCCATTTCAGGGGAAATTGCAGTGAGCAGTACGTGTCGTATCTGAACGTAGCGGTAAGACTCCCCCGCGCTCCCAGGTCGTATAGTTCCCTCAATCGGTCAAATGGAATCACCTCTCCTTTTTCCCATAGGTCTCCCACCGTGGATATCCCTATATTGTCCCAATGGGAGAAGCCCCTGCTATTCCTCAGGTTTCCCAGGGCCCGAGAGTCCCACAGTGGTGTAAGCTTGGTTATTTTTCCTTTCCAACCTAGCGCCGCTAGCGCTGTATGCCACAGCGCTACGGTAAGTCTTGTGGGTCCCATCAATTTACGCACTCTTCGCTGGTCATACAGCGGGGCCAGCAAGCTGTTTGTGCCGAGTTGCGCCCTGTCTGCCTGGAATGCCGGGTCATTTTGCGGAACATGGATCCATTGATTAATGGGTTTCAGTTGTGCTGCCCAATAGTACAATTTCAGATTCGGCAACGCAATTCCCCCGTCGAACCATCCCCTGTGCATTTTGGCCTGCGCGATGCGTGCCGGGCAGTTACCCCATGAAAGACTTGACACCAATGCTGCCACCTTCCTGAAGTATCCTGATGCCACCGGGTATGGTGTGTTCTCAAGTATATATAAGAAACGGGGCAGGGACATCATTTTAAGTGCCGCTTTACCCAGCAGCGTTAGAGGCAGCCCCGCCCAGAACTTAACGTCCTGCTTAAGCCGCTCCAAGGGTGGCGTCAGATTCTTCTGCATAAATTCCGTTGGGTCCATTGTAACATGGATGCCTAAATACTTAAAGAAAGAGCCAGCTGCCCTTAAGGGGCATTCTGCACTCAGTGTCGGGACAGGGCCCTTCAGAACATACACCTCTGATTTATTCCATTTTAACGTATATCCAGAGATCTTGCCATGGTTATCACACAGAGTCAGGAGCGCCGGCACCCCACGTTCTGGGTCTGTCAGGTACACCAGCATATCGTCCGCGTATAGGGAGAGCCGGTCCTCCCAGCCCTCCGTCCATTGTAATCCTTTCAGTAGTGGCGTTGTTCATATCAAAATTGCTAATGGTTCCAAAGCGATTGCGAAGAGTAATGGTGAGAGGGGGCAACCCTGGCGGGTGCCTCTCCCCAAAGGGAATGTTTGTGAAATGTGACCATTTGCCACCACCTGTGCAACCGGTTTAGTGTACAATAGCCTAACCCATGCTATAAACTTGGAGCCAAAACCCATACAAGCAAAGACCTCAAACAGGTAGTTCCATTCCACCAGGTCAAAGGCCATCTTTGCATCCAGGGCCAGTATGACCGCCTGTTCAGGGATCGATTCCGCCCTTGCCAGCACCCCGTGCACTCGGCGTAGATTCAGCGCCGTATTTCTGTGAGGCATAAATCCGGATTGATCTGGATGTATGAGGTCGGGTAGATGTGACATAAGTCGGGTAGCAAGGATTTTGGCCAGGATTTTAACTTCTGCATTAAGCAAGGAGATAGGGTGGTATAAGGAGCAATCCTCTGGTGGTTTCCCAGGTTTGGGGTTTGCCACTATGGTAGCTATTCTTTGATCTAGTGGAAGTTCGCCCTTCTGCAAGCATTCCTCATACATAGCTAGTAGGTGTTCACTTAACCTCTCCGGCGTGGTCTGGTACCATTCTATTGGAATGCCATTTGGTCCGAGCGCCTTCCCGGGCTTCAGTGTTCGTATAGCCATGTGTATCTCTTCCGTAGTTATATCTGCATCTAATTCAGCTGATGCCTCAGGGTGTAGTGTCGGAGTCCCGATCGGCTCTAAAGTCGCCCTAGCCATTTCTGCTGATACTTTCCGCTCTGGGGTGTAAACCTCTTCGAAGTGTACTGCGAGTGCCTCCACTATTTGTTCAGGGCTTGTGTGAACTACTCCTAGTCTGTCCCGCACTTGCTGGATACCTCTGGAACTCCCCCCTTCTTATCCAGCCAGGCCAATATCTTAACCGCCTTATCCCCTACATCATAAATCCTGTTCTGTGTGTCAGCTATTTGCCCCTTAACTTGATGCGGAACATGTTCCGTGTACAGTTGTTGTTGGAAGTGTAGTGCGTGGGACGTGTCTGACGTGGGATGTGTCTCGTGTGCTGTTGTTATATCGTGCAGTGCCAATTCTAGCCTAGCCAGCTCGGTTGCCTTTTCCCTTTTGCAGCCCGTGATTGAATTTATGGCTTGTCCCCTTAATACCGCCTTATATGCTTCCCATAAAACCTCCGAGGAGTGCACCGAGGCGACATTTTCCGTGAAGTACTGTGTTGTCGCCTTTTTGAGAGCCCTCCTGACCTTAGGGACCTTAAAATATGTGGCTTGTATGGGGTAGATTCATTTACGAGACTTCTCTTGGGTAGAGACTGTTAGAGTGATTGGAGAGTGGTCTGATATACCCCTAGGATGGATGTCTATGGTGTCTACATGTTGTATACCATCGTCCAGCGCTAGGAAGTAGTCGATTCTCGACAGACTGCTATGGACAGTGGAGTGGAAGGTGTATTGTCTCTCCTGAGGATGAGCATGTCGCCATATATCGATTAGGCCCATAGCTGTCAAGAATCGTTGGAAGCGGGAAGGTCCCCCAGTCGGGGCCGTCACCGGGAATTTGTCAAGCTGTGTGTCTATTGTGGCATTGAAGTCTCCCGCAAGAATAACATCTCCCTCGGGAAGGGTCAATAAAAAGTCACCTAGTGCCGGCAGCTTCACTGAGTGGAGCGCCGGGGGGATGTACACCGAGACCACGCTGATGAGCCGTCCTTCCCACTGTACCTGGAGGGCCGCAAAACACCCCTGTCCATCCGGCTTGGTGCTTAATGGAATGAATTGTGAGGACTTCTGAATTAAAATTCCAGTACCCGGGATCCTGAAGAAAAACTCTGAATGTACTATCATTTTGTACCCTCTCCTGTCCAGGGCCTTGGACGACCCCCCCGTTAAGTGTGTCTCTTGCAGGAGTGCTATGACAGGTTTCTGCCTCTTCAGTGCGATCAATACCAGTCCACGTTTCACCTTATCTCCCAGACCTCTCACATTCCATGTCAGTATTCGTAGGGGGGAGCCTTGTGATTGTGACTCGACCCCCTCCGCACTACGTATCAGACCGTCCGCCATAGTTAGTCACATATTCGTGTGTGCGCCTATCATGGTTCTTGACCCGACCTCTTCTCGACCTTACTTGTGAGTTCCTAACAATTACTAAACAACCCCCCCTCACCCCCCTCCCTGCCTCCCTGCTTGACGTACCTTCAACTGCCCGCCTCCCCAACTGAGCAGAGCGCTTAACCCATCCCACAACCAGAGTACTTGCATGTAGGGGGAGAGAATCTCCCCGGGCAGACGGCATCCCTACACTCTTCTGGGTGTCCCAAGCCAGCGTCCATGCGCGACAAATATGCACTTAGTTCAAGTAGGAAAAACAGTAGCTACCGTTACTGCCCCGGTTGTTCCCGATTATTCTCCTCCTTCGGCCTCAGTATGTTCTTGAGTCGGAGACCTGTCCGCTTCTTCTGTGCCAGATGTCAGTTACCTGGTCCGGCTGCCGTCGCGGCGTCCGTGGTTTGTCCTATGTGATCTGCGTGGAGGCCCTGCGGTGCGCCATCCCTCGAGCCAGTCCCTGGCCGCATCTGGGGCGTCGAAGAACCAGACTTTTTTGTCAGCGACTACCCGGAGTCTGGCTGGAAACAGCATTGAGTAGGGCAGTTCTTTTTCTCGGAGAATCTTTTTAACCTCAATAAACGTCCTCCTCCTTCGCGAAACCTCCGCCGTGTAGTCTGGGAAAAAGGATATTCTGGAATTCTGAATCTGGATGGCTGGTGCCACTCTGGCCGCCTGCAAAATGGCGTCCCGGTCGCGAAAGTTAAAAAGTCTTGCTAGTATTGGCTTTGGGGGGCCCCCGGTTTCGGCTTCCCTCCTGGTACTCTATGGGTCCTTTCCACGGAGAAGAAGTGTGAGAGTCCCTTGGGGTTGAGCTGTTTTTTAATCAAATCTTCCACATAAAGGTCCATAGCTCCTGTAACTTCTGATTCCGGAACTCCCAGTATGCGAACGTTGTTCCTCCGAGAGCGCCCTTCCTGATCGTCCAGCTTTTCCCTGAGTGATATGCTTTCGGCTTGCATTTTCTCCATCTCCACTTGCAGCTCCGATACATCTTCTACCAAGGATTTAGTCACAACTTCAACTTGTTTCACCCTTTCGTTCGTTTTTTGGAAGTCCACACGTATCAGGGTTACTTCTGTCACTGTTGCCCCCACCGTTGCCTGCACCTGTGCCAGGGCACTCATCACGTCATCTAACGTGGCCTTCTTTGCCCCCTCGCTCTCCGCCGTTTTCCCCGTAGATTTGCGTTGTTCCGCCGGGGGGGGGGGGGGATTTTGCTTGTCGTAGGCGAATTTGTCTAGCTTGGCTTGCGTGGAATTCTGTTTACCTCCTCTGCCAGCCATGTTGATGACCCAACAGCCTGCTCACCTCCGAGCGGTGTGTCGCACGTCCAGAGGGGGGATTTGTCTCACACTCCTCTTGTTTGGGTTCTCAGCAGTTGTCCGATCTTCGTGTACCTATCCTTAAGAGTTGGGCGCTGGGTGTAGGTCTGAATAGGTTCAAGCTTATTGGGTTAGTGCGGTCGCCGCTAGATCCGCTCCCATTAGGGCCCTCCGAATGCTTTTCCCCCCCTGGTCAGCTTCCACTCCAAGTGATGCAGAAAGACGTGTTGTGACAAGACCGCCGCTCTCTTGCACGGCCCATGCTGCTCCAGTTCAGCGGGCCACAGGAGTATTTGGGCTAGCGCCTCACCACCCCGACCCCTGATTTCCCTGCTCTGGCTGATGTGTGGGCCGAGCACTTCGTTATTCCTCCCAGCTGTTTTATGCAGTACCGGAGTCGCCCTGTCAGCCGTTACGCGGCCGAGTGCTGCCTTATTGAAACAGGAGGGGGTCGCCTGCAGTCACTTTGCGCCTCCGTTGTTTCTGTTTCCGCTGCACCCAGGTTAGGTCTCGAGGGGGATATGCCCAGGTTATGCAGCATGCTCTCGGCCACCACGACGATATTTCTATTGGGTCCGAGGCACCTGTGGAATCTTCAGAGCGGGTGCCACGCTTTCGCCATGCAGTATTCACTCCCCCCGGTTTGCAGCAATTCCGGGGAACGGCTGCGGCGTTACCCACATCACGGTGTTCGTTTCCTTTCTTCTGCGCTGTCTCCTGCCTTGCACCGCCGCAGCGCCGTCTCCACTCACAGTTCATGGGCGGCTTGCCAGGCTCCCGCAGGTGTTTCTCTGGCTTTTTCCGACTACTTCCTCACTGCGGCCACTTCCGGCAGTCGGTCTCCGCCAAGGCTCCACTTCCGCCCGGGTGCCACTCACACCACAGCCCGCTGCTTGCCGGCCGTCGCCAGGCCCCGTCAGCCACTTCGTCTCACTGCCGTTTCCCGGTGCTCCGCCGCTTCAGAATTGCACCGTGAGATGCCGCTCGGTCACAAGACCTGGGGCACCCCTTCCGAGCAAGGTATTTAACGGATTTGAATGCGTATTTTCATGGGATGCCGCCTTACGCCGGGAGCCCCTCTAGTTTGCTGCCGCCATTGTCGGCTACTGGCCACGCCCCCCACCGCTGTATATTTTGTGCGGATTACCCAAGCCCATCTCAAGAATTTAGCCACAGCAACAGCAATTCTAGGCGTCGGATCTGTAGTTAGAATTCTCAAAGCCTCAGCATGCCTGTGTATCCCAAGCAGTTTACATAAAGGCTTGATCCACATTGTTCTGGGGGCAGTATACAGGGGACAAAAGAATAAAAAGTGGCTTAATGACTCTTGTTCCTCCCCACATTTGGGACATCTGTCGTTACCACTTTTATCTGCCCATTTAACTGTGAAAGATCTTACTGGGAGTGATCCTACCCTAAGCTGGAAATAGAGCTTGCGATCCTGTTGTTTGCCAAGAATATCCCAATATTGTTCCAGTTTTGGTTGGGCTTTAAAATCGATGAAACGACCAGTTAAGTGAGAGGAGAGACCCTCTGACCTCACTTCTGTAATCACCATCTCCCAATAATTTTCTTTTAGGAATTTTTTAGAGGGAAATTGAGCGTTTTCCGGGTCCTCCCTTAAGTCACTCATTCCTAATTTGAAGAGTATCGACCTGATGTTCTTAAGCCAATGTATTCTTTGGCACGTGTCCTTAGCCATTATCTCCCTTAAACCCTGGGCATAATGCAGTAGTTCTTCTGTTGTCCATAAACGGCGCCAGTAAAGGACTGGGCGCAGAAAGGCAAGATCCTGGGCCGCCTTTTTTCCAAGATCCCACATTAGCGGTATTAACAGGGTACTTATGGGAACGCTAGTCGCTTTTCGGAGGAATTCATTTTCAGCTAGCGTTAGCTTTCTAAGATCTTCAAAACCCCAGAGTTCGGCTCCATATAGGGCCGAACCTAAGACCTTCATCCCGTATACTTCCAATAAGGGGCTAATGGGCTTAGTTGTTGAGGAGGTGATTTTTTTCAAGGGGATGCCTGCCAGCTGGCGGAGTTTTAGGACCGCAATGTCCAATTGGCTAGACCACCCCAGGTCTTTCTGAAAGGTATCCCCCAGGTAGGTGAAAGCGTCTACCCGCTCCAGCGGGGAACCATTCATATTAATCAGCCCTCTAAAAGGTCTATTTGTCCCGCACGTTTTACGGCCGGTCAGAACCATATACTTAGTTTTTGTCGTATTTATTTCTAGGCCCCTATTTAAGCAAAAATCTTCAAACCGCTTCAGTGCTTACTGGAGTCCACTCGGGGTCTTTGAGATGATGAGAGTGTCGTCCGCGAACATGAGGATCGGGACCCGCTCACCGGACATCGCAGGGGCATCGGTCGGGACCAGGGAGAGGAAATCTGCAACCCCATTCACAAAGAGCGAGGAAAAGGTAGGCGCCATAACGCAACCCTGCCTCACTCCACGCTCCACCGGAAAGGGCTCCGTAGTCTAGTGACGCGAGTCATTGGGTGTATATAATACATTTCATGGCTCAGTACAAGTCGTTAACGGTTACCCTATAGAGAATAAATACGTGTAATACTGAGCTCCGTGTGTGGCGTGATTCATTTACATGCTAACAGGGTAAGACTGGGAACCGAAACCAGCCCTGGCAAACAGCTCAGCTGGAAGGGCCAAGCTGTTTGCTAGGGCCAATTTCGGCCGATGTTGTTTACAGGGGGCTGATATTGAGGGCTCCAGTAACAAAAACGGCCCCCAGGGGCCCAAAACCAGCTCACGACCTGTGGGCTCACTGGGGAAATTCCCGGTACCCTCTACGGCCAGTCTGGCCGTGCATGCTACCGGGCTGTGGAGGAAGCTACGCCGAGTACCTGTACTTCTTTCAATTGGAAGCAACAGTACCCGCAATTCTTAGCACCACTGCAATACATTACATGGCAGAGTACTGACACTTCTCAGGAGCAAACAGGTGAGTACCTGCATTTCTATAATTCCATTTAATCACTGAACACCCTAGATACACTTTTTTTGAGGCCAATGTCATGCTGAAGCATTACGCATATTTTTAATATGATTAAACCACTAAAAGAACCAAGCCCACCATATTATCTTGTCTCCTCTGCTTTGAAGGTTTATGCTTTCTGCTGAGCCTCGTTTCTGCTGAAGTATGCAGAATGGCCCACAAGTATTTAAAACACGTCAACGCTGAGGTGAACCACTTTCTCGCCTGACACTGGCAGTATTTCAGCGAAGAGCTGTGTATCCGGTGCTTTGGAAGAACAACTGAGAGTGAAGGAAGGTATCCCCCTCTTCAAAGTATGCAGTGGGCCGGGCGTGCATTTTCCAGGAGAGTGTTTTGGACAGAGGAGAGCCTCGGCTGCTCGGTATCAGCGCTCTGGCTCCGGCGGGGCGGGATGGAGGCCGGGCGGCGGAGCCAGGCGCGGGTGGGTCAAGTACAGGTTGCAGAGCAGGAAGGAGGAGGGAGGGGCGGCCGGTCACTCCTCGTCTTCTGTCCAGAGAAGGGAAGGGAATGCTGGGCCCGCTCCATCAGCGTGGTATGTCTGTGTAAACATCATTAGGCAGCCTGCATGGGCTGACAGACTGCGGACCTTCGCCTCTTTGTACAAATCATCCTTCCCGCTATAAAAAAACCCCAAAAAAATACCGCATGTATTAATATTATATGGACGTTTCGTGGCAGCGTGAAGACGTGTAATCCCTTCTCCTTTGATCTTGAGCAGAGGGAGGGGAGGAGTGCACATACAGGCGACTGCGGTGGGGGCAGCACGGTTTTGTGCATTGTCTTCTTGGCTGGCGTGCTCCCTTTCTCTGCAGGGGGAGGCGGCGCGTGCTCTTCTGATTCATGGCAATATTGATAAAGTGATGCGTAGTCTGGGGAGCACTGAAGTGAATCGAAGCGGCGGTTCGTTATTGTAGCCTTGTCGAGGGAGATCAAGAATGAGTCATAGGACAAAAAAATAAAACTGGAAGTAGTACTTTGACAAGATCTGAGAAGTAGTGAGGGGTGTGCCGACTGCAGCAGCAGTACTGCATCATGTTTTTTTTGTTGGTCTCGCCTTTGTATCTCTTCCTTGAGTGACTTTACTACTTGTACATTTGCAATTTTTCTTTCTGTTTGTATCTCTTCCTTGGGTGACTTTACATCTTGTACATTTGCAATTTTTTCTGTTTGTATCTTTTATGTAACGCATGTAATCCTAAATCCTTATGTTTTGCAACTGGTTCTTATGTAAAGTGCTCTGACACCTTCGGGTAAAGTTTGCTCTATAGAAAATCGTATAATATAAAACAAATAAATAAATAAATACATATTAGCCAAGACCTTTTGACTTCACTAAAATTATATGTATCTCGTATACGAATAGTAGCTTTCAGCAGCTTTTTCATCAATTGGTCCGTTATTGACATTTTTCTTCTGCCCACTACAGCTTATGTCATGGGTGATTCAGTCCACGGTTGTCCATTGGCTAACTTCATTGTTGAGTGATGGCGTTCTGTCCTTTCACATGGAGAATACCACACACAAAGTAGTTCCACTAAGTACCAGGGACTACTATGGCAAGCTTTTTGCGACCAAAAATAGTTTAGCTTTTAGCCAATTTTTTTTTTTCAGATTTATGAGGGTCTGGCAGCTTCTGCAACAATAAAGTTTTTCAAAAACATGACAAAGCCAAAAGGCTGGTAGTCAACACCATAGCATATTTCCTCTTGCAATGCTTGTTTTCATTTGGTTCTGTCACCATAATTTCATTTGTGCAGAAGTCTCTCTTAAAGCACACCTATCGCCTTATAAATGCACAAAGCACATTTGTGCCCACTGTTAGGGAGTGGGGACTATGTGGCAGTGTTCTGAAAAACACTCCTATCTATCTCATCCTCTTTTCGTGTTTGCAGGGCATCTTGCGGTCTCAACCGATCTCATCTGAAGGGAGAGATGCAGCACAATGTGACACAGCCCCTCCACCAAAGGAATCCTGTCGAGCGTAGAACTTAAACACTTCAATAAGAAGGCTTTTCATCGCCTGTTTTATTTATTTTTACTCGTTCCCAAGACCACCGGAACAAGATTCAACGCAAGACAATGCTGCTTATTTTAATACTGTACAACTGATTGCATCACAATATATGGTGTAAAGCGCTTTGATACCTTCGGGTCTGACTAGCGCTATATAAAACTCTGAAATAAATAAATAATAGTGGCTACAGCTGCTACCTTTTAGTTTGGGGAACCAAGGGGCTGATTACTATGGCGGGCGGACTTGGTCCGCCCACCACCGTAGAGGTGATTGGGAACGCCCACCAGACATGCGGTGGTCCCACCACTGCAATTAGAATATGCCCGCCATACTGGTGGGTGCTCCCGGGCTTTCAAAATTGCGGGTGATGCTGCTGGCTGCTGCGCCGTCCGCAATGTTGAAAGTGTTTGCACAGCATTTCCCTGCACCACGTGGCAGGCACCACCTAATGCCTGCCACTTGGTGCATGGAAATGCAGGGGGTAACATGGGTACCCCTCAGTGCAGCAACCCCCTCCAAATAAAAGGGGGCTGGCAACGGGCCCCCAAACCAATCCTCGCCAGCCTTTCCATGGCGGCATCACCGCCATGGAAAGGCCTCTCCAATACCCACATCCTAATGTGGCGAACGGTGCTTGCTAGGCACCGCCACCATATTAGTGGCCCTGCTCCGCCCGTCAGGCAATCGGTATGATTGCCACCGGCGGAAAAGCAGCGGACGGACGTTGCGTCCACCGACATGCCGCCGCCATCCTAATATGGCGGTTGGTAAATCTCATTCAGATGGCGGAACGATCACCACCGTCGTCCCGGCTGTGGCGATCGTTCCGCCATTGTAATGAGCCCCCAGGTTCAAATCCTGATCTTGGCTCAACATCACCTGATGGTTGAATCACTTACTGTGCCTATAAAGAAATGAAAATGTGTAATGTAGTCTGGTTCTGCTGGAAAGTTCACAAATGCGCTTGACCCAGGTTTACACTCCAACAGTAGCGGCCCGTGGAGGGAGTTCCGTGGGGCGGTGAGGCGGGGCGGGGGTAGTAAACACCGGAATATTGATGAACGGAGGTAAGTAAACAATTAAATAAATAAAATGAATTTCGTGGCGCGTGCTGCATCGCAAAATGAAATGCAGTGAGCGCAACAAAATTGGTTTTATTTATTTAATTGTTTACTTACCTCTGATCATCCATATTCCGGTGTTTACTACTCCCCACTCTGCCCCTCCGCCGCCCCACCTCACCACCTCACCGCTCCACAGAACTCGCTCCACGGGCCGCTACTGTACTCCCAAAAACTTCGAAAACAACAAATGCCTATTCCCAAAATCTAGGACATTTGAACGGGCTTAGATCTAATGTTTCCTGGTGAGTGAATCCAGTTAAGTCATGGGTACTCACAAACTTTCTCTAAGGGGCCAAATTTACAGTGTAGTTTGTGGCCGAGGGCCGCACCGGTGGGGGCGTGGTCAGTGAGAGAGGGGGCGGGGCTAGAGACAATAAAAAACCTGTGACCATGAGGTTGAACACAGGCCCTGGCAGCGGATGTCTTTGTCCACTGAGCCACCAGACCGAGCATACACACATATCTCTCTCTCTGTCTCCCTCCCTCTCTCTATTTCTCTACCTCCCTCTCTCTCTCTCCGTCCCTCCCTCTCTCGTCTCCCTCACTACCTCTGTCTCCCTCACTCTCTCTGTCTCCCTCACTCTCTCTGTCTCCCTCACTCTGTCTCCCTCACTCTGTCTCCCTGACTCTGTCTCCCTCTCTCTGTCTCCCTCACTCACTCTCTCTGTCTCACTCACTCACTCTCTCTGTCTCACTCACTCACTCTCTCTGTCTCCCTCACTCTCTCTGTCTCCCTCACTCTCTCTGTCTCCCTCACTCTCTCTGTCTCCCTCACTCCCTCTCTGTCTCCCTCCCTCTCTCTGTCTCCTTCCCTCTCTCTGTCTCCCTCCCTCCCTCTCTCTGTCTCCCTCCCTCTCTCTGTCTCCCTCCCTCTCTCTGTCTCCCTCCCTCTCCCTGTCTCCCTCCCTCTCTCTCTGTCTCCCTCCCTCCCTATCTGTCTCCCTCCCTCCCTATCTGTCTCCCTCCCTCCCGCTCTCTGTCTTCCTCCCTCTCTCTTTCTCTACCTCCCCTCTCTTTCTCTCCATCCCTCTCTTTTTCTCCCTCCCTCTCTTTTTCTCCCTCCCTCTCTCTCTGTCTCCCTCCCTCCCTCCCACTTCCTCCCTCCCTCCCTCTATCTCCCTCCCTCTCTCTATCTCCCTCCCTCTCTCTGTCTCCCTCCCTCTCTCTGTATCCCTCCCTCTCTTGGTCTCCCTCCCTTTCTTTGCCTCCCTCCCTCTCTCCATCTCCTTTCTCTCCCTTTCTCTAACTGTCTCCCTCCCTTTCTCTAACTGTCTCCCTCCCTCTCTCTCCCTGTCTTCCTCTCTCTCTCCCTCTCACCCTCTTTCTCCCTCCCTCCCTCCCTTTGTCTCCCTCCCTCCTTATGCCTCTGCCTCCCTCCCCTGACTCTCCCTCTCTCTCCCTCCCCGACTCTCTTTCCCTCCCTCGCCCTCACCTGACTCTCTCTCTCCCTCCCTCTCCCTCCCCTGACTCTCTTCCTCCCTCCCCTCACACTCCTTCCCTCCCCTCACACTCCCTCCCTCTGTCTCTCCCTCCCTCGCCCTCCCCTCACTCTCCCTCCCTCTGTCTCTCCCTCCCTCGCCCTCCCCTGACTCTCACTCTCCCTCTCCCTCACCCTGCCCTGGCTCTCCCTCCCTCCCTCCCTCCCTCTCCCCTGACTCTCCCTCTCTCTCCCTCCCCTGACTCTCCCTCTCTCTACCTCCCTCCCCTCACTCTCCCTCCCTCCCTCCCCTCACACTCCCTCCCTCTGTCTCTCCCTCCCTCGCCCTCCCCTCACTCTCCCTCCCTCTGTCTCTCCCTCCCTCGCCCTCCCCTCACTCTCCCTCCCTCTGTCTCTCCCTCCCTCGCTCTCCCCTGACTCTCACTCTCCCTCTCCCTCACCCTGCCCTGGCTCTCCCTCCCTCCCTCCCTCCCTCCCTCTCCCCTGACTCTCCCTCTCTCTCCCTCACCTGACTCTCCCTCTCTCTACCTCCCTCCCCTCACTCTCCCTCCCTCCCATCACACTCCCTCCCTCTGTCTCTCCCTCCCTCGCCCTCCCCTGACTCTCACTCTCCCTCTCCCTCACCCTGCCCTGGCTCTCCCTCCCTCCCTCCCTCTCCCCTGACTCTCCCTCTCTCTACCTCCCTCACCCCCCCTGGCTCTCCCTCTGTCTCCCTTCCCTGACTCTCCCTCTCTCGCCCTCACTCTCCCTTCCTCAACCTCCCTCTGTCTCTCCCTCCCTCTGTCTCTCCCTCCCTCTGTCTCACCCTCCCCTGACTCTCCCCCTCCCTCTCCCACTCCCTCCCTCGCCCTCCCCTGACTCTCTCACTCCCTCAACCTCCCCTGACTCTCCCTCCCTCTGTCTCTCCCTCCCTCGCCCTCTCTCTCCATCTCTGTCTCCCTATCTCTGTCTAGGCAAGGTGTATTAATTCTATTAGAAATATCACGAAAAGCAAGAGCTATTTGCTGCACACATCGAACCACCTTCCCCAGCCTTCCCAAAATCTGCAGCTCATTATTAGTGACTCCCTAATGTAGAGGCTGCACAAGAGCTGGCTGGGCCGCTGCAGCAGAGATCAGGTGTAATCCGGAGGGCAGAGATTCCAAATAAGGCTGGGCTGATTCAGACGTTCATCCCTTCAGGGTCGATAAAACAAATGCTACTCGAGGCTGCGCAGAGTGATCTCCAAGTTCATGCTCCGCTCGGTTCAATCAGTCACGGGGTTTGTCCTGATCACTGTAATTGTCCAACAATCCCCCCCCCCCTCCTCTGTGGCAGCCCGGGATGAGTCAGCTTGCCTGGCGCGCATACAGCCGGAGCACTTCACAGGTCTTTAAAAGACCATTAAATCGTAATGAGGCTTTGTTCTGTTTCACCTCTTCTGAGGCCCCTGCAGCTCCACTCTATGGCTGGAATTTCCCGGCCCCCCTAGAGCAGAGCGCGGTGTTTACTAAAACTCTTGAATTTTTTTTTTTTAACTGGTACATGTCTGCAAGGTCCGGCGGGCCGCCAAGGAAGGCTTGCCGGGCCGCCACCGGCCCGCTGGCCGTACTATGAGTACCCCTGAGTTAAGTGAACTGCACTGGCAGGCCTATTCTAACGGAGAAGAGTCAATATATAAATGACCCTTCACAAAATACCACATAATGCCTTTTCTAATGCAGAAGACCCTGTCAAATGTGGGCCAAACCTACAAACTCCTTTTTTACAATGCATGCATATATCAAATGTATTTTTTGCCATTCAGAAGCCACACCATTTGAAAACATACATACAACAAGCATACTTGTTCACCATGTCAGAGCAATATTATGCAGTCAAAAACGTATTACCAAGGTGTAAACGCTGGCAAGGCACTGGAAGGGAAATGTAAATGCACTGACACAGCTACAAAAGTGTCAGGAAAGCTGTAGGAAGGTAGATTGGCAAAAAGAAAGGCCCGCTAATACTCAAGTAGGCCAAATATTTTAGCTTCAATTAAACAACACACACATCTAATTAATGCAGGGGATAGTAGAACCAGGTCCAACGAAATAAAGAGCAAGTTAAACAACCAGTAAATGTACCAAGGTGTATGCACAACTAGTGTATATAAAGGGGTCGATTCCGATTCGGTAAAATGCTCTCCAAATAGCCGTACAGAGCTTTTTTCCCGTACGAATCGTATGTAGAACCGTACCCGTACGTACGATGTAGTACGATTTATACCCAAAGCAATTCTTCCTATGAATCGTACCGAAGACCACACAACTCACAAATCCGTACAAATTGTATTCGGAACGCGCAGTACGCGATGTCCGTACGGATCGAAGCTGCATTTTCCGACCCAGCAAGTACGAATCGTATCGACAACACTCTGTACGACTTTTTCTACGGGACCTTAAAACGTCCGTAAAAGTAGATTTCACCTCGAAATGCATACGAAACGGACCCCCCGGGTACGGTGTGTACACCCCATGATTGCAGGGGTATGGTGCATACACTCCTGGATTTCAGGGGTACGGTGCGTATGTCCCCGTGCGTACACCTCATGATCGTAGGTGTACGGACTGTAAGGGTACGGTTCATACACCCCAAGGTCATAGGTGTACGGGGCGTACACCTCTTGATTTTAGTGGTACGGTGTGTATGTGAAAGTGTTGCCCTCCGTACGAATTGCTCATACGTGACGTTTACCGTACGAATCGCCTACTCATTCCCCGGTCCGGATCGTACTTGGCGAGTCGTACAGCATTTTTACGAATCGTACGGTTCACTGTGCGGGTCAATGTCATTTGGATTTACCCTTCATTTTTGTACGGTTCGCAATGATTCAGACGTATTTTCTCGCAACGGATCGTACTACGCTATTCGGACGGATTCGAATGATTTGTATGGAAACGGCTACGAATATGAATCGTCGCACGGATTTGTTTCCCGAATTGGAATCGACCCCATAGTGTCAAAACAAAGGACCCCCTGCTACTAATAGTAGTTCCTAGGGCAGGGAAAATACAATTCTGAAAAATAACATCCCTAGGCAACAGATGGTCAAGTAAATACCGAGACTTATTCCAATAAACTTATGATATTAAAAACTCAGTGTACACAGAATTCATATAAAAAACGTCATTTTATTGATATATTTTCATATAATAATCTTAAAAGGGACATTCAACTAGACAACAAAGATATAACATACTATCTACAAAAGAACATCACAAATATATACAATTAACATACATATATAACGTGCAGAAATAGACCGTGAATTTGAATAAATTCATAACTAAACATTAAACACACATATGTAAAAATATATCACAATTGGCAAAATAGTGGCTAATTGATATATTTTCTTATTTTCTTTTCTACACACATTTCAGCGTGCTGAGCGCCTTCTTCAGAAAAGCCACAATGATTCCTTAACAAACAAGAAATATTTACACTGAATATTATTAATAAAAACATCTTTGGTGTATTCAACTTAACCTGTACGCCTAGATATAACTTTGAGTATGAAAAACAATGAGAGAATAAACATATATTTTAAGGGTTTATAGCAAAAAGAAAAATATATATATAGAAAAAGAAGATAAAGAAAGATGTGCTCCTCTGCCAAGATTGTAGTACCTACATGACACGTGACTGTAGAAATATGGACGCACAAATGTGAATTTGAAAACGAAAAAAGAGAGATAACATATGCATTCCCATTCGATCGTGAAGAAAGATTAATATAACAGAACCTAATATAACTGTTAAAGGGCTTATCATGGATAAGTAATAAGAGCCAGAGTGGTATAAAAACCAAAGTTAAGACGGATAGAATCGATAAATCCTAAAAAGTAACCATGAGGGCGGAAGTAGTCCTTTTTAGGTCGCACCATGCCAGACTGATTTGCTAAAGACATCTTGGGGTCATTCGGAAACCTGACCTAGGAATGCATTCCACTAGTTGCTTATCATTGGATTTGTAGTTTGTAACCTACATGTTCTGGCTTTCCATTTGCTGGCTTTATTTGCTTTAGGCTGTCCAACTCGTGTGCATCCCTTCCATTGCCTAAAAAATATTTTTTACTGTATTCTTGCACAAACTCACTTTCTGTAAATTGGACTTACAATCTTGTTCTTATTTTGTCATATTTTCAGTGGATTCAAATACAGAGATCAACTGTCAGGCTGTGTCTTCCAGGAAGCTTGTTTTTTATTTTTATTTCTGTGACTTCCAAGTGAGTGGATTTATGTGATAGTCATACTGGCTACTGGGGCCCTCCTTGAGGAAGGCTGTTCAATGTTACTTTTTTTTAGAACACAACAAAATATAAATGTCTATAAATGAACTGTGCTGACAGACAAATCAATACATTGAGTGATGACAGTTCCACAGCTTATTGTTTGTGCGCTGTATACTTTTATCAGTAAAACTGTATCTGAGTGCAAATGTACTGATTATTTCAGTTGAAGATGTGTTGTCTGTAACAGTATTACACTACCATATCATTCGTACTCCACATTAACCCACTCCACTGTACTCTGCACCACTCCACACTACACCGCTCCACTCCATATTGTGTCACTGCACTCTTGTCTGCACCAGTCCATTTATGCCTCTCTACTCTAAACCACTCCACTCAATTCTATTCCAAAGCACTCTACCCCACTCTACTCTACAATGCACCACTGTACTCTTCGCTGATCTACTCTCACCTCTCTATGCATCCCACTCTGCAACACTGCACTCTATGCCACTGCACTCTATGCCAATGCACTCTACTCTGTACCACCCCACTGCACTGTATAGAAATCCCTTCTACGCCACTCTAATCAGTAGTCAGACAGAATATCGAAATACAAAAATATCGAGTTGGAAATATCGTAGCACAGAAATTTCGACAGCAAGAACATCGTGGTCAAGAATATCGAATTTAAGGTAAGAAATATGGTTTAAAAATATAGAAGTCATTAATATTGTTTGCAAAAATAAAGATGTTTAAAATATCGAATTTTTATTTATTGTTATGTATTTTAGTATGAATTTTAAATGTATGTGATGTATTGTGGTATAATTATTGTTTATGTTTTTTAATATATGTGTTAAATTAGTAGTTATCAATTTTATTTAAAGTACATTTTGCATTTTTTTAGTTCTGTAGTGGGTTGTGGGTTTATAGAGGAATAGGGTGGGAAGTAATTTCATTATAATTAATTAATTATTATTTTTAAATTTACTAATATTTATTTATTTGAGATTTTATAGTGTTAATAGCGGGAAGAAATGTATTTGTAATTAATTAATAATTGGTTGTTAATTAAAATGTATTAATTAATTGGTAATTCATTACAGTAATTGTATAATTTGTTTTAGGTGCAGGTTGTGGGGTTTATAGGGGAAAAGGCTAGGAAGTAATTTATGTTTTATGTTTAATTAATTTATATTTTGTTGATTATTAATATTAATTAATTAATTGATATTTAATTGGGGTATGTGCTTATATTTTTGTGTGTAGGATTAACTGTTATAGGGGTACAGTGTGGGGAGTAAATGAATGTTACTTACTTTATAATTAGTTGTTAAATATTATTAGGTTTTTAAAAATTGAAAATACGTTTTAATTGTATAATTCCTTTTTTTACAGTTTAATTTTAGCTGTGGGTTGTGGGGTATAAATGGGTTAAGTGTTGGGCGTCAATTAATTTTGATGAGTTTTAATTTGATTTCTAATTAATAATATTTCTATAATTGGTAATTCCTTATGTTAATTAAGGAAGTATTTAAAAAGAAATTAGATGTGGGTTGTGAATTGTGTGGTGTTACAGGGTTGGAAATAAAAAAAGTACATGTATGTAATAATTAATGTTTTTGTTTCTAAATAGTTTCAAATTAAAATATTTATTACTTTGGAAATTATTGTTCAATGTATTTAATATAATATTTGTAGGTATTTGTCATATGTATTTAACATTATAATATGTTTTTTTCAAATATTACATATATTTGTATTTTAATTTTGATCATATTTATATATTTTTTAATTTATTTTGTTTGTTTAAATATTTTTGTTGTTAATATTTTGTTTGTTTTTAATTTTGAACTGACTGGAGTGAGAATATTAATAGGTACCCATCCGCAAACCAACACTTTCCCTACTGTTGCACTCACTGGAGTGGGAATAGTAATTTTTACCCTTTTGCTATCCAACACTTTTCCTACTGTTACAATTATTGGAGTGGGAATAGTAATTTTTACCCCTCTGTTATGCAACAATTTCCCTACTGTTGTACGGACTGGTGTGGGAATAGTAAACGTTACCCCTCAGCAATCCAACACTTTCGCTACTGTTGCACTGATTGGAGTGGGAATAGTACATTTTATCCCACCACTATCCAACACTTTCCCGAATGTTGCATTCACTGGAGTCATTTTTACCTCTCTGCTATGCAACACTTTCCAGACTGTTGCACTGACTGGTGTGGGAATAGTAATTTTTACCCCTTTTCTATCCAACACTTTCCCTACTGTTGCACTCACTGGGATGGGAATAGAAATGTTTAACCCTCCGCTAGACAATTTAATAGAATTTGTATTATTGTTTTTTATATATAAGAAAATCCTGAAATTCCTCTAACATTGACACCATCTCCTGACACAGATATGGAGCGAGAATTGGAAGAACTATGGAATCAAGATAATGAACAAGTCGGTATATCCAGTGAGCGAGCCACAACTTCAACAAATAAAGGAGCAGGTTTAACAAACTTTAAACCAAAATCAAAATATTGCCCTATAATGTTGCATGATGCCATAGATACGTTCCACGAAGTAATAACTCAGAAAATAAAAAAATTAAACAAAAAAATCGGAACCAGCGCTAACACGCAAAAACATCGTAATCAAGATCATATGTATTTCCAACTAATGAAAAAACTCTCAAACAATAAGGAAGTCATAGTCCGCAACAGCGACAAAGGAGGAAATATAGTATTGTGGCCTCATGATGAATACATGAAAGAGGCCATGAGTCAATTAAACGATAGACAATGCTATTCAAGAATGGATATTGGCAAACTGAAAGAAATGTATCAAGCCTACTATAAGAAATTATCAGGCTGGCGAAATAAAAAACTCCTCAGTGAGAATGAGTATAAGTATTTAAAAAATGAAAATCCGACCGTACCAACAATATACTTTATACCCAAAATACATAAGGACTGTAAGAAACCACCGGTACGTCCTATTATCAGTACTAGAAATAGCTTATTGGAGAAAACATCGGTCTATGTAGACTTTTTCCTTCAAGAATATGTCAAATCTTTAGCATCCTACGTCAGGGACACAAGTGACTTTTTAAACAAAATAATTGACTTTCAGTGGAACAGTGAATACATCATGATGGCAGGAGGACACATCCCAACAACTCTGTGACTCGCTTGCCAAGTTTTTTACAGACAAGGTTATGTCAATCTTTAGCACTTTTTCCCCTTCCACTCACTCTGGGGCATCAACATCTTCACCTGACCCTTCAAACACCTCAGTCACATTTTCTCATTTTCAAGAAACCTCCCAAGAGTGCATCCAACACCTCATAACCAAAATCAAATCCGGCTCCCCCACTGACCCATGTCCACCTTCTATCCTTAATTCGATTGCACACATTATTACACCAGCAATTGCCAACATCTGTAACACCATGTTCAGTACAGGAATATATCCCTCAGTATGGAAACAAGCAGTCATACGCCCACTTCTTAAAAAGCCTAACCTAGACCGAGGAGATCCAGCTAGCTACAGGCCCATTGCCTGCCTACCCTTTCCGTCTAAGATATTTGAGAGTCTTATGAACACGCAACTCTCCAACTTCATTGAAACCAACGATCTTTTAGATGACACACAATTTGGTTTCAGACAGGCACATGGCACAGAAACAGCACTCATTAAAGCGGCTGATGAGATTAGGTCTACTATGGACAAAGGGGGAGCGGCGGTCCTGATATTATTGGACTTGTCCGCAGCCTTCGACACGGTCGACCATACCACCTTGGTCGACCGTGTCTCTGCCTTGGGGATTACACACAAAGCAAAAAATCTCATCTCTTCATTCCTTGAGAATCGATCCCTAACAGTCAAACTGGGACAATTTTGTTCGCCTACTTTCTCACTTCCATGCGGCGTTCCTCAGGGATCCTCGCTAAGTCCGACATTGTTTAATATATACGTGTCGGACTTGGCGAGGGTAATCAAAGCCCACAACATCAGCCTTACAACCTACGCCGACGACACACAGCTCGTCTTATCTATCCATCAAGATGGTGCTGATGTGGCCGCTAACTTTCAATTAGGCATGTTAGCAATAAACGACTGGATGGCTGCCAATTGCTTAAAATTGAATTCCTCCAAGACAGAGATAATGGTCTTTGGTAAACTGGAACCCATCTGGTCTCCCGTCTGGTGGCCTGACAAGCTAGGTCCTCCCCCCACCCCGGTCACCAAGGTGAGGAACTTAGGGGTAATATTTGATGATAAATTGCTATTTATCCATCATGCTAACAATGTGGTGTCCTCTTCATTTTTTACGTTACGGAAAATAAAAAAGCTACTACCTTATATCCCCAGTACTCATGCAAAAACACTCATCACCTCCTTCATTTTCTCACGTATAGATTACTGTAATGCTCTTTTTTTGAATGCACAGGCCAAAATTACTAATAAACTTCAGCTAGTGCAGAATGCGGCAGCCAGAGTCCTTCTCAAGATTCCCAAATTTCAATCCATCTCCTCCCACTTGCAAAACCTTCATTGGCTTTCCATCAAAAACCGCACCAGATTTAAGTCCCTCTGTATAGCATACAAAGCAATCAACAACATAGGTCCTGCTTTTCTCAGAGAGGCCTTTAAACCTAAAAACAACCCCAGAACCTTGCGCTCTTCTTCCTATCATTGTGTTATCATTCCTCGCACCCGAAGAGTTAACTGGGGAGACAGATGCTTTGTAATAGCCACCGCCAAACTTTGGAATTCTCTCCCCACTTACATCAAAATCAGCCCCACCCTCATGACTTTCAGGAGACAGCTGAAAACGTGGCTTTTCACTCAGTAAACTGCCCTTCTGTTTAACTATTTTCTGTCTGACTACTTTTGATCTATAGCGCAGAGACACCCACGGGTATTTGCGCGCTTTAAAAGTCGCATAAATAAATAAATAAATAAATAAATAAATAAATAGACGTAACATCATTATATACCAGCATAAAACATGAAGACGGCATCGAGGCAGTGGAATTTTTCTTGAAAGATATTTATTTATTTATTTATTTTGAAAGTTTTATATCGCGCGAACAGGATCTTTGCAGATATCAGAGCGCTTTACACGGCTGGGAATGCCAGCAAGAGAGTGGGGTTACACTTAAGTAGTACAGCACATCAATAATACAAGTATAACAGTTAAATGTGTGCATAGATAGTCAGTAGCATCAATAATACAGGTAAGATACATATTCATAGAGTTCGAACAGCGAGTTAAATGTGTGCGTAGATAGTTAGTAGCGACAATAATTCAGGTGAAATACATAGTCGCGGTGTTACTCCAACTCAAAATGGCTCAAGGTGAAATACATAGTCATAGAGTTCGAACAAAGTAATACAGGTCAGAGTAGGGTCTTTCCAAATCCAAGCTAATAGGTCAAGTGTATTTGGCCATAAAAATAGCTTTTACTTCTTTCTTAAAAAGTGTGAAGGAGGAGATGAGCCTGGTTTCAGGAGGGAGTGAGTTCCAAATCCTGGGTGCCATTCCTGAGAAAGAGCGTTTATAGGTTTTTACCTTCCGGAATCTTCGAGGTTTTAGCAGAAGATTGTCTGTGCCTCTAGTGTTTCTAGAGCCGCCAGAGATTGACAGCTTCTGAGTGAGGTATCGGGGAGAGCTCAGATGTAGAGCCTTGTGTGTCATGCAGGCGATTTTCAAATGTATTCTGGCTTCAAAAGGCAGCCAGTCCAGCGTTTTCAGATCAGGTGTGATGTGTGAGTGTTTTTTTGATCCAGTGATGAGTCTGGCTGCAGCGTTTAGAGAGGCTCTTAGGGGTTAACGGGAGACCGCAGAGGGCGGTGCTGCCGTATTCAATTTGCGGGATTACTAAAGCTTGTACTGCAGTTTGGAAGTCTTTGGCTGGTAGGAAGGGTTTAAGTTTCCTCAGTGTATTGATTTGGAAGTTCGCTCCCTTAGTGGCCTTGCTGATATGCTGCTGCATGTTAAGGTTGGAGTCGAGGGTTATGCCTAAAGATTTCGCTGAGTCCACTATGATGGGTTGGACATTGAGTGCCGTTAACTGTTTAAGCCAGGTTTGCGTGATGGGGATCTTCGCGGGAGGTGCGATCAGCAGGAATTCTGTTTTCAGAGCATTGAGTTTGAGATGATTATCAGCAAGCCAGGATTGGGTGCTTCTAATCGTAGAGTTCAGTAGTAAAATGTCGTTGGGGGATTGTAATTTGAGATATAGTTGGGTGTCATCTGCGTACATGTGAAAAAGTACATTGGATGCTTGAAGCAAGGTGGTGAGAGGTTCCATAACTAGGTTGAACAGGGTTGGTGATAGGGAAGATCCTTGGGGGACGCCTAACGACACAGGTATTGGAGAGGACATCAGGTTGTTACTCTTGTTTTTCTGCGACCTGTTGTGTAAAAAGGAGGTGAACCACTTGAGAACAGTCCCAGAAAGACCCATTCTTGTGCTCAGAAGATCGAGTAACTTCTCATGTTTGACAGTGTCGAATGCCGAAGAGAGATCAAGCAGGATGAGGAGGCAGGTATCACCTTGATCTAGGATTTGAAGGGCGTCGTCAATTATGTGAGTCATAGCAGTTTCAGTGCTGTGTCCTGCCCGGAAGCCTGATTGATGCGGGTTGAGGAGATCAAACAGGTCGATATGTTTAGTCAGTTGTAGTTGAACGCATTTTTCCAATAATTTGGCGAGAGTGGGAATATTGGTAATGGGACGGTAGTTGTTTAGGTCAGAATGGTCGGCAGTAGGTTTCTTTAGCAAAGGATAGGGATCCTATTTTCCACCAACACAGTGAGATGCTAGTAGCAATAATCAAATTCTGTCTACATAATAATGTGTTCATGTTTAATCATTTATTGTATTGCCAAACACAAGCAGTAGCCATGGGGGCTAGCTTCTCCCCGAGTTATTCTTGCCTACATATGGGCAAATGGGAGAAGCTAGTCCTTGGTAAAATACATGGTGACACTGTGAGAGCGAAAGTCAAAATGTGGCTAAGATTTATAGACGATTTATTTATAATCTGGCATGGAACAAGGGGGGAGGCTGAAATCTTCTTGGGAGAACTGAATAACAATGAATTGAATTTAAAATTCACTGCAGAGATACGTGAATCAAGGGCGAGTTTCTTGGATACAGAAGTGTTTGTGAATAATAATACTTTACAAACAACACTTCACCGGAATAAAACAGCAGGAAACTCCCTATTGCATGCCTTAAGTTCACACCCACATCATTTAGTGAACAGCATTCCCTACGGGGAAATGCTTAGGATAAAGAGGATATGCAGCACCCAAGAAGAATTACAACTAGCCCAAAAACAGAGCAAAGAAAGATTCCTAGCCAGGGGTTACACTAAAAAGACTATAGACAAAGCCATAGCAAAAACAAAATCAGTTGTGAGGGAGGTTTTATTGGCTGGTAAAACCGATAAGCGTGATAATCAGAACAAAGAACTTCAGGCAAGCCAATTAAATAAGGATGAAAAGAATTTTCGCTTGGTCTTAGGATACAGCAAACAACATAAGACAATACAGAAAATTATCCAGGATGAATGGCCCACAGTATTGAGTGACCCAGTATTAGGACTGTAGGAAGGTACATCCTGACTATGGTTGCCCCCAACTTTTTGCCCTGTGTTTTAGCTGGTTTTGGACATAGTCGACCTGGGACCCTGCCAATCAGGACCCCAGGCCTACTGCTCTCTCTTTAAAATGGATTCCATGTACCCTAGGTGCATTTCCAATTGGTACTGGGCCACCCTAAATAGACCCTGTAACTCAGGGCATGGGTGTACCCAGGGCTGCCAGGGGCTGCAGCATGTATTATGCCACCCCTGGCTGGCCTCCTAAATTTGACACAACTGGCTGCATGACAGCTGGGGCAAAGTCGTGTAATCACCCTTTGCTGTAGGTGTAGTATACCTATACCTAACCCTAAAATGGACACACAGATTCCTATCAGTCACTCCTATGGCAGGCCTTGACAATCCTGAAGGCAGAGTGCTTGGAATCATGTGAGATGGTGCTCTGGCATGAGCTGAGCCTGTCTGCAGCTTGCGGAATCAAGTCCTAATAGCTGTTCCATGATATCGCATACCATATACTCTTAAGTGCATTATAATCCTCGCGGTTAAATGCTATCTTTGGTATTGCTTTATCAAAACATGTCGAGTAAGGTGTCATACGAATTGGAATACTAACCCCTCGCCAATTCTGGCGACGGGGTTAGCATTCCACCCTTCTAGAGGGACACGACATGTATGTAACTGTGAACCCCGGTTAAAGTTAACTGAAGCCTCAGCTCCACAAAATGGATGCTGCCACCACAGACACGAGTCTGACCCCCTGCAGCTGGGAGTCCTTCCAGCGAGGGGAGCCTGGACAAAGGGTTTCCTGTCAGGGGCGGTGCTAGCACCGTCCCAGACATGGTTTTGTGTATCCTGGGTAGGCAGGGCTTTACAGGAAGGTGACTGCTGAGTGGCACCCCGGTGCTCACTACGCATAGGCCGGTCTGAACCAGTTCCAGGGGCACACCAGCCCCTGGCCTGGGGAAGTCCAGCATGGCTGAGGGGTGTAACCACCCCCCACCTAGTCCCACCCATAGGCAGGACCTAGTCACCGGGTCAGCCCCCTTTTTTAGTATAAAGATGGGAGCGGGCCCCCTGTTAAAATTAGATCATCTTTGGAATCAAGATACCACTTTCTTCGAAAGGACTTCACGATTTCTTCTTCAAGATTCTCCCTTGTGGCTAAGGAGTAGTCACCCTGCATCAAGCGGGGCGGGCACCATCCTAAAGGACACTGCGGTCTGCTGCAAGTCCTTCATCACGAATCCGACGACCCAGCTCGACGAGACCCGGCTTCCCTGGCACCTCTGACCTCTACTCACCTCTACAGCCAAGCTGAGAACCGTGAGTGCGACGAGACCTCAAGGGACCGACGATCGCCAAGACTGCACGACATCTTTACTGCAAGCCCACCGTGTCCTCCACTGGTGAGTGCTTTGGGGTCCGAGAAGCCCCGACCCTGCGCAGCTCCAGCACCCAAGATCAGCCCCCCTGCATCTCCACGATCGGCGTGGGGCCCTTCTGCTGTTTGCTGTGCACCGCGTTGTTTGGCTACTAGCCGGCTGGCTTGTGGCCTTCTGAACGACGCCCAACGACTTCACGACTGCTGGTCTGGTTGCTCCAGGCTGGCCCTTGCTTCCTTGTTCAAGAGAGGCACCCCGGACCCTCCTGGTCCACTCCAGACGCCATTTTAGGTCCACCGCGTGGGCTTGAATTTGCCAAGACTTTGTTGCCCAATCCTGGGTCCAGCGACGCCGACAGCTTCCATCTTCGTGGGACAGCTCGATCCTCCATCCTGGTCGCCGACAACGCCTCCTGGTCCGTGAGATCTTCGAGTCAAGCGTCACCCACTCACCTAGTCGAGGTGGCTACCATCCGGTGCCCTCCTGGTGCCCACTGACTACTGGCTAGTAGTCTCGAACTTGGTCCCCTCTGCTTTCAGGTGTCATCTATCTTCGAGATCCAGGCTTGGATCCAACTGAACTTTCTTCACTGGTCACCGGCCAGCATCTTTTCTTCCGGCTCCTGGTCCGTCTACGAGGATTCCCGACGTCTTTTCAGACCTATGCAGCTGCAGCCCCTGGGCTAGGTAACTTCGGCATTTCGGTGCCCCAGCATAGCCTCACTATCCAAGGGTCAGAATCTACTTTCGTTTTCTCCCTACCAGGTCGGGTTCGCCCGAGAACCCTAACTTTCTAATTCCTAGCTACCATAGACTTTTGTCCCGCATCTCGCGTGAGAGTGCACACACTGCACCCGAGTCCCCTAGGTCTCCTAGAAGTAATCTAACGATTCCCTAGTCAAGTCCTAGCGATTCCAAAAGCTATTAGTACTGTACTTACCTGCTAGTAATTTCGCATTCCACTTTCAGAGTATATGGTTTTCCGTGCCCCTCGGGCATTTGTATATACTGTGCTAACTTAAGTATTTTTGTAAGAGTTTTGGTTTGTGCTTAGTACCCTGTCCTCATAAAGAGTACAGGGCTGTTGTGATCTTTAAATAAATAACTGTTTATTTTCATAACACTTGTGTGGTGTCCTTTCACTTGGTATTCAAGGGGTATATGTGTGGTAAACAGCTGGCTTAACACGCCCTCTCGAGTCTTTAGCCTTAGACTGCTCGTATCCACGCTACTAGGATAGCTGGTCTATAAGGTTGACTTACAACCAATCATCAATAAGGGTTGCTGGACTGATACATAGTGTTCACTAGAATAGTGAGCACTGCATATCAGGCCACCTTCTCACAAGGACCCCTGCTGCCGCAGAGGGTGTCCATTACGTATAGTAGATGTCCCTCAATGAGAGATTGTCTTGTTGTATCAGATCCAGAAATAATTGGCAAACCCACTTGGTACCAAAGCCTAAAAGGTTTTAAACGATGTCCCACAAGTAAAGCCTGCACACACGGCGCAAATACTAAGACATACCTCAGCCCCTTTAGAGCTAAACCTTACTTGATTAACAAGATGCTGAATTGTAAAACTGAATATTCAGTATACGTGTTAACATGCCCATGCGGGTTAAACTACGTGGGCTCCAGTAAATGACAAGCTCACGTACGTATACTTCAGCATCTTCAAGCCATCACAAATATGGATAATACCTATCCGGTGGCTCGACATTTTAAAACTTGTCATGCAGCAAATAATAAGGGGTTAAAATACTACCTCATTGATGCAATTCCCCCAAACAGGAGAGGAGGGGATCGAGAAAATAAATTAAAGAGGTTAGAGACGAGGTATATTCTACTGTTGGATTCAAAACATCCTAATGGATTGAATCTCACAGAGGATATGTACACTTGTCTATCTTAACAAATGAAGAGGTATAAAAACTGTATAATAAAGGAACTGTGAACTATTCACCTGTTTTATTAGAAAAAGCAATTTGTAGGATATCCCTTGAATAACACATATAAATTAAATCACCTTTAGTATAAAACAAACAATACTATGTTTTAAGTTGTAAATAATGTATATATGCATTTTTATGACCTATGGAGGTATAGACGTTTTTTTTTTAAACTGTAAATATTTTATAATTGTGTTTTAAACAAAGTTTACAAATGTGAATAAGGTGATTGAAAGAAATTATTTGATGCTGAAAGGGATATAGGGAAATATCAATACAGGTGTCTGGTTTTCATGTAAGAGAGACAACTAATGATAAATATACAATAGGCCAGGTCAAGGAGCAATGTTCAGAAGATAAAATAAAGCGCTATTAAGGAAGAATGTAAATAATGAAATCAATTTTATGCATGTCTTTTTTGGAACGTATAACATGATTTTGAAATATATGTAAGAATTTGGTTAGTACAAAAGGAGAACAGTAAAGGAAATGAAAGTTTTTTTAACAACACTAGCACTTAAGAGCACTTTAGTACTTCATTGTCGTGACGAATGGAGTGAGAGATACACAAAAAAAGCAATTAATATAACAGGTTAAAGGATTATTGTATTTTACAGAGATTTTGATAGAATATAAATCGATACATGATGTGTAAACTCGTAATAATTATCAAGTTGCAAGCGTATTTTACGTATATCTAGTATATGTAATTACTATCCTCAATCGATGTTTTAAGAAATGTATTATACGTTGATTGCAGTATTTCGTCCATGTCTATGACAAAAAAGTTATCACGTGATTCACAAATTCGAAAGCACTGTCACTTTAAATAGCCTTCATGAGTAAATGAGATTGTCGAGTGAACAAGCGGCGTTCGCGCTGCGAAACGCGTCTCTGACATCTGGCTGAAATAAAGAGATAAGCACCAAGAAAATACCGGGTTCGTGTCCTGTTTGGGTCCTGCGCGTGATTCAAGACGCAGTATCTAATTCAGGATTTGTAATATATATATATATATATATATATATATATATATATTTATATATATACCTCCGTTATAGTTAGTTGTACTAACTATAACTCGCGCGCCCGCAATCCACTGCTGATGATGTCATATATTACATCATTCATGATATGGTCAGTGACATCTCAAATCTTATTTTTTAAATTACATTAGACATATTTAATAAAAATATATTTTTTAAAACATTTAAAAAAAAATACTTTTTATAATTTTATCTTCTTTTAAATATATTTATGTTACTTTCTTTATTTTTTTCTATTTTTTTTTGGAGTCGCGCACCCAAAGCGGACCCTTCTCGTTCACTGCGCGGAACATGTCTGCCATTTTAGGACTCTTGTGTAGGATCCGTGTACGGTATGCGACGAGTACGACTTTCCCAACGCGGACGGTATGCGACTGGTATGCGACTTATAGCGCATACGTGACATGTACGTATTACGCTGACGTACCATAAAAAATAACATAAAGGGCTATACCTACCAATATCCCCAATACCAAATTACCAAATAATCAGTCAGTCTGCAGTGAAGAAAAGGCAATTGTTTATTATACAAAATACTCTATAGAGGAGCCTCTCTCATCCCCACCCATCAGGTGCGCGGAGAAGACTGCCAGCTTACAGTCAAAACATTGCATATATACCTTCAGATCCACACGTGAAGTCACCGTACATGGAAAAATACTACTTGGCTCTAAGACTATAAGGAAAGACCATATATGGTACACAGGATTAGTCGAAACTCTGCTTCTGCTATTATTGGGGAAAGTCAGGAGGGGTGACTCCTTTTCGTCCCGGTGCCTGGGAGCGCAGGCACAGCGCCTTCAGGAATGCGCTTATCACCTCTGAAGCCAGATGTGACCTTGAGTCTCAGGGCAGCGAAAGAATTGTGTGCATTCAGCTGCTCTCTATAACTCAACTAACAGGGCCTACTGACTACTGGAGGATAACACGTGACCACCGCTGAGGCCTGACGCGGACAAAGCAAAGATGTACGGTTCTCAGTTCGTTTCATAATGGTAGAGTACGAGAGAAATGAAAACCTTTTCTAACTTAACTTAACCTTTTAGAATCATAACAGTCGATAAGCATTTATATAGATACATCATGCTAACAAAAGATACCTATACCTCTATAACTATAGACAAATCAAATTTTATCTCTCAGATCCACCCTTTTAGCATGATGTAGCTAACTAAAAGATGCTAGTCCACGAAGAGGTCCTTATCAATTTGCATGATATCAATTATTTCCTGCTAGACCATTTGAGCCTTTGCTATAGTGGGAGGAGAACTTGTTACAGAGGAAGTCATTTTTGCAGCACAGTAGGAATACCAAGCAGGCCCGCAATGCACACAAAGGCAACAGGTAAAGATGACACCCGCTATGCCTGCTAGTATCATTAAAATCTTCCATCCCCAAGTGCACAACAGACCCCAGAACCACCCAGATAAGGACCAGGTACCAGTATCTGCATGTACTTCAGAAGCCAAACGATGTAACTTTTGGATGGCCAAATGAACAGACGGGGCGGAGTCAGGGATATATACACAGCAGGAACTGCCGATCATGCGCCATGCTCCTCCTCGATCTGCCAAAATAACACCTAAAACCATCCTGTTCTGAAGCGAAACGAGTCTCGTAGCTTGAAGCTCCATGGTTAAGTTGGTCAATATTCCTGCACTAGTATTGATTACCCTCTCGACTACCCTAGACAGACGCCTTACTTCTTTGCTAGTTATGATGGGCCCCAGATAGGAAATATTCCCTTTGCAATATCAATTAAGTGCTGTTCAGGGGTATCAGTTTGATCTATTTCAGTAGTGTCGATCTCTCTTTTGTTTCGAACTGCTGACAGACCCTTCTCATCTAATCGATGATCCTTATGATAGTTAGAGGGGGCTATATAGACTGGTGGATACAGAAAAGACAAATAACAGCAGCCCGTCCATCCCCGGGGGAGCCAGTTGTAAGCATTTTCGCCACAAACAAAATATACATTTGGAGGTGTTAACAATGGTGGACTGCTAAAGGTGCACAGCCGATTAGTATAATTACACCGACTGTCTCCTACTGAGATGTGTCCTGCTCCCTGGACACAAAATGCTGAAATACTATTCAATATGGGCACTGGGATGGCTTTGTCATCAGTAACATGTCTGTCTTGAAATTGCTGAAAATACTGGGTAAAATGAAACTCTGCAAAATCAAGTATTTCATTTCGCAACCAAGTGACATTCTCATATTCAGTATATTGGTTCATACAGGCATTTTGATCCAATGAGCCCTCCCCATCATTCCCCAGCGGGTCAAAACCTTGATGTACTTCTATATAGGCCAAAATCATCTTGTAATCCCTCTCGGAATAACGAGCAGTATCTACTGTATAATGCATATACATCATCGATAACAACTTAAACCAGGCCTCACAACTTCCCAAATATGATAAAAATAATGAAATGAATAGATCATGTCAGTGCATCATGGAAGGTAGAAGACCACAAACCCAACAATTTGTCGTATTAGTAGCACTATGCGTCTGGTGCAGCATTTCAACGAATACATTTTTAGCCTATGTCCGACGATGCCTTTCTTTATGCGGGGCTAGGGTAAAAAAGAAGTATTCAGGAGGCGAGGTAGTTGTTCCCAATACGATGTGCATAGGATGACGAAATTCTAAATACACAAATACACTCATTATTATAATCAATAAAATTGCAACTGTGACTCCGAAAACTACTTTTACACGCATGGTTTAAAAAGAAAACACAGGGACATATATTTAGCCAAATAACGGGGTGCAAGGGGGCTTTCCTCTTCAGGAACAAAACGACCAAAAGGGTACATGCTAACTAAAAGTCCAAAACTAAAATAGGGCGATGCAGTCCAACCTGCCAGAGGGTGCTTCTTTCCTGTGGTGTCCATCTAGAGCCTCACAGGCAGGCTCCTATCGATCATCAAATAGAGACACAAGGCAAATCCTCACGACGGAGTTTTGGTCCACACAATTCTGGAAGAAAACCACAACCTGGGCCCCTTTTCTTTTTACGTTTTACTCTTTCTTTCTAAACAGAGCAATTCAATGTTCCAGGCTCTCAACGTGTTCAGTCTAGTGTCTCGTTCAGTACCCCAGATAGATTCTAGCAAACCCTATTGCTCAAGTCTCTCCCTATATCCCACCATCTTCACCTGGGGTACCGTGTCGTTTTCTGGGCCGCAGGTTGTATCGATCATGGCCAGGTATTTCCTGATCAGTAAACAAAACAGAAGGGGATACATTCACAGCAATTGGAGTATTATGAACCTCTCGTGCAACTGTGGGGGCAACAGAATCCGGGGCAATTACTGGTGCAGATGACAAAGCCCCTTTCGTGCCCAACGCTCTTTCTCCTTGCCCTTCTCCAACCTCCTGGGCGTCAGAAAAAGGTACAAAACGAGGGGCTTGCTCGCTCTCATGGGTCAGAACTACTTCCTGGTTTTGTTGATCAAAAGGAAGTGGGAGAGGCAGGCGTTTCACGTGTGAAACGTGAATCCAATGCCGCTTGCCATCCACATTCACCGCCGTCCGCGTTGCCAGAAGAATTTGATAAGGCTTCTACCACCTAGGGTCCAGGCTGGATTTTTGCTGATAATTTCGAACGAGGACCCACTGTCCTGGCTCCAAAAGATGTCCGGGACCCCCCGGCAGGGGCTGCAATACTGCCGATACCTGTTGATGAATGGAACGGAGATCTTTAGTCAAAGCATACAAATAATCCGTCATCATAGGATAATCAAGTTCTAGGTCTTGGAACGCCCCAAACATTATCTGATCATCCGAAGATGACCTCGTATGGTGACAAGGATGATCGTGAATATGGAGTAATGCGCAAGGACATCAGAGCTAAGGGCAGGGCATCAGGCCATTTTAGCCCGGTGCCCTCTTGGATTTTTGCCAATTTCAACTTCAAGATTCCATTATATTTTTCTACCAATCCTGCTGATTGGGGGTGCTGGGCAGCATGGAATTTTTGTTTAATTTGTATCTCATTGCAAACATGTCTGATAAGATCTGCAATAAAGTGTCCCCGTTATCTGTCCAGATCACCCTAGGTAATCCATAGCGGGGAAAATATTCCTTAATCAAAGCCTTGGCAGTCGCTAGAGCAATGTTTTCCTTGGTCGGGTAGGCTTCCACCCATTTACTAAAAGCACATACCACAACTAGGACTTACTTCAGATTGTTCACGCGTTACAGCTGGATATAATCCATCTGGAGCACTTCAAATGGCAAAGATGGGGGTGCAAAATTTCCACTAAGAACACGTTCCCTGCCTCCGGGATTGTGTCGCAGGCAAACCATGCAATACTGAACTAGGTGAGCAGCAGTCTTCAGAATATTAGGATTATTCCACACCGGGTCCAACAATGCACAAATGCCTTTTGCCCCAACGTGTGCTGTACCATGGGAAATTGTTACTACAGCATTAACTAGTGCATTGGGGAGCAACCATCTCTGTTTTTCACTCAAATCAACACAACAACCATTGTCATCTAATCTTCCCACTTCCTTCTCCCAACCGGCAAGTTCAGCAGGAGTAGCTTCTCTCTGTATCCCTCGGACACTTTCCATAGTGTTATAAAACATTTCTGCCTCCTCGACCTATCTGGCAGAGCTCACATACATCGGAGACATTTTAGATCTAGCAGTTTCCTTCGCTATTTGGTCAGCAAAGGCATTCCCTTCTCCCACTGCATCTACCACTGCCTTGTGCTACATTTGACTACAGCCACCTTTTCTGGTAATGTCAGAGCAGTCAGTAATCGTAGAATCAGAGGGCCATGTTGTATCCGTTGACCATGAGAAGTGAGGAATCCCCTCTCCGCCCACAACCTGCCAAAACTATTAGTGACACCGAAGGCGTATTGGCTATCAGTATAAATGTTTACTCTCAATCCTTTGCTCAACTCACAAGCTCGCAGCAATGCCACTAACTCAGCTGCCTGTGCTGACTGGTAGGGTACTCGAGAAGCCTCGACTACAGTGCGGAGAGTGGTAATCGCATTCGCAGCTGTCGTTGTGGCATCTGGTAATTTGAAACAAGAGCCATCCACATACAATTCCCTTTAAGGATCAGATAGAGGAGTGTCTGTGAGGTCTACCCATCCCTTCGTCTCTTCTTCAGTTCGAAATATGCAATCATGTACGTCATTCTTTGCCTCATCCAAAGGGAGGGGTAGTAACGTGGCTGGATTCAGAGTGGCACACCTTTTGATTGTAATATGAGGGGCAAACAAAGTAAATTCATATTCAGTAAGACTCGTAAGGTGCTGGGTCTTTCTTTTGTTCAATAATACATCCACAGCGTGCGGTACCATCACTATGAGGTCAGTATTCAAAGCGAGTCCTTGTGACTGTCGAAGGGCCACCGCAACGGCAGCAGTAGCCCTTAAACAGCTAGGAAAGGCTCTGGCGACGTTATACAACACCGCCAAAATATAAGCACAAGGTCTTTGCTTACCACCAAATCCGTGTGTTGACACAGAAAGCGAGCAACCGTCCACCTCGTGTACATAAAGCACAAAAGGCTTTTGGTAGTCAGGAGTTACTAAGACTGGTGCAGAACAGAGTGCAGACTTTAAAGAATCAAAAGCTTTCTGACATTCATCTGTCCAAGGTAGAGGTTCAAACACATCTTTAGTGGTTAAATACAGGAGAGGTTTAGTAAGAAGAGAAAAATTGTGAATCCATTGGCGACAGTAAGAGGTTATGCCAAGAAATGCACGAACATCACGCTGAGTACGAGGCACAGACATGTTAGAAATAGTAGCCACAGGCTCAGGAGGTAGTCTCCTCCCCTCTTTCGACAGTAGATGACCAAGGTAGGTCACCTCCTGTCGACAATATTGAAATTCGGCGAGGATACCTTATTACCGTTAACTGCCAAGTGAGACAATAATTTAACCGTGGCTCCCTTACAACCTTCCTCAGTGTCAGAGGCCACCAACAAATCGTCTACATACTGGAGAAGCACATTCCCTGGGGGCAAAATTAATTCATCCAATACTGCTTTCAAAGCCTGACTATAGATACTAGGACTCTCAGTGTACCCCTGAGCAGCGCCGCAAAATCTAAAGCTGCTCCCAGATAAAGAGAAGCCGAAAATATGATGGCTATCAGGGTGGATCGGAATGCTAAAGAAAGCATTCTTCAAATCAATCACTGAGAAATACTTGGCAGTGAGGGAAATCATGGTGAGGATTGTAGTGATGTCAGAAACCACCGGATATTGTGGTACCACTATTTTGTTAATCTCTCGCAGATCAATTACAAAGCGATACGTATTAGCATAATCAGGATCGCTTTCAGTAGGAGCCTTCTTCAAGATCGGTACTATGGGGCTGTTGCATATATTAGAGACCGTTTCCTCCACGACACCTTTGTCAATTAAGTCCTGTATAATGGCTAATAGAGCTTTCTCACCAGCCGGTGAGATCTTGTACTGAGGGACACGTGGTAAACGAGCATTAGGCTTCAAAGTAATAGAGACAGGCGGAATCTTTAAAAGACCAACATCGGTATCTCCAGTTGCCCACAACGTTGATAGGATAGCAGCGAACTCTGGCGGGAGGGATTCGTTTTTAGCAAAACACTGTTGAGTATGCTTGCCTGGCGATTGTATAGTCACATACACACCATCAGGGGAACAATGAATATTTGCATGCAATTTCTTTTATAAATCCAGTCCCAATAGATTTTCTCCACAATGTGATGTCAGCAAGAAAGGAAAATCCACTGTCAATGGAGCTTTAGTAATGGGGATAGGTTTAGAGATGGGGCTCACCACCGGGATTCCAGAGAATCCTACTGAAACTTTATTTTGCCCGGACAGAGCAGCCCCTGGGACCAGCGAACGAGCAATAGAGCTATTCATTGCACCCGTGTCCACTAGAAAGTTTTCGGAAGTCCCAATTAATCACCCCCTGACATAAGGCCCTCGCTGATCAACGGGTACGGACACCTGGCCCCCACTCTGTCTGTGGCTGCCCTATTATTAACATACCCATCTGTCCTGTCGGTCACACAGTCTTCATTATAATACTGCCTTCCTCTCTGATTATCAAAGCAATTTCTTCCTGACTCACCGTGTGCTATCTCTTCTCTTCTCATATCACTCCGATCCCCTCCACCTCGACCTCTTCCTCTTCCCCATACTGCTCCATTCTACGCTAGTAACAAAGGACACTGAGCTTGCCAATGTCCTACCTGTTTACAATAAGCACCTTGGTTCACTCCCAAAGCAACAACTGGACCTCCGCCTTGTCCTGCTCCCGCCCCCCTCGGGACTAATTCCCTGCCGCCTCCATCTCTGCCTCGTCCCCTAATTACTTGCTGCAACAACACTCGAGTCTTGAGATCCTTACTCTCGTTTTCCCTGTGCTCATAATACTGAGCCATGCTTAGCATGACCAAAGGGGTAGAAGTGGTCCATGTACTCTCTGCAGCTTGCAGCCGTGCAGAAATTTCGGGTAACAGATTAGTCACAAAAAGATTAACAAACAGGGGTATACCACCTTCCACTGACAGGTCTTGTTCGCTAAAATTGATGAACACCCCTTCGAAATGAGTAAAGAAGTCGGAAACACTCTCGTCCTTCTTCTGTTTACAAGCAGCTAATTTATCCCAGTCTACCTTTTGGTTCGGGATCAAAGAATGCATGTACGCAATGATCTGACCTGGTAATGCCAGAATCTCTGGTTTAGGTTTATCGCCAGGTCTCCAATCCCGATCCCAATCCTTAATTTCCTCCCAAGTCCCCCCTAATTCGGTTGCATGATTCTGGTCATGCACCTGGCGCCACATATCCACAGGAACCAGTACACCGAAAAATAACTCTATATCAGCCAGAGTCATTACAGCCAAAGAAGCAGCCTCAGTGAGCTCTTTGTAATAGGCAGTGGGATTCTTTTGGGGATCAGGAAGTTGTGATTTTAGAGAAAGGACCTCACTCCTTTTCCAAGGAGTATAAACCCATTATTCCTTAAATCTTGCCTCCACACGTGCTCTAGTTACTTGATCAATGGCATCTCTTAACTCCGGTTTCTCAGGATGATAAATAGGATGGACTTCGCACATAGGATGCTGAGAGTCCCAATTGGTGCATTTCAAATGCAAACATTCTCTATATCTCATTAGAATCTCAACATTTCTGTACACATCTTCCTGTCCTAACTCAAACTTATGTGCTCGATCCAGAATGTCATACAAAACCTGAGGGGCTCTCCCGTCCGGGAAACACTGTTCCCATAGGGAAATCAAACGGTTGGCCATACTTTCCGAAGCGTACTGCTGCATAACCAGCTCGTAATCTCTAAGAGTACTCCATATGTATTTGATAGTATAAATGGAGTTTCGTATCCACTGAGATGCCTGATCCACTACTAGCCGTCTTTCATCGTACCCCACCGTATTGATCAGGTATACAATCGTCGCGCACTAAGAGTTCCCGGGACATGAGAAGGGGTTGAACCTGCTACGGTAGGGGTCGAACGTGCAGACAGCGATGGCCAAGCCGGAGTTGGAGAATCCAGCACCACCGGGGACATGGCGGGAGATGACAATGCATCAATTAATAGAGTAGCCATTCCAGGTGCTGAAGAAGATGAAACGGGAGGAGTTCCCAAAGGGGCGTGGAAAGTAGATGCGACCGGTGCTGAGGCAGCTGGGTCTGAGGCGGTAGTTAGAGGAACCGCGGGGTATATGCGCTGGGGAGCATAAGGAGGCGGAGGGCACACATCCAATACATCCTCTATCTCATCCTCAGATTCTGTTCGAATTGCATAGCTCTTATCCACCTATAACCTAAATTGCCTATTCTTACAGTCAATGCTTTTCTCAGTCTGTTCTTTATCATGTGCTATAGCTTTCTGTGTGATGGTCTGACCTCCCTTCATTTTGCATAGCTTCTCCTCCCTAATGAGCCTGCGCTTTGTATCTTTCTGCCATATATTTAAAGAGTCGAACATTGATTGCCGACTTCGTTTTGCAAATAATCAATCCTGTAAATACTGTATCTTTTTCTCATCAAACGATCCAGTTAAAGACCATTGCAGTTCCACGTTATCCTTGGTATATTTATGCCACAGATTATTGAACAAAATAGGTGAAATGCCATGTTTAACATACATATCAAAACTCGGACTACCCTGTGGCGGGGCAGGCTGACTTTCATCCAATCGCGCGCCTTTTCGGCGGCAACAAAACCCAAAACACAATTTACTAAAACACGACATTCTTATGCACTGGCAATTCAATTACATTCAAGAAAACAATCCTTCAAACATGGCCATGTTCATACATTCTTAACCTTTCACCACAGAATACACACAGAACAAAACAAACACATTCAAAAAATTCATGTCCTTTTCCAAAACCAAGGAACGGAGCCCGTCGAAAATTCATGTCCTTTTCCAAAACCAAGGAACGGAGCCCGTCGACTCCCGTTCGTGGAGAACTTGTTGATTCAAATCACCAGACCAACAGATACCAAAATCAGGCAGTCCGGAGACTACCAAAAGGCCATCAGACAGGAATTAACCACAGACCGACATACAGACCATCCCCCAATCTTCCTGGTTCACACTAAGGACTATTCTGAATAAGCCCCCTGCCTTAGCATCGCTTCAGATATGTTCTAAAGGCTACCCAGGTACAACCGCAGGCTTTTCCGAGAGCAGTCAGTTCGGGTGCGCACCACAAGTGCCACACCAAGGTGTCTGATCAAAACCTATACTATTCACCAAAACAAGTCCGTGGAGCATCTGCCTGTGCAGGCACAATGCCACCCTGTCAGACCTCCAAAGTTCTCCGTGGTACACCGACCACCAAATTCAATACAGTTAACTGCTTCCAAAACGCCGCTCAACAGCACAATCCAAAACACCCAAATCAATACACTCACCTGGTGCACACAGATATGATTAAGTGTTCTCCACTGCCAACTCCTGAAGACCAACACGATCAGCTCCTGGGTTACGCCCATAGGACTCCGGCGAAGGGTCACTAGCAGCTGGGGCTCTCTGATCGCGAGAGCGGAGTAAGCCGGAATCGTTAGTCAGTCCACCCCCTCGACCAGAGCTCCCCTTTCTTTGTCCTTCTTTCCCCGGCTACGGAAGGACGACCCCAAACACGGAGTCCCACCAGAGTCGCCAACTGACGTACCATAAAAAATAACATAAAGGGCTATACCTACCAATAGCCCCAATACCAAATTACCAAATAATCAGTCAGTCGCCAGTGAAGAAAAGTCAATCTTTTATTATACAAAATACTCTATAGAGGAGCCTCTCTCATCCCCACCCATCAGGTGCGCGAAGAAGACTGCCAGCTTACAGTCAATATATTGCATAAATACCTTCAGATCCACACATGAAGTCACCGTACATGGAAAAGTACTACTTGGCTCTAAGGGTGTGGAAAAAGGTTGGGCCGATGTCGAACAAAAACCTTTTTCAGTATTGCCCGGCGCTAACCGCCTCTAATACCACTCAATCTATCAAGCAAAGAGGCAGGCGCTGGAGACTGGAAGGCAGGAAACAGAAGTTTATTCCGACGGAGCAGAACACGTCAACTCAGACAAAAGGGTATCTTCTCGAGGTGCTCTAACCGCATCTCTGAGGCCTGGCCTCTTATACACAGGTTTATGGTCTTTATTACAATTTATAGCATGTGGCACATTCTTGCAAACACTTTGAAGTACGGAAAGACATCCTCGGAATCCCCGCTTCAAGCCCGTTCCCACACACATTTACAGTAGAAGTCCCCACCCCGGTCACAACAGGTGACGACTGTCGCGCAGCTGGGAATTCCGCCGATTCCCGGAATGCATGTGATTGATCGGATCTCATGGGGTGGGGGCTTTGATCAGTTTGTGGATCCTTTGATGGGGGAAGTTTCCTACTGTACGGGGGCAATAAACAGCATCCGCAGGGCCAGGTGGCGGCCTGGGAACGAGCAGAACAATCGGGCACAGAAAAAAGGGGGTTTTATCAAAGGGCACTGCATCATGAAAGGAATGGAGGGAGGTGTTGGGCTGGGAACAGGATGGGGTTCCGAGGCAGGGTTGCGCTGAAGAGGGGTTTATGGCCCAAGCATGTGAGAGCGGGGGCTGTCAGCGCGCGGGGGATGCCTGCGAGGTTAGGAGAGAGTGAGAGAGAGAGAGAGACGCGCTGGCTATCGGCGGTGGGCAGAGAGGCCATGGCATTCAAAATGGCTGCCGCTTACGTGCACGAATGGGCCTAAAAAGGGACAAGATGGCGCCGATAATGTTGACGCTGCAAACTAGATTTCAACAGTCCTCCCTTTTCAACATATCTAGCCAACTTGTCTAATCGATGTCTATCTTCATCAAATTCCTAACCTCAACATCGTACAATGCTCTCATGCGTTCCTTTTCGAAGTCCACAGTCTTAGGGCAGATACAATTCGCACATAGTGAACACAGAGGCGGCAGGCATTGGATTCCTAAGCAGAACCCACATATTACAACAATAGGAATCAGGATAATCGTAAACAATCTCCATCCCCAGTTCTTAACAGTATTCCAGAACCATCCACCAAGCGACCATTCTTCTTGCTCCTGGTGAACTTCTGAGGAAAGTCTGTGGAGATGTTCGATGGCTTTGTACACTGAGGGTGAATTGTCCGGTATATATGTGCAGCAGCTGGACCCAATGATGCGGCATGCTCCTCCACGATCCGCTAGAACCACATCTAGAACAAGGCGGTTCTGGAGAGCCACCAGGCGGACCGCTTGAAGCTCGGCTGTATTGTTCGCAAGGATGCCAGCTGTAATGTTCATCGTTGTCTCGACTGCCTGGGTCAAGTGTCGGATGGCACGGCTGTTCGCCATCGGGCCCCAGAGTGGAACAAGTCCCTTCATTGCATCAAGGAACTGTGCTCCGGTGGAGTCGGCTTGTTCAATGTCCTTGGCTCGTTTTTGTCTGTGGTGATTCGCTGGAGCCACATAGGTCGGTGGAAGGATGAAGGAGATAAAACAGGTGCCCCCCCAGCCTTTGGGGAGCCAGGTGTAGGCCTTTGTACCACAAACAAAGTACATGTTCGGAGAGGAGACAAAAGAGGGTGGATCGGTGGAGTCCAAAGGTCTGGTGATGTCGCAAGCGCTGCGGCCTACCAGCTGTGTCCCAAGCCCTTCGATGCACATAAGGCCTGTGACGTTGATGACGGATAGGGCCACAGTCAGGGTGGCAGCTGTTCGTTTCCAGAGGTAGGAGAAGGTGGGTCTGGTCGGATTGTTAAACACCTGCATTTCAATTCGTTCTTTGACAGGGATGTCCATGTGGATAGAGTCGTTGGAGGTCTGTGGGCAGAAGTGTGTAGCAGTTTTCTTCGTTTTGTTCTGCCAGACCTCATGAAAGAAATGTGTCATAGTTTTGCTGGAGGTGGCATTATCCCTATAGCTTTCTTGCAAGAGGATCAGCCAAGCAAGGCAGGAGCCGTGAATTGAGAAGGGCGAAGGGATGAAGGGTATGGAATGTCCAGTGGCGTGGGGTAGCAACCCACAGATCCAGCAGTTGGTGGCATTAGTAGCAAGATTGTGTTGGTGCAGCAGTTGCACGAAGGAGTTGTTCCAAAACTCCTTACGTCTTTCTCGGAGTTGGGGTGAAAGAGAAATCAGATAATGTTCCTTCATGGTGGTAAGCTGTGCAGTGGTCAGGAATGTCTCATGGGCTGGTGCGTTCTCTTCCACAATCCAGAGGGTGGTCATGAGGAGGAGGCAAAAGAGGAGGGCGATAAAAAGTGCAATAGTCTTTGAACTGTGGATTTTGTCAGTCTTTGGATTTCTGTAGCGGATCTTCGGATATCCGGTTGCTTCCATCATCTTCGTGCCGGGTGCTTCCATCGTCTTCTTATCGGGCGCTTCCATCATCTTCAAGGGAGCTCGGTAGCGGGCAGAACCACAAACTTTGTCTGGCTTCTCTCCTGACAGCCTTAGTAGTGTTAGGCCGCCGCTCTCAGAATTACGACTTAGTCAATGGTCTGCTTAGCCGAAACTCCCTCCTTTCGTCGCAAGTTATACCCTTCTCTGGACGGCACAGTAGGATCGGGATATTTTGCTAATTCGAGTGTCTCTGTATCAGGATAACAGTTCAAGGATGGCCGGTCTTTGTTCAGGTGCTCTTCCTGGGTGGTCACGTCTTCGGTCGTCGTCAGAGTCGGGGAGATTTTCTTAGTGTGGTGCGCATGCACCCAGTTCCTTTTACCCTCCACTCGAAGAGCTGTTAGGGTGGTGAGTAGGACTTGCCAGGGGCCCGTCCACCGGGGTTCCAGACTCTTGGCACGCTGGAAATTTCGGATCAGGACGAAATCCCCGGGTCGCAAGTTGTGTCCGGGACCCCTGGAAGCGTCAGGAATGGCATGCAGCACCTGTTGGTGGATAACAGACAGTGTTTTAGTCAACTGGTACAAGTAATCAGACATTAGGACGTCTGGGACGTCATGAATGGAAGTCGGTTTTGGTGCAGACCAGACGCTCATGGGCCGGCCGAAAACGACCTCGTATGGTGTCAAGTGGTGTTTGGTGGGGGTGGAACGCATCGATAGCAATGCCAGTGGGAGTGCGTCTGGCCATTTCAGTCCTGTGGTAGCCACTATCTTAGCCAGTTTTAGTTTCAGAGTGGCATTGTGTCGTTCAACTAGTCCCGCAGATTGAGGGTGGAAGACTGCATGGAACTTCTGCTTTACACCCAACCCCTTCAGGATGAGTTGGATAACTTCGGCTACGAAGTGGGGGCCATTGTCGCTCCACAAAATTCGACAGAGGCCGTAACGAGGGAAGAATTCCTTTAGTAGTACCTTTGCGGTGGCCATGGCAGTGTTGTCACGGGTTGGATAGGCTTCCACCCACTTGCTAAATGTGCACACCACAACAAGTACGTACTTCAGGCCTTGGCATCTGTCTAGCTGGATGTAGTCCATCTGCAGGACTTCAAACGGGTGATTGGGAACCCCAAACCCTCCCCGGGGTACTACAGTTCCTTTCCCAGGGTTGTGCTGCAAACATATCAAGCATTGTTGGACCAGACGTTTGGCGGAGTCTGTGATCTTGTCGTTGTGCCAAACTCTGGAGACAAGTTCGATCATAGGGGCTGATCCTATGTGTGCAGGGGAGTGTGCCATAATCAGTATGGGAATCAGATATGAGTCAGGTAGCAACCATTTGAACGTGTCTTTTGTTCGCCAGCAGCCTTCATCGTCTTTCAGTCCCACCCGTGCCCATTCAGTCAATTCGTGTTGTGAGCTGGCCATTTGGATGTCCCTAATAGTTTCCCTAGCGTCTGTCCATTTCTCGGCTTGTGACCTGGTCACGTACATGCGTGTTGTCATCCTATTCTCAGCTGTGGTTCGGGCAGTCATGTCGGCTAGTGCATTCCCCTGTCCAATGATGTCTGTCATTTTATTACTGCAAGTTGCTTGGGAAGAAGGACTGCTTCAGTTAGGGCGGAGACTAGATCTCCGTGTAAGATGGGGGTGCCATGCGAGGTCAAGAATCCCCTCTCCTTCCAAAGGAGCCCAAAGTAGTGAACCACCCCGAAGGCATACTGGCTGTCGGTGTAAATTTTTGCTGTGGTTCCTGCTGCCAGGATACATGCTCGTGTGAGGGCAATCAGTTCTGCTGCCTGTGCAGATCGTTGTGTGATGCGGGCTGTCTCTACTACAGTTCAGGCTGTGGTGACTGCATAAGCAGCTGAGGTAGTGCCATCAGGGAGTTTGATGCAAGAACCGTCCTCCCACAGCTCTCCGTCAGGGTCAGGAAAAGCTGTGTCTCTGAGGTCAACCCTACTCCTGGTCTGTTCGTCCGTGAGGGTCACACAGTCATGTACAGGGGACACATTGGGATCGTTCTCTGGTAGGGGCAACAAAGTTGCCGGGTTCCGTGTGGTGCATCTTTTCAGGGTGATGTGGGGTGCAAGCAGAGTCAATTCGTATCCAGTCAGTCGTGCACTCGTCAGGTGTTGCGTCTTAGTTTGGTCCAGGAGGGTGTCAACTGCATGGGGTACTAACACTGTGAGGGAATTCGAGAGTACGATTCCCTCACTCTGTCGGATAGAGATAGCAGCGGCAGCTACAGCTCGAAGGCAGGCAGGCAAAGCTCTGGCTACAGGGTCAAGAGTGGCAGAGAAGTAAGCGCATGGTCGTTGCTTTGGGCCAATGGACTGGGTCAAGACAGACAAAGCACATCCCTCCCTTTCGTGAGTGTAGAGGGAGAAGGGCTTCGTGTAATCAGGGGTTCCTAGAACAGGGACTGAACAAAGGGCATCTCGTAGTTCTATAAAGGAGGATTGGCATTCAGGGGTCCAAGGGAGTGGGAAGTGAACATCTTGGCCAGCAGAGAAAGCAGCGGTTTCACGATGAGGCTGAAATTCGGTAACCACTGTCGGCAGAAGGAAGTGAGGCCTAGTAGGGAGCGGACTTGTTTCTGAGTCTTAGGGACAGGGGTCTCTAGAATGGTTTGGATTCGGTCAGGAGTAAGTTTCCTTCCGTCTTTGGACAGAAGGTGGCCTAGGTAAGTGACTTGGGGTTGGCAGAATTGCAGCTTCTTTTTGGAGACCTTGTGGCCATTTTCCGCAAGGAAGTGCAGGAGTTGGATGGTGGCTGTGACTGCAAGTGGAGTGGTATCGGCCGCCAAAAGGATGTCATTAACGTATTGTATCAACACCACTCCATCGGGTAACTGGACTTCGTCCAGTTGTCTCTTGAGGGCCTGACTGTAGATGCTGGGGCTTTCTGTGTAGCCTTGGGGTGCTCGACAGAATCTATATGAGCGGGCTTTCAAGGTGAAGCCAAAGAGGTATCGGCTGTCTGGATGGATGGGGATAGAGAAGAAAGCATTTTTGAGGTCAATGACAGTGAAGGTGGTGGCAGTAGAAGGAATCAAAGTCAGAATAGTGGTGATGTCCGAGACCACGGGGTACTGAGGTACAACTACTTTGTTGACCTCTCGAAGGTCGATGATGAAGCGGTACGCTTTCTCATCTCCCTCTCCTTGTTTCTTTATGATGGGTAAGATAGGGCTGTTGCAAACATTACTAACCACTTCCTCTACCACTCCTGCGTCTATCAGGGACTGAATAATCTTCACCAATGCCTTCTCGCCCTCGGGCGATATCCGATATTGTGGGAGTTTCGGGAGTATTGCGTCCTGCCGAACAGTTATGTGCACTGGGTCAATCATCATGCGTCCTACGTCCGAATCAGTCTTGGCCCACAGATACGGAGGCAGAGCGTCAAGTAGGGACGAGTCAGTGTCAGTGATGGAAAACATGCGTCGGGAAGGACAATGTCTGAGTAGAACCGGGTTGTCATACAGAAAGACTCGAACTCCGTGTTGTGAACATCTAATGGTGGCTCGGAAATGTTTTAGCAAGTCAAGTCCCATAATGGCGTCAGGGGTATTGGAAGAAAGCAAAAACGTCGTGTCAGTGGTGTTGTTCTCTAGGTCAAAGGAGATTGGTGTGGACAAAGGGTTAGTGGAGGGCGTTCCATCGAAACCTATTGATGTTACAAGTGAGCCAGACAAGGGTGCCCTTGGAATCAGTCGTTTAGATAACGCACTACGTGTCGCGCCAGTGTCTACCAGAAATGGAGACTTCGTACACAGGATCTTAGCGGTGACATAAGGACCTTGCTGGTCAACATAGAGCTCGACTGGATCCCTCCCTTGTCCTAGGCAGTCCTTTGCGAAGTCGCGGGCATCGTCGCAGTCGGACTGTTGGTACTGGTTCTGTCGGGGACGGTCAAATGTATTCGGTCTGCCTGATCTGTCGTTATTTGTACCGTTCGTGGACTCTCGTCCCTGTCCTCTATTTCTCGGTCCACCCGCTGCGTCTTTGGGGTCCCTATTCCTGTTCATCTCCAACAGAACCGGACACTGGGATTTCCAGTGGGCGAATCCCTTGCAGAATGCACACTGGTCTTCGCTAATATCTTTACGTCCAACATAGGGTGCAGGAGCACAGTCTTTAGGGGTTGGATTCCTAGGGGCATTCGTCTGGTAATTCCCTTTGTACTGCTCTCGACCTACAGTCACCCCTTGCAACTGCGCAATCATCACCCTCTCCTTCAAGTCTTTCTTCTTTTTCTCTGTCGCTCTATCGTTTTCATTTTTCTGGTGCTCATAATATTGGGCCATCTGGAGGATAGCCGCAGGTTTGGAGGCTGCCCAACTACTCTCGCTGGCCTGCAGTTTCTGAGAGACCTCCTGCGACAGACCTTTGACGTAGTTCTGGACAAACAGATGGTGTCCGGTTGCAGTGGTCATGTCCTGGCCGCTGTAATCGGAGAACACTGTTTCAAACCGGGTGAAGTATTCCGATTAAGCATGAGCGAATTTTGCGGATCTCGCGTTCGCGAATTTGCGGATTTTTGAACTCGCAATCCGCAAAATCCGCGAATTCTTGCGAATTTGCGGATTTTTTTTTTTTTTTGTGTTCGCAAGGATTTCTGCCAGTTCGCGAGGGTTTCGTACCAGTTCGCAATTGCGAACTTACATTTCGTCGCGCAACGGTCGCGAATTATGTTGTTTCTACGTCTGGTTCATCATCACAGGTTCCCAGCACCCTCTGTTTCACCACTGCAACCCTCTGTTACATCAATGCCACCCTCTGGTTCATCATTACTGTAGATTATGGGGGGGAAAAGCAAGCACACCATCCCTGCTTCAACTCAGATGAATTAATTTGGGGTTAGTTTATTAATGTGTCACTGTTTTAAAATTCCAGTCTGGCACCTGCTTCCTTATCTGTAATTTTGCTTTCTGTTGCAGTGCATTTTTTTTCCCCAGGACCTTCTTTGTGGCCTACTTGTAGCTATTGTATGAGCCTGCTGTGAGGGTCAGAGCAGGGTCATACAATTGTTGCAACTAGCAACTGAATTCTGGAGGGGCCCCAGTCAGGAAGCACTACCGGGAATTGTTACTAATGATGAGTTTGAACTCTTGCCCCTGCCGAGTGCTTTCACTTTTGAAAAACTCGTTTTTCTGCAATTTCGCGGGGTTCGCGGGGTGCGAACACGCGCAAGATCGGATTCGGAAGCCGCAAATTCGTGCGAATATGCAATTTGTTTTTTTTGCGGCGTGTTAGTTGGCAAGGTTTTGTGCGTTTTTGCGAGCCGCTCGTAGCGCAAGACGCGAAGTTACCCTCGCGGTCGTTCAAGGGCGCAGCCATCTTGTTTGCCTGACGTATTTCCGTTTCCGGGCGCGAAGTGTAATCTCGCAAAGTCCGCGGTTTGCCAGTACAGTCTCGCGCGTGTTCGCAAGGAAAATCTTGCGCGAACTTACCCGCGCGGTCGTGAACGGGCGCGGCCATCTTGTTTCTCATTCATTGCTATGGTTCTGGGCATGGTCTTTGTATCCTCTGTCAATCTCTGCCATCCTTTGCTTGTTTGAAGTTTTTTTTTATCTATTTTACTTATTATCTATCCCTCTATTTTTCTAGCCCTATATTTTTGTGTTTACTGCTACTTTTGGTTAATTTTAAACTACTTTTGTAAACTCTTTTCTTTTCTTCTCTTCCCTATTCTATTTTCTTTATTCCTTTCCGCCCAGACCATGGTGAAGGGAGCCGGGAAGCATCCCGAGAAGGGGAAGGGTCCCGCACCCCGTGTCCGGCTCCCGTGCGGGCGTTTGAGGGGGGAGCTAGTGATGCCACGGGAGATCTTTACCCCGGAGGAGGTGGCCCAACTCATTTTTTATGTTCAGCGCCGCCTCCCCAGGACCATCATGGGAGGCGGCAAGATCAGTGCCGGGTACGGGGCCCGGGAGCGCCGGAAGCGGTGGGAGAAGGTGTGCCAGGCCATTTACCACCACTCTCGGGTCTGGCGCACCTACAACCAGGCCACCCACCGCTGGACGGATGTCCTGACCCGTGAGCGAGATCTGCTCGACCTCCTTGGCCTTGAGATCCCCGGGCTTGGTGAGTAGTAGTAGCTATGTCTTTACTACTATGTTTTCTCCTGCTGTGTTATTATATTGCAAATTTTTGTTTTTTACCAAGAGCAATAATGCTGCTCATTACATTGTAGGTACATTTTATTTCAAAATCTTCTGTGCATTTCAGGTACACTGCTCTCCTTCTCAGTAGTGTTGCTACTATGCTTATTTGTTTTAGATTTTGTGTTCATTTCATTGGCCTGTGAAATTATGTATGAGTGTAGTTGAAAGAACTGCGCAATGCTACACACTAAGGTTCAGATTTTTAATTACCGGCGCATCCCTGCAAAGTTGCAGGGATGCGCCAGTAATTGTGCGTCACGCCACCATCACCCATGGTGCGCCGTATTACAATGCGGCGCGCCATGGGCCCAAAACGTCACCAAAGCGTTACGCATCTGTGCCGTAAAGGTGGCGCATTGCTGGAGTTGCGTCGCAACGATGGTGCAGCTCCATCAATTCTCTGGGGTGCCCTATCTCCCCAATGCTGCGTCAAGCCGTACGTCTGCTTCAAGCAGGCGCAGGGTTTGAGTCACGCATCATTGTCCTCAAAGTGACTGATTGAAATCTTGTAGATTTCCCTCAGCCACTTTTAGGATGCGTTCCTGCACAGGAACGCCCTCCCTTGCGCCGGAACACCCCTATTGGCGCAGGGCTTTACAACGTGATGCATCTCCCAGATGCGTCACGTTGTTAATATACGCCGCACCATTGCGCCTCTTTTGTGCTGTCGCTGCGTCACAAAAGTCACGCAACAATGGAGCAAAAGAGCCGCAAGGGCCTTATAAATCAGCCCCTACAGACTCAAGTCCAGTCCTTCCTTTGTACACATGGCGATAAGAAGAAATAGTGGTGGTGGATTAATAGTTTGAGTATTTTAATGACTGGTGAATGTAGTAGGAAACTTTAGTGTTGTCGCTGATCTTCAATCACGATGGACTTTGGCTGTCACTTTGCGTGCTGCGGACTGCTGCCTGCCAATCCTAGGCAAACCTTTTTAGTACTTTGTTTAGTGAGTTACATAGGGTAGTTTCCAATTCGACGGTCCGCAAATCAAGCAATACTAAAGTAATGACGTAGTCGACCACATGAGATTGGTCAATAATATATCCCGTGGAGTCGTTCCCTATTTGCTATTTCGCAAAAATATTTTGTTACTTTGTTAGTTCTTTTTTAAATGTTTGATTTGGTTGAGAAATAAATATCATCCATGTTTTCTGTTTTTCTTTCTTTCATGTTGTACATCAGCTTCCCCCAGGGGCAAGAGGAGGACACAGGAGGAGGAGGAGGAGGGTGCTGTTGTCGATGCAGGCCAGGACCGGGCAGTCGAGGGCTCCTTTGCTGGCCCCAGTAAGTTTTAATTTTAATATAGAGTACTTATTTTTTCCTAGCGTTCCTCATTCGATTTTTTCTAAATCGTCTTTGATCTTCTTGTAGACAGGATCTAAATTCTTATCCCTATGACTCCGTGTGGTATTACTAGATTATTCTTATTAGTCTGTCTGTGTAGCTAACTAAGATTGCACATTTGGCATTTCCATTGGACTCCCATTCTAGTCAGCAATAGCTCTATGCACTGAGTGTAGTCCTCTGGGATTGTCCATATTGTCTTTTCAAGTATTCTAAATGTTTATGCTTTGACCATTGCCAACAATAAAAAGGTGAATGACCACCACCAAGAAATAATAAGATACTACTTTACTTTTGGTTTGGATAGGACAATCCATTCTACTACTGTTGCAGGGACAAATCTGCACAAACAGAACTATGGACACTAAATAATGCATCGCTTAGCTTATCAATTATAATAGGTGCTGTAACTGTTAGACTTTCCACATACCTCAGTGATAACAGACTTTGTAGTTGAACCCCGGCCCCAATCTCCTTACTGACTAGATAGTGTGGCAGAGTCATTTAGCTCCCAAAGTCACCGATGGCAGAGGCACGGACTCATGCTTGCAAAAATTCGAAAACCTTTAGCTCATCCACTCTAGTCTGGAGGACCAAAAACCACAGAGTCTATTTAAGTTTAAAAGCTTTATTAAAAGTAAACACATTTATTAAATTCAAGTTTGTCATAAAAGTGAACGTGTAACTGAAAATGGAAAAGTGCTTAGTGCTGACGATTAATTGGACACATTTCTTGTGGTCGAGCCGAGCTCTCACCTGGTTTGAACTTGATCCTGCTCGTGTTCTTAGAAGTCAAGGTTCTGTCTGTTAGGAGAAAAAGTGGTGCGTGTTAAAAAGTAAAAAGCAAACATTCATCAGTTGTGCCAAAAAGTGCAGCAAGACAACAGCCTTCCCTGGAAAAAGGGACATTTTTACTCTAGAGTACACAGTCAAAAATTATTAAATTGTACACTTTTTTTCACATTTCTTTCTTCCTCCTAGACCAAATATTATATAGTAGTGAGTGGTGTATTCTAACATTATTAAATGTACTTTGTAGGTGGAACATCTGGAGACGGGGCCAGCGCGGAGGTGGTGGCATTGGACGAGGAGGACAACTCTGGGGAGGAGGCGGTGCAAGTGCCGGAAAAGGACATGCCTGTGAGGGTTCACACGGTGGTGGCGGGCAGAGGTAAGCTATACATTCCTTAGTCATTGAGATTGAAGACTGCAGAGTGTGCTTTCTGCACGGGTGTATTATAAAAAAAGCAGGTAGTAGCCTCCTCTAAATGTACTTCGACTTAGCTGTGAAGTTTTTGGCGAGAAGAATCCCAATCAGATCTGAGGTGAACTTGATGGATGGGATGAACGAAAAGCGAAAGAAGGGTGTAAGTAAGTGTGGAAGCACGAGAAATGTAATGATGACTGGCAAAGAAGAATGATATGTGTTTGCTTGGTCCCCGAGGTGGCTGGGAAGGTAAGAAAATGGTATGGTGCATGGCTGGGTGAATGATGAAGCAAGGATGGGTGGAAGGAGAACAGCCTGGGTGGGTGAGACAGAAACTGTATGTGTGCAATATACTTTGAATGGATGGATGCCTGGATCATTCATGGTACTATCTGACTCTTAGATAGCATATGTGAATCTAGAGAGAGTAGACGGTCACTGGATGAACTAAGTGTTACTTTGAAGAGCATGTAACACCGCACCCGCACGTCCGTTCCAGTGTAGGAAAGGCAAGGAAAAGAAGTTGTAACGTTGTCCAAAGACTACCATGAATAGTAGCAGTAGTTTGTATTGCAACTGCAAGCACAGCATATATCCAGTTATTACGGTGGGCACTCCCTACCTCCCTTAATAACTTTAGTTTAGTAGTAGTACGTCATTCATGTGTGGGGGTATCACTGTTCACTCAATAATAAGCAAAGCACCTAAAGTCATCCCATATGTCATCAAATACATCCCATGTGAAGTGATAGATAATCAGATAATTTAGCTTCTTCATTTTCCTTTTCTAATACTCATTTGCACTGTAGGGTGAAAGCTAAATTAATTAAGCAGTAGCCCTTTTAACAGAGTATTCTCAGTGCCACCCGTAATAGAAAAGTAAGAGCTTCACCACCTGCATGTACTGGACCGGTACAGTAACGCAAGTCTGTCTCACTCACCATGGTGTGCGTCTGTTTTTCTCGGGTGCAAGTTCACTGCGCTGGCATTATGCCGGCTTGCATAAGATAACGTACCAATTTTCCTAAACAAGAGAGAAGAAGAAGAATAAGAGTGGTGTACTGTCATAGTCGACTGTAATAGAAGTCCATAGTGCTCGTAGAATTTGTTCCTTAAACTCCCACTAATGTTAGAGCAAGGATGAAGAAGTCGGAGGTTACATAGATACTGTCCTCAATAGTTATGCACTGTGCTTTCAATTTGCTACTTGTACTGTGACAACTTTCTGCTCAATCATTTTGTGTTAATCTTAAGGAGCATTGGTTACAGACTATGTCTTTCTTTTTTCATGTAGTTGCTCCTTCCAAATCCAAGACACCATCAAGGAGGAAGGAGCAGGCTCGAATGGCCCGGCAACGGAGGCTGGATGCCACTGTTGCTGAATATCGGCGGCTGGTGGCCCTGGAGGAGGAGGAGACGCAGTCTGGAACAACAACAACGTCCACTGGGACAGCTGCCTCCTCCTCCGTGCGGGCTGCCAGCCAGCGCAGTGCTCCAGCGGTACGGAGCCGGGCTACCAAAGCCAAACGCCACCGCCCAGCAGCAAAGAAAGCAGCTGCCCCTCACAGGATTTGCAAGGCACACCGGCGCCGCTTATCCCTCAGACTGTCCTACCTGGAGCAGGAGGTCCATAATTATAAGAACGTGGTGGAGGGCCTCCGCTTCGAACTTGCCACCCTCCGCAAGGAGCATGATGCCCTGGCTGCTAATTCCAACAGCACCCTGCCATAGTGTCCCTTGCCCCTTTTTTAGAGACTTTTGGGGGGTGGGAATTGGGAGTTGTGATTTTTGGGGACTTTTGAAGGACAATCGTTGGGGTTAGGGAGGGTCTTGCGGGAGATTCTTTTGTTAGGGCTATAAAAATATACTTTTTGAAACTTTATCTGACCATACCTGTTTTTTACTGCTTTTGAGTCTGGTGGGTGGGGGTTTAACATAACAGTAAGTTTGTTTTCCTGAATAGTCCTAGGACTTTAGTAGTACTACCCTCAATCAAATCTCTCGTCTCTCCTAATACTCCATTATACTACCTCCAACCAAACGCCTATCTTACCTGTAATTTCTGTTTGCAAGTAGGGCTAGGCCCAGGGCTGGCTCCACGGGAAACAGCAAATAAGGTTGGCATTGGCAATCCTGGGCGGATAAAATTTCCTCATAGCGGTGGTACTACTGGTGTGACACAGTGGCAGTTGCTTGCCTATGAAAAAAAGAAAATGAAATCTGGTTTGTCCTCCTGAGCAATACAAAGGTACAATACAGAATATAGCAGGTGACAGAAGTACACTAGAACAGTGCCACGTTGTAGCCTAACAAATGTTAAAGTATAACTAATTCGGTTGAAGTTCTTTGACATTAGCCATGGGTCTTTGTCAAGCAGAGTAAGAATATATCCTCGGATTTCTTCACCAGCCTGTTGCTATCACCTTATCCTCCCCAGCAAGTGTGTGGATTTATTGCTGTAATTTAGTCACACATCAATCAAAACCACACAGCCCGGGGGAAGAGGGTTAGGGTTTGAAAAATGGATGGGTACGGGGGTTTTTGGGAAAGGTTTTGGGAGACAAGAAAAAGTAGCACAGCATGGACGAACAATTGTGAACATAAACAAATCTTTGGGTACAAACCTATCCCTCAATCTTTGAAAGTGCATACACTACTGTAACTGCATGCATGTCAGTTAAAAGTAATTAGTACTTTCGACAACTGTGGAAGAAAGAATGCGACAGTACAGGGCGTGGGTGGAAATATTGATAACTATATTCAACATAAGGTCTCTGTAGCCAGATACCTGAGAGCCTTGCTGGTCACTATAAATCCATTCACAACAACACTCAATGGGGTTGGTCTGGAAGGTGTCAGGTTTACTCCCCGTGATCCAGTCGATGCAAATATGGTTCCACCTCCAAATGTCACCAACACCCAGAAGTGTAAACACAGGGTGTTCGAGGCATTAGGCGGGGGAGAAAAATAACAAACTAAAATAAAAAATGTGGGATGGGTAAAGGTAGGGTCAGCAGGGAAAGGATACCTGTAACAGAAGACAAGACAGGCATCAGTGAAGTGCTGTCCTAACATACAAGGGTACTCTCATATAGTCTCACTAAATAGTCTGCAAGACTCCCGCCTACTCATGGGAAATGTAGTTTCATAGTACGGTAGGCGCTTAGGGGCTGCGTAACCTGACAGAAGGTATAGTAGATAGAAAAGGAGAAATTGCTTTTTTTCTAGGTGTCCCCTCACTCACCAGGGTTGCCCCTTGGTGACATGCTTCATCATTGGGGCCATCCCAGTCCTCTACGGCCTGGGGCGTGCTGCGACTTGCGAATTACGTAGGAGCACTTACAAATGACTATGAGTGGTGCAGATGTGATAGTGGAGTGGACTAAGTGATGTGTTAAGGGATCAATGTAGAAGCAGAGAGAGAGCCAAGAAATGCAGTCACAGTCAGAGAAAAAGGCAAGGGATACTGTATCTATGTGGTTGTAGTGGTCCTGTTGGAAGTGGTAAGTAAGTTGCCCGCAGAAAAAAAATCCTCCTATTAGCGGCACTCCTCCATTGCAGCCGACGCTTCGTCCATCGATGTTGGTCACCAGAAGACACCCTGTCCACTGCCTGCCTGATGCTGAATTGTGGCTCGCTACTGTGAAGCCTGACTCCATCCTTTTTTCCCCATTGCAGAGACTGAAACCCGGCCTGTAATTATTCAACGAAAAACAGGAAGTGATATAATATTACAACACCACTGATAAATAAATATAAGGCATGTAGGCTGTGGAGTGCAAAAAGTCACAATTTGTTTTTCCTAGTAGACAGTACAATGTTTTTGAAAGTGCGTACTCTGAGTCAC